>NC_089829.1:42933447-43569448 GCF_035046505.1 Tiliqua scincoides
CCCCTTTGGCTGGTACTACCTTGTGCCATAAAGCACTTTTGCGCCACCCTTTGGGAAAATAGGTCGGCACACAGATATGCGCCGGCCTCGCCGTGTTGAAGCAGGCCCCTGGGACGGGTGATTTTGTGTCAGCCGAGCTTGGCCAAAATAGGAGTCTGGCGGAGGCGGGGAGGGTGGCGAGGAGGGGGGAGGGAGGCGTATCGGGGAGGGTGGTGGGCATTCCCGGGGGCAGGTGGGAAGGGGAGGGAGGCAGGGCCATGATCTGGAACTTATGCTGGTCCTAACCCCATTCCTGGGTGGCCCAGTGCAGTCCTGGGCTGCTTGAATCTGTGCCACCGATTTCTCCCCCGGGGTAATTTTTCCCTTTCCTCGGACCGAACCTTGAGACAGTCTGAAACTTGTGCTGGATACAGCAGAGGCCTGCTGGGCTGCCTGTTCCAGTAGAAGTTAGGATTGCACTGTCTGCAACTTTGTAGATATAGTCATACCAGCAAACATGCTTATCTTGGTGGCAGCTGCAGACAGTGCCAGCCAAATCGTGGCTGTAGCCAGAGTCATCCCCACCACCGCCATCTTGGGCTGGCCTCTTGGACACCCTCCTGCAGTCTGGCACCTTCTTCGCCACTGACTGGGAGACAGGAGCATAGCCATGTAATCTGCTGGGCACCAGACCAGATATACCAGGATGCAGGAGAACATTAACTTTAAAGACGGAAAAATGCCCGCTCCTACCTGCCAGTAATCTCCCATCTCTGAAAAATAAACAGCATTTTTTAAAGAGGAAAGTCACACAGAATCAGAATATCTCCCTTTATTTCCTGGATTTCTGCGGAGCAAATTTTTTTTTTTTTTGGGGGGGGGGGCCGATGAGGGATCATTGCAGCCCTACACTTTTATAGCACGGAACAGCAAGATATGTTTCAAATAAAATAAACAAACCAATAATGAAATCACCATAAAATTACAAAACATATTTCTAAAAACCGATGCAACCAAGGCAGAATGATACATATCGAAAAATAAAGGCTTGATCATCACCTAAATAACTACCAAGGTATCCGCTAATGTAATGTGCATCCTTTATGATGCAAAGTGAGGATATTTAAGGATTTCCAATTAAGGCATTCAGTGTGGTGTCCATGGCCCTTTGTTCTCATACTAATAAGAAAAGAAAAAAAGAGGTCATTCCAGCATTGGAACGTCCCAATCACCTTGGAACATCTGGACCTTAGCATGACAAAGAGGAGAATAATGAACATTGTTAGTAAATCAGATTTGGAATGTCTCACCATTATTGGGGGGGAGGGAAGTATGCAGAATGAATCTGGAGCCATTTCACCTTATAACTATGCTTTCAGTATATTTTGGAGCCTTATAAAATATTAGACAAAATGTGTGCAACACCCCTCCATCCCCCTTTTTTTAAACATAAGCAAATTCACCAGGGTGGGGGTGGGGGAGAGAATCTAGCACAGAGCCTCAGCAAGGTGAGTGTGAGTTCCTTCCCTTCTGGCTCTTTTTTTCTTTTGCTCAAAATAGTCTGCAGTCTGATTCCCACCTCCTCACCATGGGGTTCTAGATTACTAGTGACAGATTGCAGTAATTCTGCAGAGGGAATTTGGTGGTGGGATTTTAGATGAAAATTTGCCTGCAGAGAAATCGTTAAGCAGCCCCCCCCCCAGCTCCCCCACTGAAATAGTGTCTTTATTTTTAATTAATATGCCCCACCCCTCAGCCCCCATATGCCCATAGAGACCACCAGGGCAACTAAAAACAATTCTAAAAGAAATACATCAATTCATTATTGATAAAATGAAAGTCTGGAAAACACAGCAGTTTAGCAAAGAGCACTCTGTGCCAAAGCTCAGCTAAAATAAGTGAGTTTTCACCCAACATTTATGTCTGAATCCTCTGGGCTTCCTGAGGGGGTTCCATAGCTGTGGGTCCTCCTATGGGGAGAAAAGTGGAATAAAAATTAGTAAACACAAATAGCAGGAGCGCTACTGAACTGCAAATGCTCTGACCCTTGTACCTCTCCATCAAACCTCATCAAGGAGCAGGACTCAGGGCACAGCTTCTAATGAACAGAGGGATACTTGTGGGAGATCGCAAGTTTTCATGGATCTAGGTCAGTGGTTTCCAAACATACCTGGAAACGTATCCCACAGCCTCTTCTTTCTGGCACAGTCAGGTACCACCATCTTGAATCTCACGAAATCTTGTGAGATTTGGGCTCTACCATCTTAGAGCTCATGAGATCCAGGATGGTGATGCCCAAATCTCATCATCTTGGATCTCATGAGATTTTGTGAAATCCAAGATGGCAACAGGCAGGACAGGTCACCAGGGATATCCCACGGCACCCCTGTGAGTGTGTCACAATGTCCTAAGGCAGTGGTTCCCAACCTGGGATATGTGTACCCCCAGGGGTACTTGCCAGGACCTTTGGGGGTACTTGAAAAAGAATTGAATAATGCAGAAAAAGGCTTGTGGGGCTAGCAATTTCAGGAAGGAAGGCAATTACTGTAATGGAAGATCAGAAGATCATCAGGTGGATGATGTGGTGTTGACAGCGATTCCATGTTTTGACAGCTGGTTGACAGCTCTGGGAAGGGCAGGGCTGGCTGCACAGCTGTAATCAATCAAGGCCAATGGAGACCTGGTTGGACACCTGAGCTTCATTTGACCTTGATGGGGCTTTGAATGAGCTAAGGAGGTAGCTCACAGCTGAGCTGCATTTGCACTTAATGGGACACAAAGGATAAAAAGCAGCTTCAGAAGGACCAAAGGAGCCGGAGCGGGACGCTGACTCAGAGGGAAACCCGAACCCTGACCCAGAGGGAGACGCTACCTGACCCGGAGGGAACCAGACCCAGAGGGCTACCTGACCCAGACCTACAGGAGAAAGGGACTGCCAGGACTCTGCTGGAGGACACAGAAGACTGGGAAGACTGGACCGTGCTTTGGAGACCGGATTGGACTTGAATTGGAGGCTTCAGACCTTTACCCACTGAGTTAAGTGGAGTTTTGGGGAGGGAAAGCCTCTGGACAAGAAGGCTTGTAGGGAGCGTCTGTGTTCATAGCAATAAATTTGGGTAGTTGCTATAGCTGAGTTCTGTGTTCATTCCTTTGCACACCACAGCGGTTGTTCTAGAGATAAAGAGGGTGTTAATTAGCCAAAAAGTGGCATTAGAAGGGAGTTGAGATATTTGGACGGAACAAATTGGCGATGTGAGCAGGATTTGAAAATTAGGATAGGACAATTACCTGCGAAAACCCCACCAGCTGCTAGTTTTGGGTCATCAAATTGTGCATTATCAGAAATGAATCAGTAGTTGAAAACATATTTTTGAAATAACAGCAACTATATTAATTTCAAACACTTTACTAATGGGAGGGATCCAATTTATGAAAATGGGCTGCCAAGGGTCTGAAAGTGAAAAAATCACTGCCCTAAGGCGTCGCAACACCCCTGATGTAGGTCCTAAACCATGCAGGGTTTGAACAGGAACAGCAAACACTTTGAAACTAGTTTTGGAAACTGACCGATAACCAGTTCAAATAGCGAAGCATGGGACTGATGTGGAGAAATAAAATATCTGTCCCCCTCCTTGCAAAACAATCTCAAATGGACTCCGTGGTCATATTCATGAATCTGGAGGAAAGGAAATACATTCGTATAAATCATCCAATGCTTACTTGGAACAAACTTTAAAAAAAATAGATATAATCAAAAAGAGACAGTACAATCTCCAGAAAGTTTCATATTATTCCTTCAGATGAATGGCCCCATATATCCACCAAGCGACTGCCCTGATCATAATGCAGCAAGACAAAGCTGGTGGAGAGGCTGCCACAATTTCAGTGTTCCGGGGAGAGCAATAAACCTGTTTGAGAACAAGGGAGAGCGAAACAGTAAAACCAAATGCAAATTGCCAGACCACAGTCTGCTGACCATATTGCCCTTCCCAAGGTGAACAGCGTAAGGGAAGGAAAGTCTGGTCTTGAGAAATGGTCGTCCGTTCCACGCTCTCCCCATTTTACTTTGTCAGGGCATGCAGTGACTTTAACTGAAAAATGTTGACTGGCAGCCATTTTTTTTTTTTTTTTTAGTATTTGATTTTGGTGAGGAAGCTTATTCCACACATAATCTCCATAGTCTGGGCACGTGTGGGTATGCCACTAGACAAAATGTGTGATGCAGATTGTTCCCAAATAGCAGACAAAAAGCAAAGCCACTTATGGGGGCAGCATGGAATGCTGTGGAAATTATTATTAACAGTATTTATATACCGCTTTTCAACTAAAAGCTCACAAAGCGGTTTACAGAGAAAAATCAAGTAACTTAATGGCTCCCTGTCCCAAAAGGGCTCACAATCTAAAAAGATGCAAAAGAATACCAGCAGACAGCCACCAGAACAGACACTGCTGGGGTGAGATGGGCCAGTTACTCTCCCCCTGCTAAAAAAAGGAGCACCCACTAGAAAAAGTGCCTCTTACCCAATTAGCAGGGGGTAAGACATAGACCCAAATTGACATATATCCACCAGAATCTGGTAGGAATGGAGGACAAATTCAGCAGGGCTGACCCAAAAACAATGTCGGAAATTAGGACATTCCAAACAGAATAAAGTCCACTGGGAATTACAAGTTAAGTCTCAGTATCCATGAGGGTAACATTCCCGGAACCCCCACAGATGCCAAAAATTGTGTTAAAGGCAACCCGTTTAAAAAACAATGTGCCCTTGCTCAGCTTTTTAAAAATAGCCTTGCATACCTTTGTAATGCACAAGAGTGGCAGCAGGCAGACAATCAATCAAACAATCAATCAATCTCCAGGTGCTTAGAAAGGCTTCACTTGGAGGCAAATGACCCCTCCCTTCACTTCACCAGAAAGAAAGCAGAAAGAATGCAAAGTGGAGGTGATAATCACTCCAGCTTTGCATTTTCAAGATCCCTCTGCTTGCCTAGGAGTGAAGCCTTTCTAAGTGTCTTGAAGAGAGAGACAGCTCTCCCCCATTACAATGGTATGCGAGGCTGTAGACGTTTTTCCATTAATGTCTCATTGTGCTGAGATAAAACCAGGGTGAAAAAATCTGTGGATAATTAGGTTATACCTGTATCTTGTTGCATAGTTATTTTATTTTATTTTTTTCATATTTTTATACCTCATTTCCTCCAAAGAGCTCAAGCTGGTGTACATAGTTCCTCCCCCTCTTTTTGTCCCCCCAAATTGGTTGGTTGGCAACCTCCAGTCTCGAAAGACTATGGTATAAGCCTACAGCACCCGGTATTCCCAGGCGGTCTTCCATCCAAGTACTAACCAGGCCTGACCCTGCTTAGCTTCCGAGATCAGACGAGATCGGGCATGTGCAAGGTAACACCCTGTGTAATGGAAGAACAGAAGATCCTCAGGTGGATAATGTGGTGTTGACAGCAATTCCCATGTTTTGACAGCTGTTTGACAGCTCTGGGAAGGGCAGGGCTGGCTCCACAGTTGTAATCAATCAAGGCCAATGGAGACCTGGATGGACACCTGAGCTTCATTTGAACTTGATGGGACTTTGAATGAGCTAAGGAGGTAGCTCACAGTTGAGCTGCATTTGGATAATGGGACATACAGGAATAAAAGGCAGCTTCAGAAGGAGCAAAGCTACCTGACCAGAAGAACCCCGAACCCAGACCTACAGGACCCCAGACCTATGGGACACGGACAGACCAGGACCTATGGGATAAGGGGACTGCCAGGACTCTGCTGGAGAGGATACAGAGGAGGGACTCTGCAGCAGAAGACTGGACTGGGAAGACTGGACTGTGCTTTGGAGATTGGAGTTGACTTGGACTGGAGGCTTTGGACCTTTACCCACTAAGTTAAGTGGAGTTAAGCCTCTGGACAAGAGGTAGTGCAGGGAGTTTATGTGTTTGGAGCAATAAATTACTGTTAATTGCTCAAACTGATAAGGAGTTGTGTTTGTTTCTTTGTACACCACAGCTGTTGTTTCCAGAGATAAGAGGGGGTGTTAATTAGACAAAAAGTGGGTGAAGGGAGTTGGAACATTTTTAGGATGGGACAAATTGGCATAGTTGGCAGGATTGCAAAACACCTTGTGCGGTAGGTGAGACTGAGAGATACTGACCGGCCCAACGTCATGCAGGAAGCTTCACGGCCGAGAGGCGATTTGAAACTGGCTCTTCCAGTTCCATGTCCAACTCCCAAACCACCACAACATCCTGGCCCTCATGCAATTAAAACTACTTTAAAAAACATTTGTGTGATGTGAGCGGAGATTTTCAGCAGAGCCAAGAACGAATCAAATGCATCTATATATTTTTTTTTCCTAAAAGGAAGCAAATTTATGCACATATATCTGCACTGCTATTTATGCTGAGATTGGACAGGCTTAACATTCTGCGGTGCTACTTTCCCTTTTCAGAGCTGGGGGCGACCAGTGTGAAATGGCGGCTTTGGGGGGGGGGAGAAATATGCAGAATGGCAGCTCTAGGAGGCACAGCCTATTAATTCAGTTCATTTAAACAAACACCTTACATGGTGAAGTTATTTTAACACGATAACATTTAGTAGTGCAATCTGCTGAATAGTAAGTACCCGTGGTCTAAACAATTTTAACTGACATTTGAAACTAGATTTGATGGGAGTTGAAGGAGGTCAGAAGTAAAAAAAAAAAATCAATGCTTTGGAATGGGATTGGGTGGAGGGACAGACACTTCAGGAGTGAATTTAGGGTTTGATATTATCAGACCCATGCCAGCCCAGCATCAACACTCAATGTAACAAATGTGTCTTAAGGCACACTTGTGACATTTACTGCTAGGTCAATGCCGGCTCATAAGAACATAAGAACAGCCCTACTGGATCAGGCCATAGGCCCATCTAGTCCAGCGTCCTGTATCTCACAGCGGCCCACCAAATGCCCCAGGGAGCACACCAGATACACTGAACCAGCACAGGGCAGAGGCTAATGGAACACCACCCAGATCTCTGGGTGAGCGGGGCAGGGGGAGGTGTTCCAGGGTGGGGGGAGGGTGAGGAAGGGTTGATAGGGGGCAGAGAGGGCGGCAGGCTCTGCCACTGTATCCTGACCCCTCTCCTGGCCTGGGAGACCAGACATGGGTCTCATCAGTTCTGTGCCAGCTCAGCAGCAGGTGTAGATCCAAGGAGACCCATTGGGGCCTCCTGGCCACTACACCAGGTAAGGAAGCATAAGCTCCCTTACCCTGAGGAGACCTGGTGCTGCTTCTCAGTCCCATGGGATGCAGCCGTTGCCATTTTTGTGCTGGTGCAGCCCTGGGAAGCATAGGATTGGGGTGTTAGATCCTTGTTGGGGCATTCACCAGCTGCAGAGTGCAGCTATTTGATGCAGGCAGACACAAACGAGAACTGATTTGTGTAAAAACATCACGCGTATCCTACTCACCAAAGCTTGAGATTACAGCTGAAGTTCAGGTTCAGATTCATGTGTTGGTGATGTCAGAGGTTGGCAAGGTGAGACACAGGCCAAGGGCCCTTGTCCGTCAGAAGACCCTTAGTGGCAGGAACGGTTGGGGGGGTGCCTGGTGTAGGGTTTTGCCCAAGGACCCCCAGCAGCCTGAACCAGCACTGTATAGATGGACCTCCTTTTCATTTAACCAGGTCTCAGATTTACTACTCTAGACGTGAACCCATTGAATTGAAGGATGGCAATTAAAGGTAACTTTCTTTTATAAATGATGATTTAAGAATGGCTGTGAAGCACCATTGAGTTTGATTGCTCACATTATATGTTATTAATGGATTTTCACAAGCTGGTACTAATTACAACTTTTTCTTCCCAAGATTGAATTGAACAGACGGCCATTCACATTCATGTCCTGTCTCTCTGCTCTTTGAATTGTAATGATATCAGAGACCAACATTTTCACTTTTGGAGTGCACCAGGAAGAACTTGAAATGGCTAGAGGGCTCCCTTTCTCACAATCACAAGCCAGAAGCCATCGGATAAGACTAATGGGCAGCTAATTCAGGGCTCCTTCACACAGTGCAGATGAAATTCTGGACCACAAAATGTGGTGGTGGCCACTAGTTTGTAGGGGAACTCAAAACATTCACGGAGGACAGGTCTATCACTGGCTTCTGGTCATGATAGCTACATACTACCTCTATATGAAGGGGAACAATGACATGTAATGGGTATGCAGCCATGAGATCATCAGCATCATAAGAATGTGCTTGTTTATCATAAATATCTAGGATGTTTCCTGACTAGGGCTACCAAAAAGGTAAGCCGGATCCCAAGGCAAATCAAAGTTATGGACCTCATACTGCCACTTCACTGTCTTCCCCTTAGTCTCAGGTTTTCCTGTTCCACCACAGTTCCCACATGACCTCTCATCCCCAGTTCTAACCCTCAAACCAGGGGTTCCCAAACTTTCCGGGGTCATGTCACCCCCATGGCTCAGTTGGGTGCCATGATCTTGGATCTTGTGAAATCTTGCAAGGTCCAAGATGGTGGTCCCTAAATCTTGCAAGATATTGTGAGATCCAAGATGATGGCACCCAAATTTCATGAGATTTCTTGAGATCCAAGATGGCATAGTCAGGTAGGAGGGGACAGGAGGGGACAGGAGGGGACACTAAGGCATCGTGACGCACACTTTAGGAACCCCTTCCTCAGAGTGCGGAAGAGAAAGAGCTGCTCTGGCTCCCTCTCAGTAAGTGGCTGCTACAATAACTTGAAGTTGTCACATGCACACTTATTCCCCCTTCCCCACCAATCCATCTGCTTCCTTCCAGGGGCAGAGGCTTCCCACAACATAAAGTGTGTTGTCTGTGGAATTCATTCTCACAGGTTGCAGTAAATAATGACCACTTGCTTGGATGACTTTCAAAGAGGATTGGGCAAGTTCATGGAGGATAAGTTCACCAATCAGTTCACTGGGTTCAGTGGCAGTATCTGAAGCCTGGTTGCAGGGGAGCAATTATAAGAGAGAAATCTGCCTTTCTCTCCGGTTTATGTGCTTCCCTGGATTATTTAGTTGTTCAGTGTAGAAAAAAAGTTGCCTGAGGGGGAATATGTTTGAAACGTATAAAGTTATGCATAAAGTTATGTAGTGGCTGCATTGGATAGAGAGATGTCCTTTTCCCTCTCACATAACACTGGAACCAGGGACATTCACTGAGACTGAGTGGCAGGGGAGTTAGAACAGAGAAAAGAAAATATATTGGGACCCAGGGTGTAATTAATCTGTGGAACCCCTTGCCCCAGGATGAGGAACCTAGGGACAGCCACTGAAATTGAGTGGTGGGAGAGAACAGACAAAAGAAAACATATCTTGACCCAGCATTTAATTAGTCTGTGGAACCCCTTGCCACTGGAGGCGGTGATGGTGTCAGGCCTAGATGCTTATAAAAGGTGATTGGACACATATATGTATAAAAGGTCCACCATAGGTTACAAACTATGATGGTTTCAGAAGTAGACTATCTCTGAATGCCGGATGCAAGGTAGTGGCACTAGGATATAGATCTCTTATCTTGTGTGCTCCATGAAGTGTCTGGTGGGCCATGTGAGATGCAGGAAGCTGGACTAGATCAGCCTTTGGCCTGATCCAGCAAGGCTCTTCTTATGTTCTAATGTTCACTGTGAGGAACAGGATGATGGACGTTCATGCAATGAGAGGGGAGCTCCAGCTGGGCTGATCCAGCAGAGATCTTCTTAAGCTGCAGTGAGCAGCCACTTTGAAACGAATACTGTTAAGTACAGCTTGTTTGCTCGACACTTCAGTTCCCTAGGCATCGTTTTAAAATGCTGGCAGGAGAAATGATGGCAAAAGGGCTTTCTTTAGACTTCCTAAAAATTGAATGGTTTATTTCTAGGAAGGCAAATCTGCGAAGTCACAAATTCACACATCAATCATTCCTTCTTTTAGCATAGATGATTATTATAAGGCTGTCATACAATCTAATTGCAAATTCTGTTTTGTTTCTTTGGAAATTCTCCGGCTGCTTTGCCCAGCTGTGCTCCTCTAAAGGGTCACTGAAATGTGGGTTTGAGTGAAACTCAGTGGGAGCTCTAAATTTTGGCATTGTTCCAAAAGTTGCACGGCATGATCTAGCCGAAATGTGGTCCGTATTCTTTAGTAGGGAATGACATTTCATAGACTTCAGGGGGTCTAAATTCAATTACAGCACAAAAATCCCTGTGATTATGTAAATGTTCTGCCATTAATGGTAGAAGGACAGCTCGCATTGTTTTGAGTACTGAAATCACAAAAAAAAAAAAAAAAAACACTGTTGTGCTTTGAAATCAGATCAGTTGTCTTGTGCCATCATACTGCCTGATGATGACTTGGTTTTGTTTTGATTACCAGACTGAAAGTAATTAACAAGAGATAATGAACATGTCAACGACACAGGTATGCAAACAGCTGGATCCGGTAGGAAGCGCTGAACACGAGCCACTTACAAACTGCAGGAAAGGACATAAGCAGAGCCCTGCTAGATCAGGCTCAGGACCCGTCTAGTCCAGCTTTCTGTATGTCATCGTGGCCCACCACCATCTAGGGCAGATGCCATCACCATGGCAAGTTGCTGGAAGTGATCAAAGGTGATTTTTTTTCCCCCTGAGACCTCGCAGACCACTTCTGAGGGTCTCACAGACCACCTGTGGTCCATGGACCACAGGTTGGAAACCAGTGCTCTGAAAGCTACTTCTGTTTTCTGGAAGTCACTTCCAGTTTGCTCCCAGTTTGCAAGATGAAAAGGAGGAACAAAGGAGGTGGGTGGGTGGGTGGGTGGAGACGTGTGCTCCTGCCAATCGACTGTCAAAGGCAAAGGCCAGTTGGCCATATGGACAGGACAGTGCCAATTACACCAAGAAAACCTGGGCCTGATATGTCAGGTCATTCAAACAATAACTGAGGCCTGGAATGCCTCGTAGAGAGGCATAATTACGTCCCCATGGGGGATAAAACTCTATATACAATGATTGTACAAACTCAGTCACCATTTCCACTTGTGTTCAAAACCTACCTGGACAGTTTGATGACAGAAGGAATCAAAGTGGCAGCTTTATGTTTCCACAGCTCCCAAAAATACCGAACCAGTTTCACGAGCCACAGGACAAATGCTATCAAAGGATTCTGTTGAGAAATGAAACATCATACCGGGACTCAAACCTGAGATTCATTGTTGAATGAAAGTGCCATCATTCATTCATTCATTCATTCATTCATTCATTCATTCATTCATTCATTATTTTATTTATTTTGATTCAGAACATGGGGTCGGCACACCTGAAGGAAATCAACAGGCTATTGATCAGTGGCATTGCTAGGGAGGTGCGGGGGGTGTGGTCCGCACTGGGTGACGTGCACGGGGGGTGATGCGCACTTGGGGGGATGACACGCTAAAATTGTGGTGGTTAGGAGTAGTAGTTGGCAACCTTCAGTCTTGAAAGACTATGGTATCCTGCTCTGAAAGGTGGTTCTGGATTCGGGAGTGACAATCCCTTCCACACTGGGAGCAAGTGCAGTCTGTCCCTGGTCTGTCTCCCTGGCTATGGGCCTTCCTTCTTTGCCTCTTAGCCTCAACCTGCTGGCCAAGTGTCTCTTCAAACTGGGAAAGGCCGTGTTGCACAGCCTGCCTCCAAGCGGGCTGCTCAGAGGCCAGGGTTTCCCACTTGTTGAGGCCCACACCTAAGGCCTTCAGATACCTCTTGCAGATGTCCTTGTATCGCAGCTGTGGTCTACCTGTAGGGCGCTTTCCTTGCACAAGTTCTCCATAGAGAAGATCCTTTGGGATCTGGCCATCATCCATTCTCACAACATGACTGAGCCAACGCAGGCATCTCTGTTTCAGCAGTGCACACATGCTAGGGATTCCAGCACGTTCCAGGACTGTGTTGTTTGGAACTTTGTCCTGCCAGGTGATGTCGAGAATACGTCGGAGGCAGCACATGTGGAAAGCATTCAGTTTCCTCTCCTGTTGTGAGTGAAGAGTCCATGACTCACTGCAGTATAGAAGTGTACTCAGGACGCAAGCTCTGTAGACCTGGATCTTGGTATGTTCCGTCAGCTTCTTGTTGGACCAGACTCTCTTTGTGAGTCTGGAAAACGTGGTAGCTGCTTTACCAATGCGTTTGTTTAGCTCGGTATCAAGAGAAACAGTGTCGGAGATCGTTGAGCCAAGGTACACAAAGTAATGGACAACCTCCAGTTCATGTGCAGAGATTGTAATGCAGGGAGGTGAGTCCACATCCTGAACCATGACCTGTGTTTTCTTCAGGCTGATTGTCAGTCCAAAATCTTGGCAGGCCTTGCTAAAACGATCCATGAGCTGCTGGAGATCTTTGGCAGAGTGGGTAGTGATAGCTGCATTGTCGGCAAAGAGGAAGTCACGCAGACATTTCAGCTGGACTTTGGACTTTGCTCTCAGTCTGGAGAGGTTGAAGAGCTTTCCATCTGATCTGGTCCGGAGATAGATGCCTTCTGTTGCAGTTCCAAAGGCCTGCTTCAGCAGGACAGCGAAGAATATCCCAAACAAGGTTGGTGCAAGAACACAGCCCTGCTTCACTCCGCTTCGGATGTCAAAAGGGTCTGATGTGGAGCCATCAAAGACAACAGTGCCCTTCATGTCCTTGTGGAAAGATCTGATGATGCTGAGGAGCCTGGGTGGACATCCGATCTTGGGGAAAATCTTGAAGAGGCCATCTCTGCTGACCAGGTCAAAAGCCTTCGTGAGATCTATGAAGGCTATAAAGAGTGGCTGTCGTTGTTCCCTGCATTTCTCCTGCAATTGTCTAAGGGAGAATACCATATCAGTGGTGGACCTGTTGGCTCGGAATCCGCACTGTGATTCTGGATAAATGCTCTCTGCAAGTACCTGGAGCCTCTTTAGTGCAACTCGGGCAAACAACTTTCCACAACGCTAAGGAGAGAGATGCCACGGTAGTTGTTGCAGTCACCCCTGTCGCCTTTGTTCTTGTACAGCGTGATGATGTTTGCATCCCTCATGTCTTGAGGTACTCCACCTTCTCTCCAGCAGAGACAAAGGATTTCATGCAGCTCAGTGACGATGATCTCTTTGCAGCACTTTAGGACTTCAGCAGGGATGCTGTCTTTTCCAGGTGCCTTGCCAAAGGCAAGGGAGTCCAGGGCCACGTGAAGTTCTTCTAGGGTTGGTTCACTGTCAAGCTCCTCCAGCACAGGCAGGCACTCAATGTTGTTCAGCGCTTCTTCGGTGACTACATTTTCTCTGGAATATAGCTCAGAGTAGTGCTGCACCCAGCATTCCATCTGCTGCGCCCGATCCTGGATGACCTCGCCTGCGGCAGACTTCAGAGGGGCAATTTTCTTCTGTGTTGGACCTAGGGCCTGCTTGATACCATCATACATCCCCTTGATGTTGCCCGTGTCAGCTGCTATCTGTATCTCGGAACAGAGCTGGAGCCAGTAGTCGTTAGCACATCTCCTGGCAGTCTGCTGGACTTTGCTGCGAGCAGCTCGGAGGACCTGCAGGTTGCGATCACTGGGACAGGCCTTGTATGCTGCTTGAGCTCTCCTCTTTTCCTCAATGACTGGTGTCAACTCCTCAGAGTGGGCTTCAAACCAGTCTGCTGTCTTGTTGGTCTTCTTGCCAAATATGGACAAGGCATTGTTGTAAACGGTATTCTTGAAATGTTCCCATCTGTTGGATGCGTTTGCATTGGCTGGGCCTGGAAGAGATTCCTCAAGTGCTCGTGCAAATTCCTCCACTTTTCTCTGATCCCGGGTCTCGCTCGTATCAATGCGAGGTCTTCCTTCCTTTTTTGTGTGGTACAGTCGCTTTGTTTGCAGTTTCACTCTGCTGCACACCAGCGAGTGGTCGGTGTCGCAGGCAGCACCCTGATAGCTGTGTGTGATCTTGATGCTGGGAAGGCTGGAGCGTCTGGTGAGAATCAGGTCGAGCTGGTGCCAGTGCTTTGATCTTGGGTGTCTCCAAGAGACTCTTTGTTGGGGCTTTGTGTTGAAGAACGTGTTGCTGACACAGAGACCGTGATGACAGCAAAACTCTAGCAGGTGTTGGCCATTTTCGTTCATCTTTCCAGTGCCAAACTGACCTAAGCAAGTGGGCCACGAACTGTTATCAGCACCAACTCTAGCATTGAAGTCGCCGAGGATGAACAATGGCTCTTTTACGGGGATCTTCTTGATAGTGGTGGCCAGGTCATCATAAAATTTGTCTTTGGCTTCTGCTGAAGACGACAGAGTCGGTGCATAAGCACTGATGAGAGTGACAGGTCCTGCTGATGACTGGAGCTGCAGGGACAAAATTCTTTCACAAAATTAGTAGACAAAAGTAGTAGACAAAATTAGGAGTAACCCCATCATATTATATACCGTTGGATGTGGAATGTCGAGCGGAATGAAATGCAAAAAACCGGAGTGAAATATCTCCTTTCTATCAAAAGTTATGGCCAAAAAACCGGAGAACAAAAAATGTATGGATCTTTATGGAAAGTGAGCCATATTGCGCATTTACTTGCGAGTAGGTGAACCTGCCTTAGTCCGTCAGAAAGGGCAGGTGGAGAGGAATCCAATGACACCAGAATGGTCCTGATCCAATGGATGCAGCCCAAAAAAACACCTGAGAAGGAAGTCCCTCCCTCCAAGCAGATGAATGTACTGAGCCCTATGGAAAGCGAAACTAAGCCAGAAGGTCGCGTTTACTCACAAGTAAGCAAATGTGCCTTGGCTGGTGGTCAGGCCAGACAAACGGGAATATGAAGCCACCAGAATGGTCCTGATCTGATGGGACTGGAGCTCAACAAATGCTCCAGAAGCCTCCCCCCCAACTAAAAAGGATCAAAACAGAGGCTTCAGTTGATAAGGTGAACTATTTTGAGACTTGCAAAGCCAGGTGGATCCTGACAGTGATCTGGTTTAAACAGAAGTTGTTAAGTTGAACTGGGCACTGGGTAGGGTTGAAGACCTTACTGGTTTTGGAGGGGGGCTGTTATTGCAGGCAGGCTACAGAAAAAATTCACTTGGTGGACCTGGTCTGGCTTCTACTTATTTAATTATTTGTTTTACTTTAATTATTTATACTTATTTATTTTAATTTGCCTGATGATGTCACTTCCACCATGACCTCACTTTTAGTGGCTCTTGGACAGACTGTCTTTCTAAAAAGTGGGTCCCAGTGCTAAAAGTTTGAGAACTGCTGCAATAAGGTGTTAGTAAGTTAGTAAGTGGAGGGTGTGTGTGTGTGTGTGTGTGTGTGTGTGTGTGTGTGTGTGTGTGTGTGTGAAACCACTAGTGACTAAAATCACAGTTTGAAGGATTAATACCATTATGTTATACATCAATCAATGTGTAATCTCATGCAGAATGTGTTCTATCTTTGTTCTATCAAAAGGTACAGCCAAAAACCAGTGGGGGCGGAGTGATGTTACATCACCACGCCTACCACCTGGGGTGTTGCCCCGCCCACTGCAGGGGGGTGGCATCCCGCACTGGGTGACGCGAACCCTAGTGATGCCACTGCTATTGATACCATGTTTAGAGCCTGTTTATAGGAGAAATAGCCCTGCTATTAAAATGCTCTTCAGATCATACCTAGTCAGCATGCACAAGGATGTTTTGCATGGCAAAGGTGAGGGATAACGGAATTAATTCATCTTTCTTTCTATTAGCAGACCATATAAAGACGATGACCCAGTCTTTCTGGGATGTAACACGAAAATGTTTATTGTGGAAGAGATCAAATAATATCCAATCAAAGGGAGAGGAAGAAGCCTCTGTGAGCAGAAATTGCTTCAGCTCTCCACAACAACAAAAAGGATGCATTATTAATCGTGCCACTGACTTCAGCCCAGATGCTGTAAACTTTCTATTGAAACGCAGCTTGCCCTTAAGGACGGCAAAGATGATATTGAGATTGATTTTTCATATAAAGGCAATGTGTATATGCCATCTTTGGGAATCTGCACTACTGGATCCAGAGATTCATGGCGAGAGGAAAAATAAAATAAAATACAGGGTAGTAGTAGGCAACCTTCAGTCTCGAAAGACTCTGGTATCGCGCTCTGAATGGTGGTTCTGGAACAGCATCTAGTGTGGCTGAAAAGGCTGATTCGGGAGTGACAATCCCTTCCACACCGGGAGCAAGTGCAGTCTGTCCCTGGTCTGTCTCCCTGGCTATGGGCCTTCCTTCCTTGCCTCTTTGCCTCAGACTGTTGGCCAAGTGTCTCTTCAAACTGGGAAAAGAGAGGCCAGGGTTGCCCACTTGTTGAGGTCCACTCCTAAGGCCTTCAGATCCCTCTCGCAGATGTCCTTGTATCACAGCTGTGGTCTACCTGTAGGGTGCTTTCCTTGCACAAATTCTCCATAGAGGAGATCCTTTGGGATCCAGCCATCATCCATTCTCACGATATGACCGAGCCAACGCAGGCGTCTCTGTTTCAGCAGTGCATAGATGCTAGGGATTCCAGCACATTCCAGGACTGTGTTGTTAGGAACTTTGTCCTGCCAGGTGATGCCGAGAATGCGTCAGAGGCAGCGCATACTATTAGCATACCTGGGGGTGGGTACCTGGGGCCAGGTGTGTGATGTCACCCCCTGCATCATCGCATCACCCCCCTGTGCCTACGCTGTCACCCCTATCCTCCAAGCATGTGCAGCATTGGCCCTGGAAATGACTCCATTTGGACCCAAATGGAGGCAAGGGCAGGCAGGAGGGCCAATTTTTTGCCTCTGATAAGTGCTGTCACCCCCCCCCCATCCCAGGGCAGACGGCAGAAAACCAACACTTTACTCTGGTGGGGGCCAATGTACCCCCCTACCATAACTTAGCTACATCACTGCATTTTACATCCAAGATATAGAAGGATGGGCATACACCAAGAATTGTACACCCAGGGGAGTGCATTATGCATGATGCACCACATGCATACCACCTCCCTTGGCTATCTATTCCACTGCTGAAATAATCTTTCCTTCTAGAACTTCTTCCTAATGTCCAAACAGATTCTTCTCTTTCACAATTTATACCAATTAGATCTAGTTCTTTTCTCAAAGGCAGTTGAGGACAAATTTGACAGCCCTTCAGGTATTTGAAGAGCACTATCATACCACCTTTCAGCTTTCTCTTCTCTAGGCTAAGCTTACCAAATTAAAACATAAGAAAATAAGAAAAAACCCTGCTGGATCAGGCCCAGGGCCCCTCTAGTCCAGCTTCCTATATTCCACAGTGGCCCATGAGAGGCCTGGAGGAGCACACAAGACCACAAGGTACTTGCATCTCCCTGCCACTCCCCTGTAACTGGCATTCTGTTGATCCTTGCATCCACCCACCCACCCCCAGCGAAGACACCAGACTGCACTTGGGTTTAACTTGGGCCATTTTATTAAACACAGTGACCAAATTTTAATGCAGGAAACCTACTGAACACGCCTTCCCTCCCTTGCCAGTCTGGGGTAGGCAAAAAAAAAAAACTGCCATCCACAGCCAATTTGGATGACAGTAAAGAATTCCTACCCAGCCCTCATGATGTATGACCAGCTAATCTCTGCCTGTACATACCCACCATGGCTTGTAACCTCTGCTGGAGCTTTCCTCCAGCCTTTCTCTTAACCTTTCCTCTTAGGGCTTGTTCTCCAGATGAATGGGGCTTGTATAATTACAGCTGGAATGTTAAAATTAAAACAAAGATCCTCTCTGAAATATTCATGGGTCTTTCTTGCCCAGTGCAAACAGTAAATAAAGCATCTGATTGTCCTTTCTGATCTCTAAAGGGTGACCTTGGACTATGCTGCGGCTTGCAGGCAAATCTCATCTTAATATGTTACGTGGCAGGATAACGATGGCTTCTGGGGAGAAAATATACGCTTGAAGAACAGAAATAATTTGCCAGTAACTTACCTTGTTATTGTACCCTCAGCAGTCTCTTAAACATTGCTGTGTTCATCTGTATTTGTGATAGCTGGTGTAAACATAGCTGGCTGCGTGGGGGCTGAGGAAGAGCTCTGTCACCCAACATTTCTATACAATTTAATAAAATGATATACAGGTTTTCTGAACCACATGGCTAAAGTGGGGAAGGAAGGGAGAATAGGAGAGAGATCTGGGGGGAGTGAACTTGGAAGGAGACGCTCTGTGCTTTCAAATGTCATCCAGGAGGTTAAGGATGTTTCATATGGCTATTTGAATTTAATTATAGCCCAGTTCATAGATCTCATTAGGGAGCTGGCCCAATTTCCTTTCGTCCCATCAAACATTTGGACTGAGTAGTCTCATCAAACAACAGTATCCAAGATCCTCTGGGGGAGGCCATGACACTTGAGTGGCTACAAAAGTAAGGGTCCAATCCTATCCAACTTTCCAGCGCTGATACATCCATATCAATGGGGCATGTGCTGCCTCCTACCGTGGGTGGGGGGCAGTTATGAAGGCCTTCTCAAAGTAAAGGAACATTTATTTCCTTACCTTGGGCTCATTATGGTTGCATTGGCACTGGAGTGTTGGATAGAATTTGACCCTAACTTGTGTGTGTGTGCGTGTGCGTGTGCGTGTGTGTGCGCGTGTGTGTGGTGTAGACCGAGATAATTGCTGTTGGATTCCAAATGGCGAAGTTGGAACTGTATTCCTTTAAGCCTATACTATTTCTGAAATGACTGAGTTAAAGAACTGTCTAGCTTTTTAGCTCTAAAGACAGTTAAAAAGAGTAAAGGATTAAATTAAACATCTTTGATTCTCCTCCCCACCTCATACTAACATTTTAATGACTGCTGTTGCTTTCATTTCAAGAAGTTTTATGATTCGATTAGTGACAATTCAATAAGGGAACAATCCAATGCACACTTAGTTGCTTGCAAATCTCACTGAACTCAGCAGTGGGACTTACTTCTGAGTAAACACGCACAGGATCACAGCTGGAGTGCTTTTTTATGCTAAGGTGTGGGAAAGTGAATTGAAATCACGTGGTGTTCGCTCAAAATGCTGGAGA
Source organism: Tiliqua scincoides (assembly GCF_035046505.1). Lineage (NCBI taxonomy): Eukaryota > Metazoa > Chordata > Lepidosauria > Squamata > Scincidae > Tiliqua > Tiliqua scincoides. Next base: position 42,952,431 of record NC_089829.1, read on the forward strand.
TATCATTGAACAGTATCAAGCAATTAAAGGATGTTGTCCTGAAGCAAAGCAGAATGGTTGGGTTTCCAAGCTAGTTGAAGGAAAATTATCTAAAACAATGGAAAGTGTAGTCCTCTGCTAAGATGGATTGAAACATCTAAAGCAATTAGACATGGCTCCATTGCCATCTCAAACTGGACCAAAATTATGCAGAAGCTCAGGAGCGAATGAGCCTCCCTACATACTGCAATACCCAAGATAAGTGACTTATTGAAGAATGGACCACGATTTATGTGACTTACAGCTCTTATCCTAAGAGCTTAATCCTAACTCCCCCAGTGCCAATGCAGCTGTACCAACAGGGCATGTGCCACATCCTGCAGTAGGACGGCAGTCACAGAGACCTCAGACTCCACGTTCCCCAAAAGGTATCCTCAGATCTGCGCCAGCTATTTTGGCATAGAGGGAATGGGGATAAGGGTACAAGCTACCACTTTTGTAATCCATCTTTCCCTCCCCCATACCACCTCCCATCTTCTTCCCTCCCCACCACTGAGATGTCTTCATTAAGGCCACCTATGAGAAGGCCCCCTTTCAGTGGAATTCAAACCGAATTTCAGGGTTCATCCCCCAACAAAACATCTGCAAATGTTCGAAGGAAACCAGATTTGTTTCCGTAAGAGAAATGACATTGGTCCCCTAAGCTATGGTTTCTGCATGTCCCTATTGAGATAACTCCATGATAGAGATTTGAGAAGATAAGGACCTACAAATAGCACTGCTGAAGGGTCATCTTGTCCAACTTTTTATTTCTCATAGAGGTCACCCAGATGTTTTCAGAAAACTAGCAAGCAGGACCTGAAGGCACCAGACATCTCTCCAATAACTACATATATTCTGTGACATTTTACCAGGCCGTCCTGATTAAATGGTTACCTCCACTTTTACCATGATGGGCAGGTTTCCTTCTGGGCTTTGAGTTTTGAAGGATGGAGTCCAAATTCAACATAGCTGCTTTGGTTTCCCTTGCCTCTGTTCCCTTAGTTTTACATAGATTACTTCTAACAAGTTTAGCTCTTAAGCTCTTGCATAATACATTGGGAGCTTGGAATGAGAATGCCGTTCCTTATTTTTGGTGCAAGATGCTTAATCAAAAGTGATACACAATTTCAAGCATGAATGCATAACATCTCATTATTAACCACTAGCTGAGACATTATATGGCAGGCCCACTATGGACTATGGGACGAAACAGATGCATTCAAGAGAAGCCCTTTGCAATGCACCTTGGGTTGCACTGAGCTATGTAAATTGGCTTGAGACGGGAAACTTAGTTAGAAGTCCTGCCGCCTCCTGTGGATTTTGTTTCTACTAGTCATGCCTACTTAGATGCCTATGTTCCAACTGCAGACCAGGCTGTTGAATTTCCCTAAAGTGCCACGGGGATCAAAGTCAGATATTTGTGGGACAGTCATTGATTCTCTGCTCACTGTGCTACTGGATTATTGATCAAGGAAAGGAACTGCCCACAAAATTAATATTATTAATATCTGTCCTGCTATCATGACGTAGCCATGGATGATGCACAGTGACCACATCCCTGAGCCTTCATGTGCTCAGTCAAAGATCTTGCAGTATTTGGAAGTTGTAAGTCAAAAGCAATGCTCTTCCCTAGCAGCAGGTGTACATCATAGAACAAAATTTAAAATTGTGGAAGCTTTATTACAGTGGTCCCCAAACTTTTCAGATCCACGATCCAGTGGCATCACTAAGGGTGTGTGGACTGCTCTGGATGATGTATTTGAGGGACACACACTACTACTAGCCAAAATTGTGAAAGTTTGGTGTTTTCGAATAATACCATCATGTTATATATCATTCAATGTGGAATTCCATTCAGAATGCAATGAAACAAACTGTTTAAATACTTGCACTCTATCAAAAGTTACAGACAAATAATCAGAAAAGGAAACCACAACTGCCTTATGTAACAAAAAGTGGATTTTGTTAACTCAAAACTGACCATTAAAACTGACTGTTCCAAGAGCCAATGAGGTGTTATTATGTAGTAGTTGTAGTTGGCAACCTTCAGTCTCGAAAGACTATGGTATCGCGCTCTGAAAGGTGGTTCTGGAACAGCATCTAGTGTGGCTGAAAAGGCCAATTCGGGAGTGACAATCCCTTCCACACCAGGAGCAAGTGCAGTCTGTCCCTGGTCTGTCTCCCTGGCTATGGGCCTTCCTTCTTTGCCTCTTTGCCTCAGTCTGTTGGCCAAGTGTCTCTTCAAACTGGGAAAGGCCATGCTGCACAGCCTGCCTCCAAGCGGGCCGTTCAGAGGCCAGGGTTTCCCACTTGTTGAGGTCCATCCCTAAGGCCTTCAGATCCCTCTTGAAGATGTCCTTGACAGCAGGGAACCAATGAGGTTTTAGTGTATGTCTGCTCTCATTTCTATGTATCAGAGCTAATACTAGAACTCTTATTCAGTTGTGTGAGTGCCATCAAGTTGGGCACTAGTTTTTGGTTGCTTAGTGATTTGTTGGGTGACCTGTAATGTTAAATATTTAAATTTATTTATTTTATTTTCACATTTTTATACTGCCGTTCCTCCAAAGAGCTCAGGGTGGTGTACACAGCTGCTCCCCTCCTTTTGTCCTCACAACAACCCTGTGAGGTAGGTGAGGCTGAGAGAAAGTGATGGGCCCAAGTTCACCCAGGAAGCTTCATGGCTGAAGGGGGATTTGAACCTGGATCTTCCAGGTCTGAGTCCACCTCCCAAACCACTACACCACCCTGGCTCTGAATCCATTCATTAAATGAATGAATGAATGAGTGGAGACTATACCAACCCTAATGACGCCAATGCATTTAGGTTGTGTGTATGATATTGTGGAATTTATTCTGTGTGGGAGAAGGTCCTTCATGGGGGTGACACAATGAGTTCTCGTACCGTGTGATGCAAACCCTAGTAACTCCACTGCTGTAACCCATCTTGTCCTCTTTAATGAATTGCAATGCAATGCTCCTAGTGGTGCCAGAATCAATTTGGGAGACTCCACAGACCCTTTCCGGGCCGCATGAGGCTAGCAACCCACTCTATTGGCCTGTGCAGGCCTTAGAATGGCCTGCAGAAGTGACCAGAAGCTACTTCTAGTCAAACCAAAAGTTGTGTTCAGTAACTGATTGTCACTTTTGGTTGCTTCTGTGGGCCGTTTTGAAGCCCACAGAGGCCAGTAGAATGGGCCACCTTGCATGACCCAGGAGAGACCTCTAGGGCTTCCCAAAAGCAGTCTGATAACATGAGGTCATAACCCCACTGCACATGGGCTTGCAACCAACCAGTGGGTCGCAACTCATCGCTTGGGAAATGCTGCTGCATTAACAGGTTTCTTTCCTTTTTCAGTGGAATGGTCTCGGAGGGCATGAATGTTTAGTATCCTCTTCAGCAGGTCAGAACCTCTTAAGCACACCTATTTCAATGCATTAATGTTAGAGATTTCAAGAACTCCAGAATGGGCATAAATAGTTACGGAGGTGTATCCGACTCACAGTATCTGCCACACTTTCTCACCATGCAGCACCAATGACATTTCCAAGACAAATGTTAAAGTAGCATTTAAGGTAGAAGTAACAATACGCGGCATCCTTTTAATCTGCCTGGGAACAGTTTAATTGGGAACTGTTTATCAGCACCAAATGCAAAATTCCCCACCCCACCACATGTACTCTAGAAATGCATTATCCATTTACTGCCAACATTTTAAGCCGGAGACATTTCAAGCAGCTTTGCATCTTTGAATGTGTTAGTGACATTTCTCGATTTAACTTCTATCACAGGAGCCAATGCCACAACCACTACAGCTGAAGACTTCATCCCATAAAAGCAAATGTGACTGTTTGCATTTTCTGTACATGTGTTCAAGTTTCAGCTTTGGCAGTGAAGAAGCCAAAGATATATGCCAACTGCTACAGTGGATTTTTTTTAAGGCACTTCTGGTGACCCACATTCTAATCTTCTGACCAATATACTGCCTGCATACATCTAGGATGTAGGAGGAAGGAAATAAAGGACACAGGGCCCAATCCTATGCTCACCGCCATAAGGCACGTTTGTGGCTCTAAGCACTGATGGAGCACCGGTGCTCCACCATCTGGTAGTTGAATGGACTGCCAGGCAGCAGAGAGGTAGGTGGGATGTGGGGGGAGGCATTCTGGGGCAGGGGGAGGTGGACAGAGGGCGAGGAGAAGGCGTGCTAGGGGGAGGGAGTTGGGCGGGAGGGAGGCGGGACCAGATCCTGAGTCTCCGCATTGGGCCACCTGCCCAACACAGAGGCTGTTAATTCTACGCTGACCCTTGAGTCACCGCAGAATCGAGTAGCCCCATTGCAGTGCTACTTGCCTTACCTGGGGGAAAGGGGTGAAAGTTCCCTTCTCCCGAGGAGCTGCCAGCACTACCTGCTGAGCGTGCAGGATGCAGTGGCCATTTTCAGCACTGTGCACCGGGCAGCTAAGGATTGGGCTGACAATCTCTTCACTGACGTTGCAATAGGCAGGAGGTCTGATCTAGAGGGTAGAGCCTCCATTTGCCTGAAGATAACATCCAAAGGTCGCCAGTTCGAGGCCACCGGCACCGTGCGACCTTGAAGCAGCTGATGAGCTGAAGCCGAGCTATCCCATCTGCTCTGAGCGTGGGAGGATGGAGGACAGAATGTGAAGCCAGATCAGAACGAAACACCTTGAATGTAGTCGTTCTTGAAAGAAAGAACCTTCTTTGAAATTGTAAAAATCCCTATTTAATAAGGGATTTAATAAAGCCTGCCTATGTAAACCGCCTTGAATAAAGTCTTGAATAAAGACCAAGAAAGGCGGTATATAAATGCCTGTATTGTTATTATTGTTATTACTGTTATTACTGTTATTATTATAATGCATCCATGCCCAATATAACGTATTATCCAGTGGAGTAGCTAAAGAGGGTGCAAAGCACTAATTTTTGAAGGGAGCTTCACTGCAGCGTGCAAGAGGCCCCCTCCCCTTCAGAGCCATTCCCAGAGCAAAAAAAAAGAGGTGACTGCAGGGAGGCGGGGTGGCAAGTGCCTCCATTTTGCTCCTACCACCTGGAATAGCTCCAAAGGGAAGGGGCCTCCTTGCTTGCTGCAGTGAGACTCCCTGCAAAACTTAGTGCTTTGCACCCCCTCTAGCTGTGCCACTGGTATTATCTGATTATAATTATTATAATCAGGATTATTTTCTTGACTATAATCTCCAGGATGAAGTGAATGAGACCCAAAATAAGAGACCACAGTTCAGGTCTCATCACAGACCACCTGAATAGCGTTCCATGGTTCCTAGCTCTTGCTTCGGTTGGGGATTCCAAGCATTGGCCTGTTATCTAAGAAAGATAGTAACTGTTGATGAACCAGAAATCATGGGAAGAAAAGCTGAATAGGTGTCAAAAGACCAGCCTGGGCATGATGCAAATTTGGAAGAGTACATGCTTTGGATGTAAGGTCCAAGTGCGTAAGATCTCTGGGTCTAAAGTTCCTCCCATATCTAACTATTGGTCCTATCTGTAGAACTAAGTGGAGAACATTGCAGTTTCTTGACCTAGTACAGTGGTTGGGTTGGGGTTGGAACCTGGACAAGGGTCGCAGGAAATATTTGGAGGGCTTGGCAACTGAATGCAGACGTAGAGCCTCCTGGAGTGACCTCCAGCTCCAACGGAAGCCAGTAATCCTCAGGTGAGCCAATGCATGATGTAGGGTGGGGGGGGAGATAGTCACAAAGCTGCCTGACTCACCCAATTGGCTGCAGAGGCTGAGAGAAAGGTGTGTTAGAGATAACGGGCAGTATGCGGAGCTGTGTTCTCAAAACTGCACCACATGTGAGCCCATGCTGTAGGCCTTGTTCTGCAGAGCCTGACCTAAAAAACTACTTGGAGTTACATCAAGCAGTGTGTGTGTGTGTGTGTGTGTGTGTGTGTGTGTGTGAGAGAGAGAGAGAGAGACCTTTTTAGAGTTCACCCACCAAATGAAGTAGCATCATGGCAGCTGGTGAAAAAAAGTGGCAAGTTTCATTTCATTTAATTAACCAAATTAATTTTAATTATTTATTTATTACCAACACGGACCAACTCCATGGGTCATGAGATGACCGGAAAATTGGATTTAGGGTCATGGTCAAAAAATCTGGGAACCACTGACCTAGTTATATGGATTGGATCCCAGGGCTAATCTTTCACTCTCTGGTTGCTTGGGGGAAATCTCAAGGCCGGCACTGAAGAAATGCATCTCCTCCCCTTTGACTCCTGTTTCCTGGACCTGCAAACACGAAGAGAACACCTATAAACCTCTGTACTTTCAGATTTTATTAGGCTTTGGTGAAAGCCCATGAATTACAGACCAAATGCAGAAGCCTATTCCCCCATAAAGGCCTGCAAATTGTTAATCTGGAACCTACACATCAGCACGGTAGGGTTTTTGTGCACAGATGCAAAATCAATGCAGCCCTCTGTAAATATGTGCTGCCCTGGTGATAAAGCCACAAGCAGTATTGATACAAATGTGGATCATAATTATACCAGGCTTGGATCTCAGGTCTCTTAATCCCCCTGCTCTCCCAAAACCATTTCAAACAATCTACACCTTGAATGAAGTATAAAGCTAGCTTATTACTTTCTTCTGTTTTCCCTCTTCTCCAAACCAATTTTCCATAGAGTATAATGATTCTCCTGAATGGAAGGATTATCATTTTTTAAACCTTTTTGATTGTGGCTCTTTTCCTTTTACGAGCAAATCATAAATCAAACCCCTTGAAAGATTTTAGGTTTCAGTTACACGCATCTCGTACAAAAGATTTTTTTTCTTTCCTGTTGGAATACCCACCAACCACTAGGCAATACTATCAGGTATTATAGGTAATACTGTTTTTTTCTTTGACTCTCTGACTAGTAAAACAATTAATTTGCAGCTTGGCTAAGTATAAAATAAAAGAACTACCACAAGTTCATTTGCTTCTGCTTTCTGGGTTCCAAAGGGCTGTATGCTTTGATCAGAGGTGGAGATGGAGCAGGGTAAACTGCTAGATTATATGTTTCCCAAGTTGGAGTTACTGCCATTATTGAATCACCTCATCTTCATGGCCTGGTTGCACCCTGAGATCATGTCTGGGACCTAGAGCGGTTGAACAACATCAAGAGTGTATAAATCCGCCTGACTCCATCTTTAGATGTTTATAAAATACAGTCCCGGGGGGGGGTGGATTTCATCAGGCCCAGTTTCCCCCCCCCCATATTCTTTTCTTCTTCTTCGAGCACCATCAATGTGCATGACACTTTCTGCAGATGAAAATACAGGTCCCTGTTCCAGTACCAGCACCAGGCTGGAGAAAAGCCTGCACTGTAATCCACAAGCACCCCCAATGGCGCATTGGACATCACCACTGCAGCTAGTACTGAGAGTTCAGGGGTCAGCAGGATGAGATGGGCCCTCTGATGGGGTGCTGATCTGGCCAAACTCTGATCCCTGCCCTACCTAAAAGAGTTTAGTAAATATTGAAACAACGGAGGGAAGGATAGGAAATTGTAGTAAAGATAAACAAGGGAAACATAAGCAGGTGTTAGAATTACAAGTACTTACACTGATAGAGAGATTTTTTGGGACTTGGTCTCTGGGTCAAAATGCTAAGCAGACATAGACTTCTTTACAAGCATATAGAAAAATTTATTTACATGCTATTTACAGATTAAGAATAGGATTAGGATGGATACAGGTTCTAAGTTACTCCATGGTGGATCTTTGATTTCTTCTTCGAACCACACCCAAAACTCCTGTACTTGTACTCTATGAAAAACAAGTGACCCATGTGATATTCATGTTACTTCCCTCTCCTTATTTGGCATACTGGTGTCTGGCTTCTAGCCCTAACTGGGAAGTCCGTTATCCATGTATGGAGAAGTTCTGGCTTGCACTTTGATTTCACAAGACCCTGGAATGTTCCTTTTGGGAAAGCTATGACGCACATGTTTTTCTCTCTCTGCAGGTCATTTTGACATTTTCTACCTTGTTTTTAACAGAAAAACACTAGTCATGCTTTTCCTAATGTTCCTCCTCTGAGAGAAGTTAGGTTAACCCCTAAAATCTATATCAACACTTAGCTATAGTAGTGAACTTACAGCCCAATCCTGAGCTGCCCAGCGTACAGGGCTGCAGTGGCACAGAAAATGGCTTCCGCTGCACCCAGCGTGCCCAAGCAGCTGCTGCCACCTCCTTGGGAGAAGGGGACTTTTGTCCCCTTCCCCCAGATAAAGTGAGTAGCCCCACAATGGGGCTACTCACTTCTGCAACGACCTGGGGGTCAGCATATAATTCAGAGCCCAACACAGAGGCTCAGGATAGTCCTGTCTCCCTCCCACCCCACTACTTGCACCCTGCATGCCTCTCCCCCACCCTCTCCCCACCCTCCCTCTGCCTCCCCCCGCCCCAGAACGCCTCCTTCCCACCTTCCCCCATGCCCCCACCTACCTCTCCACTGCCTGGTGGTCCATGCAACCACTGAGTGCTGGAGCACCGGTGCTCCACTGGTGCTAGTGCTTCACTAGTGTCAAGGCCCACAAATGTGCCTCATGGCACGTTTGCGACAGTGCGCGGCGGTGGTGAGCCGGCATGCACTGGTTAGGATTGGGCCCTAACAACCTAATCCTATCCAACATTCCAGTGCCCATGCAGTCACAGCGCAGCCCCATAGTGAGGGAACAAATGTTTGCTTACCTTGAGGAGACCTCTGTGACTGTCGCCCTCTGCAGCATGCAGCACATACCCTGTTGGCAGAGCTGTGTTGGATAGGATTGGGCCTTCAGGCAGTGGTGGCCAAACTTGCTTCATGTAAAAGCCACATATGATACATTTCAGATGTCTGGAAGCCAAAAGTCAGCCTCCCGGACATGACTGGATGTTGCTTCTGGTCCTGTTCCGGAGGTCAGGTGGAGCCCCCTGTTCTGCCAAATCCCAATCCACTGGGCCTTGTGCCCGCTTAAGGCTAATTAGCTTCCCTCAAACTCACAAGTGCAGCAGGCAAAAGTCAGAGTCCATTCCCAGTCCAAGGTCAAACTCCGATCAGGTCAGGTCTCCTCTGGGTCAGGGTAGCCTTTGGTCCTTCTGAAGCTGCCTTTTATTCTTGGATGTCTCATAATCCAAAATGCAGCTCAGCTGTGAGCTACCTTGCTAGCCCCTTGTTAAGTCCAAATTAGGCTCAGCTGAGCCATCTCTTCAGTCCATGTCCATTCAAAGTCCCATCAAGGTCAAATGAAGCTCAGGTGTCCATCAGAGTCTCCATTGATTGATTACAGCTGTGGAGCCAGCCCTGCCCTTCCCAGAGCTGTCAAACAGCTGCCAAAACAGGGAATCGCTGTCAACACCACATTATCCACCTGATGATCTTCTGATCTTCCATTACACCCCCCACATCCGTGGGTTCTGAACCCACAGATAAAAATGGCTCAGCTGTACATTTGTTTCCCCACAATGGACCAGCATGGCTACTTGTAAAGTTCAACTTTAGACTTTTTTCTTTCCAAGTCCTAAATTTGTAAAAAGACTGAGATAAATCCAGGTTGGTTCTGGCTCCTAATAAAGCACTATTTCTGAAAGGGGAATTTTCTTTTTTCTTTTGCAGTTCTTTGGAGATGAGCAGGGAGAGCTGACAACCCCTCTCTCTCTCTCCAAATCCATTGTTTACAGCCTGCCATAAGTGATTGCTTGGCAAGATGCAGAAAAATGTCTTCAGAGTTAAAGATGGAAAAGGAAATGGCATCTGAGTACTACTGATGAGCCATTTACAGCCGTGTCAAAGAGAACTCAGATCTTTAACCCTTGGGCATATGGTGAAGCAGCTTGGGTGCCCGTTATCTGAAGAATAGCTAAACACTGTAAATGTTTAATGGCGACGTGACTGCTACACTAAGGTAAAAAATAAAAATAAAACTTGTTTTCAGGTAAATGCCAGGTTCCACTTTGATGAGTCTTTTATCAATAATTGGATGTTCCTCTCCTTGCCAGCCGCTGATCTTGCTTCTCATCCCAGGCCTGTCGGTCAAACAGAGTTGATAAGCCCTCTAGGCAGGGACCGTGACATTACATTGTCCTCCAGAGAACTGTCGGTGCCGAGTAAACATCGTGAACTGATTCACACAAGAGTCTGTGAAGCAGCCCCCACATGTCCAGAAGGCTCTGTCTTCTGACTGCTCGAGTGATCCATTTTGACACTTGCCATAGCGACTTGGGGATGCTACCCTGGGCAGAACCAGCCTTTGCTGGGTGGTGAAGAGGAAGAAGAAGAAGAAAGGTAGAACATACCTTTATACTGAGCCACTGCCCAATCCTAATGGGCAGGCCAATCCTGAGCTGCCCAGGAAGCCCCCCCTCGGTGGCACCACGAGGGCTGCCGCCGAATCCAGCACCTCTGGCGCTACCGCGGGAGACACCTCAGGAGTAGGGGACGTTTGTCCCCTTCCCCCAGGTAAGGGAGGCAGCCCTGCAATGGGGCTACTCATTTTAGAGACGCCCAAAGGGCGCCACTAAAGTAAAGGCGCTCGTGTAAGGCACGCAGCCTCCACAAGCGCCGAGGATCCTGTGGAGTGGAGCTCCGCGGTTCCTCCTCCTGCCCGCCCCCAGGCACGCCTCAGGCATGCCCCCCCTCCCCGCATCATGCCAGCCTCCCCGCCCCCTCCCTGTGTCACGCTGGACTCCCCCCTCCCCAGAACGCCCCTGTCCCCACCCCGTTTGCCGTTCCACAGCCCGGCGGTGGCAGGCACTGCTGAGCTCCTGAACGCGGGTGCCCACCGGGTGGCGGCTCAGTGCTGGCCAGAGCTGAGCAACCTCTGGCAGGAGCCCAGCACTTAGCCCCGCAAATGTGCCTTACGGCACGTTTGCAACTGTGGTCTGCACCGCCGGGGTGCGGTGCGGACCATAGGATTGGGCCCTCAACCCCTTGGTCCACCTAGCTTACTATTTCCCAAAACTGTGGGTCGGGACCCACCAGTGGGTCACAACCTGATGGTTGGTGGCTCCTGTAGCTAAAATTGACAAGTTGATCACTGACAAGGAAAATGTATTGAGCCCTATGGGAAATAATACTTAGCCACTTGTGTGTGTTTACATGTTAGTAGATGAATGTGCCTCAGTCTCCTTTGACGGGCAGGCTGAGAGGAACAAAACACCACCAGAATGGTCCCGATCCAGTGAATGCAGTCCCCCAAAAACACTTGAGAAGGAAGTTCTCCCTCGTCCAAGCTGACGGTGAAAAAATGTATTCAACCCTATGGAAAGTAAAACTAAGCCACATATTTGCCTTTGCTCATGAGTAGGTACATGTGGCTTGGCTCTTATAAAGGATCAGGCAAAGGGGAATGCAAGACCACCAGAATGGTCCCTATCCAATAAATATGGAACTTTCAACAAATGATCCAGTAGGCACTCTCACCCTCGCTAACATAGTAAAAAGGATAAAAAACAGAGGCTTGAGTGGCTGGTAAAGTGAAACTATTTTTTAGTTTCATTAAGCTAGGTAGGTCCTGATAGTGTTGTTTTAAAAAGTGAGTCCTGGTGCTACTGACGACTAGTAGCGAATCTCCAGGGTTTCAAACGGGATTTCCCCAGTATTAGTTGGAGGTACCAGAGATTGAACTCAGAACCATCTGCCTACAAAGCATGTACTCTACCAGTGAGCTAGAGTTGCAAAGAAGTTGTTCTGACGTCTTTGTTGGCTTTAAGCAAATTGGACCAATTGTTCCCAGTTGGAACTCCCTGGACCTGAGGGGGTCCCAAACTAGGCTAACCTACTCTAGTCTTGTCAAATGCAAGCAAAAACAAATTGCAATAGACATCTAATGCCACATTGCAGGTCTTATAGAGAACAGCAACAATTTTAATTTTCTTCTGAAGTCAGTAGTGCCTGTTTATATTTTGAAATTTGGAATTACATGTCTGCAATTGTATATTAAAATGGGCTTAGATGCATTTGGTCCATTAACTCACACGCACTTTTTTAAGGGCACATTTTGATTGCTTTCCATTCTACCATAGAGATAGAAAGTCTATAATAAATTTTATTTATATCGCAAAACTTCTACAGATCTTGGCTGTGAACCTGGGGCCCTGCAAAGAATATTTTCAGTTGGGCCCCACCGATCACTGCAGTCGCTAGAGGATGGTCAAAATGCTATGTTTTTTTCCAGGAGCCTGAACACCTCTGTAAAGCAGCACTTATCTCCCCCTCACCTTCAGAGCTATTCAGGACACCAAGCGCAATGTGGAGGAGATGCCTCTGTGTTGCTCCCACCACCTGGTATGGCTCTGACAGCAAGTGAGAGGGGCCGCTTTACAAGGGAGTGCAGGCACCTGAAAAATGTAGTGTTTTGACCCCCATCTAGCTATGCCACTGCTGCAGCTTCTAAGGCTGGCCCTGGCTGAAAGATCAAGGAGCTGCTGAAGACAGCAAACAGGAAAATGGAGACTGCTGGGGTGTGGTGATATGGAGAATCATCAGCAATCATGTAGGACTCAGAGCCCCAAAGGGAACCATATTTTGACTGGGACTAAATAGGAGGAGGCAGCATTTGGCTTGCCTCGGCACTGGGAGGTCTTGGGACCTTCCTGTTCTTATGCCTCAAAAAAACAGCCTATCCACCATTTGGAACAATGGCGTCTCTAGGTTGTTTGACCCAGTGTGGCAAGCCAGCATGTCACCCCCATGATGGACCTCCTCCCATGCAGTGGACAGGGCAACACTCTGGGCAGTGGGCATGGTGATACGCTATCCCCCCACCCCTGCTGGTTTTTTTGTGTTTTTTTTTGCTATAATGTTTGATAGAGATATTTCAATGTGGTTTATTTCATTCTGCATGAAATTACACATGGAATTATATATAGCACGATAGTTTAATTCAAAAATCCCAAGATTTTAAAAATTTTGGCCAGTAGTCGTGTCCCCCCCTCCATGCATGTCACCCAGTGAGGCTGCAACCCCTAGCGACGCCACTGATTTGGAAACATTTGGGGCACATCAAGTGCTACCATTTGGCTACCAACTTGGTTGGTTGGCAACCTTCAGTCTCGAAAGACTATGGTGTAAGCCTACAGCACCCGGTATTCTCAGGAGGTCTCCCATCCAAGTACTAACCAGGCCTGACCCTGCTTAGCTTCCAAGATCAGACAAGATCAGGGATGTGCAGGGTAGTGGACTTGCAAATTGCTGTCCATGACCGCCCCCTAGTGGCTAACAAGTAGAACTGCAGTTGAGTAAGTCAGAAGGGATGGAAACTGAAATGCTTCATCAAAGGCAAGCGAATTAGGTGATTTTTTTTTTCTACAAATGTTTTAGTCTTAATTCATAACATCGGAATGTCATCACATTTCGTTCAGCTGCAACATTTTGTGCTGCCACCTATTTATGCAAGCTCTACATACACACTTCTCTCAAATTGTACACTGACTCAGGTGGCTTCCTTATTTTACTCCCAAATTGTCTGTCTTACTGGTACTTGTCACCTTCTCAGAATATTTGCATCCTATTTTGTAACAAGACACTGAAGAATTTTCACCTCCTCCCTTCCCAAACCTCATTGCTCTGCTCGTTTATAAAATCAATTGCCATAAAAGTGACTCAGTTGTATAATGGATATATTTATAAAATAGGGACAATTAACTACCCATCATATCTTGGGCTTTTTAAGTCTCCGTTAATTAGCAGCCTCAGTAAACAGGCTGCAATCCTATCTGCACTCACCTGGGAGTAAGCCACATTGATATAATGGGACTTACTTCTGAGCAAACATGCTTAGGGTTGGGAGTTGAGAACTTATAAAACTGGAAAAAAATGTGATTAGCTCCCAGTGAGATTGTATCATTGGAAAGCAAAAATCCAACAGAAAGGGTAAGGCACTTTTTAAATGTTTGAGTTATGCTATTCACCTGTTGAGAATTTGGACGGTACATCAATAAGTGGACACAGCAGGAGCATCTAATCTCTGTGAGGACTGAATCTCAGGAAGGGTTGAAAACTGCCGCTGTAATAACAAACTCACCGGGAGAATAAGCACTCCTGATTATTACAGTGACAAATGGAATGGGTGAACTGGCATGATTTGACTTATTTAGTTGAGTCATATCTATTTTGGTCTCCTTGGCATCTGGAATAGTACACAGGATTTATCTTTTTTCCATAGGGCCACAAATATTTGTTAAATTTTTTCATAAGAAATTCATTCCTCTCCGATGCTGTTGGCCTTCAAGTGTCACACAGAGTTTATGGTATATCCACAGGCATTGGGTTGTACTGGAGCTGTTGCACTGGAGATAGAATCATAGAATCTTAGAAACACAGAGTTGGAAGGGACCTAAAAGGTCATCTAGTCCAACCTCTGCCTGTAGCAGGAAATCCTCCTAGACCTAGAACATCTCCAGCAAGTGCTTGTCAAGCCTTTGCTTGAAGATTTCCTGTGAGGGAGAATCCAACACTTCCCTTGGCAATCTGTTCCATTGCCGAACTGCCCTTACTGTCAGAAATTTTTTCCTGATGTCCAGTCTTCATCATCATCACCACCACCACCATCATCTGAAAGTTTGAGGTTACTATTGCTTTTTTCCTCTGGTGTTTCACTATGTCAATGATTGTGTTTCGTGTTAAACATTTTGAATCTTTGTGACCAAGAGTAGTATAGAAATCACCTAAATCAATCAAACAATAAATAGCAACGAAGAAACTATAACTTGTTTTAAACTTAAGAGTGTTGGAATGGTGACTAATGTAGCATACAGTGATTTCAGAGTTCTCAATTAAGCATCCTATAAATGCTGCCTTTGTAAAATAATGGAAACTGCCAGCTGTTTAAAAGCTTTGGCAGTTTCACCAGTGGATAACTGATGCGGTTCTTGGCACTTGTTAAAAAAACATGCACAAAAAGTCCCCTTTATTGTGCTCATTAATAAGGGAGCGTTTCTCAAGGAACCAGAGAGTGGGTGTGCGATTTCACTTTTCAGAGATTATTGAAGCATGCTGAGCCCTGATTTTAAAAAATAAAAAATAATGAAAAAATAGCTTTGAAAAATGACTAGAATGGGGGGGAGAGAATTTTTAACTGGTGATGAATTGATATAAAAAAGAGGCCAATCTAAAAGATAAGGAAAACATTCACCCTGACTGTGCTTGGCACACAATTGTGGTTTATAAAGTCGGGCAGCCCAATCCTGAGCTGCCCGGGGCGCCCAGGTTCAGCGGCACTGACGACTGCCACCGGATCCTGCGCCTACTGGGCTACTGCGGGAGGTGCCTTGGGAGAAGGGGAATTTTGTCCCCTTCTCCCAGGTAAGATAAGCAGCCCTGCAGTGGGGCTGCTCACTTTACCTAAAGGCACTCGTGTAGGGCGTGCAGCCCTATACAAGTGCCTTGGATCCTGTGGAGCAGAGCTCCACGGACCCACCCCATCCCTCCCCCAGGCACGCCCCTAGCCCACCCCCTCCCTGCATCACACCTCCCTGTCACACCTCCTCCCTGCCCCGCTAACCTCCCTGCTCCCCGGAACGCCTCCTTCCCGCCCCCGTCCCTGCCCTTGCCTATCATGCCGCGGCTTGGCGGTCTGGGAGACCGCCGAGCCACGGAAGCTGGCTGACCACCCCGCACTAGCCCAGCACTGGCTGGCGCTGAGCTAGCATGGGCGGGAGCCTGGCAATGAAGCTCGCAAACGTGCTTTATGGCACGTTTGCGACAGTGCTCAGCAGCACGGAGCCATGCTGCCAAGCACCGGATTGGGGTCTCAGTTGGACATGACATAATTATATAGGGCAAGAGGTCTAGTGTTAATCAGGAAGAACTTCTAATCATTCCCATGTCTGCACAAATCATTGCAAAAGCCCAACAATTATTCACATCACTTTTGTTCTTTAACCGGGGGGCCACATCCGGCTCAACACAGTATTTTATTCGACCTCCAGCAACTTTTTTTTTTTGGCAGAGCATTTGCTAATATTTGACATTTTTACTCCTTATTTATCATTTCTCCGTTTAGGAATCGCGCTATTTCTGGGTAATTGTCACATTTCACTTTTGTTCTGAATCATATCATGTTGGTTTTACACACACACACACACACACACACACACACACACACACACACACACACACAATCCACGTAAAACATATTCATTCATTTAAATTTCATCCATTCATTTATAAAACTGATTTTTTTGGACCTGGAAAAAATGTGTAAAATATACTCTCTTTTTTGTGCAAAGTTTATTTATTTATTACAGATACAGGTAAGGAAAATGGGTTAAACTTAGGGTTGGGACTCCATAGGTTACACATGAGGGTATTGGCCATAGATTACAACATGTCTTAATCCAAAAAAGAAATCAGCAACGACTGAAAAGAAAAATAGTCATTGGTACAAAAATTATCATGTCATTATACTAATTAATGATTTCACTAAAATTATTTATCCAATCATAAAAAGGCTTCAAATTTTGCACATACAATATTCTTGCTGCTATACTGATATGTACAATAAAATATTTCTTATATTGATCTTCAATTTCTAATCTCGCATTTAAGAGAAATATTTCTGGTTTGAATGATACTACACAATTCAATATCTTTTGTAACAATATATGTCACCTTCCAATATTTCTTCGCTTTCCACATATCCACCACATATAATAAAGAATTCCCTTAATCTCTTTGCATATCTAACAGTTAGTTGATGACCCAGGGTACATTTTTGCTACTTCCTCTGGAATTAAATTTTCATCTATAAAACAATTAATATAAAATACCACTTTAATTATCTTAATATTTGCGTTCCAACTTTGTTTTCATTTACATATGCTTTGATTTGACATAATTAATGGAATACTTCTCACTTCTGAGCAGAATTCAATACATTAATATCTACAAAAAAAAATTTCCACTTGTTATTCAGCCATTTTCCCTTCCTGTCTTAGTATTTTCTTTGTCTTGTTGATATTTTCCTTCTTGCTTCTTCTACTCCTCCTTCTTTCTCTTAACTCCCTTATATTTCTTGATCCTTCTCTTTTCTTCTTCCATTTTCTCCATTTTATTCCTTTTGAATTTAATCCAAAGATTCTTCTTCTTCTTGAAAGGATGCGCTCTCTTTCTCTGAGAGTTCCCTCTTTTTTTTTTTTCCTGAAAATTCTGAGTTCTAATAATAAATGCTGTTTTCCATCTCCTGTCTCATTACAAAAATCTCCAATTCTTTAGTTTCATCTGACATTTGGTCCATTCTTTTTTCAATCCCCTCCATACTTTTCTTTGTTTGTCTGTTTGTCAGGGAGGAGTTTATTTGCCTCATTTGATCAGATCGTTTTCCAACCTCTTGCTTCAGTTCATTTCTGAATTCTCGCAGCATATCCATTAATGAGGTCTGGCTTTCGCTAACATCCTTTAAATTTTTTGATGTCATTCTTATCAGTATCAAATCAAGCCGATATAACTCTGGCTATAAAAAATAAAAATAAAATGGTCTAACAATTAAAGAATCAACCAAGTCTCATTATCTTGCTTCACCTTCTTGTAAGGCTAATTCCCAAATTTTATATCTAAAAGGAATAAGTCAATAATCCATTTCAAGTCAATACCAGTGTCCAAACATTCCCGCAGTTAAAGAGTCATTCAGTTCTTATTATCTTGCACCCCTTCTTGTCAAAGATAATCTTTAAGTTTTTATATTTGAAAGGAGTGGGTCAGTAATCCAATTCAAGTTAATAACACTGTCAAATTAAGTTAGTATACCTTTAATTGTTCAGGCCCAAGTCAAGCCTTTTGCAGCAAAAATGAAGGTGAAAGTTATTCCATCCTTTAAAGATTAATTGTTAATTTCTTTTCCATGCACACCATTCCAACAGAGTGATCCTTTATCTTCCCTTATTTATCTTGTCTTGTTTCTTGCCTTTTCTTCCAATCATCCTTGTTACAAAAAAGAAAAAAAGAAAAAAACTACTCCAGCAGGGGCTTCTTTAAATTCACATTTGCTTTTTTCCCCCTCTGGGTGGCTGCAAGCCAATGTAAATAATCTTAAAGTTGTCTTTCCCTCCTTCCAACCTCTTGATTGCAATTCTTTTTATAACCTTTTAATGAACTGGTTACTCACAGTTAAAGGCTTTGTTTGCTTTCATGTTTTATCTAGGCTGTGGGGAAAGGAGTCCTCAGCTGTCCGAATCGTCTCCAAAGATGCCGTCTGGGGTATGATGTGATTCAGCACAGAGCAATATTGGGGAAAATATATCTGAAACGGCTGTCTCAAGAGACTGCCCCATTCAAGCTCTCAGCCTTCTTCTTGGCAACGAAGAGTACCTCATTATTGAGGTCCTTGAAAAAACACATCTATTTAGCAGTTCCCCCCAGAGCCCTCCAAGGTTCCCTGCTACTTCACTGAGTGTTAGCTCCGCCCTTCTCAAAAAAATGTGTAAAATATACTATGTGGCCCTCATAATAAAAAGTTTGAAGACTCCTGCTTTAATAGCTATTTTTTAAT
Source organism: Tiliqua scincoides (assembly GCF_035046505.1). Taxonomy (NCBI): domain Eukaryota; kingdom Metazoa; phylum Chordata; class Lepidosauria; order Squamata; family Scincidae; genus Tiliqua; species Tiliqua scincoides. Next base: position 42,970,951 of record NC_089829.1, read on the forward strand.
TGTAAAAAATTATTCTAGTCTAAAGCTTCTTCCCTGTTATTTCAACCCACTGGTTCTAGTCCTAACCTCAGGAACAACAGAAACCAAGACCCCCCCACCCTCCTTACAGTCATGACAGCTGTTAAGCTACTTTAAGGTGGCTATCATATTTTCCTTTTGACTTCTCTTCTCCAGGCGAAAACATACCAACCTCTTTTAACCATTCTTCATAGGACTTGATTTCTTGACACTTGACGATTTCTTGACGAATCTGATCTGAATAAATCACTTGGATGTAGAAACAAGAAAAACAAGAAAAAGAAATCCAACCATAGTAACAGGATATGAAACACAACTAATGGTTTTAGTTCATGACTGACAGGCATGCCCTACCTGAAGTGTCCAGAAACTACCCCTGGGCCCAATCCTATCCAATTTTCCAGCACTGGTGCAGCAGCAATGCAACCCCGAGGTAAGGGAACAAATGTTCCCATACCCTGAGGAGGGCTCTGTGACTCTCCCCACCACCACAGGATGTAGTGCATGCCCCGCTGGCATGGCTGCATTAGCACCAGAAAGTTGGATAGGATTGGTCCCCCAGGTCCAGAAACTACCCCAAGGTAGTCCCCAGTGCCCCGTCCTACTGAAGCACGGTGAGCTTTGACCCTAGACCGTAAAGTCATTTTAATACTATAGCATATACACAATGGTAAAGAGCAGCTTGATTTTAAAACGATAAGTTTCATCTGACTGACTTTGGAGTCCTAAAGTTAGTGTTACAGAATAAACTGGGTAACATACCATTTGTGCAAAAGGTTAAAAGTCTGGCTAAAAGCATAGAAACACAGAGAACAGGGACAAGCTGCTTGAAGAAAATTATTTTTAGGAGCTGTTTGCTAGTTTCACAGCAGTTACACACTTTAGAATCTGGAAAAGATAATAGGCTGCTTCTTGGCAGATACACAGGTCTGGCCAAGGCTATCGCCATGCTTGTTGCCAGCGCTCACTTGTTTATTCTTCCAAGTTTTCAAAAGAAGGAAAAACATATATGGGGACATAGAATATATAGTCTTTGCCTTAAAGTATAACCAACATATATGGGGACATATGGGACATATGGTACCGTGGTAGTTATTAGAAGAAGGTCTTAAACAAACAAAAATGCTTGATTTTAGAGAAGTTCTAAGAAAACAGACAGAAAGAAGTAACATCCTTATCGGATGGCGAGAATGTTTTTGGCTGCAGGAGACGAATTTAGAAAAAGAATACATTTGACTAGATAACCAGGAGCATCCTTAAGAATTAGCCTTTGTTTGAATTGTAACTGAAATGAAGTGAATGTTAAAGGGGGTTGGTGCAGGTTTGATTAGGAAAGTGCAGAGAGAGAGAGGGAGAAAGTAGTTTGCCTGGCATGTAATGTCTGAGTGAAAGTTTGGCTTGTTTTATGTTAAAATATATGAAAAGTCACAAGAAGCTGGCTGAAGTCTTAGCCAGTCACAAAAAGGAAGAGGTCACTTCTAGCAAGGATATACACCACTATAGTAGTCACAAATAGAATTAGGACATATAGTAAAACTGTTAGAAAGTTTAAAAGACTTTGGTTCGCAGAGGGCCCACAGAGATTTACTAAAACCAGGAGAAGACATGCAGAAGAGATAGGATGAGTGGCACAAGTAAGGCCATCCTAATTAGGAAGGGTTTAAAAGGAATATATGTCAATTAATAGGTTAGAAGTTCGGCCAAATTAAGGTCTTCACACCTGTGTTTAAGTGTTTGTGTGTTGTCTTTAATGAGGATAGTGCGAAAACCTATTTTCTCAAAGAAATCCCTAGTTGGATTGATCAGTGTGAGTGGGGGTCAGTGCTGGATGGAATGATGTTACAGCAAACACTACTGGTTTTGAAAACTTTTGGAAATTGTGTAATTTTGGCAAAGTTTTAAGATGAAACCCCACCTGTATGTAAATAAAGCCAATCAATGGTTTTGTTTGTTTGTTGCCCACCTATTTTCCATCTTGTATGTAAATGGTATTTTAGCTATATCCTATTAAGAGTTAGCCCCATTTATTATGTCAAACTTTCAGCGAATAAGAAGTCTAGATTTTCAGACAAAGGACTGTGTGGTATAAAGGTTGAGGACCAGCATTCAGACAGGGTCCATGCTTTGGACATGAGTCCCGTGGACCAATTGTATACAATTCAATAAAAGCTGGTGAACCTTCATCCCTGTGTACCGAGTCATTCTGAGTTGCTGATTTGCCTTGCAACACCACCTGTTCTCTTCACACCATGTAATGGAAATGTGCAAGATCCCTGGAGGAGATAGAGGGTGGTGTCAACAGTGGCTCTGGCAGGCAATCATGGGGTTAACCTCAGGGCTCTAACTAGCAGTGGGTCTGCTGTACAGCTGCAGACACTAGAGGCAACCAGGTCATTAAGGGATAATAATAAGGAACACCTGGAGAAGGGAGAGTTTGGTGGGTAGTAGGAGGAGGAAAGAGGGAAGGAACTGAAGGATTAATGGACTGAGGCACTAATGACTGATGAACTAACTGACTAAAGGACAGGTGGCTGAATGGACTTTGGAGACTGCTGGAACAGAGACTGCTGGAGATTGGTGTGTGGCTGCCACACCCAAGACCTGCTGAGGCTCAAGGTGTTGCTGTGGTGGTTGGAGAAGCTGCTAGCAGGAGAGAGGAGGAAGGAGGACCTCTGCAGGTTAAACAGGTAAGCTATCCTTTTGGTGGGGGCCAGCAGTGCAGAACTAGGGCCATTGTTGGAGGACACAGGGGAGCTAATTAACTTAAAGTGGGCATAATTCTCTAAGTGAAGCTTGGACAGGGAATCTGGCAAAAAACACTATCATCTTGGATCTCAAGAAATCTCATGAGATTTGGGGGCTGCCACCTTGAATCTTCTGGGATTTCATTAGGTCCAAAAGGGTGTTGTCCAGCTGAGCTGGAAAGAAGAGGTTGTAGGGGTGTCATGACCCAGCTAAGTTTGTGAATCCCTGCCTTATAACATAGATGTACTTTATTACAAATTCAAGGGGGCATCGTTTTTTCTTCTTCTTAACTCTGCACTATGCTACAGTTTAAGCCGATTTCAGCAGTAACTGGAAAGGATTTATATCAGTGGTTCCCAAACTCCTACAGGGGTGTTGGAAACCAGGTAAGTGATTGGGGGGGGCAGTGACAGTGCTGCAGAGATCACAGCGCTGCTGCCTGTAAGGGGTGATTTTACTTAAGAACATAAGAACAGCCCCACTGGGTCAGGCCATAGGCCCATCTAGTCCAGCTTCCTGTATCTCACAGCGGCCCACCAAATGCCCCAGGGAGCACACCAGAGAACAAGAGACCCGCAAGGCTTCCTGGGAATTGTAGTTAAGAACATAAGAACAGCCCCACTGGATCAGGCCAAAGGCCCATCTAGTCCAGCTTCCTGTATCTCACAGCGGCCCATCAAATACCCCAGAGAGCACACCAGATAACAAGAGACCTCATCCTGGTGCCCTCCCCTGCATCTGGCCTTCTGACATAGCCCATACTTGGGCTGGAAACACTGGCCTCTTGGAGGTTCACAGCCCCCTCTGATCTCCTTTGCAGCTGCTTTGCAAAGCCCTTATCTCTGATCAAAAGCTACTTTCAGTCTTCTCTGAAAACCAGGAACTGGAAGTAGCTTTAGATCAGTGACAAGAGCTTTCTAAACAAACTGAGGGGGAGATCAGAGGGGGCCGTGAGCCTCCAGGACCCTGCAGGAGGGCAGCACTGCCCCCCAGCTAAGTAAAAAAGCCCCTTGGCAGCAGCAGCACTGTGATCTCTTCACTCCCCTTAAGGGGGGGACGCTACCCTTAAGGGGGAATGCCCTGCTTCCAGTTCCCCTGGTGGGTTGTGACCCACCAGTTTGGAAACCACTGATTTCTATTGTGGCCATAACAATCTCACAGGAACTCAAGCAGCACTCTTTGTGCTTAATACCCTGCTTCTAAACTACTGCACGATCACTGTGTACTGCACAGTGTAGCTTTCGGTTTTGCAGTGTTGCTTTTCTGTAGATATGAACACATCCTATGACCTGGTTATATACAAACTTAAATGCTGGCAGGCACGTCCATGATTATGCTCCTGCTGTACTAATGACTAGCTGAAAACTACTTAATGGCCCCAGGGATACCTCCATTAACGTGTCAACAGCACAACATGGAAATCTTTGTCATTGTGGGAAAAGTAATCTGCTGGAGACACTTAACTGGTTAGGTTACTTCCAGTAGGTTAGCTATATACCTGTTATTAAAGAACTGATATGAATGACTGAGTTTTGTTGGACTTGATATCACTGATGTTTGTGCACACTGGTATGACTAGGTGTTCATATTGATTGATAATGGATTTCTTGCCCTAGATAAATAATTATGCAATGTACAAGTCAGATTTTATTATGACAGTTGTGTTACAAGCATGATTATATTTCTATAAATGGATACTAATGAGCTTTCAGAATGAATATTTTCCTTATTTTTTTAGGAGCTTGGACTCTTTTTTTTTCTTCTTTTTTTTCTTTTTTTTTTTGTACCAGTCTCTTTCTCTGCCCAGCATGCTTCAATAATCCCTGAGAAGTGAAAATGAACACTCATTCTTTGGTTCCTTGCTCCCTTATTAGTGCCAATAATTGCATCAGATCCCCACTGACCACATTGACAAATCTTTTTAAACACCCATAATTTAACAAAGGCAACCTTTATAGTAGTGGTTTCCAAACTGAGGGTTGGGACCCACTGGTGGGTCACAGCCTGATTTTTGGTTGATCACGAAGGGCTGGGCAGAGCCTCCAATATAACCACAGGCAATAGCAAGATCAGATAACTCAGTGTTTCTCAAACTATGGGTCGGGACCCACTAGATGGGTCACGAGCCAATTTCAGGTGGGCCCCCATTCATTTCAATATTTTATTTTTAATATATTAGGCTTGATGCTACCCTGGTAAGTGACTGCATTTTGGGAAATGTCACATATCTGTACATTTAACAGGCTACTATGAAGATGCTTTTAACAATGATAGTCAATGGGACTTACGTGTGGGTGGGATTGCAGTCTAGGATTGTTCAAAATTTTTCCTGCTTGATGACCTCACTTCTGGTGGGTCCTGATGGATTCTCATTCTAAAAAGTGGGTCCTAGTGCTAAAGGAGTGAGAACCACTGAGATAACTAATTGCCTCAAGCCCTGAGGACATTCAAAAATCAGATAGCTGCTAATTACCCTGTAAACAGCTCAGCTCCTGCAGTTTGCAAGATAGCCGCTAACTGCCTTGCAAAGAGATCAACTTCTGGGGTTTGCAAGTATGTGTAAATATAGGGAGATAAATGTGTTTTCATGATGCCTCCTATAAAGAATTCAAAAAGAAAACAAACACAGAATTTTCTGGGTTTTTTTTATTTTTCTGGGGAAAGGAAAGAGTACTCATTAAAGTTCATTAGGGCTGCTTCATTATGAGAAATTGAGTGTTTATAAATAAACAAAGAAATATTACTTGTAAGTAAATATTTTTTTCTTTCTAGATCTCTTTTTTTAGTCTTGTAAACCTAGGTGGGTTCCAATAAGAGTGTCCTTTTTAAGTGGGATGCTAAAAAGTTTGAAAAACTCTGATTTATAGGATGCTTAGCTACAAACTCTGAAATCACTGTAGAATTTAAAAAAAAATCCACTCTCGGTTTACAGAAAGTTGCCTTGTTTTCTTACAACTTAGAAAAGTTGTGTCAGTCTTTCCATAGATTTCTGAGTCAGCCGTGATCCACCAGAGACAGTGTAGCAGACAAAATGTTAAAGACAATCAAACAAGGTATAATCAAAATAGCATTGCAGCAGCAGCAGAACAACAAAGTCATTTTTATAGTTGCTGTTATTGCTGTTACACTATATGCTACAAGGCGTTACTCTTGAAGTGTGAAGCATGAGGTTTCTGGGATATGTTTCCGGAAGTTCTTTGAATTAACAGATATTTTATTCTGCTAAAGTCACACTTCCAACCATTTGCTGTTGTTGCTTTAACTTGCTGGTTATGTGGAGCTGTATGCTGCCTCAGAGACATGTGGTGGAATACAAATGTTTTAAATCGGCAGTCTCCAAAGTGGAGACCGTTGTGCAAAGCACATTTCCTCCCTTTCCCAAGCAGCACTTACTGTTGGCTGCTCTACTGCTTTGTTCTTCACCCATAGCTCTTGCAGCTATGGCATGGATATCCTAGTGCAAAGTCTGCTGGTATGTGGGCCATAGATGAGACTTCCCAGAAGATCCCTAACCCCCCATATGGGTGAAGATCGAAGTGGCAGAGCAGTAGAACAGTAAGTGCTGCTCGGGACGGGGAGGGACTTTGTTGAACACAGAATCTGGCCATGGGCCAGGGTCTGTTGAGCCCTGTTTTAAACGATGATGGCTTATTTATACAGTGCCATCTGTGCATATAGCACATTACAAAGAGTGAGAAAAGCAATGTCCCACAGACTCACAAGTGGGCAGCGCAATCCTACTCCCCTTGAGGCAGACCCAGCTCCCCAATGTTGCAAAAGTGCTGTAAAGCATATCTGAGCTACTCAGGAGCAGCCTAGGCCAGCATGAGGACATGTAAGAACATAAGAACAGCCCAACTGGATCAGGCCAGAGGCCCATGTAGTCCAGTTTCCTGTATCTCACAGCGGCCCACCAAATGCCCCAGGGAGCACACCAGATAACAAGAGACCTCATCCTGGTGCCCTCCCTTGCATCTGGCATTCTGACATAACCCATTTCTAAAATCAGGAGGTTACGCATACACATCATGGTTTGTACCCAGTAATGGATTTTTCCTCCAGAAACTTGTCCAATCCCCTTTTAAAGGCATCTAGGCTAGACGCCAGCACCTCATCCTGTGGCAAGGAGTTCCACAGACCGACCACACGCTGAGTAAAGAAATGTTTTCTTTTGTCTGTTCTAACCCTCCCAACACTCAATTTGAGTGGATGTCCCCTGGTTCTGGTGTTATGTGAGAGTGTAAAGAGCATCTCCCTATCCACTCTGTCCATTCCCTGCATAATTTTGTATGTCTCAATCATGTCCCCCCTCAGGCGTCTCTTTTCTAGGCTGAAGAGGCCCAAACATGTACTTGCCTAGCTTTGCCGGATCTGTTCCCGGGTGGGGTAAGTTTGTGCCAGCCTGGGCAGACCAGCGCAAAAAGTGGGTGAAGGAACGGTGTAACGGAGGCGGGGGGAGAGAGCACTTTTGAGAAGGGGAAGGCAGCTCAGGAGGGGGATCTGGCTAGGGAGGGGGTGGAACCAGCTACTGCAGTACAGGCTGTATCCTACCTCCCAGCCCAATCAGCATTACAGAGGCCGCTTAAATTTGTACTTGCAAAATTGGAGGTGCAGATCTGAGTAGCCCCATAGGGCTGGCTGGCACATGGCATGGGGGAAGGGCAATAAAATCTCCTTACTCTGAGTTGTGCTGAAGCCTGCACCTAACCTCCCCCATCCATCATTTTCCTTTTAGAAGTTATCACTCTCCCCTCCAGAACCTTCAGAAGAACTCTCCTAACCCAAGCAGTTACTCATCTTTTTAAAAAGAATTATGTAAACATTCCAAAGGTTGCAATCCTATTCAGTTACCCCCAAAGTAAGCTCTATTGACTACCATTGTTAAGAGCATATACATACTAGCCTGTTAAAAGTACAGATCATTCACATTTCCCCAGATATAGTCACATCCCATGGTAGTATCAAATCTAACATATTAAAAGCAAAATACTGGAATGAATGGGGGGACCCATCTGAAACTGACTCGTGACCCACCCACTGGGTCCCAATCCACAGTGTGAGAAACACTGAAGTAGGCACTAAGAAAGCCGTACATTGGTGCCAGTGGGCCCAATCCTCGTCAAGAGGCCCAGATAGATGCTAGCAGTGGTCTTTGTAAACTGTCCAAAGATTCCTTAGACTAATGTCAGCCCTGCTCCATTCCATGAAGTGGTAGATTTGCATGGCACAGATGGCTGGAGAGTTAGGACAGTGTATAGTTAGTCTGTGGAACTCATTGCCACAAGAAGTGGCGATGGCATCTTGCCTGGATGCCTTTAAGAGGGGAACGGACAAATTTCTGGAAGAAAAGTCCATCACGGGTTAGAAGTCATGATAGGTATGTGCAAGCTCTTGATTTTGGAAGTAGGCCACCTCACAATGCCAGATGCAGGGGAGGCCACCAGGACACAGGTTGTGTCTTGTAGCCTTGTGTGCTCCCTGAAGCACCTGGTGGGTCACTGTGAGATATGGAAAGCTGGACTGAATGGGCCTTGGCCTGATCCAGCAGAGCTCTTCTTACGTTCTCATGCTTCTCCAAGCCAGAATGTCACTGAGGGGCTTTTGAAGCACCTGTCACTGGCAGTATTTCTGTAAACTTGATTTCCTGTGACAAAATGTGACATGGAAGCATCATCCATCTATAATGCCACTGTCAGTACTGCGTCGGGTGGTCACGACAGCTTGCGTTCAAGTGGTGCGATGGTGACGCTGGCTTGTTGTGAAATGTCACCCTTTCACAATTCTAATTTTAACCAGCAAGTGAGAAGCTGCCAGAACTCTCTTTAAGGGTTGTGTAATTTGAATGGAGATGAACTCGAGGTATTATAAAGCAAAAAAGATGCCACCTCATGAACGGCTGTTTGTACTTGTATGTTGTTGGCAACCCTTCAGTCTCGAAAGACTATGGTATCGCGCTCTGAATGGTGGTTAGTGTCCTCTCCAGTGTGCGGAGCCTGGGTAAAGAAGGTATGAAGGATAGGCTGTTACCCATGCAGCAAATCCCCCCTCTCCATGTCGCTGAAATGGTCCAATGGAAAGGCAGAGGCCAATGTGGTTGATTCCAGCGGCGTCGCAGGAGTTTCCAGAACGTGACTGTGTTCAGCCATGAACTGCCTCAGGGACTCCGGCTCCAGATTTTGCCTCGAGGGTGACTCCTGAAGCCTTTTCCATAACTGGATGTAGCCACAAGGCAGTGGAGGTTTGGGATCCGAGTTTTCCTTCTCTCAGATGAGCTGCCTTCCCAGGCTGACGAGTCCCATCTCCCCGGTGGCTGTTTAGTCGCCTCTTACGACAAGTACAGCCAAAGGCCTATTCTTATCCCCAGCCCCCCAGGGGAGGTACTTGTATAGCTCGTCCCATTACAAGACTCTCTCAGAGGATTGGCAGTCATGAACAATTTGAGCTGACAGGAATTTTGAATTCAGATGGAGGACATATGTTTGGACATATGTCGGGACATATCTGTGGACAGAAGTTTCTCAAGAGTCATCTGTCACAGGGGTGGCCAAACTTGCTTAATGTAAGGGTCACATACCATAAACTTAAAATGCTTGAGAGCCACAAAATTGATATTTGAGAGCTGCACTAATTCAGAAGCATTTAAATTCTTAAATATATTTACTCACCAGGAACATTAAACTTACATTTTAACCCAGTGAAGTCTTGGTGTACACCTGGTAAATAATAATAAAGCTTGGAGAAAAAAAAAAAAAAACTATTTACTTTTTATATCAATTGCGATGCAAAATGGAGCTCAGCCAACTTTTTTCTGCAAGCTGCACATTATATGTTGAAGAGATGTATGTGAAGAGAGCCACGGTTTTGCCACTCCTGAACAATCCCATGCAATTGAATGGGTGTGGGCTTAGCCTTGAGAGAGTCCATGGCTAAATGGAAGGTCCATGGAGTCTGGAAGCAAGTGACACAGTCAAGTTAACTTTATTGTACACAATGTGCATGTCACATTCTAGAATCCTTTTGTTCCCTGTACTTGTGCTTTGATAAACATCTCTTAAGCCATGAATAGACGAGGGAAGTCTCCACAGTTGCCTGCACAGAAGATAACTCTGTCCTTTGTTAGCCTACCTTGAGACCTGACAGGAAGCCCAATCCTATGTTTGCTGGAGCCCAGGGTTACAGCACTGTTGAAATAGTGGCCGCTGTATCCTATGGGTGCTGGGCTAGTGCTGGGAGTCTCCTTGAGATAAGGGAGCGTTTGCTCCCTTGCCCCTGGTAACGTCGCTTTGGTGCTAATGGGTCACATAAGAACAGCCCCACTGGATCAGGCCATAGGCCCACCTAGTCCAGCTTCCTGTATCTCACAGCAGCCCACCAAATGCCCCAGGGAGCACACCAGGTAACAAGATGACCTGCAAGGCCTCCTGGGAATTGTAGTTTAAGAACATAAGAACAGCCCCACTGGATCAGGCCATACGCCCACCTAGTCCAGCTTCCTGTATCTCACAGCGGCCCACCAAATGCCCCAGGGAGCACACCAGATAACACGAGACCCGCAAGGCTTCCTGGGAATTGTAGTTAAGAACATAAGAACAGCCCCACTGGATCAGGCCAGAGGCCCATCTAGTCCAGCTTCCTGTATCTCACAGCGGCCCACCAAATGCCCCAGGGAGCACACCAGATAACACGAGACCCGCAAGGCTTCCTGGGAATTGTAGTTAAGAACATATGAACAGCCCCACTGGATCAGGCCATAGGCCCATCTAGTCCAGCTTCCTGTATCTCACAGCGGCCCACCAAATGCCCCAGGGAGCACACCAGATAACAAGAGACCTGCAAGGCCTCCTGGGAATTGTAGTTAAGAACATAAGAACAGCCCCACTGGATCAAGCCATACGCCCACCTAGTCCAGCTTCCTGTATCTCACAGCGGCCCACCAAATGCCCCAGGGAGCACACCAGATAACAAGAGACCTCATTCTGGTGCCCTCACTTGCATCTGGCCTTCTGACATAGCCCATTTCTAAAATCAGGAGGTTGCGCATACACATCATGGCTTGTACCCCGTAATGGATTTTTCCTCCAGAAACTTGTCCAATCCCCTTTTAAAGGCGTCCAGGTCAGATGCTGTCACCACATCCTGTGGCAAGGAGTTCCACAAGGAGTCTCCTTGGAACTGTGCCCACTTTCGAGCAGGTGCAGAACCAAGGAGGCCCGTGACAGGCTGCCCTGGCTGGGAAGAAGTATAGGATATGGTGGCAGAGCCTGCCTACATCTCCACCCCCTCCATCTGGGCCCAATCCTCCCCTCCACCCCACAATCTTCCCCATGCTTTTCCCCTGCTCTCCCCCACTCTGAAAAATTGAACTGCTGCCTGGCGGTGCCACTTATCAGTGGCAACCATGTGGAGTCTTCTTCCCAGTGTTGAGGTCTAGCTCCAACTGGCACCGGTCCAGTGCCAACACTTCTTTCTCTCTGGGTCACGCAAACATGCTTTACAGCATGTTTGCAGCACCCAGCACTGGCAGTACACTCATGCTCACTTGTAAATCATATTGGTGGAGAAACAAGGGGAAACCTGTCCTTCTTATAAGAGCAAGAAGGGCTCAAGTAGACTCTGCGAGATAATGAGTGGCTTCCATCTGACAACTAACAACTTCCACTTGGGGTTTCTGTGCACGTGCCCTGCATGCAGATAGCCCATGGCGACAAATGTGCCAAGTTGTCCAGAACGATGCGTTGTTCATATTTTATTAACCTCTAAGTCACAGCTATGAAAACTGAAGCAGGCATGACATCACCAACAGCTTTCTCATTTGCTCAATCGTTTAGTTGTGAACTTTCTGTGACCCGCTGCATGACATATCATCTCCCCATAGCTGATATTAGTCATGGTCTGTTTAGTGTCCACCATACATTGAGGATGTTGCTTGTCCCTTCTAGTAGAGTGCATAGATTAAAAATAAAATAAAGCCAGTGATTTGTTTTGCTTATGCAACCTTTGATAACTTGCCTGGATTAAGTTTTGAGAAGGATTTACTGATGCGGAATGAAAGAATGATTTTATTTAAGGTGTGTGTGTTTGTGTGTGTCAAGAAATATGTGCAGCCTGGATGTCTTCTCATTTCTCATGCTGAACCGCATTGAGTTCAGCAGGACTTATTCCAGAGTAAATGTGGATGAGAATGGCTGTGGTCTTAATTCATTCAAGCCTGTTTATTTTAGAGGACTATCACAATAATAAAACTAACTTCAGGATAGATTTAAAGTGAAATAAAATAAAGTTAAGGTTATTTCCTATATCTCTCCAAATATTACTTCAGTTATCTTACTAGCAGTCTTGCAATTTCATATGGTCTCCCCCAAACAAACACACTCACACAGAGAGGTTTTGGGGCTACTTCTATTTATTTAATTTTGCATGTATCATCTAGCCCAGGGGTGTCCAAAGTTTTTGGCAGGAGGGCCACATCATCTCTCTGACACTGTGTCAGGGGTCGGAGAAAGAAAGAATTTACATTTCAAATTTGAATAAATTTACATAAGTTTACTTAAATGAATACATTAGAGATGGAACTTATATGAATGAATGAAGATCTTGCAATAGCTCAAGGCCTATAAAGGGCCTTGCACAAAGCAAGGCTGGCCTTTTCTTTGCTGCTACTACTGCATCACAGACGTGAAACAGCAAGCAGTAGAGGAAGCCCTCATCCCACAGCTCACACAAAGCGGTCAAACAGTTGCCCTCATGCTGAGAGCAGTTGTGTTGAGCCAGTGCGGGCTCCAACAAATCTCTGGAGGGCCAGAGGCTCATTGGAGACTGGGGGCTCCCTGAGGGCCGCACTGAGAGGCCTCAAGGGCTGCATGTGGCCCCAGGGCCGGGGTTTGGGCACCCCTGAACCTAGCTCAGTATTGTTGATACCAACTGGTGGCATCTTCCCAGGGTTTCAGATGGTAGAGGTCTTTCCCAGCCCAACCTGGAAGATGCATGCATCACTTTTCACTGTCCACCTCCCAGCAGTTAACAGCAAAGATTACAATTGTAGAAATAAAATGCAACAGAAACCTAGTGCGGAACACACAAAAAACAACAGCATAAAGCCACAGGGAAGGCTAGAGATTCCATCTCAATGTGTCACAAAGCCTGGCAAAATGGGTCTTCAGCTGGATTCTGAGGGCTGCAGGCAAGTTAGGATGGTCTTCTCAAGGGAGGGAGTTTCAAGGCCTGAAATCTGTCACTTAGAAGACCCTGCCCTGAATGCTTTGCAAAGGAGTCTCAGCACAGGGGTGACCAGATGCAAGTACACCCAGGAGGGCTGACTCCAAACCCTCATTTTACTGGTGGCAAACAATGGTCCTCAGGCTTTTCTGCTAGAAGAAACAGAAAGCCTATTTTCTCTGCTAGAATATATTTCTCTTCAGTCTCGGAAGACTATGGTGTCGCGCTCTGAATGGTGGTTCTGGAACAGAGTGTCCTCTCCAGTGCGCGAAGCCTGGGTAAAGTAGGTATGGAGGATAGGCTGTTACCCATGCAGCAAATCCCCCGTCTCCACGTCGCTGAAATGGTCCAATGGAAAGGCAGAGGCCAATACGGTTGGTTCCAGCGGCATCGCAGGAGTTGCCAGAACGTGACTGTGTTCAGCCATGAACTGCTTCAGGGACTCCGGCTCCGGCTCCGGCTCGAGGTTGACTCCTGAAGCCTTTTCCATAACTGGATGTAGCCACAAGGCAGTGGAGGTTTGGGATCCGAGTTTTCCTTCTCTCAGATGAGCTGCCTTCCCAGGCTGACGAGTCCCATCTCCCTGGTGGCTGTTTAGTTGCCTCTTACGACAAGTACAGCCAAACTGAGGGCCTATTCTTATCCCCAGCCCCCAGGGGAAGAGGCATATCTAAAGGCATATCTATTTAAAGGCATATCATATTTAAAGGCATATCTAGCAATGATAGTGATTGAACCCAGATAATTTGATATGCAAAGCATGCATTCTATCCAGTAGCATCACTAGGGTTTGCATCATCCAGTGAGGGAGGCCAGTACATCACTCCCATGATGGACCTCTTCCCATGCAATGGGTGGGACATATGCCTCAGGTGGTGGGTATGGTGCTGCCCCACATTTTTTTTTTATTGCTACTATAACCTTTGATAGAATAGAAATATTTCAGTGAGGTTTGTTTCATTGCGTTCTGCATGAAATCATGCACTGAATGATATGTAACATGATGGTATTATCAAAAACACCAAGATTTTAAAAAGTTTGGCCAATAGTGGTGTCAACCTCCTGTTACCTGGTGCAGCCCACTCCCCTAGCAACACCACTGGTTCTGTCACTGACGCACCTGAAAAACATATGACATTATCTTCTACCGAGCCAGAACTATGGCCCACCTAGCTCAGTATTGTTAGAGATAATGGGCAAAACACAGAGATGGCAGAAGTGCAAACTGGAAGCTGCAGCGTGTGGTGCTCGGAGCGCAGGGAGGAATTCCAAAAAAAGGAGGCAAGATCCAGGGAAGTACCAACACCAGAGTCTATTTACAGGCAGTATTTACAAGTAGAAGGCAGTTCCAGAAATCAGCAAGCAGAGGCAGTCCAGCAAACAGTCCAAATAGTCAGTAAATCAGGTATCAGTCCCCCACAGATTCGTGCAGCAAGTCACTCCTACAACCCACACAGTGGAGTGTGCTGGTTGGACATTTATACTCCTGTCAGCCAATGGGAAAGGCCATGACCTCATCCCTGAGGAATGTCATTGCATCATCCTGGGCAGGGATTGCATCAGCTTTTACCATCTCTCCTTGTTCTGTGCAATGACTCAGCACTTTGCCCTGATTGGCCCTTGCCCCCTTGTCTGACAGGTAGGCTTACATTTAGCACACACAACAGCAATCTGGTAGGCCTGCCTTATCCACCTCTCAAATTGCCTTACTGTATGGGGCGCATGCTGTAACAATATCAACCGGTAGCATCTTTCCAGGGTTTCAGATGCTGGAGGTGTTTCCCAGCCCTACCTGGAGATACCATCAACTGAAGCCCACAACCTTTTGCCTGCAAAACAGTTTGCATACCACTGAGTTATGGTACCTTCTCCTCTTGTAGTACCATTGCTCTGATATCTAAGGCCACACTGTAGAAGTGATAATTAGTTATGCCCAGTGCTTTTTTTGTAAATAAAAAGGTGCAGGAACTCACAACTTGTTAATCTTTTATTTATTTATTTATTTATTTATTTATTTATTTATTTATTTATTTATTTATTTGCAATTTTTTTATTGGAGAAATAAAATATTTTTAATGTGCTTCCCCATAAAAATGAACTTACTTCTGAGTAGACATGCCTAAGATTGGGCTGTCAATCTCCACATCCCCTTCCCCCTAGCTATTTTTTCTACACATGGGGAAAAATACTGTACAGGTGCACTTGTAGCGTGTAGTATGTAGTGTGGCACTACTTCGAGGAGAGGAAGCGGTGAATGGATTCCGGAAAATGGCTTACATGAGTTCCATGTAGTAAAATTACTCTAAGCAACTGTGGGAGTAAGAACAAAAAAGGAATTCTTACACGAGAGGGGTCCTTAGGTGCTCATAGAAACAGCTACGTTTGCAAACAAGCGATTAAATATGGTTTAATGCAGGTATCAGAATACTCTGTGTCTTTGGGAAGGCGCTTGGCATGCAATTGTATGTTCTCTGCTGCCCTGAGCAGCTGCTGTGCATTACTGGAGAGGAGCTGCAAACGCTGGCTGGTGGAGGGCATGCTTGTGGGGGAAGGATGAGGAGGATCTCTGGCAAGGCTGGACAGCACGTTGTACACACGTAGAATCCCTTTTCACCTGCCCTTAGCAGGGTGCAGATATATATCTCTGCCAGGATTAAGAGTCCAATCCTAGGTATGTCTACTCTGAAGTAAGTCTCGTTCTAGTCAATGGAGCTTACTCCAAGTAAGTGCCTAGGATTGCAGCCTAAGACCCCAATCCTATGCATGTCTACTCAGAAGTCCACTTTAGTGAATGGGGCTTACTGTGGATAGGATAGGAAGCTGCGCTGGGAAGCAGAGCGCGGGGGGAGGGGAGGCGGGCTGGGCTCAGGCGAGAGCTTGGAGATGGGGGCAGGAGGGGGTCATTGTGTGGTCAGGCAGGGGCCAGGCGCCCACCCACCCTGCACCCCCCAGCACCCGCCCAGCGAATGCCTCTGTTTTGCTCCCCCCTCCTGGAATGCCTCCAAAGGGGAGGGGCCTCTGCAAAAAGGTGCCGGAACTCCGTCCCCCCGCGTTCCATTAGAAAAAAAGCCCTGGTTATGCCAAACCAATACAGCAGATGCTAAAAGCAGATCTCCCATGCCATGTCTTGTTTTACTCCTAAGTAAAGGAGTAAAACTCATAAGTAAGGAATTCCTTACTTACTCATAAGTATAACTTACTTACTTAATTTGTTTAATTGTTTTCTCTCTGGGCATTACTTACTCATAAGTAGGGAATGCCCAGAGAGAAAACAATTAAACAAATTAAGGGGAAAAAAAATCTTGAAAATGGGGGATAACAGAAAAAAAGATCCCAGAAGACATTTGGAGAATACTTATTTGGGAACTTGAAACTTTTCAAAGGAACAGATTGAAAAGTTACACCTCTGTAAACATCTGAGATGTGTCAAGCAAGCCCCCTTTAATTGTCATGAATATCAGTCCCGTGCTGATTGCTGTCTCTCAAATTCCCTTGGAATGTACACAGCGAAATTTGGTGAGGCTCCAACCCATGAAACGGGGAAACTTCAGGCCATTTCAAGTGTAGCGAATCACCTACGAAAGCAAAACTTGCGCGCTTAAATCTCCATGATTTATCCGCTCTCATAATGTAGCCGGAATTTGCTTTGATACCCGTAGTGCAATGTTCAACATATTAAATGTTCTTGAGGAATTACTGTCACCAGTTTATATTTTATCAGATTTGAATGGCTGTGCAAGAGCTCATCTTTGGCAGTTCCACGGTGTGGAATTGCATTAATATGTGAGATGTGATACCGCATTACGGCAAATAATACACAGTGCAGTAATTCTTCTTTGTGTTCTATGCGTGTGTGTCTGATCGCATGTCTACACCATGTCATAAAGTTACTAGGCCTGAAGTAACATTTACTTAGTATAAATCCAAAGTGATTTGTTAGCACAGCACCAGTTTATAGCTCATTCCTGAAACTGTGGGTGCTTTTTGTCCCATTTAGGTTTCAGTCTGCTGTTTGTGGGAGAGTTTATCAGCACAGAGGATGGGAAAAAAAATTGGAAACAAATATATTTCTTACAGGTACCCTTCCTGTTGAGTTAGCATTAAATGCCATCATGGCTCTTAGGCTGCAATTCTAACCTCACTTTCTTGGGGGTAAGTCCCATTGAACACAATAGAACTTGCTTCTGAGTAGACCTGTTTAGGATTGTGCCCATAGCCAAATGGCACAGCACCAGGAGAATTTAAGGGGAAGAATGAGTATGTCCCTTTCATCTTCTCATTCAGCAGGAAGAAATGGCATCCCCCATACAATTTGCAGCAAACTGCAAATTTATGATGGCGTGGGGGGAGTTTGTAATACTGCAGAGTTGGCATCACAAGGACATAGTAATTTGTTATATATTTTTTCACATTTTTATATTGCGATTCCTCCAAGGAGATCAGGGTGGTGTACAAGGTTTCTCCCCTCTTTTTGGGTTCACAACAACCCTGTGAGATAGGTGAGGCTGATAGTGACTGGTCCGAGGTCACCCAGGGAGCTTCATGGCTGAGCAGGGATTTGAGCTGGGTCCTCCGGGTCTAAGTTCAACTCCCAAACCACTATACCATCCTGCCTCTGAACAGATATCAACAATAGAGAACCAGTGCGGTGTGGTGGTTAGGTGTCATTCTGAGGGTACTTGGGTTCAGATTCTTAAACTGACCTTGGGTCAATCACTGTCTGTTGGGCTAAACTTTCTTGCAGGATGGCTGTGTGGGTAAGAGGAAAAGAGCATGTCCTCCACCCTGAGCTTCTTAGAAATAAAAATTGAAGAAGTACCCAATCCTGTCTTGCCATCAGAAACCTCTGTAAAAGCCAGGAAGACCAGCGACCACCTTAGGTGGGCCGTAGGATTGCAGTGACCTTGAACCACCAATCAGAACTGAGCAACTCATGACAGCAAACACAGGAGGTGTGCAGCAGGATACCACCCATTCACCACATACCCAACCTCCAGTACACACACAACACAACACACCCACAGAGACAGACGCTGAACATGGGAAGGGGTTCTCCCCAATGACTAGCAACCCTGAGCTTTCCGGGGTTTCAGTTATGGGGAGAAATGCTTTCTGTGTTGTTTGCCTCTGCAAACCAATACTGAAAGTGGGGTGAGAGCAGATGCGCAGCTGCCTAGGCAATGAGCATTTTGATTTCAACCTTAAGTATTTTATTCTCACTCTCCCATGGTCTTAGCTTTCCGAAATCTGGAATTTATCTGCCAGCATTTGTGAGATTAACGTGAATACCTGAGGAGCCAGATATATATTTTTTCCCCTCTTGCTCAGATGGAATCAAATATTAAGTATTACTTGTAGAATTGATGTTTATCTACTGGGATTTCCCCAGAGACCTGGGAAGCTTCCCTCTCCTTAGGGCACGTTGAGATCATGCTTTCCTCCTGGGCAGAAACCGTTTGATATTCAGCCAATATGAGAACCCAGACTTGCCGTTTTAGCCTCAGAAAGTAGGACAAATGCACAGAAAGAGCAAGGAGGTCTGACAAACAACGGTGTCCAATATGCAAAGGGCCTAAATATATGATTGCCATAAATATCTCCCTGGAAAGTTTTTTTTTTTTGGGGGGGGGGGGGGGAGAGAGTGGAGACAGCAAATCAAAACGAATCACTGTTGCGGCGAAGAAATCCTTGACACGATGATGATCATGAGACCTGAGTTAGCTCTCTTCTAATTATGGAATATTTGGAAGCAAGACTTATTTTTAATGCATATTGTACATAATTAATATGAGCCATTGGTAAAGCCACTGGTAATATTACCTCACTGGTAAAGTGAGGTCAATGGGGACACTGAGATGATCCTTTGCCATCTTAGGGCTCAATCCAATCCTATCCTAGCCAACTTTCCAGCACTGGTGCAGCTGCAATGCAGCCCTCTTGAGGAGCCCTCTGTGACTGCTTCTCCACCATGAGAGGCAGCACATGCCTCAATGTCATGGTTGCACTAGCACTGGAAATTGGGCCCTCAGTGATTGTCCATCTATGTAATGGTCAGGCAAGTGTTCCTTTTTGGATTCATAAGAAATGAACACACCAATAAATAAAGCAAATATCTTTTATTCAGGGTTGGCCCATCCAGGAGGCCTACTGAAGCAGTTGCCTCAGGCAGTGGTTTGATAGGTGTGTCCCCTTCCACCTGCCCACTTGCTTCCATCACTCCTCTTCCTCCTCCTCAGACTGGAAAAGGAAGGAAGGAGTGGAAGAGGAAGTGTGGAGGACAGGAGAGTATTGAACTGGAGCACTTTCTCCACCCTTCCTGTTTTGCTCCACCTGCTCTTCCTTTTCCCATCTAGAGAGTTAGAGGAGCAGAGGCTGGCTTATCGCCAGCTACAAGGGGTAGCAATTGGCATTCAACCTCAGGCACCAGGAGGTCTTGAGCTGGTCTTGCTTTTATTGACAACACCTAAGCAGAGTTAACAATCTCAAGAAATCTAATGGTGGTATACAATAATACAATAATAATAATACAGGTATTTATATACCGCCTTTCTTGGTCTTTATTCAAGACTTTATTCAAGGTGGTTTACATAGGCAGGCTTATTAAATCCCTTATTAAATAGGGATTTTTACAATTTCAAAGAAGGTTCTTTCTTTCAAGAACAACTACATTCAAGGTGTTTTCATTCCGATCTGGCTTCACATTCTGACCTCCATCCTCCCATGCTCAGAGCAGATGGAATAGCTCGGCTCAGCTTGTCAGCTGCTCCAAGGTCGCACGGTGCCGGTGGCCTCGAACTGGCGACCTTGTGGATGTTATCTTCAGGCAAACGGAGGCTCTACCCTCTAGACCAGACCTCCTGCCCCTATATACAAGTGATATAATTATGCCCCTCCAGCATGGGTTCAGCAATAGGCAAGCTACTATTACCTTATGGTGTGCAGCATCCCTGCAGAAGATCTACTCCAGTTCTCACTGACAATAGGTCCAGAGCTTTCTTATATATACTTACTATACTTAATTATAGCTATTCATAAATTTATATCCTCATGAGTTAGTAGGAAAGGAAAAAAAAAAAAATGTCAGGGGGAAACCATGAGAAGCAGACGTTGCAGGTGTTTGACCTTGGGGAAATGCCCAGTGTTTTCTAAGATGCGCTAAGGTCAGAAGCAATTTCACTGCTTTTCCATGTACCATCTTTTTACAGGTACCATTTTTTCAAACTCCACAGTTGCCACCAGAACCAGAATGAATGACTGGCTTTCTCTGCAGCAAAGGAGAGACTTCTTCAGTTGCTGCTACCTCCTCATCTCTCCTTCCTCAAACCGTACATCTTTGGAAGGATCAAGTCAGGATCCAAGATCTCCCTGCTATCTATGGCAGTGTACCAGATACCCCCTTACCTAGTGATGCACCAGCCTCTTCTCCTCCCATTCCCTGGATTGCAACCCAAATAAGACAAAACCATGCCCCCCCCATTCTCCTGTCTTCCATGTTTCTCCTTCTGTTTTCTGTCTACCCTTAGTTTTTCAATCCAGAGAGAGGGATGAGCAACTGTAGTGGGGGGAGGAGAAGGTGTGAGGATGGATAGACGGATGCCCCCTGCCTGAGGCTACCACCTCATTTGCCTTGCAGATGGGCCAGGCAGCTGCAACTTAACATCTTATCCTCTGTTCTGCCACCACCCCAGTCATCTCCACTTCCCCTGGGAGCAGTGCCATGTTAGCACCGCAGGTGTGGGTACCATAAAGTCAAATGCCACCAGTGGTACAAGTACCACTGGTTAAAAAGCCCTGAAGTAAATGCATTAAATAAATTAACAAACAAAACCAAATAGTTGAGTTAAAGCCTCATACAATGGATGTAGTGCTGGCTAAAACAATAATGGTGTATTTCACATTGATGTGCCCATCTTATACATAGTTTCTCTGAAATCAGTCCTATTGATTTGACTTGAATCAACTTTGAAGTAAGCATGCTTAGGATTTCAGTCACATTTTAATCTTTAACTTATGATTCAGTAATACATCTCTCCACTGGAGTCACTAGGGCTGGTGTCAGCCAATGTGGTAACTCATGGTGTCCATCCTCATCCATCTCCAGAGCTCTGGGTACACCTGATCTGGATACACCTGATGACTATCTCTCCCAACATGTAGACAAAGTCTTGGGAGAGTGAAAGATGGAGGCCAGGTCTACCAACCAGGTAGACCTGGGCTCCATGTCTACAGGTCTGATAGACCTGGTCTCTGGTGACTTTTTCTGTCTGCAAAGGGATTACAAAGTAGAGTGAAAGATATAGGCTGGGGGATGTATGCCTAATAAAGGTTTGATTGATTGATTGATTGATTGATTGATTGATTGATTGATTGATATAGGCTGGGCCGACTGGGAGGCCAGGTCTACCAGGCAAGGTAGACCTGGGCTCTACCTCGGAGAACCCCAGTAGACCTGGGCTTTTGGTATATCACTTATGGTAATAATCAGTGCAGTCCACATCCTCTGCTCCCTCTAGTGATGCCAAAGCATCCATCAATGATGGCAGACACAGGGAAGCTAGATCTCTGGGGTATTTGTATCCTCTTCCTCCCCCTGTACCACCCATGATTCTCAAAATGGAAACAGTGAAATTCAGCACTCCATAAATCTGAGATGAACTCCGTTTTAAAATCGAGGAGCACTTTTGTGCTCATCTTTTGAAAGCCGAAGTATGAAATTCAGCAAGCCAAGAATCCCATTGTGGTTTCCGATGTGAGTCCATTGCTCATCTAACGCAGCCTTCCAATTTCAATTCCTTTTTTGTTACTGTATCTGTGTCCGTCCCCAAATTGGTTCTTTTAGTACTGTGAGAGATTTCCTTTTGATATTTTGTTATTGCATTTTCTGATGGCTTGCATATTCCCAGGAAACACCACCACCACCGTAGAAAATGTCAAAATGCATCAGTGTGAATTATGCTAAAGTCATGATTCCCTGTAGGTATTAGAATGAAAATTAGACACACTCAGGCATTAAGTCAGAAATAATTGAAACCTAGAATTATTCACTTAGCTGGCTGAATTCATAAAATTTAATCTGTTCTTTTCTTTATTATGGACCACTGACAAAATGGAGTAAAGCATGGGGAGTTTGATAGCCAAGGAGCAGGTTTTCAGAATGAAAAATAGCACATTCTTGCTATGTATTTTTCTTCATGGGATGAATCCCAAAGCCTCATTTCCTCCAGGTCAATGGTAATTGTTTTAAATGGGTTCCGAGCAGCATCAATAATCTAAATACAGCACTTTTTTTTCTCCAATAACTGAATTTTGGACAGTCCTAGGTACTGAAATTTGCACTAAGCTTGTTACACTTCAGGAAGTTTGAACCAAAGAAAGTAACTTTAATCCTGACATCACATGTTGTTTTCCATTTTATGGAAGGAGAGTCTGCCTTTGTTTTTTGTAAAGAAAGCAGTTACTGGTACAGTGTATGCACTTACACCATTGATGTGAAGTTGCACCATGTTTCTGATAGGCAGGGATGGGAACTCGAGTCAGGTGACTCGAGAGAGTCGCGAAAATCAGCATTTTTTGCTGACTTAGGTACACTTGAGTCATGTGCATGGAAGTCTCGGCAAAATACTTGAGTCAAGGATCCATGACTCGGTCCCCACAGATGCAGACTTGAGTCTGGGTGGATTTGCTTACTGTTTTTGCAACATGAAAAACCTTGTGGGGTCATCATTCAGACCAGGCGAACAGCAAGGAGGTTCCAGCCAGGAGGCAGAGAAGGGTTAATGTTTGCTTTTGCATCCGAGCAGGAAGGGAGGAGGCGGGAGCGGACTTTTACTTATTTTAAAATAAGTAAGCAAAAATACCTATAAAGGCACCATGTTCAAATACAACCCTGCATACTGCACTACAACTATTATAAGATATTGTATTTGGAAAGCAATATTAAAATCCTACAAAATGTATATTTTTCCCTGAACCGCCTGCAACTTAAGGCCGCATTAAATCCAATTAACCATTTGAAATGTTAATTTATTGAAGTGACTCGAATCACAAATATGATTCATTATACATTTGACTGTGATAATTAAATAATCTGAAAACTAGGAGTAATAAATCATTATAGCAACTTAAGTTTCAATTAACGTTATAAATGCTAATATTTTAGCAAGCAATTGGGGCCTGATTAGTCCGTTTCAAGATATAGCTGTTTCGATATCAATCAAGGCCTTAAATTTTGCTTACCAACTGAATGTGTGGAGGCTGAAAGAGAGAGATGAGTTTTGCTTTTATTGAATGAAAAGAGATCCAATCTTTCCCATGTGTTTGCTCAGAGATACAATTTTGAGCTAACCTTGGATATTTATTATTAATGTTATTATTGCACTTATTGAATTGAATCTTGTCAATAGGATGGAAAAAAGCTGTCATGATAGCAGCATGATATTGTCTGTTAGTCTATCTGATGGCCAGTTTCTTATTTTGCATTTCATTTCACAGAAGAGAACACTGTGACAACGCTATCAAGATTGCAGTTCTAGTTTGCAATTACAGGCTATGGCAGACACTGCAATATGGATGAAAAGAGCAGTCCTAGGCATGTCTACTCAAAAGAAAGTCTCATTACATCCAATGGGGCTTATATTCCCAGCAAAGTGCATTTAGGATTGCATCCTTAATCCTTAAAAAATAAAATGATGTAGAACAGGGATCTCCAAACTTTTTGGCCAGAGGGCCGCATCAAATGTCTGGCATGGTTCAAATGTCTTTCACGGTTCTGGCACGGCCAGAAAAAAAATTTAAATATAAAATTTATATAAATAAATTAGAGATGGAACTTAGATGTGTGAATAAATGAATGAATGGGCTCATTCATTCAACCTCTCTGGCCCTTAGAACACCCTCCAGATGGAACCAGAGCATAATTCCAGTCAAGTTTGGCAAAGTGGGCCAGGGGCTTTCAGGGGACAAGAGGTTGGCCACAGGCTGGATAGAGGCTTGCTGCGGGCCGCATCTGGCCCCCAGGCCAGGATTTGGAGACCCCTGATGTAGAAGATTAGATCTGGTGTTGCTCAAATGGTGTCACTCAGATCCAGGTGACGCATGCCCTAGTGACATCTAGACTAGATTACTGTAATGCGCTCAATGTAGGGCTGCCTCTGAAGATGGTTTGGAAACTGCAACTGGTGCAGAACGTGGCCGCCCGTGTGGTTGCTGGGGCTTGTCGGTTCAACTCAGTCGGGTCACTGCTTCATTGGCTACGCTGGCTGCCGGTTTGTTTCCAGGCTGAGTTCAAAGTACTGGTTTTGACTTTTAAAGCGCTGTATGGTTTGGGATCAGGGTATTTGAGAGACCGCCTTTGTCCATATAATCTACCTGTCCTTTCAGGTCATCTGAGGGAGCCCTTCTGACTGTGCCGCCACCAGTAAAGGTGAGGGGTGTGGCAGCTACGAACAGGGCCTTCTCGGTGGTGGTGCCCCATTTATCAAATTCCCTTCCTCTGGAATTAAGAACAGCTCCCTCTCTAGAGACTTTTCGGCGGGGCCTCAAGACCTTCTTATTTATGAAGGCTTTTAATTGACACTGAGGGTTGGTGCTTTTTAATTATTTTTAATTGTTGTGATCCTGGATATTTTAATATTTTAATTGTTTTAATGTTTTAATTGCTTTTAATATTGTATTGATTTTATTGTTAGCCATCTTGAGTCCCCTTTGGGGTGAAAGAAAGAAAGAAAGAAAGAAAGAAAGAAAGAAAGAAAGAAAGAAAGAAAGAAAGAAAGAAAGAAAGAAAGAAAGAAAGATGGTGCTATTTCAGATAACTTGTGACTAGCTAGGATCAAACTTATTGAATTGTTCCCCCACAGGTAGAAGAATGGATGGGGGGGGGGTCCCTGAGACTGCACTGCTTTAGCCCTGCCAACTGCTAATGATGCATGTTTAGCCTTACCTCCACCATCTGTATGTTCAACATTTGTCTGCAGCAACTAATTTATTGAATAGACTCATATTCTGCTTTTCCTTAATAGGCGCTCAGGGTGGCTAATAATAGCAGCATACAATAAATACAACAGCAAAATACATCACATACAAGATACAAAAGAAAGCAATAATCAGAACTACAGAGGTTGAAATTCTAAAATAATAATAATAGTAATTATTAAAAAGTGCACAGACAAAGCAACACACAACCCAGCACAATAACCAGCACATCTACCCACAAGACAGGGAGCAGGCTGTCCACAGCTAGCACCTTGCATGGACCTCCATTCAGAAGCCTGTGCAGTGAGCGGAGTTCTCACTGGTCTGGCCACTTCTGCTTCCAATTGGCCCCAAACCAGCCTACTCCAGAAGTAGCTCCTGTCCACCACAGCTTCCAGTTGACCTGAAATTGGGCCAGTCCAGTAGTGGTAGGTGCTGGGCTTGGACCACTTGCCACAGTTCATTGTGAGTAAGTCAGGGTTATGTAAGGACTGTGCAGTGAGGTGGGGCCAAATGAGGACCATGCAGAATCAGGCCCCGCGCCTCCTAAGGCCGAATCTGAGTGTCAGTCCTAATCAGGGGTGGATCCAGTGTTTGTGGGGAGGGGATGAGCAGTACATTAATTCCAGTGCCCAGCTCAACCAAGTGGGTAGACCTGGTTCCCAGTTGAACTTTGGCCTCCATGACCAAGGTGGCCAAGGTTTGCTGAGTGGGTAAACCGGGGCTCCTGGGTCCTGCTGGCTAGATTTGGGCTCCCATTCCAACTCCATTGGACAGGCGCCAACTTGCCACTGATGCCCTACCCAGTGGGTCTTCCCCTCGTACTTGACTTCCCTCCCTATCCCGATGGCCATCCTTCGCCGCTGATGCGACAGTTTGGGGGGGATGCCCACTTGCCTCCCCTTTGGATTTGCCCCTGAACTTAATACAATAAAAAAGCAGGAGAACTTGTTTGAATTTGAGGGTGTAGTGAAGTGGAGAGGCTCTTGAGTGTTTGCTTTCCTTCATTTGTTGCTTGGTGTGGCGGTTTGTATGAGACCTTTCCATACATTCGAAATCACTGATTGCCGCTTTGGCAGCGTCTGTTTAGATTCCATTAGTTTCATTAGCGCTTCTAAAGAGCATTGTTGTGTCAAAAGAGCTGAAACAGCTGCCCTGTGTGATTTTGTTATTGCTTTAATTTACTCAGAGTTTTGTTTTAATACTCCAGCTGTCAAATATGAGAAAAGGGAAAAAACAGAATCAATATAAACTCTTTTACCTTCACGTTCCTACAGCCACAGCACAGTGGGAAATGGCAGGGAAGCGAGGATGTCTTGAAGGATAATTTTACATGACATTCATAAGTACAGATATGTACAATTCCCCTTAGGGACTTTTTTGTTCCTTGTCTCTTCAAAACTCTTCTCTCTCAGCCTTCCACAGAAGTATCACACTGCCATAAATCTCCCCAAGCACTTAATTCTTCTGATGCTACTTAAATTCCCTTCTGCTTACCTTTTCTCCGCTAACCGGCTGGCCCATCCATGAGGTCAACTTGAGGGAGTTGCCTCAGGAAGGCAGAAAGGTAAGGGGTGCCCTTCTATTCCTTAGATTGGAAAAGGGTTATGTCAGAATGCCAGATGCAAGGGAGGGCACCAGGATGAGGTCTCTTGTTATCTGGTGTGCTCCCTGGGGCATTTGGTGGGCCGCTGTGAGATACAAGAAGCTGGACTAGATGGGCCTGTGGCCTGATCCAGTGGGGCTGTTCTTATGTTCTTATGGAAGAAGGGAACAGAGGGGAAAAGGAAATGTGGAGGGGATGCTGAGCTGGAACATTGGAGAGTGGGAGGAGAAGAAGCTGGCTCATCATTGGGTAAGGGGGCAGTATTTGGCATCAGAAGGTCTTGGGCCAGCCCTGCTGCTAACCATAATCCAGTGCAGATGATATTCTAAAGCATCAGGGAAGGAATGTGGCCTGGTATATCTCTGTAATGACCGTGACTTCAAGTGACAGACAGGACATGGAGGAAGAGGATAAGCCAGTGAGATCTCTGACATAGTGCCAGGGCCCAGGAAGCAAATAGACTGGGTCATGAGGAGACATAGGAACCTGCATCCAGGACACACAGATGGACCTTCCTGAACCAGACACACTTGAGGGGTGGCACGGTCTGACCCTAGCAGGCCAGGAATATCTTAATCTTCACCATTCAGGGCATTCCCTGGATGGTGAAGAGTATGATATTCCTGGCCTACTAAGTATCAGTTGCAATAATGCTTGAGAGGTAGTAGACTGCAGGACTGGAGGTTACCCCTTCTAGGAGCTGCAGCAGTGATAATGAAGTTCTAACAACAGATTTCAGCTTCCAAGGAATGTAAGGTTTTTTGTTTTGTTTTAAGTCAATTCTAGTGAAGAAACAGAGGATTTATTCAAGTAATTCATATGTGCAGTGTTGGTCACAGATCACATGTGTGTGCAATTATTTTTGGGTGGGGACCACTGCTATAAGCCCATCCTGTAAGAGCGTAGTATCGTCTTCCTAAACCTTGGTAGCAGTAACTCTTCCCAGGCTTTAGGTGACTGTGTAGAATGGGAGCAATAAGGCTCATGTTCACTGCCCCTCTTTTGTACTCAATACATTCACCTGAGGGGTATGAACAGAGCCTACAACTTGAGGTGTGATCAAGTCCCAGCTACGTGGAAGGGGGTCTCCATGTGTCTGATCTATTCAGTTCTTCTGACAAGGTAGTAGATATCAGGAGTAGATGCAATCCTGAATATCTGGCAAGCGTAAGATTTTGAGTTGGGCAATCTGGCACTGCTTTTTCTGCAACTAGGGTTGAGAAAAGCTGTGCCAGATTGCTGGAGGGGCCCATCACGAAATCTTGCTCTGGTGCATTCGTGCTATACTGATGCTATTCATGAGGCATCTGGTGGGCCACTGAGATACGGGAAGCTGAATTAGATGGGCCTTTTGTCTGATCCAGCAGGGCTGCTCTTATGTTCTTATGGATGCTGGGAGCATCAGCAATGCAATCCTGTCAGCCATTAGTCCTGGGGAGGGGGGGTAGGGTTCAGTGGTTAGCCTGCCTGATTGCACACTCCAATAGTTATGATCCCTTGGCTGGTACCCAATCTAGATGAATCCCGACACCACCCCTTGAAAGAGGAGGCAGCAGCTGTGATTCTTGCTCTCCCTTCATCCACCAAACAACAGAAAATAACTAATAATTATCATAGCAGGCTAACATTCAGGACCATAGAAAAATTTTGGATGAGAACAATGAAAATTTCAGCAGGTCAAAAATACATTGTAGATGCAACCTTATGGTGAAAACGTAAGAAGGTTTTTTAACAAGTTTGCCAGAGTTCTTAGAACTATAGAAAATAGTCCACACAAAGAAAATTCAGATATGTGTGGGTAATTAGGATAATTAATCTTTAAATTAGCATTTGCAGATAGAAGAGGTTTCCATTTTTATAGCCCCGAGGCCATCCAATCAAGGAACATGAACATGACCACTGGACAGGAGATAAGGCGCGCTGCACAAATAGGCAGCCATAAATACCTTTGGGAACAATCTGTGTGTTAACATTTGTGGAAAGCCTACAATTTGCTGAGATGCCCAGTTTAAAAAAAGGAAGCAACATTCAAAACATATCACCAATTAATAATTTTAAAATCTGAAAATCTGCCACCTCCTCCATAGCTATTAAGATGTGAGTCTATATATATATATTTTTAAATTCCATTGGATAAATATGTTTGTACATTATCTAACTAGAAGTTGTTGTATTAGAAGAACTTGATTTTAATCTTCCTTACTTTAGTTCTAGTGGGACTGTGTGGGAAGAATGTCATTTTGGAATCTTATCAAAAGACCTAACTCCATTTGCTCTCCATGGAGTGTTTAATTGGGCATATTTTTTTTTTAACAGTTTCAAACCAGCAGAAGGTCTGCCTTGGCCTCTGAATGAGTTTCTAAAATTTCAGTTTCACTGCTTGGGAATAAGTTTACAGCTTGGTGGTAAAACACATTTGCATGGAGGTTCTGGCCCCAGATTACATCCTTGGACTCTGCAAGTAGGGCTGGGAAAGACCCCTGTCTGAAACTCAGGTGAATCACTGCCAGATAGTCAATGTGGACTAGAAGTCTTCAAAAAGTAGGTGAGGACCTACAAATGGGCAATCACTTGACCTTGAGTGGGTTTCGGTGGTGTTACCATAGTCTGAGGCCTGTATAGTTCAAACAGTTCTACTGTGAAGTGTCCCTAATGAGAAAATCCCACCTGATACAGTAATGAAGTTTCTTTGGTCAAATCCCCGATCTTTAATTGCCCTCCCTTCGTCCGCTACCCACCTGCCTGCAGTCCCTTATGGAGACATTCCCTCTGCCTAGCATTACTTCCTCTTACAACAGAAGAGCCCCTCTGGATCAGGTCAATGGCCTATCTATTCCAACTTCCTGTATCTGACAGTGGTCCACTAGATGTCTTGGGAGCACTCAAGACAACAAGAAACCTTCCAACTGGACTGGAAAGAAACAAGCAGAATAACAGATTAGAAGTGATTGGATGCCACCAGGTATGAGAAAAGAAGAGGCAGTGGGGCTACTCTGTCTCCCACCTGTCCCCCAGCATACTGTTTCTCATGCAGGGCTGGTCCCATCTGTGAGTCAAATGGCAGACAATTGGCTGGGGGCATCCACTCCCAACCACCCAGTTGTCTTCATTTCTTCTCCTCACACTCCCTGGATTGGAGAAGGAAGAAGAAAACAGAGGACGAAGAGAAGATAGTGGTCGGCTAGAGCTTCAACTCCCCCCCTTTCTTGCATTACATCACCAAATAAGGGTGGACAGCATTTGTCATACCATGTCAGGCATCAGGAGGTCTTGGGTTGACCCTGGTTTCATTTTACAGGTTGGGGTTTGAGATGGGCCCCATCTCTTCACCAGTTGGACCACTGATGCAGATAATGTAAAGCTAAATAGACCTATGGCATGATTCAGCTGGTCCATTTTGTATGTTCCTAATGTGATTATATAGCTTTAGACTCATTTGATTGTGGTTTTGTGGGCTCTTAGGCTACAGTTCTATACATATGTCCTTGGGAATAAGCCTCATTGAACTCTATGGAACTGAGTAGACACACCTTGGCTTGTGTTGTGGGGATGGTGTAGTGGTTTGGGAGGTGGACTTAGACCTGGATGATCCGGGTTTAAATCTCCCCTCAGCCACAAAGCTTCCTGGGTGACCTTGGGCCAATCACTTTCTCTCAGCCTCACCTACCTCACAGGGTTGTTGTGAGGACAAGAAGGAGGGGAGGAGCAGCTGTGTAAACCGCTCTGAGCTCTTTGGAGAAAGGGTGGTATAAAAATGTGAATAAATAAATAAATAATAAATCCTCAGTTCTTCCTTGCCTTCATCCATTGCTACAGATGTAACACAGAATCCAGCATTCAGCCCCACTGACCAATAGGCTACAACTCAGAACTGTGGGGAAACTTCATACCATGCCTTCCTCTGCCTGCTAAAGTGCAAATCAGGCCTACCGTTTTAGGGACTGAGCTTAAATAGAATGCTCTCCATCATGGAGATGTCACAGAGAGCTTGCTATTCCCCAGCGAGGAAGCCTTGGCTTGAGAGCTTTAGCTGACCACTCCTGCACTTGAGTGCAGAATGAAAGAATGCCTACTCAGTGCTCAGTCAGTTAAATTGTGTAATATAATGCTTGGTAGACCAAACCTAATAACTCTTACTTACTGGAAGGCAATAGATAGCTAAATCACATCTTGAGGAAGTGGGTCCCTCAAGTATTGACAAAATAACCTTCAAAAATAGATTCTGTTCTTCCCCGACTGGCCTTCTTCATCCTGCAAGGCCAGTCAGCTGCTGGGTTTACTTTAGCGGGCTGTTTACACAGGCCTACAAAAGTGAGGGTCAGAAAAGTTTTTCCCAAACTTCATGGTGGTTTGATATGAAATTGGGATGCTGATTCCAAAAATGACATCTGTTTGCCCTATCACATCTAGTTTTGGAGATATAGTATAGCCTCATTAGTGAATGGTTCAAACAGCTTCCTCATGAGGAAGCCATGGTGTAGGCTTCCTCATGGTGAAGCTGCTTGAACCATTCACTAAAGAGGATGTGCCGTGTCTCCAAAACTAGACGCGATAGGGCAAAATGGATGCCATTTTTTGAATCCGCACCCCAAATATACCCAGGAATTGGGGTAACGTTTAAGGAAGCAAAATGTGTGTTGGCCTATGCTATTTGAAATCAATGCTAATTACTAAAAACTATTCTGGGCATCTGATCTGACCTTACAAGGTACACCTTGCTCAGCCACCCAAGTTGGTGTGTGGATAGATTAAATTCCTCACCAATGAGAACTCAGATTAACCAAAAATAAACTCCAAATTAAAAAACAAAACAAAACCCTAAAACCATGCAATTAAAATTGTAAAGTAGATTATGAATGTGATCTGTTAGAATACAGTCTTCTAGTATTTTCTAAAGGCAGTCAAAGGGTTTTTGCTCCCCCAATGTATCACTTCTCATGATCTATCTTAAGTACCACCAATACGAGTGATGTCGACCCATGCCTCAACTTCCAGACCCATCACGTGGAAACTCCGGGGAATGTGGGAAACTTTCACACACTTACTGGCCGACATCACACCAGCTGATTGTTGGCAGCCAAAATCAACTTAGGTTGCAGAGGCCTGATCCTCCTCCATGAGAAGCATCATCTTAGTATACCACTGGACAGCAGCTCAGGTACCAGCCGTGGTACGCGTACCACTGGTTGAGAAATGCTGGTCTAGGGGTTGTAAAGACAGATCTAGCCTCTGATATTATTGATACGTCTTCCAACGTTGAAGACAGTATCTGTCTTGTTCTTCTCTGACATCTACTTCACACCCATTCCAGTAAGTGCCATGTACTTGTCATTCTCATTTATTTATTTTTCTTCCTCTGTAACTATTCATCAATACATAATACGGAGATACAAAGGCCACAAGCTTCAGTTTTGCAAAGGTCATGTTAAAAGGGTTGCCCTTAATTGTCTCCTCCAGCCTGTTCAGTACCTTAGTGTGATTTGGGGTAACGGGCGGACAGATAAATGTATTTATCTACTTCTGTTGCATATTGGCAACATATCAGTATGTGAAACTTGCCTAGGATCTTGGATTGCGTGTTCCCAAGCAACAACCTTTAATAAGTGCATAGCCTGAAAATAAATAGCTTATCGTACATCACTTCACTGCCTTTTCAATGACAGGATGAGTTGTTTGGGAAAAGTCATAAGAACATAAGAAGAGCCCTGCTGGATCAGGCCAAAGACCCATCTAGTCCAGCTTCCTGCATCTCGCAGTGGCTCACCAGACACCTCCAGGAACATGCAAAACAGCAAGACACCTGCATCCTCTTGCCACTCCCTTGCATCTGGCATTCTGTGGTAGCCTATTTCAAAAAACAGGAGGTTGCACATACCCATCACGGCTTGTCACCTGTGATGGACTTTTCCTACATCAATCTGTCAGTTCAAAGACATCTAGGTCAGGTGCCATTACCACATCCGGTGGCAAGGAGTTCCACAGACTAATTGCATGCTGGTTAAAGAGAGGTTTTCTTTTGTCTGTTGCCACGGAATGTGGCGATGGCATCTGGCCTACATGCCTTTAAAAAGGGATTGGACACATTTCTGGAGGAAAAGTCCATCATAGGTTACAAGCCATGAAATGTATGTGCAACCTCCTGAAGTGCGTTACCTCAGAATGTCAGATGCAAGGGATAGCACCGGGATGAAGGTCTCTTGTTGTCTTGTGTGCTCTCTGGGGCATTTGGTGGGCCGCTGTGAGATACAGGAAGCTGGACTAGATGGGCCTATGGCCTGATCCAGTGGGGCTGTTCTTATGTTCTTAACTACAATTCCCAGGAAGCCTTGCAGGTCTCTTGTTACCTGGTGTGCTCCCTGGGGCATTTGGTGGGCCGCTGTGAGATACAGAAAGCTGGACTAGATGGGCCAGTGGGGCTGTTATCCAGTGGGGCTGTTATGTTCTTTACTCTCCTGACGCTCAATTCTAGTGAATGTTCCCTGGTTCTGCTGTTATGTGAGAGGGAAAAGTACATCCCTCTATCCACTCAGAATGGTCAGAATTCTGAATGGTCAGAAGTGAGAATGGTATGGACTTTGACTATATCCTAGCACTAAACTTGGACTAACTACCAACACTAGTGTGGTGGTTACCCAGTGATACATGCTTAGGTCATTGCCCTGCAAGTGGTGGGAAAGAAAATCACTTCCTTTCCCTTATGCCCTTCAGTAGATCTGTCTCACTTCAGATGCTCCCTAAAGTCAACATGGGAGTATGATGTACAAACAGGGAATTTGTGCATAAAACCCAGTGCGTGTTGGCCCACTTCAAATTAGGGTCAGCACTGACATTTAGAAAACAGTGGCATTTGAAGCAAATATCCAGATTCCATCCAAGGGCAGACCTCTCAAAATGTTCATGGGAAGGTAAATGGGTTTCTATGAGACAAACATGGAATCTCCTCCTGGGGGGATTGGGTGTGTTGATTTTGGAAGTTGTAAGATGCCTTTAATGAGTCTTTACAGTGTTACAAGACTTTTGTTGTTGTTGTTTTTTCTGCAACTTGTGCTGTTACTCTTCTGAAAGCGGAATCTCTCCAAAAGTATAAGCCCACGTCATTGATCAATGTTGTGAGTTAACTGAAACTGCATTTACAAGCACTTGCTCAGAACACTCGTTTATTGGATTGCCTGAACCAGGTAGTGACCCACTCGATGGGCACAGGAGCAGGTATGTGCTAGGAGAGGTGGGAAAGGCCTCAGCCAGGAAGAGCACAAGCTGTTAGCCCACTGATTGGAGCACATCTGCACCTGCTGGACCAGATGAGGAGCAGAAAGGCAGAGCAAGTGGCTGCAGAAGCCTTCCTGCTCCCAAGAAAGGAAGTTTAGGACCCAGAGGGCAATCAGGCTGGGTGGGGGAAACAAGGATTTGCAGAGGGACCACCTACAGCAGCGGTCTCCAAACCGGAGACCGCTGCATGCTGGGAATGCCTTACCTGGTGCGGCTAGTATTTATTGTTCCGGCGCAGGACATCCAGATCAGGATGATGCGATGCTCTGGCCAGTCACATCTGTGGCACAATGCCCCAGCAGGCATATCCAGACAAATGTGACTGTCTGGAGTGTCATGTCGTCCTGATCTGGGGTCATGAAGTCCTGTGGCATGCCAGAACAGTAAGCAGTGGTCACAGGCGAGTGGGCAGGATTGGCCCAAACCCTGAATCTGGCCTGCAGGCTGGGGTTTGGAGGGGGTATAAGGAGAAGACCAGGGATGAGAAGTGGCTGGTTGATGAATGGAAGCTGACTGGAAAGGAAGCTCCAGAACCCAGTGAGCTGAGGAAGGCTCTGAAGCTAAGGAAGAGATGGATGCTGTAACCCTTCCTCCCTGCTTCTGCTCTGAGCCCCAGGGGAGGAAGAAGAAGATACCACAGCACAGATACGTCAGATGGATGTGGCCCTGGAAGCCCCACAAAGGCTGCTGCCCCTATACAGCTGGGAACCCTGGTGAACGGGAGGAGTTATTCTCACCGGTCATGGATCAAGACTCAGAGTTCCCTTCTGAGCATCCATAGCTGCTTTGAAAAAACAATCATAAAGCATATTGGTTATAATTTGGCTTGGTAACACGTTAATTTTAAAGGGCTTCAGTTGCAACCCTATACACATTTACCTGGGGGTGAGTTCCATTAAACTCAATGGGGCTTACTTCACAGAGTAGACAGGTATAGGACTGTGCTGTTGATCATTTTAAGTAATGGAGGAGAAAATGGCTCTCTATAAATAATGGATTTCGAGATGAATCCTGCATCTAGTTATGAACACTTAATTGCCATTGCTACCAATGGGACCTTATGCATGTGCATTTATGCGCAGGACTGCATCCGAAATGGGTTGTCTGCAACCTAAATGGATGCCTGTAATAAAAATGTAGGAAGCCTTTGCAGAACTTCTCTATTCCTGGGGGAGATTTGGATATTTTTTTAAAAAGTACTAATAATAATAAAATAGAAAAGCTTGCGGCACTTTGTGTCTGCAATGGTTATAAATTGAATCGTTGCAGGATAAGATAAACATGTAAGAAATATTATTTAAGACACTCATTAGTGTCATGATTAAATTGGTGCATCCAGCCCATCGTATATTCATCATGGAGCCTCATTTGTTCAGGCCATGCATATGTATGGCAGTCAGATGGGGGTGGGTGGCTGTTGTTTTTTTGCTGGCTTTAAAAGATGTAATCATTTTCCTCCTTCAATGGGTGAAGAAGAGGTCGTTCTTTTCTAACCCACTGCCAGATATACTAGTTGTCAGATTGTCCAGCCCTGCTCTTTAATGACACCAGCTAGAATTCGACCTTTCAAGTTGTGTCATTTTATATTAGGCTTTGAGCTTTATACGCAGCCGTGAAGGAAACAAACAAAAAATAGCAACCTGGTCTACAACGTTTCCTAACAAAGCACATCTCTCTGCGTTAGCTACACTATGATGGAGATCATATTTGAGTCTTTCCAATTCCCACCCCCTCGTTCAATTTGATGCAGTTTTCGTGCAAATGCAAGCTTGCCTCCTAATTTCCTGATCAAATTATACATAAATGGGTGCCATCCCCAATTAAGGCTGAAGGCAGCTTCAGACGGTGCCAAACCTGCTGTCTGGTCAGTCTACTTGAATGTTAACTGTAGTGCTGATTTGAATGGGGGCTTTGATTTTCTTGCCCCCCCCCACCTTGCATCAGGGAAAGAAAAGTAGAAGCCGTCAGCATTTCAGGGGAGCAAATTTTAAGTACAGTTTTGAAGGGATGGTTTACTGCTGTTTGGTAGTTTTAAAAAGAAACCAACAACCTGGTACAGTGGTTCCCAAACTTACCTGGGTCATGACACCGCCACAGCCACTTTTTCATGGGTGAACAGAGCACTACCATTGTGGATCTCATGAAATCTTGCCAAGATGGCAACACCCAATTCTCACGAGATTTGGTCACCACCTTCTTATATCTACTTGATATAGTAGGAGGGGCCACTAAGGACATCCCAAGCAATCCTGTGTGTGTGCCACACTACCCTAAGTCATTGTGACGCACACTTTGGGAACCCCTAACCTAGTGGGTTGTTTGTGATTAGTGAAACACATTTGCAATTAATGTTACACATCTACAATGATTGCAATGTGTAACTGGGGTTTGCAATGAATGCATCGTGTAGCTTGACTGTTAGTGGATTCTAGTAAGGATGTCCCACAACATGAGACATATGACGTGCTCTGCACACTACAAAGTGCTATACAACCGTAAAATGTGGCTCTTATTCCACAGGTATTCGAAACACATGCATTTCCTTATGAAGTGATGCTCAGATTTCTCTTTTACAACCTACCTAGAAGTTCAAGAAGCAAAGCAGGAGTCGACCATACAAATTTTTTGCTGTTTTCCTGGCATGAGTAAAGCCAGCTCCTGAATAGCTCAGAGGCTGCCATTTTCTCGATTGCCTCCTGTCCGTGCTCCCTGGGTCTCGTGCCTGAAGGATGGGCCCAAACAGAACATGTACCAACTAAGTCTGTCATGACCTTAGTTCCAAATCAGCACAGTAGCAGATGAAAGTCATTAGTCTCATGATGTTCACTGGCTTATGCAGAAAATTGGCAGTTTCAGGTGTAAACATCATAAAAAATGTAACAACACAGTTGGCAGTCGCGGATTATACCGACACGGAAGCTAAATTGCTATTTCATCCCACAAGGTGATCTCTCTGGAAGGAAATAAAGGGAGTTCTTGGACACTATGTTCTTGATGAAGGTTTCATCTTTTTAAGTTCTGTGTAGGATATTTTGCTGCGGGGGGGGGGGGGAAGGAGATATTTGCCTGAATTGCAGGACTGTCCTATAGTCAGTTGTGTCAGTGAACTCAGATAAAATGACTCTATTTTAAAGAACTTATTTAAAATATTGCAAGCTGCCCTGGGGTAAAACAAAACAAACAAGACCTCCTGCCACATTATCTCAGCATTCATGCACAGTAATTCCTACCTCATCTCAAGACAGCTGGTCCAATATGTCACAATAGAACACATGTATGTGTGTAATACGCGCATATCTGGACATGGTTTTATCAGCCTCTGTGGAGGGTAGTGGCTCCATCTTGTCAGCTGACATTAGTTCAAGTGGCAGATACTGATCTAGGGGGAGGTGACAGAGCAAACTGAATGATGTGTATGGAGCATACTGGAATTTCCAGAGACCCAAACACCCTGTGTCAATTCAGAGATGACTTAGGTGTATGAACTGATTGCTCTATTTGGCTCTATTTGGAGGGAAAGAGACCAAGGGTGATGGGTGACTGTCAGCTTTGCTCCCAGGAGCAGTAGCCAAATGCAGTGACAGAGTGGGGGGAAGGAACAGTTCCCCCCTTCCTCTTAATGTCTGGGGCCAAGGGACACAACAGCCTTGGGGTAATGCAATTACAATTACAATTAAATTACCCCAAGGCAGTTGTGTCGCTTGGCGGTATAAAAATGAGAAAAATAAATAAATGAAATAAAATATATGCTTATTTTATGTTTGTTATTGTTCCTGTGTTTTTAATGGAGAAAGGCAGACTATTCTGTTTATATAGCTACAGATGGACACTCGGTATCCACTGATTTGCTATCCACTGATTTGACTCACCGCTGATACCGAGGTCCACCTTTAAATGCCTTGTAACAAGGGAAAAAGCACAAAAATCCAATTTCTTCCCTTCGTGCTGTAAAATGACTATAATTTCATTCCACTAGATTCCATAGTTCATCCCATCTAGAGGCTGAATCCAGTATAGCGCCTATACAAATGCATTCTGGAGCGACAATAGAGGAGTAAGAAACCTGCAAGTGGGTCTTTAAGGCTATTTTTCTACTGATTTAGTGTCCACTATTTTTTTTATCCACTGGGAGTTCCGGAACAAAACGAGGCACAACCTGTATATAGCTTTCATAGCTGAGCAGGGATTTGAACCTGGATCTTCCAGGTCTAAGTAAGCAAGGGTTTATCATATACAAGATAAGAAATAGCTTATCTATAAGAAATAGCTTATCTATAAGATAAAATATATGGGAAGATACATGCTTCACTAAAATATATGGGAAGATACATGCTTCACTAAATATCATCCCCACCTAGAGTGTATTACAGTAGCTTAATCTGATGTCACTGAGACATGAATGGCTGTGGTCAGATCTGTCTTTTCTGAGAAGGGCATACTTCTTAGAGAAGGCTTACCAGTCAAAAGTCAACAGCATAGATAGAGCAAAAATTGCTTCCAATGTTGTACCAACCTGTTTGGTAAGCCCCTTGGTGGGGATCCTGCCCTCTCACTCTCTGCAAAGTACATGTAGGTTGATAGTACCATATACATTTATCACAACATTGATAGCAAGATAAATTCTCCTGTCATAGTTCTCCCTGGATTTGGTATTCATTTACAACTCAGTGGGTCATCTAGGGCAGGGGTCTCCAAACTTTTTGGCCAAAGGGCCGCATCAAATATCTGGTGTGGTGTTGAGGGCCGGAAAAAAAACTTATATATATATAAAATTTAAATAAATAAATTGGAGATGGAACTTAGATGAATGAATGAATGGGCTCATTCATTCAACCTCTCTGGCCCTCAGGACACTCTCTAGACACAATCAGAGCACAGTGCTGGTCATGTTTAGTTGATTGGGCCAGAGGCTTTCAGGAGACAAGAGGTTGGCTGCAGGCCAGAATGAGGCTTGCTGTGGGCCGCATCTGGCCCTCGGGCCAGGGTTTGGAGACCCCTGATCTAGGGCATAGTCACCACGCCAAAGTCTAACCTATATCACCAAAACAGAGCGTGAATAAATATGACTTGTAAAGCATTTTGTTCATGGAGAAGAGCTATGGAAATAATTACCACCGATAAAGTGAAGGGTCATAGAAATATCTCTTATTTCTAATAGAGTAAAAGAGGAACTCGGTCTCTGGCTGTGCAGGCTTTTTAAGGGGGAGAAGAGTCTTTTCAAAGCAGACATTA
Source organism: Tiliqua scincoides (assembly GCF_035046505.1). Lineage (NCBI taxonomy): Eukaryota > Metazoa > Chordata > Lepidosauria > Squamata > Scincidae > Tiliqua > Tiliqua scincoides. Next base: position 43,010,006 of record NC_089829.1, read on the forward strand.
ATAAAATGCTCTGTCTGAAAGGCAGCGATAAAATCATAATTACAGGTTGACACCTTGAGAAAAGCAAAACGAATTCTTAACAGGCCCGGGAAGAGGACATTGTTAACAACATCATAAAAAAGAAACAGAAGGAAATGCCAGAATTTCTTACCTGAGAATTCCTATTCTGGGGAGAGTCAGGGGGACATTCCATACACCTCTTCACCAGCCTTGGTGTCTTGCTCTTTTGGTCAATAGGCTGCCTCTTGGGATGTAGTCAGGGATTCTTGGGTTTATGTGAGGTTGGCCAACTTCTGAGCATGTGTCCCTCTCTTGTTATTATCCATTTCCTTCCCTGTTCCTCTTTTGTTTGTTTGTTTCTCCCTGTTGTGACTACTGTTTTCTCTTCAAAGAATTTACTTCCTTTGATACCTGGTTTTTTTTTGATGTTGTGGGGATTTGGGGTGATTTTCCAGCTCTCCAGAACTGGTCTGGGGGTGGGAAGCCTTCTCATGAAGAGGAGGAGACTTAGGGCGCAGTCCTAACTGTGCCCTGGGCCGGCGCAAGTCCTTTTTGCTGGCCTGGGAGGGTCGCAAATGTGCTGTAAAGCACTTTTGCGCCTCCGTGGGAGTACACTGCACCAGCGCAAAAAGGTGCACGAGGCCAGGTACAGCCTTCATGGCGGCAGTAGTAGTTGCGTTTGTGCTGGCTAAGCTCTTCAGGAGGAGGCGGCAAGAAGTGAACAACGGCAGGTGCCCCCGATGTATGTCCAGATGAGCCCTTTACCCAGCGAGGGTAGACCACCCTACTAATGGTCACTTCCCCCTTTATTCCCTGCTGGGGAGTCCATTCTACCTTTTTCAGGGGCAGTTGGGTCCACTCACTCAGTCTCACCTGACCTTGATCTGACTGCTCCTCCTTGCAAAGCATCACAGAGTGACATTCCCAAAGGAACAGAATTTGGCATGCCCCCTTCTTCTACCAGAGAAACTAATATCAGCCTCAGAATATTTGGTTGAGAGATACTATTTGGGTTTACAAATTACAAATTTGGGTTTACAAATTAAGAAAGCCAAGACAACTCTGGTTTAAATGGCAGGGGGCCAAATAACCTTGGTATGTATAGAGAAGCAATTGAAATATATAAGCATCCAAACAATCTGAATAGGAAAGAAGAAACCATGAGAGTTAATAATGTCTGCCTACCAGCCCTGAAAAATGTTACTCAGAGAGTAAGGAGCCAGGTGGGGCTGACAGCAAAGCTCCCTAATTCAACAGACAATCAGTTACAACCTGTATAAGAACAGCACCAAGTTCTAGTGCCTGAGGCAATCTGTGGCCTCTGAGGAAGCTCACCAAAGCTGTGGGTGAAACAGCAGGTTTCAGTTTTTTAGCTTAGAGTTTTTAGTCTCTAGTTTTATTTCATGTTTTAATTTTAGTTTTATTTTAGTTTTAATCCTTAGTTATTTTAGCTTCAAGTGCCTTCGGTTTTTAGTTTTTGGAGGTTTTAGCTTGATTCTAGTTTAAGTTTTTAAGGTTGAGTTTTAGTGGTTTTTAGTTTACAGTTTTTAACTTAGTTTTAGTGCTGGTAATAGTTAGCCCCCCCCTTTAGGATTGGTTTAGGTTCATTAGACGAAAAAAGCTAGACCACAGCAGCTAGCCTGAAAAACTGTTAAGTTCAGTATGGATTCTAGCTGTGAAAGCCTTAAGAACATAAGAAGAGCCCTGCTGGATCAGGCCAAAGGTGCATCAGGTCCAGCTTCGTGTATTTCACAGTGGCCCACCAAATGCTTCAGGGAACACGCTAGACCAGGGGTCTCTAAACCCCAGCCCGGAGGCCAAGTGCGGCCAGCAGCAAGCCTCTTTCTGGCCCGCGGCCAACCTCTTGTCCCCTGAAAGTCTCTGGCCCACTCAACTGAACATGATCAGAACTGTGCTCTGATTCTGTCTGGAGGGTGTTCTGAGGGCCAGAGAGGTTGAATGAATGAGCCCATTCATTCATTTATTCACTCATCTAAGTTCCATCTCTAATTTATTTATTTAAATTTTATATTTAAAATTTTTTTTCTGGCCCGCCACACAACACCAGATATTTGATGCGGCCCTTTGGCCAAAAAGTTTGGAGACCCCTGCTGTAGACAACAGACACAACCTGTGCCCTGGTGCCTTCCCCTGCATCTGGTAACACAGGCCAACACACATTTTGCTTCCTTAAACATTACACCAACACCTGGGTATATTTGGGGCGCCGATTCCAAAAAATGGCATCCGTTTTGCCCTATCACGTCTAGTTTTGGAGATATAGTATAGCCTCTTTAGTGAATGGTTCAAGCAGCTTCCTCATGAGGAAGCCTACACCATGGTGAGGTGGTGCAGATCTGAGCAGAACAGAGCAGCTAGGAGCTGGTCCACATTGCCCAGGAATGGAGGCTAGGATCCGGCATAACTGCCGGGTCCTAGTCCCACCTCCCGCTCCCTGCCCATTCAGTCACAGGCCCGCCTGCTGCCTGCCCTCACCCTGCCCCCAAATGCCTTCCTCCTTCCTGTTCCCTGCCCTCTGCGTACCCCCCCCCGACCCTTGAGCTGGCTGAGCTTGGCCGGCATGGACTTACCTTTCCTTACCACCGCAGAGGCTGGATTTGGCCTCTGCGGGCCAGCACATCTCTGTACACCAGCACGGCTTACTCCCATGGAGGCACAAATGTGCTTTATGGCACAGGTGCGACGCTCCCTGGCTGGTGCAAAGGACTTGCACTGGCCCAGCAGGTGCTTAGGATAGAACTCCAAGTCTCCAAGTCTTTAAACTGGTTCATTCCTCTCCCTTCTGTTCAGAGCTTCAAGAAGAGGTCATGACAACTGAAATTGAGTATCAAAACCCATATGATTCTTCTTAGAGAGAGGTGTTCATTAGAGAACCTCCCCCTCCCCAATACATTAATCAGTCTTCTTTAAATCATTGCTCCTATTTTCTCTTAGATGTTGTAGAAGCTGTAGATGTTGGCACAGAAAGTTGCCTTCAGCGTGACATTCTGGTGGCAACTGGATGCTGGCTCCGAAGCTAGTACTAGACCACAGGAATCATTTCTGAAACTTTTATCTGCGGTCAAGAGGGACTTCTCTGAGATAAAGTAACCATTTATTTTGTAGTTATCTGCAGGCATCAGGCCAAGATAAGATTTGAGATGCTGCCATCCACTCGAAAGGAAGCAGGAAGGGAATTCTCATGCCCGTAACAACAGCATTTTGCCCTTTCTTGAGGGAAATCTGTGTTTTACAAACATTAATTAATACACTCTTATCATTAATTAATGCATGTTTTATAAAAAAAGAACACGGCTCTGCAGCATATTTTTTGACATAAAGACTTTCATGCAGCCCCCCCATCTGAATTCATATTGCATTAAATCTTTTAGTAATGATGATTCCTTTTTGTGCTATGAAGCTTTTTGTCATTAAACATCTAGGGACCAAAATTATACTCCAAATGAACAAGTGGGATCCAACAGGGCATTGTCTGGAGAGCTGAAACTATTATTTATGTATTCAGTTACTTTCCACCACTTATTTTCTTCTAAAGGGACCTCAAGACAGCCTGCAAAACGAGAGCTGTGGTGAACATTCTCTACTTAGATTTCGGGCTGAAAGATTGTGCTATTCCATGTCCAGGAGTAAGGCCCATAGGGCACAGGGCTGAGTTGTCAATCACGTGGGTGATCCTGGACAGACTAAGGTTATGCAATGAACAGGATGATGATGTCATGATGTTTCAACTGCTCTGAGCAAGAGGTCCATGTTGACAGAGTAACTTAGGCACTATACCCGGTCAGCTTTAAAAGCCTGGCACTGGCACTGATGATGAGGGGGAATAAAAACTGATAATTGAGGATCCTGTGGCTTGGGTTGGTGGTGGAGCCTAGTGATAGAAGGACCATAAGAAGGAAGAAGCCAGGGAGTACAGGAGACAAAGTCCCTGCTTCCTCCTTCGGTCTGCTCGGTGTGCTGAAATGATTAGTTGGAAGGAACTAATCGGGGAGGAGGGGGCTTGGAATTAATGGGTGTGAGCTACAGCTACCTGTTTTTTCCAGTCCAGGGCCCAACAGCCCAACCAATGGGGGAGCTGTCTCAGGGAGCATGACATTAGAGGGTCATCAAACCTTTTAGTCTCTGGGGCCCCAAAAGTTTGGAGCTACTGTGGGCATTTGGAAGCAATGTCTTCTGCAAGACCCTGGAAGGCAGTGTACTTTCCAGTCACCTGAGACCATTTACCTGTCCCTCTCTGCAGTTCTTGCCGGAGGTGTGGCCCTTAACGCTATTTCCTTCTCCGCTCCTCACGTTTCTCTGTTCTGCCCAGACCATTGCAGGAGAAGGATGTGCTATGCTAGGGCTCCTTGCTTGGCCAGGCCATCCTCACCAGACTTCCACACAAAGGGGACAACTAGGGTTCCCTGTTTCTAAAGTACTAGTTCCTAGTTCCTAGTTCCTAAAGTACTTGGTTCTCTGATCATAACCAGAGAGAGTGAGTGTATATCTCTGAAGTATTTCTTGAGTACAGTATTTCAAGTAAAGTATTTCTTGAGAAACCTTAACCATGCCTTCACTCCAGTATATGTTATATTAATAGTAATTAGTGTGGGTGGTGGGATAACTATGGCATTAGACCATAGGAAGGGGAGTGCTTTTACAGATTGCTTCCCCCTTCTCCCTTCCAACAGCTGCCACTGCAAGTATAGGTCAGATTCTACCATATCGCAGACACTACTGCATGGTTGTAGCTCATGCAAATCCCACTCGATCTGGAGAGCTTCTAATAGCATCGCTTGGCCTCCACAGGTGAAACCCATATTAAGGAGACATTCACCACTACCATCCCAGTGAATTGAAGCACCTGAAGAGGCTATTTAGTACTGCTCAAGTATAGTTAAGTAGGCAAAATGGGTCATTCTGAAAACAGTCCACGTGGCTTGTGTTAAAAGTTGTCTTGCATTTTCCATCTTGACAGCAGCACAGCCCCACTATAAAATTCACTGGGAAGATTCAAGACTTACCAGTGTCAGGAGGAACAAATCGCAAGTGCTGAATAAATAAAGGCAAGCGCATGGATGAGCCGCATGAAGGTAATGGGAGCATCACAGTATGTGCAGCAACAAACCTCTGCAAGACAAGACATAAAATACAATGTCATTATGCGTCCAAGTTTGTAGTTTTGTTTGCAAGTCTCTCTCTCTCCCTCTCTTAATTTCATCTGCTTCATCAGTTTGAAGTGGAAAGGATGGAAAAAAATGTGGATTGTTGTTTCACCTTAATGAGAAAAGAGTTTCATGTTGGAAGATTAAGAGCTCATCAAAATTCCTTCTTGGCAGCACTCAGAATAGGAAAGTAGATCCACCGTTTTATAATGATAGAACCTATAAGGAAAGGAACAAAATTTCCAAGAGCATCAGGAAGAGTGTCATTCATCAATAACTGGACACATGTCTGAGTGATGGCTCAGCTCATGCAGCCTGTGTCATCCTGTGAATGAATTACAGATGCATGCCAGAATAATTTCCACTGTGTGCTAATTATCTTTAGCTCATTTCAAGGCAGTGCCACTTCTCCTTCATTGTACATTATACCAACGTTCTTAGAGAAAGCATAAAACTTGTGTTGAGAGGTGATGTTCTCAGATCCATCCTGATCTTACGCAGACTAATGGTTCCCCCCAGGTCTGTGTTCCATTTGTCTCCCTGAAAATATGCAGAAGATGTCGAGAAGAAAGACACAATAATTTGGCAGCAGTAATTTGTGGTCTAGCTTGCCTTAAAAGCAATTTGGAAATAGATGCAACAGGGGACACACTGTGACAGCTTCCCCATGTATTTATCACACTGATATGTTTTCTGAATGCATGCACGCACGTGTATAAAATTTGATTTTTTTTTTCTAAAAATAATACAATCCATTTTGATGTTCGATGTACCAGCGACGGAGCTAGCATTGGGCAAATGGGGCAAGTGCCCTGGGCGCGAAGCCTGCGCGCCTCCAGGACTGCATGGAAAGCCTTACTGAGGCTTTCAATACAACTGGAAACTGTACCAGTTTAAGACCACGGGGAAGTCTTTGTTATACTGAGGATCTTTGAGGGATTTCTCTTCATTTAGATTCTCTGGGCAAAGCGTGCCATACTTGCTTTGCGGCACTTTGCTGTCAGGAGTTTGAAAGCATAATAAAGGGAGGAGAGAGACAGAGAGAAGCAGTCCCTGCAGCCATGGGCAACTGCTTCTCTAAAAGCAGAATGGCTGTCTTCATTTGGGTCAAGAGCTCTTTAAATGTCCATCTGTCATAAGCTCCTTCCCTGCCCTTATCGACTTTCTCAACTGACCCATAAGTGGTCCCATAAGAACCAAGAAAGAGAACCCTGTGCTCATTCAATCAGCTCCCCCCACCCCACTGGTTTTACATTTGCTTTCTCACATTGACTTTTGAAGAGCGGGACAAGGAAGGGCCACCTTTAAGCCAATTGAATCAATTGCTCTCAATTGGGCCCTGCTCTTAAGGCCCCCCCCCCCCGCTAGGATAAAAGTAAAATAAATATTTTCACTTAATCATTTCACAGTCACTAAAGCAAATGGTTCTGAAACGATTTACTTTTCAAATGTATTATTTTCTTTATCTCCCAGCCCAAATGTCCCTAACAAGTCTGTGATCTCTAGCATGTCCTTCCAGGTTACCGCATCTCCCTTCTCAAAGTGGAGTTCTTTGCTTCAGAAGCGGAGGTTCAGTATAGATTCTAGGTTGCTGGAGACCTTAAAATGTATTGCATTTGTGACGGCATTGGGAGAATACTGCCTCCATAAGGATCGATTCACACATGCAAATAGCCACTTCTGTTGCAGTCATCAACTGATGGACAAACATGTGTGAATCAGACTCATGAACAATAGGAGCCCAGGTTTGAAGGACTGCTGAGTCCAGTGGTGTAGCTAGAGGGGTGCAAAGCACTAAGTTTTTTAGGGAACCTCATCGTGGCGTACAAGTGGCCCTTCTCCTCTCTTTTGGAGCCATTCCTGGTGATGGGAGCAAAACGGAGGCATTCACCTCCATTTTGATCCAACCACTGGGAATGGCTCTGAAGGGTAGGCTGCTTGCACACCATCGTGATGCTTCCTGCAAAACTTAGTGCTTTGCACCCCCTCTAGCTACACCACTGGCTGAGTGCTCAAGGCTCTAAACTGATCTGGTTGTGTGAGAAAATAAGTATGACTTTTGATGCTTTGCTGCTTTAGTTTTGTATTGTTAATTACTCATCCATTCTTGTCCATTCAGCCAGTAATATCCCCAAGTTCAGCTTTCACCAACTTAATTTGCAATCCGTGCCTGTTACAAGTTTATTACATTCCAGATTGAAAATCTGCTCAGTGGCTAAAGAAGAGATTAACTCTGGTTCATAACATCGAAGCAATGGGACAACCCTGGAGAGAAGCAGGCGGTGCTCATAAAAATGACCTTAACTAGTGATATATTTTATATTTATTCGATTTGTATTACACCACTCTCCCTGAAGGGCACCCAAGACGGCTAACAACAATCGCATGCAGAAAATACAAAAAGGCAATAAAATACAGATTGAAAACTATAAAATAGACAGTAGAAACAGACAATATAAGACAAAACAGCCAGCAGTAAGAAACATCAATTAAAAACATTAGATTCCAAAAAGCGGCCATATATATATAAATATATTCTTTGCTAATTTTGATCACACAGTAAGAAGCCAACTGCAATCTAGGAACATCTTGTAATCACAGCTGGCATTAGACAGAAGGAGATCCAGGAATGTCTAGCACAGCTGCCCTTGAAACATCAGCAGTCTTGCCACGGCTAATGCCGATGGCTGAATTACATTTGTTTATGTGATAAAAAGTGCACCCAGGCCAGCACTTCCTATCATTTGTTACTGATAATTGCACAAAGAAATGACAATGCAACTCACCCTGAATTCCATTGCGTCTGCCACACTGTTTGCATAAAGACGTGTCTTTCATTACAGATCACGGTTTTGAGGGACGAATCTCGACCCAGAAATGTTGCCTCATCCCATTTCTTGGACATTATTTCTTCCAATCCAGTCTTTTGTAAGGGTGCATTTTGCTTTCTAAAGGGAGGAAGATAGGGTTCCAGCATCAACCGTAAATCCTCGGTCAGCAGTATATATGAAGCCACCTTATTAGATGGAGAGTGCAATCCTAATCCTGCACCTGTACAGCCAATTTGCATGGCGAGACCTTGAAGCAGCTGACAAGCCCAGCTGAGCGATTCCACCTGCTCTTGGTGCGAACAAGAAGCGTCTTGGCTGCCCTCCATGTGAGAGATGGAGCTGCTTGTCAGCCTGCGTGGGAGAACTGGAGGCCAGCAGTGAGACCAAACCAGGAAGATCCATCTGAAATGTTGTTGGTTCTTGAAAGAGAGAACCTCTATGATTGTAAAAATCCCCTTGAGGGATTTAGAAACGCCTGCCTCTGTAAACCGCCTTGAATCAAGTCAGAGGAGTAATCCGATGACCAGAAAGGCGGCATATAAATACCTAGTTATTATTATTATTATGGCCTGCACTGTAGCCAGTGCAGGGTAGGAGGCTGTTGCAAGTCACCTTGGGATAAGGAGATATTTTTCCCCTTACCTCCTGTAACTTCCCTATGGGGTTTCTTGAATCCCTGCCAGCTATTTAGCTGGCATAAATCTGAGCAGCCCATGTAAGGCTGCCCTGCCTGGGAATGGAGGTTAGGATAATGCATGCATTGCTGCCACCGATCCCAACTCCCTCCCAGACCCAATCTCGCCCCACCCTCCCACCACCCAAAAATTCTCTCTCCCCATCCCCTGTCTGGGAGTGAGGGTTAGAATAATATGTGCACTGCTGCTACCAATCCCAGCCCACTCCTGGACCCAATCCCCCCTCTATTCTGCCCTCCCTCACCGAAAAATGCTTCCTCCCCATCCCCGGAACATGCTCCCACCACCCTCTCCCATCCCCTGCACCACCTGGCACAATCCTACCTGTGTTGGCCGGCGTAGCTACAGATCTGGCACCACTATGCTGGAACATAGTCTTTTTGCTGGTGCTACCGACTCTTAGGTCCATGCAAATGTGTCTTGTTCACTGTGCAAGCACAAGTCAACATTCAGATTGGGCTGAGAGTCAGATTGGTCCATCTAACATGCTACTACATGAACCAGTGGCTGCTCTTCAAAGTTCTGGATAGGTGTCTTTCCCTGCTCTTGGTAAAGATGCCAGTAATTGAAGCTGGGATCTTTTGCATGCAAAGAAGTGATTTACCACTGAGTTTTTGTGTCTAGAACTTGACTAGTCTGGAATCAGGCCACCGAAATCATTGCATTTTCAGAAATGACAGCCATGGTTATCCCCTGCTAACTGCGTAAGAGGCACTTTTTCAAGTGGGTGCTCCTCTTTTCAGCAGGGGGAGAGTAACTGGCCTGAAGCAGTGTCTTTTCTAGTGGCTGTCTGCTGGTGTTCTTTTGCATCTTTTTAGATTGTGAGCCCTTTTGGGACAGGGAGCCATTAGTTGTTTGATTTTCTAAATTGAGTGTTGGGAGAGTTAGAGCAGACAAAAGAAAATATTTCTTTATTCAGTGTGTGGTTGGTCTGTGGAACTCCTTGCCACAGGATGTGGTTATGGCGTCTGGCCTGGACACCTTTTAAAGGGGATTGGACAAGTTTCTGGAGGAAAAATCCATTACGCTTTACAAGCCATAATGTGTATGTGCAACCTCCTGATTTTAGAAATGGGCTATGTCAGATGCAAGGGAGGGCACCAGGATGAGGTCTCTTGTTATCAGGTGTGCTCCCTGGGGCATTTGGTGGGCTGCTGTGAGATATAGGAAGCTGGACTAGATGGGCCTATGGCCTGATCCAGTGGGGCTGTTCTTATGTTCTCTGTAAACCACTTTGTGAACTTTTTTGTTGAAAAACGGTATATAAATAATAATAATAATAATAATAATAATAATAATAATAATAATAATAATAATAATAATAATGGATTTGCTTCTGTACAACATACTGGGTTTCAAAAATGCATCTTTCCCTTTAGTGGGCAGAAAATGAAATGAAGCAATGACACCTTCCCCCCTCCCATTTTTGTTTGCTATATTTGCAATGCCCCAAAGTGCCATCTGTAGAAAATGCTTATCTTTCAGAGATACGTGTTTTAAACCTGTCAGAGATGATGAACAATAACCAATGATGAGGAATAACAAGGCCCCTGTAGGAGATTTTATGTTAAGGAGTAATTGATCCATACTTCCCAAAAAAGAAAAGTAATTTTGTTAGTAATATCTTCTTCATCCCCAACAAAACAGCCTAGAGTATATCTTTATACTTCTAAATTACATGTCCAATTAAAAAAGTTGATGAATACTATTGGAGAACAGGATACAGTTATTGTGCGGTGCAAAATTGTGATCCAGTCAGTAAAAATTCAGCTGGACTAACTTGGTTGTAGCTGACTCTCAACTCCTATGCTCTTCTTTTTCCATTTTTAATATCTGCACATTTTGACAGCCTGTTCTGTTTCATACAGTGAGCTTTCCTGTTTGAGTGAGATCCGCAACTGAATCAAGACAGACTACAAACAACAGATAAATGGGTGCCCCCCCATTCGCTGCTACAATCTCATTTTCTCTCCTCCTTCACAAGCGCTCATAGCTCCTGTCGGAGGTGAAAAATCCTGATGAACCAGTGTCTGACTATTGTAAAGAATCCATCTGATTCATCCTCTGGAGGGACAGAATAAAAACGCTCAACTCAAGACAGGCTTTCGGGACTCAAGGCTGCAACTCATCTTCATATCCCATCTTCCTCTTGAGCCATTCATAATTCTTTCAGGTAAAGTCTCCTAGCGCCATAAACAGCAAAAAAAATGTAGATCATCCCCAAGGCACACGCTTTAAACTGAGATTTGTTTTCAGCTGGGTTGTACGTTTAACCATCTAATATATTATACATATATACGTATTCCACTAATAAAAGTTTAAGTTAAATCAGATGAAACAAAATAAATAATCTCAACAGCAAACTTCAGAATTCTAAAAACTGTAACAGCGACCTCTAGTGACTGCAGTATTGCTTGGGTTTTCTGGTGCAAAAGTTAATTTCCTTTTCAACCAGATGATTTTGTATCTGTCCAAAAAAAAAAAAAAAAGTGGGTTTATTGTTTAATTTTAAAAAAAGAATGCATTTTCCTATTTTCTTCCCCTCTGGCTGGAATTAATGATGATCTAGTGCAGAAGGCAACTTTCTAGTTAAATATTAACCACTCTTTAAATACAGCTGCAGTGCATTTTTAATATTTGCATTCCAGCCTACAGAATAAATTGGACTTGATTAACTGCTCATGGAATATCTTTCCAGTATCCTGTGCCATGGACAGAATTCAGGCATAGCTTGGTGATGTAGTACATCCTTGGCTTAGAACAGAACATCCACTACTCCTTCACCGCCATTATGAAGGTATGTGTATTCCTGCCCCATCTTCTCCCTTACATGAGGCAGAGTGGGAGATTTGTGGCAACCTCTTGGGTGTTAGCGGGAATGGAGTTGGACCCTGGTCAACTGTTAGCCTGCCTGCCTCCCTTCAACTCATTGTGCCTTGACACACTCAATGAGGGGGGGACATGATTGAGACATACAAAATTATGCAGGGGATGGACAGAGTGGATAGGGAGATGCTCTTTACACACTCACATAACACCAGACCCAGGGGTCATCCACTAAAATTGAGTGTTGGGCGGGTTAGGACAGACAAAAGAAAATATTTCTTTACTCAGTGTGTGGTTGGTCTGTGGAACTCCTTGCCACAGGATGTGGTGATGGCGTCTGGCCTGGACGCCTTTAAAAGGGGATTGGACAAGTTTCTGGAGGAAAAATCCATTACGGGGTACAAGCCATGATGTGTATGCGCAACCTCCTAATTTTTGAAATGGGTTATGTCAGAATGCCAGATGCAAGGGAGGGCACCAGGATGAGGTCTCTTGTTATCTGGTGTGCTCCCTGGGGCATTTGGTGGGCTGCTGTGAGATACAGGAAGCTGGACTAGATGGGCCTATGGCCTGATCCAGTGGGGCTGTTCTTATGTTCTTAAATTACAATTCCCAGGAGGCCTTGCAGGTCTCTTGTTATCTGGTGTGCTCCCTGGGGCATTTGGTGGGCCGCTGTGAGATACAGGAAGCTGGACTAGATGGGCCTATGGCCTGATCCAGTGGGGCTGTTCTTATGTTCTTATGTAATGACCCACTTACTGAGTTGGTCTGAAGCTAACTGTTTGCTATTTGGAGCTGGGTTTGGAATTTCAACCTCTTTGCCTATCCCAGGCTGTTCTAAGTGTATGATGTACACAGCCAGGTTGCAACAGGTAGGTATAGTGTGGGACACAGAATAAGAATAAGGATTTGGTGTGCACCTTGAGCTAAGCAAGAGTCATTGAGGAAGCAGAACCAATCTCAAGAGGCTGTCCAGCATGGGGATGGTGGCTGGTTACCCAGTAGGGCTTGGATTGCAAAGTTGACCTCAAAGAATTTCCAGCTTGGGAGAGGTGATGCAAATTCCTTGAACCCAGTGGCATCACTAGGGTTTCACCCGATGCGGGAGGTCATTGCACCACCCATATAATGGACCTCCTCCCATGCATTGGGCGTGCTGATTTACCATCACCCTGTCCCTGCTGGCTTTTTGGCTATAACTCTTGATGGAATAGAGATATTTCAGCATGGTTTGTTTCATTGCATTCTGCACAAAATTACACATTGATTGATATATAACATAGTATTATTCAAAAAGAGCATGATTTAAAAAAATTTTGCAACTAGTGGTGTCACTGCCTCCTGCGCTCATCACCCATTGTGGCCCACACCCCTCTAGCGACACTACTGCCCAACCACCTTTGCACACTGGAACAGAGAAGCTGCGATCATCAGCAGATGGTCTTCAACATGGAGTCAGGGCAGGAAAGCTCAAAGAAGGAATAGACAATAGCTGTTATCTCCTCTAAGATAGGTACCTACTCTCGAGTATAGAGGAGTATATGGAGATGAGACTCACTTCAGAGTTTGCAGTGTCTTGTTGATTAGCATTAAGTTCAATAAATGTTGGCCAGTTTTAAAAAAAAAACAAAAACTTGCCTCAATTGTATATGGGTGGGAGTCCACAAGCCAGGTGAGCAAATGAACTCATTTGGTGCAAAGAAGTTTCAAATATTTTCAGGGAGCTGATATTTTTACTGAACGTATCTAGGAATGCTGGATAACAAAATGCATACATGTACACGCACATCAAATATGCGCATGCATCTCCAGTAAATAATATTTAAGTGTGCCAACCATTTCACATGTGTTGTCTTCATGCCATCCTTGCAAGAAAGTTGTGTGTTGTTATTCCTAGGTTGAAAGAGGGCATCTCACTTAGGGCGCTAGAGGGTGTTTATGCCAGGGGCAAAATTCAAACCAGGAAAATATTTTAGCCACTACACTCCATCAGCTCTTACCTGCCTAACCTGGATTGGGACCATGGAGAATAAAGGAATGTTGCCTGACTCTGGAACATTCCAGTGTGGCACAGGGAGAAATGCTCCATTCAGTATTTCTCTTTGTGTACAAATGCTGAAAGGATACCACATATACATCATCGGAGGAGTGGGACTAAAGCATGCATACAGGAGAAGCCTTTCACATGTTTTGCTGTCTATGGGAAAGCAAGTGCATGATTAGGGCCACAGTTCAATTGCAATCCATGTAAGTTGGGTGTATTTTATAGACAGTGATCTGCGTGGTATAAATGTACTGCTTAAAATGAAAAGCAGACATCCTGAGTATATGCTTTTTGTCTCTGATCTCTACTTTTTAAATGCAGCACCTCATCATAGCTGCCTGATGCAACTGCCCATATGTTACTTTTATTTTGAGACAAGGTGTTATTTCGTTGATTACTTGCTGTTAATCAAAAAAGGATCCCTCAGCATAAAAAGGAATGACTGTGCCTGTTTCACTGATTAATGACTTCTTTTTTCAGACTGTCTTTCTGCACACAGATTAGAGCGGTCCGAAGATGCCTAGGCTGACAGGCTAGGCAGACACAGTGGGGTGCATCCTGTGTAAGATTGAGAAAATGCTAAATCAGGGGTGCTTACACTTTTTTTGGCTCAAGAGCTACTTTGAAACCCAGCAAGGCCCGGAGATCTACCAGAGCTTTTTTTACAATGTTCGCGCCATCATAACATATAACATTTATGTGTACAATGTATGTTGGTGTACCTTGAGCCCTACTGAGTATAACAGGACTTACTCCTGAGTAGACATGCCTAGGATTAGGTTGTGAGGCTGCAATCCTAGCCAGACGTACCTGGGAGTAAGCCCCATTGAGTACAATGGGCCTTACTCCTGGCGTTTCCTCCCAGAGGCACCTGAAGGGGGGGGTTCGGCACTCCGCGATCTACTCATTTTGCCTCGCGATCTACCGGTAGATCGCGATCCACCTATTGAGCACTCCTGTGCTAAATTATGGTATTTCTAATCCACCTCTTAAGACAAACTCCCAAGGTGATGGATAACTGCGGGGTGTGCAGAACCCTTCTAAGGATTTTTACTTCCATTACAGAAAGACATTTGGCTCCCTTTGAAGCTTCTCAGATGTTTCCACTTGGAAGAATACGCAGAATTTGCTTTGAATGTCACTTTGCATGCAATTTTGGTACAGAGCCCCCTGGAGACTTTTCCCTTCTTGTCTCATAACAGCCTCATTTGGCTTCCCTTGAACATTCTCAGATGTTCTGCCTTGAGAAGAACCTTGAAACGGTAAGACATTTTGGTGCCAGTCATATTTCCTATGGAGAAACGCAGTCGGCTGCCTGAATCTCCCGGCTGCCCTTTGAGGTGATGCTGCTGAGACACAAGTTTACCACCTCCCCGAGAACTAGCCTGGTGCCTTCCAGAGTCTCTTTTCAATGCCTTTTACACTTCACATGTGTCTCAGAAGCCCTTCCTGAGCCTCGATGGCTGGATTAAAGCTCTTAAATGACAGATTGATTTTTGTGGCACGCGATAAGTCAGTTGTCAGTTATTAAACATAGGAAGCTTCATAATTGAACCTGTTAAGGTTTTGAGGTTTCCAAGGATACCATGGGAACTAAGCCGGTTCAAAAGGTGCCAATAGTCGTAGTTGTAGAAAGGGGAAAAACTGGGAAATTTTTAAATTGCTTTTTAATCTCATTTTGGAATAATCAGTGCTGTATAATTCATGAGGAAAGGATATGTCGTGCAAAAGAAACCATTGAGAGACATGAATAAGCCCTCCATGTGAAGACACAACATTCTTTGACTTGGGACATTTTTGATGATGAGCAAAGTAAGCAGCCATCTGGCTCTTTCCAAGGTTCAGTCTAGAGCAGGGGTGCCCAAACCCCAGCCCAGGGGCCACTTGCGGCCCTCAGGGACTCCCAATCTTGCCTGTGGGGAGCCCCAGTCTCCAATGAGCCTCTGGCCCTCAAGAGACTTGCTGGAGCCCGTGCTGGTCCCACACAACTGCTCTCAGTGTGAGGGCGACTGTTCGACCTTTTGCGTGAGCTGTGGGATGTGGGCTTCCTCCACTGCTTGCTGTTTCATGTCTGTGATGCAGCAGCGGCAGCGAAGGAAAGGCCGGCCTTGCTTTGAGCAAGGCCTTTTATAGGCTTCAAGCTATTGCAAGACCTTCACTCGTTCATTCATAAATTCTGTCGCTAATATTTTCATTTATGTAAATTTATGTAAATTTTTTTCAAATTTGAAATGTAAATTAATTCTTTTTTCCCCAGCTCCCAACACTGTCAGAGAGATGATGTGGCCCTCCTGCCAAAAAGTTTGGACACCGCTCATCTAGAGCATTTCCAAGTAGGACCGAGGCAACTCCCTGTTGGGAAACCTGGAGACAAGGCGGACCACACACTTTGAGTGCCCCATCAGTAGACTTACACCTGATGTTTTGAATGTGTTTGGAGATTCTGAGAGTGTGAAATGCTGAGGCACCAGGGGGGAGGGGGGGTCATGATTGACATGTACAAAATTATGCAAGGGATGGATAGAGTGATAGAGGGCTGCTCTTTTCCCTCTCCCACAACACTAGAACCAGAGGACATCCATTAAAACTGAGTGTTGGGAGGGTTAGAGCCGACAAAAGAAAATATTTCTTGACCCAGCATGTAATTAATCTGTGGAACTCCTTGCCACAGGTTGTGGTGATGGTGTCTGGCCTGAATGCCTTAAAAGGGAATTGGACAGATTTATGAGGAAAAGTCCATCTCAAGTTACAGGTTCTGATGGCTGTATGCAACATCTGGGTATCCTATCCTATCTCTGAATGCCAGACACAAGGGAGTGGCAACAGGATGCAGGTACCTTATTCTCTTGTGTGCTCCCTGAAGTGTCTGTGAGATACAGGAAGCTGGACTAGATGGGCTTTGGCCTGATCCAGCAGGGCTCTTCTTATGTTCTGGGGTGGTGGTGGACAGGTCAATGAAAGTGTCGACCCAATGTGCGGCGGCAGTGAAGAAGGCCAATTCTATGCTTGGGATCATTAGGAAGGGTATTGAGAACAAAACGCCTAGTATTATAATGCCGTTGTACAAATCTATGGTAAGGCCACACCTGGAGTATTGTGTCCTGTTCTGGTCGCCGCATCTCAAAAAAGACATAGTGGAAATGGAAAAGGTGCAAAAGAGAGCGACTAAGATGATTACGGGGCTGGGGCACCTTCCTTACGAGGAAAGGCTACGGCGTTTGGGCCTCTTCAGCCTAGAAAAGAGACGCCTGAGGGGGGACATGATTGAGACATACAAAATTATGCAGGGGATGGACAGAGTGGATAGGGAGATGCTCTTTACACTCTCACATAACACCAGAACCAGGGGACATCCACTAAAATTGAGTGTTGGGAGAGTTAGAACAGACAAAAGAAAATATTTCTTTACTCAGTGTGTGGTTGGTCTGTGGAACTCCTTGCCACAGGATGTGGTGATGGCGTCTGGCCTGGATGCCTTTAAAAGGGGATTGGACAAGTTTCTGGAGGAAAAAATCCATTACGGGGTACAAGCCATGATGTGTATGTGCAACTTCCTGATTTTAGAAATGGGCTATGTCAGATGCAAGGGAGGGCACAAGGATGCAGGTCTCTTGTTATCTGGTGTGCTCCCTGGGGCATTTGGTGGGCCGCTGTGAGATACAGGAAGCTGGACTAGATGGGCCTATGG
Organism: Tiliqua scincoides; assembly: GCF_035046505.1. Taxonomy (NCBI): domain Eukaryota; kingdom Metazoa; phylum Chordata; class Lepidosauria; order Squamata; family Scincidae; genus Tiliqua; species Tiliqua scincoides. The sequence goes on from NC_089829.1 coordinate 43,027,255, forward strand.
CCTGATCCAGTGGGGCTGTTCTTACGTTCTTATGTTCTTAACATCTCTCCTCTCAGAAAGCAAGTTGTTGCTAAAGAAGTCACAAACCCTTTGATTCCTCTCCAAATCAGAATAAAACTGAGGTTTTGGTGGTTGAGAAGGTAGCTGGATCAGAAATATTCTTATATATTTTCAGCAACACTTAAGACTTGCCTATAAGTTACTGAAGTCACATCTGGATCATTTTAAGTTTTTTATGTTTGTACAATATGGAGGAAGAGAATCATGACAGGGTTTAAATGTATTTCTTTCTTTTTTTTACCATTTTATGTTGGACTTGGACCAAGGTTTTCCTAATTTATTGGACTAAGGAATTGACCTCACAGTTTTTCAGATGTTTCCTTTTAACTTGATGTTCAAAACCCTTGTGGTATTGATTTTTTGATGATTCAGTGTCTGGTAGGTGAAGAAAGCTGGTAGGGTTTGCAAACTTATATCACTGTTGACTTCAGTCCAGACAATGTGGTTAGCTTTGCATTTATTTATTTTTTAAAGATGACCACTTGGTTAAGCATTTTGGAGGCTCATGCTAGTTTAACTGAATAGTATTAAATGATTGTATCATGTGCTTTGTATTATCAAAATTCCTCTTTACACACAAATGCATTCATATACTCACACAAGGTCTTCTCCATTCTGGGGTATCCAAGGAAATTGACAGTCACTGGATTGTGGACAGACAAAACTTCTTCACAAAATGCACTCCTGAATATTTGAACTGAAAGACTACGTGGTATAATAGTTAGAATGTTGCTTGAATCAGGATGGCTCTCCCCCCTTCCAATTGCCAGAGGTAGCAAAGAAGTTTAAAGTGTGATGCACTTTTTTTTTTCCAAATAGGAAGCAAGACAAAGGGGCTTATGAGAATTGTAGTCTTTGCAATGGCTACTCCCATCTCAATAGCCTTTACAAATAGAATGGGTTTCTCTGCAATCTTAATATAGTTTTTGATTAACTGTATGCATTGAAATGCATAATGAAACCATTCTTGGAATCCTGAGTCTCTTCCTGACGTCTACGCAACAGGTAGATATGGGCCCCAATTCTGGGCAGCAGCCCAGGTCTACCTGCCTGGAAGAGGTGACTCCAGAGGGCAGTTGGAATGGGGGTCCAGGTCTACCTAACAGTTAGATCTGGGCTCCAAGTCTGGATAGGAGCCCAGGTCTACCCACCCAGCAAACCTTGGCTACAGAGGCCAAAGTTCAACCAGGAGCCTGGGTCAACCCACCTGGTTGGCCTGGGCTCTGGACTTAAGGTAGTGTTCATGCCCCACCCCCAAACACAAACACTGGATCCACCCCTGGTGTCACCCCCCCCCCAGGGTGCCACCTTGCTAACACCTTATTGGTTCCATGTTGTGTCATAATAACATCTCATTGGCTCTTTGAGCAGTCAGTCTTATTGGTCTGTTTTGAGTTAGGGAAACAGTTACTTAAGACAGTTGCATTTTTGTTTTCTGGTTTTTTTGGTCATAACTTTTGATAGAATGGATTTCTTTCTGGTTTGTTTCATTACATTCTGCTGTAAATTATTATTATTTATTATTATTTATTAACAGTATTTATATACTGCTTTTCAACTAAAAGTTCACAAAGCGGTTTACAGAGAAAAATCAAATAACTAAATGGTTTCCTGTCCCAAAAGGGCTCACAATCTAAAAAGATGCAAATGAATACCAGCAGACAGCCACTAGAACAGGCAGTGCTATTTTGATCACTAGTGGTGTCACACACCCCCAGGTTGGTACCCAGGGTGGACCACCTCCCCCCCGTTAGCTACACCACTGAGTTGAGTGTCCTTAACTCTCCGCCCAAGCGCTTAACTCTTCCATATATCTTGTCATGCCCGTAAAATATCTTTGAACAGAGATGGAATCCCCTCTGGATCAGAAGCTAAGGGAGAGCTTTACGATATCAGGAACTAGTGAAGATATATATATTATTTTTCCTTTCTACACTCACCCACACAGCTTCTCCCCGGGGTCCTCAGCTGCTCCAACTGACCTAGAGACATGATCTCAGTTTAACAAGATGAAAGAAACAGCAATCAGGGAAAGTCTGCTTTGTCTCTATTTAGTGTTTGTTTGTACTTGGCTGCTAGAGCAACCCAGATCTGAAGGTTATACTTGCTAACCCAAATGTCAAAATCTGTGTGAATCTCCCCGCTATAGAGATGACATTTTTGCTTTTTCTCCTTCTCAGGAACAATCTGAATCCTTGACAGCTGAAGCACAGCTGCTCTTTATCCCACTCACCAGGCCTGTTTAGATAGAATCGCCAGATTGGAGCCACTTGGCTATTGTCTCAGAAACCTGATAACGACACAACATTAGGAAATGTTAATATAGTAGCTTGACATTTCCTTTTTTTAAAAAAATAACTTTTAAAGCATTTTTAAAAACTCGAATATTTTTTGTAAACATGGATTTCAGTTCAGAGGATTATTCTCTAGCTCAGTGGTTCTCAAACTTTTTAGCACCAGGATCCACTTTTTGGAATGACAATCTGTTGGGATCCACTGGAAATGATGTCCACCAAATCCTATGCTTCATGTCAGGCCGAAACACCTGACACAGAGCTCCTTCATTCTGCGCTGGTACAGACTGGAGGAGACCCATTGTGGAGCCTGTGCACTTAGCCAGGGTTTGGGGACAAAAGTTCACTTTCCCTAAGGAGATTCCAGCAGCTGCTGTGGTGCCCATAGGATGTGGCAGTAGCCATTTTGTTGCCGCTGCTACTCTGGGCACTGGGCAGCTTAGGATTGACCTGCCTGAAAGGCATAGTGGCTAGAATATAGGACATTAGCCAACATGACCTGAGTTCAAATCCCAGTTCTGATTACTGATGATCTTGAGCCAATCACCATATCTTAGCCTAACCTACCTTGCAGGACTGTTGTGCAGACTGGGGGGTGGAGTAATCCACATTCAGTTCGCACAATCCTGAACTAGTTGTAGGAAGAGTGTGGGTGCAAATGTGGTTCATCGTTACTTGTTTGTAACGTGACTTGTTTGTAACGTGTAACGCTTTGTTTTGGCAACCTTCAGTCTCGAAAGACTATGGTATCGCGCTCTGAAAGGTGATTCTGGCACAGCGTCTAGTGTGGCTGAAAAGGCCAATTCGGGAGTGACAATCCCTTCCACACTGGGAGCAAGTGCAGTCTGTCCCTGGTCTGTCTCCCTGGCTATGGGCCTTCCTTCTTTGCCTCTTTGCCTCAGACTGCTGGCAAAGTGTCTCTTCAAACTGGGAAAGGCCATGCTGCACAGCCTGCCTCCAAGCGGGCCGCTCAGAGGCCAGGGTTTCCCACTTGTTGAGGTCCATCCCTAAGGCCTTCAGATCCCTCTTGCAGATGTCCTTGTATCGCAGCTGTGGTCTACATGTAGGGCGCTTTCCTTGCACGAGTTCTCCATAGAGGAGATCCCTTGGGATTCGGCCATCATCTATTCTCACGACATGACCGAGCCAACGCAGGCGTCTCTGTTTCAGCAGTGCATACATGCTAGGGATTCCAGCACGTTCCAGGACTGTGTTGTTAGGAACTTTGTCCTGCCAGGTGATGCCGAGAATGCGCCGGAGGAAGCGCATGTGGAAAGCGTTCAGTTTCCTCTCCTGTTGTGAGCGGAGAGTCCATGACTCGCTGCATTACAGAAGTGTACTCAGGACGCAAGCTCTGTAGATCTGGATCTTGGTATGTTCTGTCAGCTTCTTGTTGGACCAGACTCTCTTTGTGAGTCTGGAAAACGTGGTAGCTGCTTTACCGATGCATTTGTTTAGCTCAGTATCGAGAGAAAGAGTGTCGGAGATCGTTGAGCCAAGGTACACAAAGTCATGGACAACCTCCAGTTCATGCACAGAGATTGAAATGCAGGGAGGTGAGTCCACATCCTGAACCATGACCTGTGTTTTCTTCAGGCTGATCATCAGTCCAAAATCTTGGCAGGCCTTGCTAAAACGATCCATGAGCTGCTGGAGATCTTTGGCAGAGTGGGTAGTGACAGCTGCATCGTCGGCAAAGAGGAAGTCACGCAGACATTTCAGCTGGACTTTGGACTTTGCTCTCAGTCTGGAGAGGTTGAAGAGCTTTCTGTCTGATCTGGTCCAGGATAGATGCCTTCTGTTGCAGTTCCAAAGGCCTGCTTCAGCAGGACAGTGAAGAAAATCCCAAACAAGGTTGGTGCAAGAACACAGCCCTGCTTCACGCCGCTTCGGATGTCAAAGGGGTCTGATGTGGAGCCATCGAAGACAACAGTACCCTTCATGTCCTAGTTGAATACATATTAAGAATAATGGATTAATATTGTATAATGTAATTGTCAGCTACCTGATGGGCCCTCTTTGTCCCCAAATATTTGATGCACTGGATAGAAATGTATCAGTTGTGGCCTGATGAAGTTGGCACTCCAAGGTGACCTGATTACATGGCCACAGTCGGATGACACAATGTTTTACGATATGCCGCATTCCAATGCTATATTTTCACCTGCTCATGTTTTATTCCAACTCTACAATGAGCAAAAGGCTAGTAAGTTGAACTACAAGCAAACACAACTGCATGATCAAATACAATGGCATATCCAGGCTTCACAATTGAAGCCAAATGTCCCTTGTGTTGATTTTTTTTTAATCCATTACATATTTTTGGAGCTAACTGCTTGGCAGGCAAATTAAACTTTAACATGAAGTACTTTCTGAAGTTCTGAAAGGGCTCAGTCGCCAATTAATTCATTTTGTTGTGGTGCAAGTGTCAGATTTAATCAAGTACATGAGTATGCGCCTTCCTCGTAGTGAGAAGGAAGTTGAGCGTGCGGGGAAAAAGAGCCCAGAATATTTGTAAGATCCACATAATTCATCCCAGTAATGCAGCTATTGGTAGTAGTGGGGTGCGCCTCTGGTCAATTCATTGAGATCTAGTGTGGAAAAGATAGCTTTCCCTTCCACACTGGGAGCAAGTGCAGTCTGTCCCTGGTCTGTCTCCCTGGCTATGGGCTTTCCTTCTTTGCCTCTTTGCCTCAGTCTGTTGGCCAAGTGTCTCTTCAAACTGGAAGAGGCCATGCTGCACAGCCTGCCTCCAAGCGGGCCGCTCAGAGGCCAGGGTTTCCCACCTGTTGAGGTCCACTCCTAAGGCCTTCAGATCCCTTTTGCAGATGTCCTTGTATCACAGCTGTGGTCTACCTGTAGGGCGCTTTCCTTGCACGAGTTCTCCATAGGGGAAATCCTTTGGGATCCGGCCATCATCCATTCTCACGACATGACCAAGCAAACGCAGGCATCTCTGTTTCAGCAGTGCATACATGCTAGGGATTCCAGCTCGTTCCAGGACTGTGTTGTTTGGAACTTTGTCCTGCCAGGTGATGCCGAGGATGGAGACATACTGGGAATGGCAAAAGCACCAAAGTGTAAACAATGGGAAGAATCAGTAAGGTTGGCCAAGACCTTCTGAAGTGCAGCCCCAAATGCCATTATCCCTCCTTGCACAGAGCCTCCCTAGTGATTCCCTCTTTGGCTCTGTCCACCAGCCCACTGCCACCCTTTCTTCTCTAAAAGGAAGAGGGGAATAAAGTGAAGAGTGAAAAATGTTCCATAAATGTTGAAGAATTGCTAAGAACACAGAAGATCGGAAGTGCTCCTGCTGCATCTGGGCAAAGACTTGTACTCATAAGAAGTCATAAGAACATAGGAATATAAGAATGGCCACATTGGATCAGGCCATAGGCCCATCTAGTCCAGCTTCCTATATCTCACAGTGGCCCACCAAATGCCCTAGGGCAGTGGTTCTCTCACCAGGACTCACTTTTTAGAATGAGAATCTGTCAGAACCCACCACAAGTGATGTCATGACTGGAAGTAACATCATCATGCAAGAAAATCTTTAACAATTTCTAGGCTGCAATCTTACTCACACTTACCCAGGAGTAAGTCCCATTTGCAATCATTGTTAAAAGAATATACATAGTAGCTTGTTAAAAGTACAGGTCTATAACATTTCCCCAAATGCAGTCACATACCATGATAGCATCAAGTCTAATATATTAAAAATAAAAAATTGAAATGAATGGGGACCCACCTGAAATTGGCTCATGACCCACCTAGTGGGTCCCGACTCACAGTTTGAGAAACACTGCCCTTGGGAGCACACAAGACAACAAGAGACCTGAACCTCGATGCCATCCCTTGCACCTGTAGGAGGGGAAGGCTCTGTTGCTCCCCCGGAAATTGCTTCAACAAGTAGTCATGGACAGACTTGTCCTCTGTGATTAGAATCCAATTATGTTGCCACCGTCCAAGATCGGTTAGGATATGTCCAAGACATACAAAGGAGCACACATTTACTATATTATCTGTCCTGTGATAATAAGGTAAGGAACCATGAATGAGAAGATGTGAGAGGTTGCTATTTTATAACCTTAATGTGTGCATTTCTTCATCCCCAAAGATGCTCTTCTGCAGGAGTGGAAGTTTTAACTTCAAGTTAGAACCTTAAGTTCAAACTGCCAAGCTGCGGTCTGTTTCACTCTTTCAGGGGCAACATTAAGGCATGGTCAGATCGAACAGTTGCTAAAGGTCCTGCTCACCAGGTCAAGCCCTCCCTCTGATCTCCCAGTACCAACGGTGCAAGTTGGCTAACTGCACCCAGTATGTCTTCTACAAATGGGAACATTTCCAAGAGAGAGACTCTGCTGTGAGACCTACTCCTCCTAGGTTAATTAGGAGAATATCTAAAATTAATTCCAGTATTAGCTACGCCCAATTCGCCTTCATTTTAAGTTCTTTCTATCCATTTGTATCCTACTCTCTGACATTACCAAAGCTTTATAATGATGCAACGTTATAATTGCTTTCTTGCAGGGTCTTATCAATGCACCTGAGTATTGAATTTTGCAACATTTTATGCAGGTGTGGATGCTCACTGGTAATGTGGAGGTGGGAGGTAAATGTCTGCAATAACAAAAACTGCTCAACACTGAAGTTCTGCATGCACAATAGCATTGACAGGTCTCATGTTTTTGGCCAGAGACTGTCATGGTCTCCCCAGTTAGGTTGCCAGATCTTGGGCTTTGGGCAAGTGGGGAATTAAGTTCTGAAGGGCCACCTCCATTGCATCCCTCCCTTCAAAATTTGCAACACAATCCTATACATGTCTACTCAGAAGTCCCATGTACTTTGGTTTAGCTTACTTCCAGAGAAGTTGTGACAAATTCCTCTGTATTCCTTTTCTCTTGGTGTTTGGCCATTTAACCTCCATACAACTAAGATGCAAGTTTGTGAGAGCACATTGCCAGACAGCCCTGGGGAAAAATGCACATTTGCAAAAGCCAGGCTGTTTAGAAAATTGGTTTAGCTAGTTCCAAGGGAGTGAGATGGAATGATCAGGTAACTGGCACTGCTTAGGGACCCCCTGAGCTTCAGTATTGTTCTAGGAGGGGGGTTATACCCAGGGAGCTAGCCTGATCATCTGGGTTGGTGGCAGTGGATCATTCTACAAAGGCTTTTCCCCCAAACAGGGAAGGGAGGGGAGCAAATTTCTTAACCACTTGGTTCTTCTGCCCTGGATCAGTGTGCACTTGCTGAAGGCCTCTCTCTCTTAACCTAACAGGCAGGCTACAGCATCACTGCTGGAGTATCCCCAAGTTACTCCAAGAGAAGCAGAAGAGGTGAGTGACCAGATAGAGGTGGTGCTCCTGACCAATCTGACTTCACATATGAGCCACCCTGTGACCAGGCATTCCCTTAGGCCCAAACCTGAGTGCCAGGTTCATTCACAAAATCCAATTTCCAAACTGCTAGCAGTATAGCTAAGAGGACACACAAGGCTTTGCATCCCGTATTGCAAGCAGTGGCATAGCTAGAGGGGGTGCAGGAAGTCTCACTGCAGCGTGCAAGCAAAATAGCTTGCACACTTCGGTGAGGCTCCCTGCAAAACTTAGTACTTTGCACCCCCTCTAGCTATGCCATTGCTTGCAGGCATATGGTAAGAAAGGGAAGTCTTCAATGTTTGATGTTTCATGCACTTGAGACTGAAAACTACGATTTCCATAGGAAAGGAGAGCTACTCTTATGTGTAAATAATTAGAGGATTAGTGTAGCTTGGGTATAAAGACTGAATATTTGTGAGGCGTAGGCAGCATAAACCACACATTGTGAAACCTTGAAAACAATAAACAGTCTTTTCCCCAAAAATAAAAATCAAGCCAACTACAAGCCCATAATTTTAGGCAGTCAGATGGGGCCTCATTCCTGCAGTCCAAATCTCGGCGGTTAAGGAGCTCAAGACTGGGCCCCATCGGTGACTGTTCTGCAGCTTATTCCATTCTCCAGAAATATCTGCTGGAACTTGTGAGTCCTACCACTTTGCCACGTTCTGCCAAAAACAGCAAAAAGGATGAGAAACTGATTATGTGACAGAGATCAGCCCCCCTTTGGCAGAAGCAATGTATGAAAATGGCATTGGTTCAACATCCTTATTACAAGCAGATTAAAAAAAAAATACAATTGCACCCTTGTCTCCGAGCAGCTGTAGTGGGAGGTTTGACTGTGTTCTCCCAGCAATAGCCTATACTTAAGCGGAATTGTTGGTAATTAGGGTGTGTTATGCAAATTTGGGTCAGCAATATTGGAGCAAACAGCCTCTCTCCACTTCCTGATATTCTTAGATGAGATCTAAATATTCAGTATATGGTGGAGTTCTGGGACTGTATCCCTTCACAGCAGCTCTATAATTTATGTTCTCCATGCTGTAGTTGAATGCTGTAGTCATGTTTCTCAACCAGTGGTATGGGTACCACTAGTGGAACTTGAGGTGGTACTCTTTGGACACCTGGACACCTGTTGCCCAGCAATGAGACCAGAAACATGACACAACAAACAGTGGTAAGAGGTTTGGCTTTGCATGCTTTTCAGAGCTTGAAAATGCCCTCTTGTCCACCCTGAGCCTCTTCCTGGTGTTGGTTGTGTTGCAACTGGCCTCCCAACTCAAAAGTTACTGCTGATGATGTCATTGCCAGTTACCCCTGGTGGTACTTTGACCATGTGGACCACATGAAGGAATACAGTGGAGGACAAACACTGCTGTAGAGCTGTGGTCTTCAAAATGAGGCACGCTGCACTCCAAGATTATCTGTCTGAGTGTGGTGGGGGCGAAGTCTTACCATTCCACGCTGCAGTCAATATTTGTCACCCCCATCTTCACACAGTCTTGTGCCGGGCAGTCGCTTTCACTGCCTCTCACCCCAAAAGGCTCTGTGCCCCAACTTCCTGGCAGATGAACCTGCTTGGCATGGGATTGGGAGTGCCGAAAGTTGGCTGTGCCACAGAATGGTGAGGCTTTGCTATGACCGCAATGCACCCAGACAGATGGACTTGGAGCGTCAGAGGCAGCCTGCGGGCCAGGGTTTGGTGGCTCCTGCTATAGAGGAAGCAGCTTGCCTGAGGCCACCTAGTGAGTTCATGGACAAGGTGAGATTCAAATGAAAGAAGTCCTGATTCACAGCTCCACGTTTTAGCCACTCTGGGACACCAGTTCCTTACACAACCCTCCTGTCCACAACACTTCCTCTCCTCCATTCACCTTGTTCTTTTTCTTTCCAAAGAGCAGGAAAAAGACTGGTAGAGGTGGGTGGCCACTACCAGAGGTAATCCTCTAAGGCAGTGGTTCCAAAATGTCCTGCTGCCATGACACCGTCAGAACCCGGAAGTGGTGATGGCATGAAATGCATCACGGGGTGCTATCACTTCCAAGTTTGGTGCCAAACGTGGACCCCGAAATGGTGATAAGAGGGTCAAGCAGGGCTTTTCCCAGTGTGCCATTTTCATGTGCTGCAGCTCTTCCTGCCATCGCTTGGAGGCGCACACTGCTGGGTGCCTTGTGACACTCCTGGGCATCGTGATGCCTGCTTTGGGAACAGCTGCTCTAAGTGCTCAGTCCTACCCAATATTCCATCTTGGTGCAGTCACAATGTACGCAGGTTTCTCTTACCTTGAGGAGGCTTCTGTGACTGCCCCCTACTGCAGGATGCTGCAAGCACCCGTTGGCATGGCTGCATCACGGCTTGAAAGTCGAATAGGATTGAGTACCAACTTAGTCTCCTAGGTGGGCCACCCCTGATATGAGGATGCATCTTGAGGATCTTGCTACCAGAAATAAACCTCATTGTGGGTGTTCTCAGACAAGCCTCAAGCCTGCTTTGCAAACTCTCCAGACGAGGAAGTGAGCTTGTGGGGATTAACCAATCGGAATCTCGTCTGCCTCTGTGGGTGCTTGCATAAAAGCCAGAACCATTTCCACAGCTAATCCATTTATAAAATTACTGTAATAAAGTGGCCTTCCTGACAACAGCTCAGTAACATTCTTTCACATGTTATAGCTGTTCCTAGGCAACAGAAACATCTTTGCGAGCTTAAAAAAGGAGAAGGAAAGAATAGCAGAATTTCAAAACAGTGGTTGGCAGATTTCAGTTGACAAAGATCAGAAAGATAAGAAGGACTGAAACATCGTTCTTAAAACACAATTAATTTATCCAAAGTGCAGTGGAGAGTCTCCTGTTAAGTTTTCTTTGCTTGATCACAAAATAATACGCCTTCAATCTATCAAAAAACTCTAGGTCTTACCCAGGTGATCTAGGCTGTACCCAGAGGAAGCTGATGAGTTTTGGAGTTTGTGGGGCAGTGGTGGGGATGCAGAGCAAAGCCATTTATGGTGGATACTTTTCACAATGGAAATACTATTACAGTGCAGAACACTGTTTTCAAGCAGAGTTGCGATGAATGGCAAGAGACTTAAAGAGTCTCTCTTAAGAGACTTAAGAGACTTAAAAATAAGTCTACCTCATCCCCAGATTACTCAGGAGTTTTTAGTTTTATATATACACAGTGTTGGGGTTTAGGGAGCTGTTTATGTGACTGCACAAAGGTTACGTAAACCTTCAAAAACCAGTGGTGTACCAAGGTCATTTGACACCTGGAGCCCAAACATTTTTTGCAACCCCCCATGATAAAATTATTTTCAGTAATAGGCATGAAATTAATAATAATGATGACCAGAGAAGAAGCACAGACAGTGTGCTTTTATTTATTTTTTTATTGAGCTTAGATAGATAGATAGATAGATAGATAGATAGATAGATAGATAGATAGATAGATAGATGCTTTCCACATGCGCTGCCTCCGACGCATCCTCGGCATCACCTGGCAGGACAAAGTTCCAAACAACACAGTCCTGGAACGTGCTGGAATCCCTAGCATGTATTCACTGCTGAAACAGAGACGCCTGCGTTGGCTTGGTCATGTCGTGAGAATGGATGATGGCCGGATCCCAAAGGATCTCCTCTATGGAGAACTCGTGCAAGGAAAGCGCCCTACAGGTAGACCACAGCTGCGATACAAGGACATCTGCAAGAGGGATCTGAAGGCCTTAGGGATGGACCTCAACAAGTGGGAAACCCTGGCCTCTGAGCGGCCCGCTTGGAGGCAGGCTGTGCAGCATGGCCTTTCCCGGTTTGAAGAGACACTTTGCCAACAGTCTGAGGCTAAGAGGCAAAGAAGGAAGGCCCATAGCCAGGGAGACAGACCAGGGACAGACTGCACTTGCTCCCGGTGTGGAAGGGATTGTCACTCCCGGATTGGCCTTTTCAGCCACACTAGACGCTGTGCCAGAACCACCTTTCAGAGCGCGATACCATAGTCTTTCGAGACTGAAGGTTGCCAATACAATACTTATATTTATTGTTGGCAACCTTCAGTCTCGAAAGACTCTGGTATCGCGCTCTGAATGGTGGTTCTGGAACAGCGTCAAGTGTGGCTGAAAAGGCCAAGTCGGAAGTGACAATCCCTTCCACACTGGGAGCAAGTGCAGTTCTGTCCCTGGTCTGTCTCCCTGGCTATGGGCCTTCCTTCTTTGCCTCTTTGCTGTACTTATATATAACTTTGTATAAATAATCATACTAATAAACGTGCTTCTCCTGTGGCTGGTTGCAGCCAGAGCTAGCCACATCATGGCTGCAGCCAGGGTCATCCCTGTCGCCGTTTTGAGGTGTAAAAGAATAAACCAGATTTCCAGTTTAAAAAATGCACCTTTTCAGTTTCAGCGGTTCCAAAAGTTGCAGTCCAAGCTGGCTGTGGAACCACAAAGCATTCTGAGGTGCTACCAACTGCTACAAGGTAGATTGTTTCAGATGGACATGGATAGTTTCAGAATGGCCACATTGGATAGCTTCAGAATGGCCACCTAAGATGCAGAATGGCCCCGTGGGTAGCTTGAGCATGGCTGTGAAGACCTTCAGAATGGCTGCAGGTTCAGCAAATGGCACTGGATAGCTGAAAACAGGCTGCAGTCAGCACAACACTAAGCAGCCATTATTCCCACACATATGCGAATTCGCAGGAACCCAGTGCAAGGATAATGAGGATTGACTGTAAATGTACATGAATGCAGAGGCACTCAATTATCTGGGATATCCCAAGTGAGTGGTGCAGAATGGTTCTATTCATCAAGGTCATAGAACCTATTCTCTTTCCCTTTTAAAACTCAGTCCCCCAAAAGCTGCCTTGTGCTGAATCTAGTTCTTGCAAAATAAGTAGGTTGAGGATTTTTTTTTTTAAGAACCCCTTCAAAGTCAGCGGCCTCTGGACCGCATTGGAAGCAATTTGAAAATTACTGTTACGAAATGGTCGGAAATAGCATTGCAATCAAAGGTTACATGCTTAAGTAAAACCACAATGCGGGATTACTAACCGTGTAGGGAGGGAAAAATGTACATTTGAACTTCTATTTCTAAGGGGAAAACATCTTAAATTATGGCATTTCAGACCAGGGAAGAGGAAAAAGAGAGGAAAACTAAAAGCAAGGGTCATCGTGAAATGGACAGTCGTGCTGCAAATCCAGCGGACCAACTCATGTGCCACATCTCCACATTGTTGTAAGGAAGAAAAAGAGATCATTGCCCTCCCAAACCATCAGCTCAGCTTCATGGTGGCTTGCATTATGCTTGTGTGAAATTTTGTGCATAGCAATTCCTAACAACTCAAACATGGTTTCAGAGACTCACCAATATGTCAGTGTAAAGTTTATTAACCGTCCTTGGACATACAAAGGATATGTAGGATATCCTATCCTTCCTTGGACATATCTGGGAAGGACTCCCCAACCACCCTCCTCCAGATTACTCTCTATTTCCCTCTCTGCCAGGGACACACTGCCTTTTGTTTGGCTTGAAACATAGAACTTAACCCAGGCTTGCTGCTGGCTTTGTGCCCTTTGAAAACATGGGTTGACCCATGATCAAAGTTTCTAGAAAAGATTTTCTGAGAGCAGCTATTAAGCCTATACAAACTTTTGCAATCAGAGGCTAGCTCAGAAGCTGCAGATCAACTGTTGGAGTTGATTATGGAGGCTAAGAGTCATAAAAGACAGTGGATATCCTTCAAGGTCACTTTAGCGGGCTAAATATGTTGAAAATAAGTTTGAGGGAGTTTTGTATCCTAGGTACTTACATTTACTTGTACAAACATGTATCCCAAATGCAAGTATTAATTGCATTTGGGATGCATTTCTCCCCACAAGTGTCTTGAAAGGACAAAGTTTCAGAACTTCAAATTGAAAAGGTTTTGCAGGAGATATCGCCCTATGGTAGCAAACTACCCCAGCACAGAAGGCTACAGTTCATCCCAGAGGCATCTGGTGGGCCACTGTGAGAGATCCAGGGACCTGGACTAGATGGGCATGTGGCCTTATCAAGCAGGGCACTTCTTAGGTAAATGGAAGCCTTCTGTAGAAGTCAAGGGAAGTCTGATCAGGTACTCCAACCCTACTATGCTCAATGCGGTCACTGTCTCTTGGCCTAATCCATCTCACAGGGTTGTTGTGAGGGTAAACAATAGATTCTTACTCTCCTTAAGGACAGCCTTCCTCCAATATAATCCTGCTCATTCCCTGAGGTCATCAGAGAGGGCCCTTCTTAGGATACAGCTGTCATCTGAAGCGAAGGGGATGGTGGCAAGGCCTTCTCTGTTGTGGCACCATGCCTCTAGTCTAGAACCATTTGCCAGAAGACCTGAGGACAGCTTCTTCATTATATGGTTTCCGTCAGGGTTTGAAGACCAGAGTTTGAAGTCCAGAGTTGAGGTTACGTTTATTGCTACAAATGTAAGGAAAATGTAAGGAATGGGGATGACGACTTAAATCTGAATCTTTTTTCTGAAAGGTAGGCAAAAATCCTGGCTGAAAGAAGTTGGAACAGGATGGGGAAAAAAAATCTGAATGATTGGAGAAAATAATAAGCACTCTGTACAAGAAAGCATTGAGCTGACTCAAGAATAATCATGTGTGTGTGTGTAATCATATGTAAGAGTAGTTAATGGTTCTCTCTGTTGCCTCGTGAAGGTTGCCCTTGGACTGACATGCATTTGCTATGCTCCCTATTGGATTTGTGAATGTCACTGCTTTTTACAGAGACTCATGGAAGCTAGCTTTAGCCCATTCTGTGGCACTGATCTCATGCCTACTCCTTCTATGGTATTCTCTTCCTTCATATCTGTTACTCACAGAATTATTTAATTAGGTTTGCTTCCACCCTATCTGCTAGGGCAAAGCAAGAAATAGACTGTAATGGGAATCATTATAGGTTCATACAATTTTTCTTAGTAATGGGTGTTTTATGCCTTACTTAGTGACTACTCAAGGTGGAGAGGAAGTAAAATCAATTAAGTGATTATATTTGGGAGACACATTTTCGTTGTCATGCGCAAAGGCATGTAGTCCGTTCACAGTGTGTAAAACACAGCACAAGATCGCAGCGGGTTGCCTGGAGGTCACAAATGGGGGATGATGAACATGCAAAATGGATGTGATACATTTGCAGAAATCCTTTGCGTTGTATCCAGTAGGTCAGGTTTACACTTACTTTCGCCATCTTCTCCTTCCTCTTTCATGAAGGAGATTTTTTTTTTTATTGTATTGGCAACCTTCAGTCTCGAAAGACTATGGTATCGCGCTCTGAAAGGTGGTTCTGGCACAGAGTCTAGTGTGGCTGAAAAGGCCAGAACGGTCATGCAAATTGGATCTCCAATGCTTGCTTTCCTTGAACTTTCTCAGATATTTTGCCCTGGCAGGAATCCTGAAATCCTTCCTTCCTGCCAGTGCTGCCTATTCTCTGGGTGCAATATGCTTTAGGGCATGTTTGTGACACCCTCCAGTGGCACAAGGACAGTTGCGGCAGTGGATCTTCAGTTTAGGATTGGGCTGTCAGACTCTTACGTGTTGTGATCTGTCTCCCTTTGGTCAATATCAATTGCAAGCCTCTCAGGGCATAGCAGATTTCTTTTTGCTTCATGCAAAGTGTGTTGTTGGCAACCTTCAGTCTCGAAAGACTCTGGTATCGCACTCTGAATGGTGGTTCTGGAACAGCGTCTAGTGTGGCTGAAAAGGCCGATTCGGGAGTGACAATCCCTTCCACACTGGGTGCAAGTGCAGTCTGTCCCTGGTCTGTCTCCCTGGCTATGGGCCTTCCTTCTTTGCCTCTTTGCCTCAGACTGTTGGCCAAGTGTCTCTTCAAACTGGGAAAGGCCATGCTGCACAGCCTGCCTCCAAGCGGGCCGCTCAGAGGCCAGGGTTTCCCACCTGTTGAGGTCCATCCCTGAGGCCTTCAGATCCCTCTTGCAGATGGCCTTGTATCGCAGCTGTGGTCTACCTGTAGGGTGCTTTCCTTGCACGAATTCTCCATAGAGGAGATCCTTTGGGATCCGGCCATCATCCATTCTCACGACATGACTGAGCCAACGCAGGCGTCTCTGTTTCAGCAGTGCATGGTGCAATCATTATCATCTAATCTAAAGTGTGTTTTATGGAAGGATGAAGCCACAGTGGTCTCGTGGTCCTGTTGTTGGACGTAGACCTGAAGGATGCAGGTTCAAATCCCTACTCCATGAAGCTTTGTGGGTGAGCTTGGGTGAGAGTCACTAACTCTTATCCTAACCTGCCTCACAGGGTTGTTGTGAGGACAAAAACAGAGACAGAACCATGTACCAAAAAAGTGAAGGAACCATGTACACCACCCTGAGCTCCTTGGAGGAAGGGCAGTACCAATGTGGAAAATGCCATCCAGAAGCATTCTTTTGCCTTCAGCTCATTAAACAAGCAAACAACAACAAAAAAAAAAAGGTCACTTTGGATTTCCTTAATTACTTGGCATCAAATTAAAGAGAAAAACCTGAAGTTTAAGTAGCTGAGGAAGGCTCTTCCATCTGTGCAGGCCAGCAGAGAAGGAAACTGGAGGACTGATAAGAGCCTTTTGTTCCTTATGGGGCATTATGCAGGAATTAGGCATCTTGCAACAGAGTATTTGGAAGCATAGCAACTACCGTATTTATCGGCGTATAACACGCACAGGCGTATAACACGCATCTTCATTTTAAGAGGGAAATTTCAGGAAAAAAATAAGGGTAGCTCAGAACTTTTTTTTATTAATATTATTACCACATATAAGGTAAATAATGTAAAAGGACAGTAAAAGCAACTGTTTTAACAAAAGAAACTTGGATATTTTGTTTTTACAAAAGTTTACTCAGAAATCACTATCTGGGAAACCAAGAAACTCTTCATCTTCACTGCTATCTTCAAAATCGCAATGAACACTGCTGCTTTCACTGCTACTATCTTCATAAATCAGCTCATCTTCTTCACCATCCAAAGCATTACTTATGCCACCTCACCTCAATCCCTCCCCCTTCCCTCCCCAAAGAAAGGGTCTCCACTTACCATATTCATCAGCTGCCAGCGGCTGTGATAATATGCGGCGGGCGCAGCGCTGACATCACGTCACGACGCTGCGCCGCCGCTAGGCACTATTGGGAACGGGATCCCTTAAAGAGGATTCCGTTCCCTGGACATCGGCGTATAACACGCATACATCATTTGCCCCCTATTTTCAGGGGGAAAAAGTGCGTGTTATACGCCGATAAATACGGTACTTGTCACGGGGTGGGGGACCCCCCCCCCACAGCAACTCTGTAAATCTTCTGACTGAATTGCCAGGAAGCACGCAGGCCTTGTCTTTTTATGAGCTCGCTGCTCTAATATAACAAACAGCTATCTATTAAACAATACAATCACCTGTTTTGGATTAGGAGCACATGGAAGCATTGTGATTTGATAGAAAGGAAGTCAGTTGCCCTGTCTTTGCAATACCATTCTCGGTTTGAGTCTTACATGTGGCTTTTTATTAAACACATTAATCTTCAATAATGTCTGTGCAAAGGAGACAGATAATCCTTAATGAAAAGGCCTGTTCTTAGGATCAGTTGAACGAAAGGTATTGGATTTGCATTAAGGAGGGGGGGTGAAAATATCTGCTTTGCATTGCTGTTATCTCCTGAGACGGCTGATTTGATTGCATTTTCATCCCAAGCTACGTTTGACCCCCTTCCAAATGCACGCCACAAGCATTTCCACTGTCTCGGAAAAAGAGGGTCAGGACGTGCAGAAACTGTTTGAGAAATGTCACGCGTGTTCTAGGAACTTGGACAATTGTCAGATGCTTCTCCTTGGGAGGAATCTTGAAATTTACTTGGAAAGTCATTTGTTTGAAAACCGCATGCTTGCTGCCAAGGTCCCTGGCCCCACTGGAATGTCCTACGTGCTCTGGGCGTCAGTGCTGGCTGTCCTCCGATCCAAATCCGGTAGGATCCATCTCTTGCAAGAGGCCTAAAAGTGGTACCTTCTCATGCCAGTGGAATCCCAGATCTCAGGAGCAGTAGCAACTGTTTCACCACTAGGTTAACATCCAAAGTGCTTTCTGCAGCTCCGGACTAGCATTCTCTATTCCAGGGTGTCAAACTCATTTCGTACAGAGGGCCGAGGTTAGCATTCTTGTTGCCTGCTGAGGGCTGGAAGGGATACCATTAAGTAGGAAGTGACATCATTCAGCAGATGATGGCCAGAAATAAGCGCTTTGTTCTCATGTAGAAACTCATTAGCTTCAAATGTCAGAATAGAAAATGCGCAACTCTTGTTCATATTTTCAAGATATGAGAGAGCCCAATTGGCATGCTGGGAGAGCCCAGTTGTAACAGGAGCCAGATAGATTGCTTCTGGGGGGCTCGTTCTGCCTGTGGGACTTATGTTTGATGCCTCTGCTCTATTCCATCTACTTTGCTGTTACAGTAGTCCCAAACAACACAGTCCTGGAACGAGCTGGAATCCCTAGCATGTATGCACTGCTGAGACAGAGACGCCTGTGTTGGCTCGGTCATGTCGTGAGAATGTATGATGGCCGGATCCCAAAGGATCTCCTCTATGGAGAACTCGTGCAAGGAAAGCGCTCTACAGGTAGACCACAGCTGCGATACAAGGACATCTGCAAGAGGGATCTGAAGGCCTTAGGGATGGACCTCAAGAAGTGGGAAACCCTGGCCTCTGAGCGGCCCGCTTGGAGGCAGGCTGTGCAGCATGGCCTTTCCCAGTTTGAAGAGACACTTGGCCAACAGACCGAGGCAAAGAGGCAAAGAAGGAAGGCCCACAGCCAGGGAGACAGACCAGGGACAGACTGCACTTGCTCCCAGTGTGGAAGGGATTGTCACTCCCGACTTGGCCTTTTCAGCCACACTAGACGCTGTGCCAGAACCACCATTCAGAGTGCGATACCAGAGTCTTTCGAGACTGAAGGTTGCCAACAAATAGTCCCCCTGTATCCATGGATTTGGTTTTTGCAGTTTCAGTTATCCCCAGTTCACAAATTCCCCGCCATGCTCACGAGTCAGTATTTGCTTGCCTTCCTGTCATTGATTTGTACAGTCAACTGGCAAATATTTCTTATGGCAAGCTATCCTTGATGTCCACAGGCTCTTCTGGGCTCAGAGGACCCTCTGGAGGTAGGAGGAAGTGTTTGCTCATAGCTGCAGTATCACTTAACCATGGGGGGTTCCGGAAAGGGGGCAGATACAGGTTCACTTAACCATGGGGGTTCCGGAAAGGGGGCTGATTCAGTGGCACGCTTCTACTATATGTCTGGATACAAGTTTGTAAATTAAAAAAAAAAAAAAAAAACTTCTGTATTTTAAAGTTTTTAATTTTCTTCTTTCAATACCTGCCACATATTACCAGGACAGCAGAGCTAGCTAGCAAATTCCTGCAACTCAATGGTCCACCCTGGAAATCAGCGGTGCTAACCTTATGATAAGTGAGGAGGCTGTAATACAAACCCAATTTTTGCCTTTATTTTTGTGACTATGTTCATGATATCTCTGGAGCAGAGCCATTTGGAAAAAAAAACAACAACACACAAAACCTGTGGCCTGGTGTCAGTGTCTTATTTCATTCAGCTTCATTCCACATGCAAGTCATGCCTCCATCTATTATTGCTTTCCTTCTGTCCACACTAAATTCCAGCGTGACCTTTAATGCTCATGCTGTTGATTGTGTCTCTGCAGCCGTCATCTGTGCAGAATTCAAAAAGCTTTTCTTCTTTTTTTCTGAGAAAAAAAAAGTATTTCCTACTTAGTAGGAAGACAAGCTGGCTCAGTGCCCATCTCTGGGCCAGACAACGTCCCCAGGATTGCATTGTCTCCAAGAAAACCTTTTGTTCCTCATCAAAATGAAGAATTTCAAAGCAAGCTTAATGGTAAAAACATGGTACGTTTCGCAAGCTAAGTAATAAGCATGTTCATCAATCTGTAGAGCGATACCATAGTCTTTCGAGACTGAAGGTTGCCTACTATTAGTGGATACCTCTTTCTCCGCCTCTTCCCGGGAAGGGGTAGTTACACAACATAAGGTAATGAGGCAGGACACGTTGGCTTGGGAGTCCAAGATGGTGGAAGGGATATAAAAGAATGAAAGGATTCTTGAGTGATGCTTTGATTTCCATTTATTCTCCTTTTATTGGAGAACTGGTGTATAGTTTGGCTTGGTGAGCCCTGAACACGTCAGTTCACCCTTCGTCCCACAGTTTGTGTAGTTCCCCCAGTTCCTGCCATCATTCCTCCTCCCACTTCCTGAACTGGAAAAGGCAGAGGTGCATGGAGCAAAAGAGGAAGTGTGGAGGAGAGGGGTTGGCTAAAGCCTAAGAGATTCTCCTTCACATTGTCCCTTCTGCTCCATCGTCCTCTATCTTTTCAGAGACTCTCTGAGGGTTTTGCTCAGTGGTTCCCAATCTGTGAGGGGCGGCTCCTGGGTGCTGTATGGGGAATGTCATGTTCTTCCTGCCTGTCCTGAGCCTCTTTCAGCATTTCCCCATGGTTTCCAACCCAGACGTAACTGGCAATGATGTCATCACACTATGTCCCATCGCCACTAACTTCTGGGTTCCGAGTGCTGCATCTGCAGCAGGAAGGGCATCGCAATGAAGGTAAGTTTGGGCAGCACTGCATAGCCCCTCACTCTCATCTCATAAGAGCATCCCATCTGGATCAGGCCATAGGCCCATCTAGTCCAGCTTCCTATATCTCACAGTGGCCCACCAAATGCCCCAGGGAGTACACCAGACAACAAGAAGACCTGCAAGACCTCCTGGGAATTGTAGTTTAAGAACATAAGAACAGCCCCACTGGAGCAGGCCATAGGCCCATCGAGTCCAGCTTCCTGTATCTCACAGCGGCCCACCAAATGCCCCAGGGAGCACACCAGATAACAAGAGACCTCATCCTGGTCCCATTCCTAGCATCTGACATAGCCCATTTCTAAAATCAGGAGGTTGCACATACACATCATGGCTTGTAACCAGCGATGGATTTTTCATCCAGAAATTTGTCCAATTCCCTTTTGAAGGCATCACACTTCCTCTTTTATTTCATGCCCCTCTGTCTTTCCCAATCCAGAAAGTGGGAGGAGAATTGGCTGGCACATCACTAAGTAAGGGGAACCAGCATTTGACACTCCACCTCAAACACCAGGAAGTCTTGAATCAACCCTACATGATAGAGGTGAGATTTGTCTCTTCACCTACGGTTCACCAGCAAATGCTCAGTTTCTTACTCGAAACAGGTGACAGGAGAAAACAGGAGAGTTTGGCTGTCTAGGCCGTTTGGCTTTGGAGCTGGAATGATTATTATCTTCATCAGAGGAGGTTGCCAAGCACCGCACTTTGCTTCATGGCCCTGCCTTGAAACACAGTTAAGGTCAAAAGAGGGAGGTAAGCCAGCACAGTGATTCAGTAGTGGTAGCAGTAATAATAATAATAATATACAGTATTTATATACCGCCTTTCTTGGTCTTTATTCAAGACTTTATTCAAGGCGGTTTACACAGGCAGGCTTATTAAATCCACGCAGGGATTTTTACAAATTGAAAGAAGGTTCTCTCTTTCAAGAACCACCACATTCAAGCTGTTACACTCCGATCTGGTTTAACATTCTGGCCTCCATCCTCCCACGCTCCGAGCAGATGGAACAGCTCAGCTGCAGCTTGCCAGCTGCTTCAAGGTCGCACGGTGCCGGTGGCCTCGAACTGGCGACCTTGTGGATGTTAATCTTCAGGCAAATGGAGGCTCTACCCTCTAGACCAGACCTCCTGCCCTCAATAGTACTACTAGTACTATTACTAGTACTAGTACTACTAGTACTAAGTAGTACTAATAGTACTACTATTGAGAGTTGACTTTTCAACGTCAAAAACTTCACAGCACAGTTTACATTGTAGAATAAACTAAAAGATAGTTTCCTGTCTCAGAAGAAATCTCCTCCTCCTCCTTGTCAATGACCATGTTATTTCATACAAGTTCCTGTTGAAACAATCTACCAGCGTCCTCAGTGATATTAAGCCATCCCATGCAATATTAACAAGTTTACTTGCAGTTGGTAAACCACATTTTGTATATTTCAAGTCCTCTAGGATGTTATTACGCCATCTTTTCTTTGGTCTTCCTCTTGATCTCTTTCCAGTACTTTTGGCATCATATACTTGCTTGACTAGGCGGGAATTGTTCATATGCAGTATATGGCCAAACCAGCGCAAACTAGATTTTAAAACCTGAACTGAAGATGGTTTTTCTTCTGCTTGGGTCCATACATCTCCATCTCTGCCAACACCTAACTCAGAAAAATCACAGTTTAAAAAATGGTGTCAGCCAACAGCTACTTGAAAGGATGCTATAATGGGGCGCATATGGACAAATGCTCTCCCCCTGCTAAATATAAGAGAACCATCACTTTGAAAAGTGCCTCTTTGCCCAGTTAGCAGGGATATGACTTAGGGCCCAATCCTATCCGACTTTCCAGCACCAATAGAGCCACAATGCAGCCCCCAGGTAAGGGAAAACGCATTTCCTTACTTTGAGGAGACCTCTGTGTTGTCGTCCCCCCACAGCATGTGCCCTATTGTCATGGCTGCATCGGCACCTGAAAGTTGATTAGGATTGAACCCCAACTCACTTTGAAATACTACTCAGGGTATATATTTCTAAAGATGTTTTGGTTATGGTAAATGGGAATTGGGGGAGAAAAACAGTCTTTTTGTGACATGTACAATACAAAACAGATTCAATAAAAGTACACATGTCTGACTTTCTTCCTGACAAACATTTTTGTGCATTGATTTCTTTTTTTTCCCCCAGAATCTCTAGGCGTATGTTTTTATTGAATGCATCTAACGTAATTAGAGTTGACCAGAGGCCGCTTTTTCTGACATTTCAAGATGGTTTCTGTAGCGACTTGCCAATTGTAGAATGAAAAGAGCAGGAGTAACATTTTTCCCCCCAGAATGATCCATCTTGTTTACAAGTGGCAAGCAATTCTAAATGTTTCTCTAAATATACTCAGAGAATGTCATTTTTATTGATAAATTAAGGAGCACAGCTGTGTGATTTTAAATGCTTCACCCTTTATGAATTCATCCCAGGTCATAAATGTCATCCAAAATACAGTTAGGTTTGTGGTTTTCTTATACTGCAAAATATAATCAAGCATTCTTTCATTTGTCCTCCATACAGAAGGGGGGGGGGGAGGAAAACAGTCAGTTCTTGTTATCTGCTAGGCTTAGGTTCTTGGATCCCCTGGGGGCTGGGGATAAGAATAGGCCCTCGGTTTGGCTGTACTTGTCGTAAGAGGCGACTAAACAGCCACCGGGTAGATGGAACTCGTTAGCCTGGGAAGGCAGCTCATCTGAGAGAAGGAAAACTCTGATCCCAAACCTCCACTGCCTTGTGGCTACATCCAGTTATGGAAAAGGCTTCAGGAGTCAACCTCGAGGCAAAATCCGCGGCCGGAGTCCCTGAGGCAGTTCATGGCTGAACACAGTCACGTTCTGGCAACTCCTGCGACGCCGTTGGAACCAACCGTATTGGCCTCTGCCTTTCCATTGGACCATTTCAGCGACGTGGAGAGGGGGAATTTGCTGCATGGATAACAGCCTATCCTCCATACCTACTTTACCCAGGCTTCACGCACTGGAGAGGACACTGTGTTCCAGAACCACCATTCAGAGCGTGACACCATAGTCTTCTGAGACTAAAGGATGCCAACAACACAGGTTCTTGGAGAACCTAGTGGATACTGATTTAGCGGACACTAAATCATTGAGCCTATGAGAGAAATGGGGTTAGGTTTCAGGGGACCCTCTTCACCATACTCTGTGAACTTCCAATGTTATTTGATGTTGTTGCAATATATCTTTGATGTTGTCTCTCCATCATCCACTGGGTCTGCCTTGCGCTCTTTGCCCTTCTCCTCTCTTAATATATGCCTTATATGGTACAGAATCCCAAGACATTCTCTCTAGGTGAGCAAACCATTTTATTTGCTGTGCCACACCCCTTGGCATTTATAAATCAGGCAGCAGCTTCTAGAGCCTCTAAAATGCTTTGGAACGACTGACCTAGACACTTACATATGGCCGTAGGCAATTTCTCTGTTTGCTTCCTGCTGAGACTTGGATGTCTCTTCCTGACTAAGGTCCTTTTGGAAAAAAAAAAAAATTTCAAAGGCAGCACCTGAGTGCTCTTGAGGATATCACCACTTCTCCAGCATGAGAAGTTCCAGAGCTCTGCTCCCCCAAACCTCAACATCATTTAAAAATATGATAACTTAGTCTAGGGTGCTCCAAACTGTGGACCGTGGGCCAAATCCAGCATCCTCACTAACCCCTCCATCACCTGAACGGGCCTTACCATACTTCAGGAGAGTCTGCTATTGTCACTTCCAATCTCCCCTCATGTTTGCGCTGCCCAGTCACTTCCATGTTCTGCCACCCCAGTGGGCTCTGCGCCCAGATTTCCTGGCAGACAGGGTTGGGCAGAGCAAACATTGCGGGAAATTGGAGGTGATATTAGCAGACTCTCTAGCAGAACGGTAAGCTCTGGTCACCCCAGGGAGGCTGTTTCAGTGCACAGCAGTGTCCAGTTTGGAGACCGCCGGCCTGGATATTAACTTATGCCCCTAGGCAAGTATCTCAGTTTGCCTTTTACTGAGTCGGATGTAGCTAAGGTCCTTTGAAGAATGTTTCAAAGGTAGCATCTGAGCGCTCCAGTTCTGGCTTTAGGAGAAATTCTGGTTGCCCTTTTTCCTTGGACTACACCTCTGTTTGTAACACATTGAGGTGGTGGCAGAATCATCATCATCATCATCATCATCATCTTCTTCTTCTTCTTCTTCTTCTTCTTCTTCTTCTTCTTCTTCTTCTGCTGGAAGACTTGCCAGATTCTTGGCGCCCTTCCAAAGTTTGCTATTTTCATTTGAAGCACACCTCATATAATACCCTTGATGTGCTAAACAAGGAAAGATTGGCTAGTCTCACAGTGTTTGTGCATCTGCCTTATTGTCACTGACACCTTTTCCAACATGAGGAAGGCACTGTTATGAATGAAAGCTCTTTCTGTATACCGATTCCTCGCTATTTATGGCACCTTCTCTTGGCAAAGACAATGAAAGAATAATAATAATTTAAAAAAAACAAACAACTCCTCTTTTATAGCTGAAATACACAGGCAATTCATCACCAAAGAAAGCACATCAGAGAGGTGTGTGCAGGGAAAATGGCAAAATGTCCAGAGGGCTACCCACTTAATTTAGCTGTAAAGCAGAACATTTTCTGTTCCAAGGAGAACAAAAAAGGGGATACAGCTATGGCCATTCCTGCTACTGATAATTAAGCAAGTAAATAGCACTTGCATGATGAAAATAGCACATTACATGACTTCAAAGGGCAGACATTAAAGAACTAAAGCATTCAACTTAAAAATAAAAAAAAAATGTATTGGGGAAAAAAGGAGAGACGTGAGAAATTCTAATATAACAATAAAGTGAATATTGTATTCCGACAGAGAGTGAGTGTGTGTGGTAAAAGATCGAGAACTGCGGCTGTGTTGAGTGGCATCAATACAAGCACGTTTCTTTTCCAAATTGGCAGCAGACTGTTAGCTTTGTGTTCTGAGGGAAGCAGAACCACAGCTTACAAGTAGGTTTAGGGAGCAGGTGTAGATTGCTGAGTCAGCAGAATCAGCAGGCACCTGGGACTGACACACCCTGGGTGTGATTGGCTAAGCTGACTACATAAGGTTAGTCTGCTGGAGCTTCCAGGGCAGCAGTAAGGGAGTTGTTGGAGATAACTGTGGAACTGCTGCCAGTGACTAAAGAGGCTGGATACTGTATGTATATGTTATTACGGACTCATGGACTGAACCTTTGACTGTGTATTGTTGGAAACTGATTTGGATTTGTTATACTTGGACTGACTGCTCTTCGTGTTGACTCTTGGACTGTCTACTGACTACTCTACTTGTGATATCCCTTGCTCAAATACATCTGCTGAAAGTACTCTGCTGTATTTGCTGTTGTTCTTGCAACTTGATCACATTGGGACAAAGCAGGGATCCTACACCAACCATCCCATTCAAAACTAACCTTAACACAGACATTAGCTAAGAAGATACATCAGGCTTAGCAAGAGGCAAACTGAGACACTTGCCTGGGGGCAAACGTTAATGTCTAAGCCAGTGGTCCCCAAAGTCCTACTCGGACTTTGTGATCCCTGTATTTGTGGGGGAGTAGAAGGAGAGGGGAGGGGGCGGCAACAGGATCGAGACAATCTTGCTGCTTCTGGGAGGGCGGAGTTTGTTCCATTTATCTGGGGGTCACTAAGGCTTTCTAGAGGATCTGGGGAGCCTGCAAGCCCCTTTGCAGCCCTCCTGGCAGACTCAAACTCCTATAAAAATGAAAACAAAAAAACCAACTTTTTGTTTTCATCACAAAACCAGAAGTGGTTTTTCTTTCCTTTTTCACAGAATTTTGAAGCTGTCAGCTGCAGAAGGGGTTGCAGGCTCCCTTTAAACTCTGAAATACATCCCGTGCAAGAAGACTTACAGGCTGCCAGTTTCTGTGGTGTGTTTTTCGTGGGGCTTTTTAAGGGCGCAATCCTAACTTGTGCTGGAGCAGGCAGGCTGGTGGGCCCGTGCCACATCCAGCGCAAGTTTGGGGACAGAATCGGAGCAACCCGAGGCAAGGGGAAAACTCTACCTTGTGTCATGCTGTACTGGCCCCAATTGGTTTACTGCTCCAATTGGGCAGGAGGTCTGGTCTAGAGGGTAGAGCCTCCGTCTGCCTGAAGATAACATCCACAAGGTCGCCAGTTCGAGGCCACCGGCACCGTGCGACCTTGGAGCAGCTGACAAGCTGAAGCCGAGCAATTCCATCTGCTCTGAGCGTGGGAGGATGGAGGCCAGAATGTGAAGCCAGATCGGAATGAAACACCTTGAATGTAGTAGTTCTTGAAAGAAAGAACCTTCTTTGAAATTGTAAAAATCCCTATTTAAATAGGGATTTAGATAAAGCCTGCCTATGTAAACCGCCTTGAATAAAGTCTTGAATAAAGACCAAGAAAGGTGGTATATAAATACCTGTTGTTGTTGTTGTTGTTGTTGTTGTTGTTGTTGTTGTTGTTGTTGTTATTATTATTATTATTATTATTATTATTATTATTATTATTATTATTATTATTATTATTATTATTACTCGGATCTGAGCCACCTCAGGAGGTGGTGCAAATTCAAGTAGATTGGAGCAGCCAGAAGCTGCCCTGCACCACTCGTAAATGGGATCAGGATCCATCATAACTGCCGGATCCTGGCCCTGCCTCCTGCTCCCTGCCCACCCCCCGGGAACACATGCCTTCCACCTTCTCCCTATCCCGAAACGCCTCCTCCCTGTCTCTTCCCCGTCCTCCCCACACACCCCCACAGACCCTGTATCAGTCAAGCTCGGTTGACGCACTTACCCCACCAGGCCTGGATCTGGAGTGGGGAGGCCAGCACAACTCCTGTGTTGAAGCAAATGTGCCTTACGGCATGTTTGTGACACCCCCCAAGTCAGCCGAACCCATGGGTTAGAATTGCACTGCACATCATTTAAACATGGGCAGATCTGACCGGTAGTGGCCACCAGATCCTTAAATGACGAACATGACATCTCCCGATTCAAGAAGTCACTGTGGAGGCAATCAAAAATGTGTTTGAATTAAATGACCAGCATTGTTGTGTTTCATGTGCTGGTTTCTTCAACTGTCCATAGGGGGCAGTCTTACTTTGCCAGCTCCTGTCAAAGGAATACTGTGGAACACAGCTGCAACAAGCCTGGACCTTAAAAGCTAGCAAAATTTCCAGAATTACACAATTTTGCTCTATAGTTAATCCAGGTTTGATTATCACAGAAATACTTCTAATAAGCTCAAATATGCCCCTAATTAGATGACTGGAAACAGCAATTTAAACTCTTAAACACATCTCACACAAGAGGACTTACAGGCTGCTGATTTATGTGGTGTGTTTTTGTGCGTGTTTTCTTTTTTTGCATTTAAAACACAGGCAAATATAATTGATTTTGTTGTTTCAACAAGAGCCCTCTCCGTTTAAAAGTCTGCACAGATGATTTCCGTTCGAGAGATTTGCTTTAAATAGGCCCTGACGAAGTCTGATGAGCCAATCTGAATCCCATGATCCTTGCCCCAACCTTGTTCTCCTTGATAGCTTGCGCTGATTAAAATGACTCCGAATAGCACAATCTGCGGAAACATTACTGGGGTGAAGGTCCCCGAATGACTGAAGCAAGAGATTCTTGTGTGTTCCTTTACTGAAACCCTGTCATTACTATTAGGTTCCTGGAAGACCAGGAGATGAATGACTGTGCTTGCTTGGTTAACATGCTTTATGGTTTCTTCAGTTTTGTGTCATGTAATCACTGTGTTTATAAAAAAAAAAAAAAAAGAGGGCTAATTAGTGGGTTGGTTAATGCTTTTCCCCACAAGGACCCTCTGATCGTTCACCCAAACCCTCTGACCAGCTATTACTTTTACCATCGATGGTTTACAGGGGAATGCAAAGAAAAACCTAGCTACAGATGTGTTGTCTATACTGCTACAATTTTGCCTGTAGATCAAAGACTTGCTGTACAAGTAAAAAGGAATATCAAGGTCCTTTGGCATATAAACACTGCATATTAAGGAAAAAGGACTCAGGTCTCAACCTGACGAACTCCCAGTTAATGAGAACATACCCCTTGACAAGGGCAGGCCAAGGCTATGGAAAGCTATGTTCAAATTTCAACCTGCAGTTCAGGGTCTCCGAGGTGACCGACCTGAGACGGAGAATGAAGTGACGCAAGCAGAAAGGATGACTATTTTCACCAGATAGATAGCAAAGCAGGGCCTCAGAAAGGAATTTTATCAGGGGTACAAAATTTCTTTGGGGCCCTTTCCCAATTGGGTCAGAATTTCATTGGATCATTGGATCAGAATTTCTATGAATTGTGATAAATCTGTGTAGGCTTACACAAAATGTGAATTCTACCCTTCACAAAATATATGCAAACATTTTCTGAGATCTCAGTAAATTTTCAGGTCCCTTTCTTAGGCTCCCACACCCCCATTTTGACCAATATACCCCCTGTACCCTGTGTAGCAAAGTATACCTATTGGGCTATTATCTGCACAGCTACTAAAGACATATAACAATATGTATGGACAGCAAACTGGACCACAACTTCATAGAACATAAGAATCTGCCACAGGGTCTACCGGATATGAAAACCCCTCCCCTCAAAACAGTGCCAGCTTGAATCTAGTCTAGCTCTAGAATGCTGCCAGCTCTGTGCCCCTTATCCTGGGCCGATGCACACTTAATGTTCAGAAGTGTAGGCCATCAACATAGTGGCTCTTGCTCTCATAAAATCATAGAGTTGGGAGGGACCCATAAGGTCATCTAGTCCAACCCACTACCTGTAGCAGGAAATCCTCTTAAAGCATCTTGCCAGTTGTGATAAAAACAGAGAGGCTCAAAAAAACCCAGTAGCTTTGCAGTATGGACTCCACCATTCTTGCAAAAGGGACAAAAATTGTTCAGGCTCAACACAACCATCTCATCCCATACAGGGACACCTTGACTTTTGTCCTCTTGATTTTCATAGCTTTGCTCTTTTGACCATTTCAATGTATAACTATTCAATTTATGAGGCGAGTAGTGCCCCAGCATTCCCTGAATCCCAGCTTCAATCCTGCAGCCCAGCTCTCATACAGCCCAGCAGCTCAGACATTCCACCATCTGGTTGGCAATTACTTGATCCTCTGATATGGCTGAAGTTCAAAAGCACTTCTTAAAGGGCCAGCCATCTCTGCTGCCCATCAATCTGCAACAGGTGAGAGGGAGAGGTCTTGGTTCTGTCCATCAGGAAACAGCAGGAGCCCTGTGAACCTGCCCCCCTGAAAGCTACCAAGGCACGACCTTAATGCCTCTTAGGAAGGTGGAATACTTAAGAGAGAAAGGGAGAAAGAAGAATGAGTCTTGAGTTCCAATTCTGTGCATCTGTACCCAGAAGTAATCCTGAATGCAAGTGGATTCACTCCAAATTGTTTGATTGCTTGCACAACTTAAAATAATAATAATAATAATAATAATAATAATAATAATAATAATAATAATAATAATTTAAAAAATGCAGAGGGTGGCAGAATGGATTTGACATCTGTCCATTTTTGACTTTCATCCAGAACTTGCCACCATGAACGAGAAGTACATTTTGGACACATCCAGGAGGCCTTCTAGGGAGGCCAGGAGTGGGCCCCTAGGTAAGTACTTGTGGCATGTGCCCCCCACAGATTTTATTATCTTCAGAATTCAGTATCCATGGGTGTTCTGGAATGGACAGCTGCAGATTCCAAGGGCCCACTGTAATGCAAAATAACCAACCTTTGCTCCCATGAATTTCTGACAACTGGACTCATTTGATTGCATTACACTCAACCTATCTGCTTCTCAAGCTCTCCAGTTTGGTAATACGACTCCTTAAAAGGCAATTATCATTTTGGATTGCATTTCTAAGCTCCAAATGCTTTCCAGTAAATCTTGACTGGCATCCAAAACCTTTTCCCCATTCTTGAAAGCAATTGTCCGTATGAATGAATCTCCATTTACTCTCAGCCGAGGTAGAACAACATGACTGACGGGCCCTGATTGAAAGCGAGACCAATAAAATCAAATTAGTTTTTCATCTCTCAGTGTCAGAGGTCAGCGCTCAAGGGTAAGGCAGCGCTTATTAGTAAAGGTGTGTATTCATTGTATAGAGCCATTTTCAACCTAAATATGAAATAGTATCCTCCGCTTGTAGCTTTCTTAATGATCAGTATATGCAAGGTGGAAAATGTACGTACTGTTCTCACCATACATCACCATTCATTTCAATGTTCTCTTAATTGCATTGATTTATATGCTTGAGAAGTTTTGTCCAGGATAAACAGCTCACAAATGACTCTGCTTGCTCGAGACTCACTCTCACTAGCACTTCCACTTTGCATGTGTGTCCTGTACGGAGTTCGAAGTTGGATGACGTCTGCGCTCAATTAATGCTGAATCAAACAGCCTCCCCGTCAGTACAGTGAATCCAGGAATGCTTGCAAATAAGATCCAGAATTGAAACATTGAAAGTGTCCAGGATATAATAATAATAATAATAATAATAATAATAATAATAATAATAATAATAATAATAATACAGGTATTTATATACCGCCTTTCTTGGTCTTTATTCAAGACGGTTTACATAGGCAGGCTGATTAAATCTCCATAGGGATTTTTACAATTGAAAGAAGGTTCTATCTTTCAAGAACGACAACAGTCCAGATGCTTCACTCTGATCTGGTTTCACATTCTGGCCTCCATCCTCCCACGCTCAGAGCAGATGGAATAGCTCAGCTTCAGCTTGTCAGCTGCTTCAAGGTCGCACGGTGCCGGTGGCCTCGAACCGGTGACCTTTGGGTGTTATCTTCAGGCAAACGGAGGCTCTACCCTCTAGACCAGACCTCCTGCCCTGGATATGTATGGACAATAAACATATTTTACTGTTACTGCCTTTTAGGGCTGGCATCAGGTTGGCATAAAAGGGAGCCTGTTGAAGTCTATATTTTAACAGAGTTTTAACTGCCACTGCTTGGCTCCCCCGGCCCTCTTTGTGCAATTTCCTGTTAACTGCCATCACTGAGTGAGGGCCCAATCCTATTCAACTTTGCAGCACTGAAGCAGCTGCAATGCAGCCCCAAGGTCAGGGAACAAAAGTTTCCATTCCTTGAAAAGGCCTCTGTGACTGCCCCCCCCCCCAGGATGCAGTGCATGCCCCATTGGCATGGCTGTACTGGCACAGCAAAATTGGGCGGGATTGGGCTCTGAGTGAGGCAACTGAGTAAAAGGAGCAGGATTGTCAATTTTCCAAAAAAAATAACCCAGGTTCTCCAGCTTATTTTTGCAAGTGAATTGATAGCAGGTGGACGGACAGATTTTTCAGGTGGATGGGCATCAAAGACTAATCTCTGGGCCACAACTTTTGACTCCTGAACCTCATCCCTGGTCTAAGTACTGTCCCATGTTTCTTTAAGGTTGGCAGCCTTACAACATTACCAGTCCCCACTTGTGACACTACCATGCTCCACCTCTAATATCTCAAGATTTGGGGGTACATTTGACCTGGCAACCCTAGACAAGTGAAGAGAAAAAGCAACAGTCCTTCAGTATAACCAGGACCAGTCCAAGACTCCCTGACACCTGATGCAGCATGCAAAATACTGCCCACCTTAGCCCATGATGTGCCAGCCTTTACTGCTTCCACTCTCCAATGTTCTAGCACACATTTTTCCTCCTCCCATACCCCCTTCTTCCTTCTCAGATCCAGGAAGTGGAAAGAAGAAAAGCAGCAGCGGAGGCAAGTAGGCAAACAGAGATGGGCACCACCCTACAGTCTGATGCCTGAGGCAAATGCTTCAGTTGGCCTCATGGATGGGCCATCACTGTGTACAGCTTTGTAGATTGAGCCCAGAGGGAGCAAGCAA
This sequence comes from Tiliqua scincoides, assembly GCF_035046505.1. Taxonomy (NCBI): domain Eukaryota; kingdom Metazoa; phylum Chordata; class Lepidosauria; order Squamata; family Scincidae; genus Tiliqua; species Tiliqua scincoides. Next base: position 43,059,571 of record NC_089829.1, read on the forward strand.
GCAAGCAATATTGTCTGTGGCAAAAATCAGACAGACCCACTCAAAAAGAGGAGCCCACTGAAGCAGGATTGTCAACATTCCAGGGCTGGTCTAGAGCAGGGGTGTCAAACCTGTTTCATACCAAGGGCTGACAGCATTCATGGTGCCTGCTGAGGTTCGGAAGTGATGTCATTAGGCAGGAAATGATGTCATTAATCAGGTCATAACCAAAAATAAGCACTTTTTTCCACTTAGGAACTCATTAGCTTCTGCAAATGACAGAAGAGAAAATACTAAAATCTTGATCGTATTTCAACACCTCAGCACATCTCAGCAGCTGAGAGCCTGAGGGCCAGATAAAAAGCTTCCGCAGGCCACATCCGGCCCCTGGGCCTTATGTTTGACACCCCTGGTCTAGAGTTTCTAAGCTTAGCCAAGCATTTCCATGGATGATGGAGACCCATCTGTCTACTGAGAGCACTCCTGGAGATTTTAACAGGGCCTTCTTAGTTTAATGACATTACACCATGGTGGGGGGGAAAAAGAAATAACCAGAAAGGGTTTCTGTCACACTTGATAAGCCTATGCTGAATCTTGAACAGGGTCTCCCTTAGAGCTTAGAACCCACACAACTTCCTTTGCAGCATGGATGGCTCTTCCCCATCACTCTTCTCATACTGTGTACCAGTGATAGAGAAGCTCTTATCCGTTGCAGAACTGTTTGGTGCCTGCAAACGTATTGGGTACCACTGCACATGAATGGCACATTGATTGAACATTGCAGGATTTCTCAGAGGTGTTCTGCACTTCCCTGAAAAGAAATCTTTGGGAAGCTTTAGAAAAGAAACTTTCCTTGATCGATTTGCAAATTAGAAACTTGCAAGAGAATGCAAAGCAGTCACAGAGCTGCAAGTACACCACATCTTGCAACAAAGGGAATACCCCTAGAGAACTCGCCTCGGCTCCTATTGGCTTGCAACTGATTGCACACTTGAATAGCGGTCTGATTATAAAAGATGCAAATTATAGTTATTTATTGTGTGGAGTTCAGTTGCTGTGGGACCATTAAAGACGGATGAAAGAAACCTAAGCTTTAATTTTTATTTTTGGTCCTCATCTGGAGCATTGGAATTGTTCAGTCTTGCCGCTTACATGGTCACAGAAACAGCATGAAATCATTACTTAGTGCTCTCATATTTTTAGATTATAAAGTAACAGGAACCTAGTCCATTGAGGAAGTTGGCAGGGTGTATCTTTCCTTTCTTTTTTCCCCCCTCTCGCTCCTTGTTTTATTATCCAAATTGGCTCCCCATTTAAAGAAGTACAATATATTAAGTGAAGAGCTTAAAACAGTCCTCTGGAAAGTTACAAATAACTGGGGGAGAGCCAGGTCTCCAATTTAAAACAGACGCACCACAAATACTTCGTTTGACATGCGCAAGCATTTTGAATACGTTACTGCCAGCGGTTCCTTTCCAAGCTCTTTCCTGGGTATTATTTATGCATCTCATAATCAGACACTCAAAACTTGGCTACAAAACAAAAAATCAGGTGCGCATTATGTGGGGAAGAAAAGACCTGCTTATGCCATGAATGATGGGAAACAGTTTAGAAGCCAAAGGCTTATTTGGGCTGGGTGAGTGAGACAGAAAATCATGTTGTGTGGATCAATCATGCTGGTTTCATAATTTGACCACTAAACAAAATAAGCAAGACAGGAAATGATCTTAAGAAGGGACGTGACTGAGAAGTATCCAATTATGCTGGGGATGGATAGAATGGAATGCTCACAGTGGTATCTCTGTATCTCACACAGTGGCCCACGAGATGCCCCAGGGAGCACACAACACCACAAGAGACCTGCATCCTGGTGCCCTCCCTTGCACCTGGCATTCTGAGGTAGACTACTTCTAAAATCAGGAGGTTGCACAAACCCATCACGGTTTGTAACCTGTGATGGATTTTTCCTCCAGAAATTTGTCCAATCCCCTTTTAAAGGAATCCAGGCCAGATGACATCACCACATCCTGTGGCAAGGAGTTCCACATATTAACTAACCGCTGGGTAAATAAATAATTTCTTTTGTCTGACCGAACTCTCCCAACACTCAACTTTAGTGGATGTCCCCTGGTTCTGCTGTTGTGTGAGAGGGAAAAGAACATCCCTCTATCCACTCTAACCATTCCCTGAATAATTTTATATGTCCCAATCATGTCCTCCCTCAGGCAGCTTTTTTCTAGACAAGGGCCCAAATGCTGTAACCTTTCTTCGTAAGGGAGGTGCCCCAGCACAGTAATAATTTGGTCTATCTCTTCTACACCTTTTCCATTTCTGCTATATCTTTTTTGAGATAACCAGAACTGGACGCAATACTTCAGGTGTGCCCTTACCATCAATTTGCACAATGGCATTATAATATTAGCCATTTTATTTTCAGTACCTTTTCTACTGATCCCAAGCATGGAATTAACCTTCTTCACTGCCACCACACATTGCGTCAACACTTTCATTGAGCTGTCCACCAGCACCCCAAGATCTCTCTCCTGATCTGTCCCAGACACCTCAGAATCCATTAGCCTATATGTGAAGTTTTGGGTTTTTTGCCCCAGTGTGCATTACTTTACACTTACTGACATTGAAACACATCTGCCATTTTGCTGCCCAGTCTCCCAGTTTGGAGAAAAGTTTAGTGTTGTCTGTAAACTTGGTCATCTTACAGTTTAACCCTATCTTCCAGGGTAACTGGGTAAAACTCCTGCTAACTGGGTAAGAGGCTCTTTTTCAAGTGCCTCTTTTATTTAACAGGGGGAGAGTAACTGGCCCTCCTTACCCCAACAGTGTCTTTTCTAGTGGCTGTTTGCTGGTATTCTTTTGCATCCTTTTAGATTGTGAGCCCTTTGGGAAAGGGAGCCATTAGTTTCATTTTCTCTGTAAACTGCTTTGTGAAATTTCCGTTGAAAAGCGGTATATAAATGTTGTTGTTGTTGTTGTTGTTGTTGTTGTTGTTGTTGTTGTTAATAATAATAATAATAATAATAATAATAATAATAATAATAATAATAATAATAATAATAATAATAATAATAATTCTGAGCCATGGAGACCAACACGGATCTCACTAGCAGGCACAGATCAAAGTAGACCCATTGGGGCTGCCTGGACTTGACACAAGGTAAGGGAACCAAGGTTCCGCTTCCTCAAAGGAGACCTCAGACCCTGGCCCCACAGGATACAGCAGCAAGCATTTTGGCACTGCTCCTCTGAGCACTGGGAAAGCTTTGGATTGGGTCTTAAGTTCATGCTTATGGTATGAAACAATGCATGTTTCAGTCACATGCAACATCACAGGTTTCAGAGCTGTACAGCACGTCTTGCCGGGGTGGGGTTGCTGTCATGCGGATGCCCTCCATGACAATTGTAACATCTGAACAATGGTACCCTCTCTTTCTCATTCACACTGATGGGTCTATGCACACACTACCACCATATCTGCCTCATAGGAAAAAAACAAAACTGATTTGATTGTCTACTTGGAAAGCCTGTATCTAGGGATCTTACCCCAAGATCTCCTGTCTTCAGAATTGAGAAGCATTAAAATTTCAACTTTTTTTTTTCAGTATTCATGAACCTCCAGATGGTGAACTCATTTGCACAAAACTTTATCTTGTAAGGCATGTCACCCATTGTGTTATGTAAACCGCAGAAGTGTTTGAAAAGCATTCATTTACATTCATTTTGTTGCCTCCGCAAATGCAAATGCTCACTTTTTTTGGTTTTGTTTTTCGCCATTTTTTAAAATCGCTGGAGCGTTCTGTTGACCCTGCAAGAAAACTGAAGATGATGTCGCGGGATTCTTAAAGACTCACCTTCAGGCAGCAGAAGAAAGACTTCCTCTCAAGACCTGAGATGTGCGAAGCAGGGCTTGGTGTGGGTCTGACTGCCAACCCTTGAAAAATCGGAGGGGGCTGTTTGGCACCAGGATGGAGCCAGCAGTAAAGGTTTAAAGTCTCAAGACAAGGGGGGGCGGAGACTACTAGCAAACCACCCAAATAGCATGTGATTAGACTTTGTCACCTGAGCAAGAATAAAAAGCCTGGAGAAACAGCATAACTTGGGCAAACTTGGGCAAACTGACACTAACTCAACTTAACTAGCTTAACAGAGACCCTGGACACCATGTTGGGGTAAATGTGAAACAGGTAGTCTGATCCTCAACACAACCGATGCAGGTCTCCTCTGTTCTTTCCAATGTAAGGGGATATTTGTCCCCTTGCCCTGGGGAAAGCCCCAGCCTGCACAACAGGTCTACTCAGACCTGCACCTGCTAAGCACAAGTTCACATTGCGCTGTGTCAGGATTTCAGGCCCAAGGAGGGGGATAGAATACAGCATGGCTGTTACCAAATATAGGACCCGATCCACCACCCTCTGCCCCCTCTTGACCATTCCCCCGCCCACTGCACCCCGTCCTGCCTTCCCCCACCCCTGGGCTGCTTGGAGCAACTCTTACCTGCTCTAGTGCATGTTCCTCCTTACTCTCGTGCCGGTGGGATGGCAAGATAAGTACAGGATTGTACAGTAACTTGCGTAAGTTGTGGGAAGAGGGAAAAAAAATTGAGGCAAAAGTGAAACTTTTATCTCCCTCTTCCCACAACTTACGTAGGTGCATAGCTTTAATGTAGCATGAAATATGTACAGTCTCTCAGGCAGTCCCTGGGAAGACAATGACCTAGACCAGGGGTGTCCAAAGTTTTTGGCAGGAGGGCCACATCAGCTCTCTGACACTGTGTCGGGGGCCAGGGGGGAAAAAAGAATTAATTTACATTTAAAATTTGAATAAATTTACATAAGTTTACATAAATGAATATATTAAAGATGAACTTATATGAATGAATGAGGGTCTTGCAATAGCTCAAGGCCTATAAAAGGCCTGGCACAAAGCAAGGCTGGCCTTTCCTTTGCTGCTGCTGCTGCATCACAGATGTGAAACAGCAAGCAGTGGAGGAAGCCCTCGTCCCACAGCTCACGCAAGAGGTCAAACAGTCGCCCTCACACTGAGAGCAGTTGCGTTGGGCCAGTGCAGGCTTCAACAAATCTCCAGAGGGCCAGAGGCTCATTGGAGACTGGGGGCTCCTTGAGGGCCGCATTGAGAGGCCTCAAGGGCTGCAAGTGGCCCCCGGGCCGGGGTTTGGGCACCCCTGACCTAGACACTCGCATGTGCACTTAGGCAAATTTCTCAGTTTGCCGCCTGCAGACCTTGATGCTTCTTTTCAGCTAACACTGAAAAATAATTCTCAAGCAGCAACTCAGTGTTCCTACTGATCAACATGGCTCCAGCTGGAGAACTTCTAGAGCCTAGCTCCCCCTCACCTGCATCCCTTCTCACATCCTAATCATGAGAAGCAGGGGTCTGGTTGGATGCCCATCATCCACTACCCTCACTTCACTAGTTTTTAGAGCAAAGACCATTTTTTATTGTTAAGGTTAAGGGTTAAGGGTATGTTGTTCTTATTTAGTTTGATGGTCTTCTCTTGATCCATGACCCATGTTGACTTTTATTACAGTGGGTTAAAGTTATTGGGCAGCGTAATCCTAACCCCCACCAGCGCCTAGAGGAGCAGCGACACCAAAATGGTTGCCATTGCATCCTATGGGGCCTGGGTAGCCACCGGAGCTTCCTTACCCCAGTTAAAGTGAAACTTGTTTCCTTACCCCAGATAAAGTCACTGCAGCCCCAATGGATCTCCCTGCAGGTGCACCAGGTGTTTTGCTTGCACAGAACTGAGAAGGCCCATGTACAGCTCCCCAGGCCAGGAGGGGGCATCGGGTTTGGTGGCAGAGTCTGCCACTGTCTTCACCCCCCTCAGCTCCAATTCTCCCCTCCCCGCCCTCCCCCTGTCCAGTTCTGCCCTCCCCCTGCCTTCTCCTGCCCTGAAAAATTACTCTACTGGCCAGCGGAGAAACGTACCACTGGCTGCTCCAAGGGGATGTCTTCTTGACTCTGAGGCCCAGTGATGACTGGCATGAGCTTCAGCGCGGGTGCCGCATCCTCACCACTAGCACAAACGGTGGTTGCCCCGGCAGCGCAGAGGTCACCAGTGCCGCCCGGGTATAGCATCAGGCCCTTAGGGTGCAATTCTAACCTGCACTGGTACGGCCAGGCTGCATAGCCTGTTCTGTAGCTAACAAAGATTAGGAGCAGGCTGGAGGTCACCTTGGGGTAATGGGAAATTTTTCCCTTTACCCCATGTCAAGCCCAGCCTGCCCTATTGGGCTACTTAGATCTGCACTAGATATTTAGCTGGCCCAAATCCAAGCAGCCTGGCGTAATGCCAACCCTGCTGGACAAGGGAATAGAGCATGTACTGCTGCAGTAGATGTTGCCAACTTCTGGGCCGGATCCTTCCCCTGTTCTACCCTCCCCTTTCCAGAAACACTCCCTCCTCACACTTGGAATGCATTCCTAACACTCTCTCCCACCCCCAGCACCACGGTTGCAACACTCACCTGCACCAGCCAGCTTGGGAACTGGAGACGACACCAGCAAGCTGGCACACGTTGTGCTGGTGTGGCCTGCTCCCAAGTCAGTGCAAATGTGCTTTACAGCCTGTTTGTGACACTTGGGAGCCAGTGGGGGGGGGGAAGGGCTGTGCAAGCTCAAGTCAATGTTTGGATTGGGCTCCACATCTCCTCCACATCTCAAAAGCATATTGACAGTGCGATGTTACTATGTACTTGTGTTTCAATGTCATCTAATACAGTCAAAGAGGCAGACGGACACCCAGCTAAAACACCAGGCAGTTCACAACTTAATTTTTACACGTTTGGTATGTTGCTGAAGACACATATGAAAAGGCACCATACATGCCTCTGTGAACACTGAGATAACAGGTGTTTGCTCACCGTTCAAGCAAGAAGAAAAACTGAAGTCATTTTTTTTCATGGGAAGACCCTATCTATGGGCACCTTCAACTGACTTCGTGTGTGCCAGAACCTGGCAGATTGTGCTGCTGGAAAAAATACTTACCGACCATTTGTGAAGACCATTTGTGTCATTTGACAACGCCTGGTTCTCATTCATCACCCTGGTCAATACCGTACCAGACTCGCCGAAAAACCTGTTGCATCTCATCAATTGGTTCAGCATGATTTATCGAGATAAATATATTTTGGTGCCTCATTACTCCTTTCCCCACAAGCTGTGTCTTTTTTTCACCTTTCTTTTTTTCCTTGCTTGTAAAGATTTTGCTTCTCTTGTTATGCTGATCCATTTCTATTAACTTTGGAAGGACGACAAAAAAAAAAAAAAAATGGTTGTCTGCAACATCCTAACAGTGTCTTTCATTTAATTATTGCTTTATTCTAGCTGAAGGGAAGCCAGAGCAGATTTTCATATTGGAAAGATAGAAGACTTTTTGTCTAGTAAAAGAAAAAGAAAAGGGAGAAACAGAAAGAAAAGATGTACTAAGGGCTATGAGCATTACTGAAATTCCAGAGAAGGCATGTTCAGATGCTTGAAACGTTGGCCTTGTTATCAGGTACCTGCATGTGGACATCCTGACATGCCATAATTGAAATTCATTGCTCGACCTTTAGTCTATAAAAATGTTGCACTTGTCATTAGCCATGCCTACTTCCCCCTATTCTCTTGTCACTCCCTGGGCCAGCTTAAAGCATCTCAGGTGAAATAGCCTATTTCGTGTCAGACCCCTGAGTTTGCCACTGTTAAAGCAGAATCGTTAAGAGCAAAGACTCCGAGCAATGTGCTAATGCGATAGGCTGGCTCAGAGGAGGGTCGGAGGGGCTCGGTCTCCCTTTCGGAATAAATTGGCTCCGCTATGGTCAGATCCCAGAACTATTAATAGAATTAGCTTTTATAATTGCATTTTAACGTTACTTCCCATGCTGGATGACACTTGCAAGGGAAAAATAGCAGACCAAGGCAAAAATGCCAGCAATACCTGACTATGAATTATGATACTGTTGAACACCTGATGTATTAAGAATCCACAACATAATGGAAGATTTTCACTAGCTTTGTCAATTTCACTCTGTCTATTATTCTTGCCTTCCATTTTTTTGTTGTTTAAAAACAATATCGGAAGAGATCCTTTTGCATTAAATTCATATCTTTAAAAAATCCTTCCAAGACTACACAGTAATCTCCCTCTCCCTTTTCTAGCTCACATTTTCTTTAACTAGTCTGCGGACTCCATTCGAACTTACAGCACAACGCTAACTGAACGAACACTGGCAGAATGAGCGTGTGCATTGATGCAAACATGCCATAAACCATGTTGGGACAGCGCAGGCGTTTGGAGCACTGGTGGAAAGACTTGCGCCAGCCTGCTGCAGCCAGTGCAAGGCCACTGAAGCGGGTAGGTCCCGCACCAGGTGGCAGAGGGGCAGGTGGAGAGCAGAGAGGGGTTGTAACAAGGCAGGTCTGGCTCCCGCCATATTCTATTCCCCTTTCTGGGTCTGTTTTTTTGACATGAGGCTGCTTGGACTTGTGCCAGCGATTTTGCTCCCATAGCAGCAGCTGAGGCTTACCCAAGGGGGACAAATGCCCCCTTACCTTGGGGAGATCTACAGCAGTCTCTCTCCCATGCTGGATACAGCCGAGGCCATTCGGGTTCTGTTGCATCATAGCACAGAAAGTTAGGATTGGGCTGCCCATTACATTTAAAATTTCATTTTGTACTTTTTTTGGAAAGGGTTACATTCATTCCAGTATTCCACGAAGATGTCAACATTCCATCAGACCTGCCTTTTTTATTCCTTTCATATCCATGGACGGTATTCATTCATAGTTTCTTAAAGTGTGCAATTTCATCCATTAAGGGCGCAGTCCTAAAGCTGAGGGTCGCAAGTGTGCCGTAAAGAACGTTTGCACCTCCATGGGAGGAAGCCGCGTTGGGTGACATAAGCCTCCGTGGCAGCTTCCCTGCAGTCGCTTGTGTTGGCACGCTCATGCCAACACAAGCGGCAAAGGTAGGTGTGGGAGGGTGGGGAGGAGGAGGGAAGAAGGCATTTCTTGGCGGGGCGAGGGTGGGCAATGGGCGGCCATGGGGGTGGGCGCACGGGGAGTCAGAGAAGGGGCTGGGACTCGGCAGTTATGCCGGATCCCAACCCCCATCCCTGCAAAGAACGGAGTGGCTTCAAGCCACTCCACTCTCCTTGGACTTGTGCTACCAGAGGTGGTGCAGGTCCGAGGAGACCCATTGGGGCCAGCAGCCCTTACAAAGGGGTAAGGTGAAGAGTTTCCCCTTGCCTCTGGCTGAGCCGCTGCTACCAACGAACCTGCGTTGGATGCAGCGCAAGCCTCCTGGTTTGCAAGGTTTGGATTGCGCCCTCAAACTTTGCACTGTATGACTGCCATTGATTCATAGTAGGCACTTAACTTAGGACACCATCCAGAAGGCACCCTCAGCTGGTGCAAGTTCCTAGAAGTGTTGCTTCTGCGCCAACTTTGAAAGAGGGAGGCCAGCCCAAGCCCTGTTGGGCTGGTGGGACAGTAAGCCTGTGCCAGGTGATTCAGGCCAGTGCGGGGGTCTGGGGTGTGTGTGATGAGGGTAGGAGGGAGGCGTTTCGGGTTGGGGAGGCTGGGAGGCAGGCAGGCCCATAAGCTCCAGGCTGCTTGGATCTGCGCCACTTCTTGAGAGCTAAGTTGCTTTCAGGCCCAATCCTGCTCTGGATACAAGGCAGGTCAACTGGCCTGCCTCCTCCAGGGCAGGTTAGGATTGGCTTGTTAATTTCTAGTGTATTTATTTATGGTCTACTTATATATACCCTGCTTTATCTTCCTAATGGGCATTCAAGTGTTGGAATGCAGTGTTTTTCTACTGCAAGTGTTGCTTTTGAACGTGATATAAAAATTAGCAAGGCCAAGTGAAGGAAAATGGGATGGAGGGAGGAGAAAGAAATGACCCATAATATGAACTAAATGGAAATTGTGAAAGGGCCTCTTGTATTTTGATTTTTTTTCTGTCTTTCTATACTGCCAAGGGTGTGTGGAACTGCCTGAAATTAAGAACTAACGGTACTAGTCTTATTTAAAAAGATTTTTTTTAATTTATAAGTGAAATTTGTATTTTCAAGTAAATCTAGGTATGGCACATAATGGCATCATATTCCTAAAGGCATACTCCAAGTTCAACTCAAGTGCAGTATGAACCAGGGAGAACTCAGGGGGTCACCGAAGTTGGGCACTATCTGAAGGACCCAGGCCCATCAGAGGACCTGCCTTTAAGCCCATCACCCGTATTGGTTCTAGCAGTGACATGAGTCAACTCTCACACTGCCATGCCCAATACCCGAATCAAGGATTGAAAGCATCCCCTGAGGCCTGCAGCAGTCATTCCCAAACTTTTTAGAGCCCTAGCAGCTGCTGCTTGATTTATACATGCCGAGGGCTGTGGTTATAATAATAATATAATATACAGTATTTATATACCGCCTTTCTTGGTCTTTATTCAAGACTTTATTCAAGGCGGTTTACATAGGCAGGCTTATTAAATCCACGCAGGGATTTTTACAAATTGAAAGAAGGTTCTTTCTTTCAAGAACCACTACATTCAAGGTGTTACACTCCAATCTGGTTTAACATTCTGGCCTCCATCCTCCCACGCTCCGAGCAGATGGAACAGCTCAGCTGCAGCTTGCCAGCTGCTTCAAGGTCGCACGGTGCCGGTGGCCTCGAACTGGCGACCTTGTGGATGTTAATCTTCAGGCAAATGGAGGCTCTACCCTCTAGACCAGACCTCCTGCCCAAAATTATGATGATGATTGGGCCGCAGTGCTCCCCACTCCAAGTAGCAGCTCATTTAACCTTCGGAACACATAATCTAATCTGCCCTGTCAGTTTCATGAACCAGCAAAAATTGGGTCATGACCCGCTGGTGGGTCCCAGATCCATAGTGTGGGAATGGCTGTTTTAAAGGATGCACCCATTGTTTAGAGGGAAAGAAAAAAAGTGACTACCACCTGAGATTCTGCTCTCTAGTTGCTGATGGAGAGGGTTGGAGGTGTTGTCACCACTGTTCTTTCTACACTGTTCTCTCTCAGCATGTGGTTGGTCTGTGGAACTCCTTGCCACAGGATGTTGTGATGGCGTCTGTCCTGGGCGCCTTTAAAAGGGGATTGGACAAGTTTCTGGAGGAAAAATTCATTATGGGTTACAAGCCATGATGTGTATGTGCAACCTCCTGATTTTAGAAATGGGTTATGTCAGAATGCCAGATGCAAGGGAGGGCACCAGAATGAGGTCTCTTGTTATCTGTTGTGCTCCCAGGGGCATTTGATGGGCCTCTGTGAGATACAGGAAGCTGGACTAGATGGGCCTATGGCCTGATCCAGTGGGGCTGTTCTTATGTACGCTGCAGGGCCATGCAGATCAAATCAGACTCAAATTTCTGGACAGCACTCTGGTGGTTGGCAAGACAGCACTCTGGAACTCAGCAATAATGAGCTCTATTAGGGTTCTGTGCAGTCTCAGTGGAAATTGCAGGGGAAGCTGTTTTTTGTTTCCTGCTGCTCATACCAGATGGTAAGTTCAGGTGGGTTGCCCAGGTACCCACAGGTGCCCAGGGCCCAGGTATTATTATTATTAAGTAACAGTATTTATATATCGATTTTCAACTAAAAGTTCACAAAGCGGTTTACAAAGAAAATCAAATGGCTCCCTGTCCCAAAAGGGCTCACAGTCTAAAAAGATGCAAAAGGAATACCAGCAGACAGCCACTAGAACAGACAGTTCTGGGGTGAGGTGGGCCAGTTACTCTCCCCCTGCTAAAAAAAGGAGCACCCACTTGAAAAAGTGCCTCTTACCCAATTAGCAGGTACCGGGGTTGGGGGAATCACAAGACTTTGCTTTAGGTCCCCAGCAACTTAGTGGCAGCATTAGTACTGACTTCTTAATGAATGCTTCTAATTTGTGTAGTGTTGTGTAGTTGATCAACAGCAATGGAACTATGGAGCGTCTTAACTAATAATGTGGAGCGAATGGCAAAAACTCAACATACTCAAACCGTTGGAGTTATTTAGAGTCTATTGTGGAAAGAACAGAAAAAAAAAACCTACATACGACAGAATAGAATGAAAAGTGTGGAATATAGATGGAAAAGAAGTACAAAGCAACAGCAGGGAGCCTTACATTTGTGCCTATGAAGCGACAACATGAAGTACAAAAGAAATAACTGAAGGTTATGAAGCCGGCGTTAGGAGCCGACTTTAAAATTCCATTGCGTTGAATAAGATTAGTCAGACATCTGTGTTTCTTTTGATTTTTGGCAAAGAAAAAAAAACACCCAGAAAGCAAAAACTAACTTGTGCTTATATTTCAAACTCTGAAACATCTGTGTGTAGGACTCTCAAAATAGTATCTTTAAAGAGGGTGGGGGTTATGATCTGTATTTGATGACTTTTAATGTAGCTAAAGGGACACCTTTTAGTGTCCCCTTCTAAATATTCTCTTCTCATCTGCTATATATGACAACCCTATGGCATAATGATGTGTTATGCCATTAACCCAAAGGCTTATCCAGTGGTGTTGCTAGGAGGGTATGGGGGGTGCAGGGAGCACCAGGTGACGCACATGGGGGGGTGACACGACTGGCTACAATTTTTAAAATCTTGGTATTTTTGAATAATACCATCATGTTATATATCAATCGATGTGTAATTTCATGCTGAACACAATGAAACAAACAGCGTTGAAATATTTCTATTCTATCAAAAGTTATAGCCAAAAACCAGCAGACACGGAGCAATGGTACATCACCTTGCCAACTGCCCGAGGTGTTGCCCTCCCACTTCATGGGAGGAGGTCCAGCAAAGGTGGCATGCTGGCCTCCCACACCGGGTGACAAAACCCTAGTGATGTCACTACTGTTATCCAATCCAAGTAGGTCTATGTCTCCTAAACAAGGAGGAAGTGAACTATGACACAGATGCTTCTAAAGAATTAGTATACTCTCCATAAGGCAATTATATAACTGAAGTTATGTTAAATTACTGTATATAATTTGAAGCCAGATTTCAACATCTGGTAGTGCCATTGCCAGAATATTATGCCCAACCACTAAACTTAAGGATACAATTTCTTACTGGCCTTCTCTTGATGCCTCAATATGACATCCAGACATTTCAGGGGGGGATAGAGTAGTTTTACAAAGAGTGCCACTTTTCAATTTACGTCTAGAACTAGCTATAAAGAAAAGTTACACATTTCACACTGGGCACAATTTGATTTAACACTGGAGACGAGGAAGGCGGTTGGCAAAGCTGTGTTGTTTGAACTGGTAATTTTTGTGCAACACAGAATGGAGAATTCAAAGAGACACGTCTCTAGAAAACACAGGAGCACTTGGGAATCCAATAAAGAACACAGTGAGATACCACATCTGATCTGAACACTAATCGCAGCAGATCAAATCCCGCGGGGTCTTCATCTGTGCAACGTCCTGCTGCAATGGATGTACATTTGGGTCAATTTGGGCCTCCCTGTACAAAATGGCTCAACCCTCACATTTGCCCACCACAGGAGTATTTACAGAGCTTATTGGATCATGGTGAAATCTTAGCAATAAAAGACTGCATTTAGGCAAATATACATGAGATGCTTAAATTTAAAGGCCAATGGTTTCCTTCAAAATAGGAACCATTTTGACAGCAGTCTGAAAAGTAATATGAAACACTGTGGGCAGTGTTATTTTTTCATTAATACCCCATTGTTCATCTCAAGGCTGTCTGGTACACATGAGCTTGTCTTCTATTGAATCAGACCATCTTGTTTTGTATTGACACTACTGCCACTGTCAGCAGCTCTCTCCCAACCCCTGTCTTCAGGGATAGAACACGGGACCTTCTCCTTACAAGCATACACTCTCCCACCGAGTTTCTTTTCAACAATTCCAGTTGCCGGGTTGTCACCCATTCAGGCCCCGACCAGACTCAGTAGACTTGCTAACTCTATAATGTGCCCTACCCTGGGATATACATGCTTGCATTATATTTCCATCCATCTTTTCTTCTATGAAAGACCTCAGGCTGGTGTACACAGGATTCCCAAGCAGTCTGTCATTCGCAAACTTACCAGGTCCCAGTTTCCATACCTGACATCTCTAGATAGCTCTCGATTCCTGTCTGAAAATGTGGAGAACCACTGTCAGGCAGCATACACCATACTGACCCAGGTGGACCAATATATAATTCAATATAAAGCAGTTTCATATATACTGTTACTATTATCTTCTAGCCTTAAGAACATAAGAAGAGCCCCGCTGGATCAGGCCAAAGGCCCATCTGATCCAGCTTCCTGTATCTCACAGTGGCTCACCAGATGCCTCTTGGAGCACGCAAGACAATCAGATAATTTCATCCAGATTGCCTAGATGGAGTTTGCCTTTTTAGTTACTGGACCACCAACACTTCTGTTTCAATCCAGGCCCCAAATGCAGTTATACAAGCCAAACCCAGAGGATGGACAAAATCAGCAGCTGGAAGTCTAGATGGAACTACTGGATACCACAAAAGGACAAGCAGCAAGTCTTCTGGTGCAAAACTGTGACAGACCATTAATGGCATGAAAGTCAACTGCCCCTTAATGCATGGAGAAGAAGGATCATGGCTGTTATATAGTGGGTCCATGCAAATAAAGGAAGGCATAGAGATAACAGGTCAATACGTTTATTCCGTCTTCAGAACAGGACCTGGCAATGAATCTGACACAAGGCAAACACCTCTGGCTTTTATACCCTTTAGCTCCACCCAGACTTCCCATGATTAGTGCAATTGAAACATTAACTAGAGGGCCGATCAGATGGTAGGATTTTGATCCATCACCCGATTGGCCAGCCATAAGTCTGGGCCAATCCGTTATGCAGGATTTCAATCCTGCATAACTTGCATACATAACAATGGCCGCTCCTTTGCCTATTTTAATCTCATTCGGTATTGCTCTGAATCATCAAGAAGATATCCCGTAGTGCGCCTGCAGAACCATTTTGGAAGCAAAGGTGGTGATAATTAATGGTGGTGGAAACAGACTGAACACGATGGCTTAAAACAAATTTTGCTCCTTTAATTTACCCTTTTCCTAAAATAGTGTTAATACTCCTAAGCATGAGAACATCTCAGCAATGCACCCCTTAGGATTTCTCTCTCTCCTTCCCCCCCCCCCGCAACTCCTGCCACCAATTAAGATATGAAATGATACCTAGAATATCTTGACAATTCAAAAACTTTTTGTAAGCCAGCAGCAGTGAAGAAAGTTAAGTTCATGAACATCTTGTCATTTTAAGGAGCATGAGATAGATTCGTGCTTATCTGTGAAATGATTGGTATGCTTCTCAGTAGTGTAGCAAGCCCGGAGCAGGGGGGAGGGCCGCACCCCCATGGTGTTCTGGGGGATTGCTGCACTCTCCACAAGGGGTATGCAGAACTGGCCGCCTGAATGCTTGGAGCAGAGCGAAGATGGGCCTCCCCAACTGCCCCTATTTGACTCCCGATCAGAGCAATTCCAGATGCATAGGGTGATGCCCCAATACGGCATGGGTGTGTGACACAATAAGAACATAAGAACAGCCCCACTGGATCAGGCCATAGGCCCATCTAGTCCAGCTTCCTGTATCTCACAGCGGCCCACCAAATGCCCCAGGGAGCACACCAGATAACAAGAGACCTCATCCTGATGCCCTCCCTTGCATCTGGCCTTCTGACACAGCCCATTTCTAAAATCAGGAGGTTGCACATACACATCGTGGCTTGATGATGCAATGATGTGCATCCTTACATCACCACTCCCGATGCTGGCCAGTCCTCTTCTAATGCTTCTGTAAGATCGAAACTGCTTGGATCAAGGAAAGGCGCATGTTGGTTTGCACGTAACAGACCCCAGTTTCAATTGCTGGTATTTCCAGGTGAGTCCAAAAAAAGATCCCTGTCTGGGTACCCAGAGAAACTCTGCAAAAAAACTGTAGATGCTACTGAGCAGGGCCAAAAGAAGCAGTCAGTGGATTTGGGGGGGGGGGGGTGCTTATCTCTGCCTACTTGCCGCTACTGCCCCTTCTCCTTGTTTCACTCCTTGGATTGGAAAAGGAAGAGAAAGGAAAAGAAAATGTGGAGGGGAGAGAAGTGCTGGGTGGGAACGTTGAAGACTGGGAGGAGCAGAGGCTGGAACCTCCATTGGATAAGGGGGATAGCATTTGGCAGGCTACCTCAGGCATCAGGAGGTCATGGTCAAGCCTTGGCATGGAGATAGATGGACAACAAGGTAATGGCTCTTAATTTGTGCTCTTAATAAGTCTTTGCTATTGAATATATCACCAAGTTGTATCGTGATCCAGGGAGCCCTGCACCATTTCTTCATTTCTCTCTAGTGAGGCAAAGTTGTCATTTATCAGGGACAGGGATTTCCTGTAGTGACCACAGACTTATAGAATGTGCTTCCTGAGATGTCTGTCTGCATTCTTCTTGGGGTTGTGATGGAGACATTTTTTTATTCCACCAAGCATATGGGAATTTGCTGGAGATGTTATTTTTAGCTGCAATTCTGATGTAGCTTTCATTGGATTTATTTTGTATTTGTTTTTTTTAAAGCTGCTATAAACTATCTTCTGAGATTTTTCAAAGGCAGCCTAGATGTTTAGCGAATACACAATCCATCAATCAAAATAAGGGTAGGAGGAGCAGCAGCTCATTAATACACCCTAAAGACCCCTTTAGGTGAATTAGGGCAGCGGTTCTCAAACTTTTATCACTGGGATCCACTTTTTAGAATGAGAATCTGTCAGGACCTACATGACAGGTGATGTCATGACCGGAAGTGACGTCATCAAGCAGGAAAATTTTTAACAATCCTAGGCTGCAATCCTACCCACACTCACCTAAGAGTAAGTCCCATTTACTATCATTGTTAAAAGAATATATATAGTAGCCTGTTAAAAGTACAGATCTGTAACATTTCCCCAATTACAGTCATATACCATGGGAGCTTCAAGTCTGAGATACTAAAAATAAAATATTTAAATGAATGGGGATCCACCTGAGAATGGCTCACAACCCACCTGGTGGGTCCACAGTCTGAGAAACACTAATAATTAATCAGTCATCATTTGATTGCACATTCATTTTAGTTACTTGTGTATTTAATTCTTGTAAGTGAATTGGTTTGGCAATGGGAAGAGTGGTAGCTCAACAGTAAAATGCAGATTTTGCCATATCCATCCATTAACCCAGTGGTCTCCAAGTGATCCCCAATACGTAAATAAAGAAACTGGGGGACCACCGCTGATCAAGCCCCCCTCTTGGGACCCAATCTGCCCACCTCTCACCCCCACTGCTGTCCACCTCTGTCCACCCACCCCATATCGCCCTTCCTTTTACGCCTTCTTAATAACCCTGTGAGATTACAACCTGAGCGGGGCCTGTCTTCAGAGCTGTGGGGCAAGTCAGCAAGAAGGGGCTGTGCAGGATGATATCAAGAACTCAATTTTGATAAGGCAGCACCACTGTTGGATTGGATCCAAGCCCTCTCTCGCCCAGGCTTTGAAAGGTCTCCACAACTCCCCTGGTGAGGCTGAAGAATACTACATTAACCTATTCACATATTTAGTGATAGGATAAGGGGTTCTGTGCTAACTTTGTGCTCACAGCTGCTTCTGCTCAACCAGGACAAGCAGCTGCTTCAAGGGCAAGCAAAGTCTGGTCATCTTATTAAACAATAATTGCTGAATGTTGGCCCAGTGGGATGGCACAACTCCTGCCCCTCCTCTCTGTCCTGCTGGTTCCTGGTGCAAGGCGAAGACAAGCCCATCAATCAAGCCAGGATTTTTATTTTGTTCCCTATTTCGGTGACACAGTAATGGTCTGCTGTTCCTCCATGACTTCTATATCACCATAGATGCAAATGTATGCTCTCCCTATAGAGCTCCTATGTGAGATTTACTTGGGTCTTGGGAGATATTAATGAAGCTCAACATGTAATCATTCCGCATCTCATTTCTGCCGCATTTGCTATATGGTCATCTGCCAAGATGAGAACTGAACATTCATCAATGTAATTGTTAAAAAAAGAAATCTAACAGTCATGCAAAAATGTTAAGAAAGAAATGCATTCTGTGTTGTATTCATGCACAATGAATTAACTGTGCACTATCCCCTTAAGGACAAGCCAACTTCCAGACTCTCCCCCCCCCCACGGCTTATGAGAACCAGTTCTTCGGTGGATCCAATGTTTGTGTTGTAGGGGGAGCAGGAGCACTACCTTAACTCCAGAGCCCAGGTCAACCAGGTCAGTAGAACTGATTGAATTTTCTTCCATGGCTGAGGTTTGCTAGGCTGGTAGACAGGGGCTCCAACCCTGGCCTCAGAACCCAGATCTAATATTTCTTTACTCAGCGTGTGGTTGGTCTGTGGAACTCCTTGCCACAGGATGTGGTGACAGCATCTGGCCTGGATGCCTTTAAAAGGGAATTGGACAAGTTTCTGGAGGAAAAATCCATTATGGGTTACAAGCCATGATGTGTATGCGCGACCTCCTGATTTTAGAAATGGGCTATGTCAGAATGCCAGATGCAAGGGAGGGCACCAGGATGAGGTCTCTTGTTATCTGGTGTGCTCCCTGGGGCATTTGGTGGGCCGCTGTGAGATACAGGAAGCTGGACTAGATGGGCCTATGGCCTGATCCAGTGGGGCTGTTCTTACGTTCTTATCTACCTACTAGGTAGACCTGGGCTCCCATTCTGACTGCCCTCTGGAGCTGCCTCTTCCAGGCAGGTAGACCTGGGCTCCTGGCCATGCCTGGGCTTCGCTGGGCACAATCTTCCTGCAAATGACCCACCCAATGTATAAAAAAATAAAAATAAAAAAACCAGTGGCCAACTTGATGGCACACAACTGAACAAAAGTTTTAGTATTAGCTCTGAGAGCTGACTCATACTAACACTTTATTGGTTACCTTCTTTGTCATAACAACACCTTATTGGCTCTCAGAATGATCAGTTTCCTTGGTCAGTTTTGAGTTAAAGAAATCTACTTTTTGTTCTGTAAGGCAGTTGTGTTTTTCTTTTCTGGTTATTTGTCCATAACTTTTAACAGAATACAGATATTTTGATGCTGTTTGTTTCATGGCATTCTGTATTAAATCATCCATCAAATAATATATAACATGATGGTATTATTCGAAAATACCAAGATTTTCACAATTTTGGCCAGTAGTGGTGTCGGCCCCCCCAAGCGCATCGCCCATGTGGTCTCCCCCCCCCCGAACCCCTCTTAGCGACAGCACTAATTGGCTATAATAGCTCACTCTGAACCTGGCTGGTTGTGTTGGGTGGAATCACCATTCCCATCACCACCATTCCTGTCCACAACACCCAGAGCGCCAGTGCTGGCTTACTGCCAGTTGACACTGAGCCCAGTGCTGGACGGACACCACCCGGAGCAAAGTAAGAGCTCCAGGCAGCAGTGAGGGCCGAGAATGCAAGAGGAAGGCATTCCAGGGCGGGGGGGAAGAAGAGGAACTGGCCCAGGAGAGGGGTGGGACCAGTGGAGTCCTGCTCTGCTGTATCCTATCCTCCATGTCAGGCTGCAAAGCTGAACATGAAGGCTCTCAAATCTGCACCAGCAAAACAGCTGGCACAGACTTGAGAAGCTTTCCATTGGTGCTGGAAAGTTGGATAGGGTTGGGCCCTTAGAGTAGAAAACAGAGAGACGCTGTATATTTTTTGGTCTAATCCTATGCTGATACATCTCCCACAACAATCAGCCAATGGGATTTTTACCAGGTTCACTGTGAAAATGCAACACCACTTTCAATAAAAGCTGATTTGCTAATGGGGAATGGGAGAAAGTCTTTCCCGTGCAAGTTTCAATGCACTTGGGCACTTTCTCCTTCCACCTGTCTCTCCCTGTTCCCCAACAATCAATTGTCTTTCTCCCAAAAAGTGCCAGGTTATCACATCTTTAACAAACAAAACTACACACACACACACACAGAGAGAGAGAGAGAGAGAGAGAGAGAGAGAGAGAGAGAGAGAGAGGTGAATGGCAACTAAGATGATCGAATGCAAAAATTAATTCACAATGTGAGATTCATCTTTAGCCTCACAGTTGTAGCTGCCCGACTGATGCATTATAAAATGTTCAGTAGCCTCTGCGGATTGTATTTTCTATCACACAGACGTCCCTTATGGATCTTGTGTTTGCTTAGCAATGCAAATAACTGAACTCCTCGGCTTCAGAGAAAGAAATCTGTAATAAATCTGGAGGTGAAGAGATGATTGCCTTTTAGAAAATTCTTTCAAGGTCATGCTTTCAACAAGCTGCATACACTTTCTTCAAAGGCCATTTCACTCGGAGGAAAGATCAATTCTGCTCCCTTTTGCTGACGTTGTATGGAAAATGCCCACATCTCAGAGCAATCCTATGACTGGCTACTCAGAAGGATGTCTCTGTCTTCAATGATGTTTACTCCCTGGGCTGTTTTATAGGATTGCAGCATAAGAAAACCAGTGAATTGATATCAAAGAATGAACAAAATTAGGTTAACACTAACCATTTGCAACAAATTGCACGCATTGCTCAGTGTTGGGTCTTTCCCAAATATACTGAAATTGACTCGTGGGTGTGGATATTAAGGTGTGAGTTTGTTATTTGATTACTGCACATGGGTCTTTTGTTATAGCTTTGCCTTAGTGATGCTTGACTTGAGTGCAGGTTTTGACAAAATAATGCTAATAGCCCTCTTGGCGCATAATGTCTCATTGCACAAAACTCTTCCTTGTGCATATAAACTTTAGCAGGTGAAGAGTAACTGTCCTTCTTCACCCCAGCACAGTGTCTTTTCTAGTGGCTGTTTGCTGGTGTTCCTCTGCTTCTTTTTAGGTTGTGAGCCCTTTTGGGACAGGGAGCCATTTATAGCCCAATCCTATCACCCCCTGCAGAGGCACCCGTGGGGCTCCCCGCACCCCCCCCAGGTCAGCATGGACACCAATAAGTAAAAACAACCTCCTTCTGACGCCGCCAGTGGCGCGATCCTGTTTCCCTGGCGGGTAGATCGCAATCTGAAACTGATGGTTAGACAATCTCAGTGAACAATGTTGGATACGCTTATCGAGAGTTTTTCTTATTCTATTTTTCTTCTCATTCTAAATGTGCAAGTCAAACATTTCACTAGACTGCATAACTATCTTTACTTAGAAAACAAAAGTTGCTGCTCTTTGCTACCCATTCTTTGCTTGTTTCTTAATTTCAAGTGTCCACAGCAAATGGCAGCTCTGAAAATTCAGGGCTTTTTTTGGAATTTCATAGTAATTCTAGTGGGCCACAGGCAGAGAAGACCCTTCGGTAATGTGTAAAGGGAGGGGGCACTCAGTCAGTGAGCCTTGCTGGTGCATTGTTCCTGGCACAGAGAAATGTTTCTATTTTCATCCCCCAAGAACTGCAGGCTATGTAGATGCTACATATTCTTCTTATGCTAGGTTCAATCACAGCAGTCTTATTTTATTCTAATCTTTTCTTTTTCCAGTCTCCGAATTCAATTTTAGATGTTTTACTTTCCAGCAACATGCATAAGAAACAAAGATGTGCCTTATAAATATCTTAATTTATTGTGATAAAATTTATTTACTGAGAGAGGCGCGCCACAATTTATGCTGACAGATTTCAATTAACTCAGCTGTTTAAAACAAGGGATTTAAGGAATGCTGTTATAACTTCAGCTCTGTGTGGCAATAAAATTCACCACAATTCCATTATATTGAAAACACCCTGCCCTCTATTCTAAAAGAATGTGGATGAATAACTGGGGAGGGGGAGAGCATATAAATAACTATCTCCTGAAGTTTCTGTCGAACGAATATTGTTTTTTGTCATCACAATTGCACCATGAAATATGAAAGTTCAATTTCCTCTTCACTTCCTTTTAATAAAACTTCTGTTCATTTCATTTTTGAAAAGAGATTGGATCTAAATTACTTTGACTTCTACTGGTCGAACTTTTGTGAATGTTACTAAAAGAATCTGAAACCCTTTAAAACCCCACTGTGGAGATTAAGGGCTCTGTTTTTTCCCCCAACACACCTTATATCTCTTTCCATCCAGATCTGTTACATTCACGGATGACTGTATTGATTGCACAAGATCACTGACAGGAAGCATAGAATTATTACGGCTCTCTGATAATTTCTTCAATACATTTCTTTTTAAAATAAACATGAATCTGCAGATACAGCCCTTGGATGCTGCTGCAGCGAGGTCATGAGCATGTACCAAGAAAGGCAATTCAAACAAAACCAATGGAACATTTCATGACCATCTTAAGGCCCTTTGCTCGTGTGCTTTGCATACATACACAATGTGCAAGGCATTTGCAAGGCTGAGAGGGGATATGATAGCTCTCTTCAAATATCTGAAGGGCTGTCATATGGAAAAAGGGACAAATTTGTTCTCAGCTGCCTCTGAAAGTAGGACTAGATCCATCAGGTTCAAATGGCAAAATAAGAGATTCTGATTGAATATCAGGAAAAAATTCCTGATAGTCAGGACAGTTTGACAGTGGAACAGATTGCCAAGAAAGATGATGGATTCTCCCTCACTGGCAAGCTTCAAGCAGAGACTTAACAAGCACCTGTTGGAATGCTGTAGGAGGATTTCCTGCTACAGTCAGGGGGTTGGACTAGATGACCATTTAGGTCCCTTCCAACTCTCTGATTCTGTTATTCTTGTCTTTAACATATCTAGTTAAAGTTGCAGTTCCACACTAATCCACACTATTCAGACCTCACTTGGAATACTGAGTTTGGTTCAGGAAATCACATTTTAAGAAGGACACTGATAAACTGGAAAAGGTTCATAGGAAAGTGATGGACAGCCCAGTCCAATCCGGTGCCAGCACAGTAGGGTTGCAGAGCTCACACTGTATCCTGAGCTAATCATGAGCAGACTGAGGCCTCCTCAGTAAGAGAATATTTGCTCCCTTACTCCATGTAGAGCCGCAGCCTGCCCAATGGGGCTACTCAGATCTGTGCCAGCAAAATTGCTGGCACAAGTCCAAGAAACCTCATGTCATGGACAAAGGCTGGGGAGGGGGAATAGGATGCAGCATAAGCCAACACTGACAATCTCGTTCCCTCCTGCACCTGATCCTCCTGCTCTCTGCCCTCCCTTTCCCTATTACACCCCTTCCCTGCCCCCATTCCTTCCTCCCCTGCCCTTGCACTGCTTAGAGCATCCCCTACCTGCTCTGGTGGGTGCAACTCCAGATCAGGAACTGGTGGGATGATGCAGGACTGCGAGTACAGCCTACTCGCAGGGTGCCACAACTGTGCTCATTAGGGTGTTTGCATCATCCTAGGCAGGTGGAGTGGCCACTGCACTAGTGCTAGGGAAGAATAGGGTTGTGCCCTAAGATGGTGAGGGGTCTGGAAACCAAGTCCTTTAAGGGAATCAGACTGTGGATTGTGACTGGACTTTGGCTTTGGACTTTGATTTGGATACCCTGACGGATTGGACTGACCTACCCGGAACCTGACTTTGGACTGTAACTTGGCTTATTGGCAACTCTGATTGATTGGACTGGTTTACAAGGCCCAGTGGATTGGGATTTGGCAAAACAATGCTCCATTCACCAGGCACACAAGTCTCTATATTTTAATCCAATTCTTAAACTATGAAGGGCCCAGTCCTATCCCACTTTTCAACACCAGTGCAACTGCAATGCAGCCCAAAGGGAACAAATGTCCCCCTACCTTGAGGAGGCATCTGTGAATGCCTGCCCACCACAGAATGCCATGCAAGCCCCACTTGCACTGGAAAATTGGATAGGATTGGGCCCTTAGTCACCCAAATGACAGCCCAATCCTATGCATGTCTACTCAGAAGTAAGTCCCATTAGAGTCAGTGGGGCTTACTCCCGGAAAAGTGTGGATAGGATTGGACTGTGAGTATGCTAAAACTAATATAATGCTGAAAAAAAGGGAATTAAATACACTCATGTATGAATTAGTGATTTTGACAATGCCAGAATTTCAAAACAATGTAGAATTAATTGATGGAATTTGCTGCAGACAAGATGTTATCACAGCTGGTACGTTAGATGGTAAGTAAGAAGGAAACGGAGGATGCAAGGGGAGGGGAAAGAGAGGGGATTGTGGGTATCTGGAAATTGGAGAGAGAGAGAGCAGCGTTGAGACAACCTGGCAGGACAAAGTTCCAAACAACACAGTCCTGGAACGTGCTGGAATCCCTAGCATGTATGCACTGCTGAAACAGAGACACCTGCGTTGGCTTGGTCATGTCGTGAGAATGGATGATGGCTGGGTCCCAAAGGATCTCCTCTATGGAGAACTTGTGCAAGGAAAGTGCCCTACAGGTAGACCACAGCTGCGATAGAAGGACATCTGCAAGAGGGATCTGAAGGCCTTAGGAGTGGACCTCAACAAGTGGGAAACCCTGGCCTCTGAGCGGCCTGCTTGGAGGCAGGCTGTGCAGCATGGCCTTTCCCAGTTTGAAGAGACACTTGGCCAACAGTCTGAGGCAAAGAGGCAAAGAAAGAAGGCCCATAGCCAGGGAGACAGACCAGGGACAGACTGTACTTGCTCCCAGTGTGGAAGGGATTATCACTCCCGAATCGGCCTTTTCAGCCACACTAGACGCTGTTCCAGAACCACCTTTCAGAGCGCGATACCAGAGTCTTTCGAGACTGAAGGTTGCCAACTAAAGGAGGAAAAAAGTACCATGGAGGGAAAAAAAATCTCAAAATCTCATTAGTTGTGATAGTTACACATTGAACTTCCATGCTTAGAGACATGATATCTGAAACGCTGAAGACGAGTATGAGAAGACCATCACCCATGGAGTGAACCAACATGGCCCATTTTTAGGGACAAACTATGTTCATTCAAAAGTGTAGGATACTCCATTGTAACCCAAGGCCCTCAGTGAAATCTCTTGCTAACACTACTCTTGCTCTCTCACTCGCTGGATTCCTCACACTCTCATACATGACTGACACTGCACATGTACACGCATCCTGGCTGACTTTCAAGAATGTCAGCTAAAGAACCAAGACAGAGTTAGGAGTGGCTCTGCATGTTTTGGAAAGTCAAGGTCACTGGCAACACATCAAAGCAAGCCAACCCATGATAGCCAAGGAAAAAGGTTCAAATTTTTGGCACAGTATGGTATACATCAGGGATCAAACTTGTTTCATATAGTAGGACAAACAGCATTCATGACATCTGCAGAAGGCCTGAAGTGACATCATTAAGCAGATGACGGACAGAAAAAAGGCACTTTATTCTCACATGGAAACTGAGGTACAGAAGAGAAAATGTGCAAATCTTGTTTATAATTTCAAGATAAGAGAGATCTCAATTATCATGCTGGGAGATCCCAATTATAATGAGGGGGGAGATAAATTGCTTCTGGGGGGCCACATCTAATGTTTGACACCCCTGGTATAGATGTTCAAGATATTAATTAGTGATTGGGAAATTCCCTTTCCATCAAAATTGCCCTTGACAAAGTGAGCTAATATGAGCTAAGATGAGACTGACAAGGCTTCTTCTGGTCCACAGGCATACCTGTGAGGTCAGGGGGATAAATGTCCCAGAGTGCCACACCTGTGGGGGCAGGAGCACTTTCCTTGCCCCCACCACCTTCCTTGCCCAGTTTGGAGGCTGGGGAGGCCACATGCAGCCTCCCTGACCCTCCCAAGGCCTTCTAAGGCCCCCGGATGTGAGTAGTAGCATTCTCCTTGGGCAGGGGCAGCATTCTGTGGTCCTGGCCCCGGGCAGTACAGAGGCCAGGATTGCCGGTGGTCTGGTCAGCCTCTCTCAATGCCTTTCCCCTTCATTTTGAAAGGAAAAGGTTGGTTGAGAAATTAAGAACCCAGAAGACTTGTTTGGTTTGTGGGGATACCAATTACTTGCCAAGCCAGGTCCAAATGTTGGTATGTCTGGTTTCATTCATAATTTGGCATGCAATTCTGAATTGTTTGAATCTTTGGCTTGCCAAAATGGTCATTTTTGGGAACATCATTTCCTGCTGGTGCACGTGGGAGTTTCAGTTTCCTGTCTCTCCCTACTGATTAAGAGCCCAATCCTGGGCTTGGCGCACCAGCTCATCGCCGGCGCGCACTGTCACAAACATGCTATAAGGCACATTTGCGGACTCTACTGCCAGGTGAGCGCTGGTGGTAGCCCAGTACTCTCTTTACGGGGCTATTCTCTTTACTTGGGGGAAGGGGACAAACATCCCCTTCTCCCAAGGAGCCACTGGTGGCTGCCCAAAGTGTGTAGGATGCGGCGGCCGCCATTTTTGGTGCTGCAGCAGCCGCACACCCCAGGCAGCTCAGGACTGGGCTGTCAGTCATTCTTGCCATTAGGAGCACTGCCAAAAATTTTTCCTGCCGCAGCCGCTTCTACCTTGGTTTCCTGATATGTACGATAACATATTATCAGACTGAGCCAGGTGCATCACGTATAAAAGAAAATGTTGTGAGTTAATCATACGATATATGATTTTGAATACAAATATTCCTTACAGATGCCACCCACTATGTCTGTTCAATTATTCATACAAGCTCAAAACCTGCAAAATCCTACCACGTTCAACAACACAACATTTCAGAAAGGATGTAATTATGGCTGTGTTATCCCTTCCTGTAATTCTCTTCCGCACATTGGATCAAGCAAGATCGGTAACAATATCCCATATCTAATTTCCAGTGTGCAATTGAGAAAGGTACCCTTAATTTTCTTTTGTTCGTTGTTGGAAAAAATATTACAGAATGCTTCATGTGATGGACTTGGTTAAAAGAAAAAAAAAGAGAGAAAGAAAAAGCCAAAGAAGGACTTCTGACCTCAATTTCACTTATAATAAATCAATTTCAAGCTCATTTGTGTTTAATCTCCATTGGAAATTTACATTACCCAATCAGAACTGAACAAGTCCCTCAGGGTAGATCTAGTGTCACATAAAAATTCAACTGGAAATTTGTATAATAAATCAGCAAAAGGAGGTTTGCATATAGGGTGATATTAAGGCCGTTTAAATTCTATTAAAACCCTCTAAATCCCACTGCAGAAAGAACAAGAAAGAAACCTTGTAGATGAAGCACCCCTGAGAGACCCTTCAAACTACACTGGCAAACATTTATTCACTAAAAAGTTGTTTGTGCTCCTAAAAGAAGGGAATTTATTGTTGCTCTGCGTAATAAATTGAGAGCTTGACCTGATGGACCAGCGCTGGCTGCAACAGCCAGATACCAGAAGACAAAATTGCTTAGTATTTTATTTATTTGTTTTTCATGTTTCTGTTGCCCTTCCTCCAAGGAGCTCATGGTGGTTTACATGATTCCTTCCCTACTTTTGTCCTTCCAACAACCCTGTGAGGTAGGCAAGGTTGAAAGAGAGTAATATGTTAGGCCAGTGTTTCTCAAAATGTGGGTCGGGACCCACTGTGGGTTCCCATTCATTACAATATTTTATTTTTAATATATTAGACTTGATGCTATCAAGGTATGTGACTGCATTTGGGGAAGTGTTGCAGACCTTTACTTTTAGCAAACTACTCTGTATATTCTTTTAACCATGAAAGGCAGTGGGACTTACTCCTGGGTAAGTGTGGGTAGGATTGCAACCTAGGATTGTTAAAAATTTCCCTACTTGTGATGTCACTTCTGGTCATGACATCACTTCCGGTGGGTCCTAACAGATTCTGATTCTAAAAAGTGGGTCCCGGTGCTAAATGTTCGAGAACCACTGTGTTAGGCTATAATCCCAGAATACTTTCCCAGGAGTAAGCCCCATTGAATAAAATGGGACTTATTACTGAGGCACATATAGGAGAGACTGCTTGTCTGTCTAGAGAAGAGTCTTCAACACATCAGTCAGGACACAAAAGTTATTTTGTGTTACTCTTCAGGTCTACATAGTTTGAAAAGTAGATTGGGCTAGGGGCCTAGATATGAAGAATCCCAATGGAGCTTGTTGACAACAACAACAACAACAACAACAACAATATTTATATACCGATTTTCAACAAAAAGTTCACAAAGCAGTTTACAGAGAAAATCAAATATCTAACGGCTCCCTGTCCCAAAAGGGCTCACAATCTAAAAAGATGCAACACCAGCAGACAGCCACTAGAAAAGACACTGCTGGGGTGAGGTGGGCCAGTTACTCTCCCCCTGCTAAATAAAAGAAGTGCACCCACTTGAAAAAGTGCCTCTTAACCAGTTAGCAGGGCATGTGGAAGACCACTGCTATACAGCCTATGGGTCAAAAAGGCTTCTCCCACACTTAGCACAAAGACAGTGATTTGATTTTAAAACCTGCTGCATCAGGCCAAGTGCTTGCTCTAGTCCAACTTCTAGATGCCTCTGAGAGCACACAAGATAACAGGATACCTGCAGCTAATTGCCACTGCCTTGCATCTGTCATTCAGAGATCTGTCGTTCACCTTCCCATGTGAAGGTGGGAGGTAAAAGAGCTCAAAGTGTACTAAGCTCTGTGTAAACAATAGCATTGGCAGATCTTGTATGTTTGGCCAGAGACTGAGGTTTTGTGGGGCATCTCAGTCTCCCCAGCTAGGTTGATAGATCTCAGGTTTTGGGCAACCTAATTCTCAAGTTTTGGAGGGCCGCCTCCATTTCACCCTCCTTCCCCCCTACAAAGTTTACAGTGCAATACTCTGAATGTCTACTGAGGAGTAAGTCTCATTTACCTCCATGGGGTTTACTCCCAGGTAAGTGTGTACAGGATTGCAGTCTATGTGGGAGCTGCTTGCCCATCATGGAGCTGGAAAATGAAGCTGGAAAGCTGGAGCTGGAAAATGAAGTGATTGAGTGATGTGGCTGGAGAGATTTTGCAGCAGGTTAATCAGCCATGACAATGTTTTTTTTTGTTTTTTTTTTTTTTAATTCTATAAATTATTTTAAAATACTATTTGGGAGAGGATTTCACTTGTCATTCTGAAAAAAAGACAATACTGTACTTTTCTCTGGGAAAAATTAGGAAAATTTTTTGTAAAAATTTGGGAAGAACAGATGGGGGGGGAATCCTTTAAAAAAAAATTCTTTTGCCACATGCTTCCAACCTGGTACCAGATGTTTTGGTTAAAGACGGTACATTCTTTAAAAGAAAAAGAAAAAGAAAAAAGTAGGGCCACACAAAAGTTTTGAGCTATGAAATCACTCAACTTCATCCTGTTTTGTCTGCTATAATATTTGATTACACTCTTTAATGAGGGATGAAGAGGGGACTCTTACAGATGCTTTTACATACCATAAATGTTTACATATTTTCCAGTTCACATATGTTATTATTATTGACTTTGGAATGATGCCTCATAAGGTTCTGAGACATGAACACTGGCCAACTGCTAATCACGCAGATGGTTCTAACATGGAACATTAGCCAATTGCAAGTCCTAAGGAAATGAGTAGTTGGGGGGGGGGGGTGCAAAGAAAAACTGGCTGATTTTCCCCCTTGTAGCTCACCCCAAAGAATGCAGATGCGATCAGCTACCACTCCATTCACCATTTACCTCCCCTGGATATGAAAATAGTTGCTTGGAGGCTTATAATTCATCATCCATTTTACTCCAAGTTGCCTTAGAATTGAGAACGCTCTGCTGGGTTTCTCAGGTTGCTGGGGGCTGTGGGGCGCTGATCCCTAAGCCCCTTAGAGATGTATATGTTAAGATGCCTAAGGCATCATCTGATTTAAGGCTGTCACTGGCAATGGTTCTTCCCACCTTCCCTATCCATCGATGTGGGAGGGGTTTTTTAGTGGCAAACCTTTTGGGAGAAAGCCATTGGTCAGTGGGAAGTGTCATGGCGAACGTAAGCTCCTCCTTCTCCTACTGTCTCCATTGGCCCAGTGAGCATTACCTAGAGACCCAACAATAATGCAAGAAACTCATGGACTCTCCCATTTGTTGATGTCAATTTCTGATAGAGTGACAGCGTGAGAGCCAGGAAAAAGAGGTTGCTATGAAAGAAGGATGCTGTGACCCTGGTAAGTTTGGAAACCACTGCTCTAGGGGGATTCAGGCCATGATGCTTACAGATAGTGGGAAGCTCCAAGCTGGGTGAAAACTCTGAACATGGTAGGCGTGTGTTAGGGGTGAACCAGGGAGCTGTTTCACTTCTTCCAAGGACAGGCTTCGTGGGGTTTCCCCTGTGCTTTTTGTAAGACATAAAGATACTTTCCTTTGCAGAACAGCCCACTGGAATTAGCACTGCTTCCTCTCTTCTTGATCATGTGCAGCACAATTGTATCCTGCGCTGAAACAGGCAAGCCAGGAGGCTTGCACTGTATCCAGGGCAGGATAGTGGCCATAAGCAGCTCGGTAAGAGCTGCTGGCCCCAATGGGGTACCTCTGGAAGTACTGACGCAAGGCGCTTGGAAAGCCAATGCATCCGAGCTGACGTAAGGCCCTTGGAGAAAGCTGGTGCGGAAGCTTCTATCAGCCTCTGCAGGCCGGTGCTTCTGGGAGCACCAGCCGGACTTTCTCGCAAGGAGGCGCAAACTTGCCTTATGGCACTAAGGCACGGTGACCTTTGACCCCAGACTGTAACCCACATGTAAAGGCCCACTTGTAAAGGCACTGAGCGCAGAAAGTTTGCAGCTCTGCTGCGCTGTGCCTGAGACCTTAGCAGGGCTTTGGAAGGCTTTCGTGGGGTGCTTCAATGCGGGGAGAGGAGGTGCAGGAGGAGGAGGGGTGGCGACGGAGCCTCCTTCTCCTCCATCCCTCTGCTGAGAGCCAACAGCTGCAGGCGCTGAAGGCTTCGTTTGCCCCTATCCCACCAGAACCAGCAGCAGGAGGGAGGGAGG
The DNA here is from genome assembly GCF_035046505.1 of Tiliqua scincoides. Lineage (NCBI taxonomy): Eukaryota > Metazoa > Chordata > Lepidosauria > Squamata > Scincidae > Tiliqua > Tiliqua scincoides. The sequence continues at coordinate 43,090,391 of NC_089829.1, forward strand.
ATGAGGCGCATCGCCCCCGCCGCAGACGCCACTTCTTCCTCCTCCTCCACCACCACCTCCTGCACGGTCTCAGAGCACAATTCTATGCATGTCTACTTAGAAGTAAGTCCCATTGTGTCCAATGGGACTTACTCCCAGGAAAGCATGGACAGGATTGGTGCCTAAGTCAGACAGGCACAACTTCCTCCCGCCTGCCTGCCCCAAGACATAGGTCCTCTCCCCCCCCCCCCCGCTGCAGCAGAAAAGCCTTCTTTTCACTCACCCACTCAGAGCCAATCCTTGGCATCTCTACTCAGAGGTAAGTCCCAGTGTTGCCAATGGGGCTTACTCCCAGGAAGGTGTGGAGAGGATTGCAACTTGAGCCCAAGCCTGTGCTGGTCTAATAATAATAATAATAATAATAATAATAATAATAATAATAATAATAATAATAATAATAATAATAATAATAATAATAATACAGGTATTTCTATACCGCCTTTCTTGGTCCTCATATTTCTGCTCAGACTTTATTCAAGGCGGTTTACATAGGCAGGCTTATTTAAATCCCTTATTAAATAGGGATTTTTACAATTTGAAAGAATGTTCTATCTTACAAGAACCACAACATTCAGATGTTTCTTTCTTGATCTGGCCGCACATCCTGGCCTCCAGCCTCCCACGCTCAGAGCAGATGGAATAGCTCGGCTCAGCTTGTCAGCTGCTTCAAGGTCGCACGGTGCCGGTGGCCTCAAACTGGCGACCTGCGGATGTTATCTTCAGGCAAACAGAGGCTCAACCCTCTAGACCAAACCTCCTGCCCTCCTCCTGGTCTACTCAGAAGTAAGTCCCATTATAGGCAATGGGACTTTCTCCCAGGAAAGTGGGGCTGGGAGAGGAGCCTGAGAGCCCAGCCCAGCTCAGGCATGTCTACTCAGAAGTAAGTTCCATTATAGTCAATGGGGCTTACTCCAAGGTAAGCGCAGATAGGATTGGAGCCTCTGTCAGTCAGGCGCCACTTCCTCCCCCCTGCCTGCCCTGCGTTCTCCTCCCCCCACAATGAATGTGAATGGCGGCTTCTCCACAACCTCCTCTCCTCCCCCCGCAGTGGCTGGACCCGAGCTGTCCCACCCAACAAAACGGTGGCAGGGGGGCATGCCCCACCTCCCCTCACAGGCGCAGGGCTCTCCTCAATGTAGCCCATTGGCCCCTGTGGCCCAATGTGCCTGGCTGGTGGGGCACATGCCAGTGGTGGCGACTGCTTCTCCCCCCCCCATGAGCCTGACGGGGGTTCAGGAGCAGCCCAGTGCAAGACCTCAAAGGGAATGTAGGTGAGTAGGAGGCAGCTGGTGCTGGCAGGAGGCAGCTTGGGGGATGTGGCCAATTTTTTGTTTTTCACTTTTTAAAAAGGGGGTGTGAAATCAAAACCCGGAGGTGATGTCACTTCCAGATGTGGCATCACTTCCGGGGCAACATCTTGAGCTCTGCACCGGGCAGCAGGATCGTTAGCTACGCCACTGGGCTCAGCAACCCAGATCAGCTTTTTCAAAAGTCACAGCTTCAAGCACATTTTACAGTCAGTTACCCTGCACATGCCCAATCTCGTCTGATCTCGGAAGCTAAGCAGGGTCAGGCCTGGTTAGCACTTGGATGGGAGACCACCTGGGAATACCGGGTGCTGTAGGCTTCTACCATAGTCTTTCAAGACTGAAGGTTGCCAACCATATTTTTTCATAGGGGAAGTGCAAAGTCACTAGGTAGTCCAGGAGCGTTGCTGTTGCTGTTGTGAGATGGTGATTTAATTCAAGACAATGTGCTGCATTAGATGGCTTTGCCAGATAGGACTCGGAATCGCATTTTTTGGCTTCGTGTCGGTGAATGGATGCTGGAACTTAGCCCGTCCTTTGGAACTGTGCTTTTCAAAGCTTGGATGCTTAAACTGTGATGTTGATCCAAACTGAAGCAGTGGACAAATGCCTGGAATGTAGGCGTGTGTCCAGCAAGGGTGATCCATGTGTGGAAGCCAATTTATGGGTACAGAAAGCTTCTCTGACTCACCTTTCCCATTGCTGTCCAGGCATATTTCAAGATGGTATTTGACCTATAAAGCCATGGCAGCTGTTACAGTACAAGTTAATGCTATGCTGTACGTGGACAGAAGGTGGGCAAAACTGGCTGTACACAGCCCTTTCCCATTTCTGGGGACTTCTTCAAACTGACGGAATAGACGTTCACTGTATATATTCTGCTTAAGAATGGATTCTAACCTCCTTTGCAGAACAGCCACAGAAACACCAACAGCCCTGTGAATTTAGGAATTAGATCTAGAAACTTTTCTGTGCAAAACAGTTCTTAGTCCTCCTTAAGGACTGCACGGCTTTTCCTGATCTAAAATCTAAATTTCCAAAGTTGGCTGCCTCCCTAAGGATAAAACTGTTATCTATGGTTTGGCTACTTTGTTTTGAACTTTTCAATATGACACGCACTGTGGATATTTGCAGATTTATTCCCAACCATGTTCTGAATGGTTTCTCTGTCTCCTCTTTTTCCCCATGGTCTCCGCGTTTCAAGATTTGGGATAACCATCCACTGTAATCCACGCGTAATTGTCTGGGTCTTCCGCTATATTATGGTGAATGGGGGGAGGGGGTATTGGATGATTATGAGTGCTTTATTTTATTGTGTGTTCTGAATGTTTAATGTTTGGTGGTTGTTTCGTATTTCCATTATCTATGCCAATAAAGGTCTTATGTATGTATGTATTCCCAACCTTTCCCTATGAAAAACAGGACAAGGCAGACCATAGATCTAGCATAGTTAAAGAACAATTAAAAATAACACTAAATGGAGAGCCAGGATGTTGTAGTGATGCATGAGTTGGACTTGGGTCTGGAAGATACAGGTTCAAATCCTTGCTCCTGGGTGACCTTGGGCCAGTCTCTCTCTCTCTCTCTCTCTCTCTCTCTCTCTCTCTCTCTCCCTCTCAGCCTCACCTACCTCACTGGGTTGTTGTGAAGACAAAAGGAGGGAAGGAACCACACATACCACCCTGAACTCCTTGGAGGAAGCCTGATGAAAAAAATAAATCCACAATTTGTTACGAAATAACTTGCCTAATTTGACATTTCTGGAGAATAAATGTGCCAGGAAAATCTATCAGAAATATTGCATTTCAGTCTGTGCTATTTTATAGGAAGTTCATATGTTCTTGGCTAATGGATTCCTTCAATCAGTCAAAGTTTTTGGAGGCTCCGCACCCCAAGGCAGTCTGGTGAAATGGTTACCTCCATTTCATATAGATATTTATACTTGCCCTCTCCTTCACCTCTCCATTGCTCCCTACTGCCCTGCTTTCTCTGTTCCCTGCAGAATTAATGCGTCACCCAGCAAAGACCAGACGTCTTCACGAGTGAGGCTGAGCAAAACCATACTGAATGGACTATATTTGTTTTGGGGAAGAAAGTCTGCTCTTGTCGACCGATCCTTATCGCCCATATTAACGGTATGCAATAAAGGACGTGGTGTGTCAACTCTATAGAACCTCTCATCTAATTACCATTTGATTGTCATGCAAATCAGGTGAAACCAAAGGGGGGGATTAGCAAGCACAAATTAATGATTCTTTTTCTTTCTTCCCCTCTATTCCGAGGCCTGCTAATTCCTGGTTTTTAACAGAAGGAGCAGAGGCGAAATGAGATTCTTCTTTTATGCTGATTTACTTCTAGGATGGCTACTTTGTTAACTTGACTCTAATCTGAAACATTTAGAATATGCCTCCTTTTCTTTTTATCTCCTGCTGCGAGCTGAAGCCTGCTCAGGGCGATAAGATAATGCACTTTCGCAGAGTGCATTGACTTTGTGCTGTGAAATTTGCAGCAGCGTCCGTATTCCTGAGATTATTCCTGAGATTATTTTCAGTTTTGATCTGGCCCAGCGTCTTGCACCCAATGCTCCATGTCTGGCCCATCTGTTATGCAGCTGATGACATTTGGATTGAATGGTGGTTTGAGGGGAGTGGCTAAAATTCCTGTCTCATCTCTCCGGTCTGCTACCAGTGAAGTTGGCCATGTTATCTCCCTTCTCTACTGCAGCAGCTCCCATGGTGTGAGGCAGGGCAAGTGCTCAGCAGTGGTGTGGGAGGTGCGCCATGAAGCAGTGAGACCAAAACGCAGCACCAAAGTCCACGGAGCAGACTCAGCTCAGTTCAGACTCAGCTCAGCTCAGTGGGCAGAGCGCCCAATGTGGTTCTTGGCACCTGAGAAGCCCACCTGCCCGCCCTGTGCCTCTTACCACTCTTTTTTGGGGTCCTATTGTCTCGAATAAAGAAGTCAGTGATGGTGATGTCATCACGACTACTTTTGGGTGCCAAGCTCCATGCCAGCAGTAGGATGGAGTGTTGCGGTGGCAGTAAGTTTAGGGACCACTGGGATCTGAGGAAGAAGGAGAGAGATGAGAAGACATGGGACCAGTTCACTGCACTCAGTGATGTTTTATCCTTCCTTCTTTTTCTGTGTGAACTCTTTAAACAAAGAAGGAGAGATGGAGCAGGCTTGTGTAAAGAGCTTGCAGGGAGGAAAGAGTTAAGTTAAGATTGAGTGGATTTGGGGCAATGGCAGTAGCAGAAGATGACATGATTGGGCTGCCTCAGCAGCTTCAACCGGCTCCACAAGTAACCCTAGAGTGCAATACTATATACACACTTAACCTTGTAGCAAGGCCCATTGAATTTAGTGGCACTTACTACTGAGCACATGTGCATATGATTGGGCTGCTCAGTGCAGTTTAAATAGAATGGTACCTCCTAGAACACTGCTTCCTTTAGCACTGTTTTACTATAGTGCTCTTCTTCCAGAGTTAACTGACAGTTACTGCAGCCAATGAGATCTGTGTATTCTGGCCAGTTGGCACCAATGTCCTGCCTTTTAGACAATTCTTTGCTTTTGAAGAATGGGCCCTGTGTGTGTGGGTTATGATTTTCCTGTTATGAGTTTTTGGGGTGCAAGATTACACTGAGATATGGTATAATATGGTGACTAAGAGACTGAGCTGCCAATCAAAACTTTCTGGCTTTGTATCTTGCCTCTACATGCACTAGGTTACCTTAGGACAGTCACTCCCTCTAGCAACCAGTTGCAATATGGGGATAATACTTCCCTTACAGCAATAGCTCCCAAACTTACCTGAGTCACGATGCCCCCCCCCCCAGCCTGTTCTTCCTGGCTCGGCCAGGTGCCACCATCTTAGATTTCATGAGATCTGAGATAGCGGTGCCCAAATCTCATGAGATTTTACAAGATCCAAGATGGTGGCACCTGTGGGAACAGGTAGGAGAAACCACCAGGGACATCCCATAGTGCCCCTATAAGTGTGATACAATGCCCTAACACATCATGACACACACTTTGGGAACCCCTGCCTTACAGGTTGTTGTAGAGATTGGACCTAGTTGAGTCATGTGAAGTACTTTGCACACTAAAATAAATGTTATACAAATGGTAGTATCTTTGGGTATCTTAGTATCTAAGAGATGGCAGATGCTTCTACTGATGTAGCTACATGCAAAGGAGTACAGAGTTGGTGTATATTTTTTCTCCCTCCCTGCACCCCACCAAAATTCCATATTTCACAAAACTACAGGAGACCTTTCCTTCTTTTACCATCTTACGTGCAGCCAACATGTGCGAGTAACGTCAGCACAAATCATTGCTGATTCAACACTATGGTTTGCACTAGCCATAGGTTAGAACACAAGCCACGGTTTTGTTTCGAACCAAGAAACAGTAGAGTATTTGCTCCGCTTTCCTTTGTCTGGTTGATTTCCCCATCTTCAGCTGCTACAGTTCTAATGGCATCATGCTAAACCATAGGTAACATAAGCATGGTTTGCAAACCCACTTCATACCATGGTTTCCAGTTCTGCTTTGCTGATCACAAACCAGAGGGTCTTTCAGATATCATACCAAACCGAGAGCTTTTTGCGAGCAAAACCCCACTTTTCTTAACCATGATTTGGTGAGATGTCTGATCACAGAAGATAAACCCTAATAACCCAACATACTGGTGAGAATCTGGTGTTTCCCTTTTAGCTTCGGTTTAGCCAAAACCTACATTTACCAAGTTCCTTGGATAATCTGCAGACTTGGAAGGAAATCAGTAAAAGTAAATTATTCATGGTTTGAGGCAAATGTTAATATTTGCCATCTTACTCATTCCAGGGCGCAAGGCATAATTTCATGTTTCCAGTTGTTTTAAATTGTTTCATCACTGGGTCATACCTTAATTGAGAAATTTGCTCAATATTTGCTGGGTTATTAAATCCTAGATATTCTGAAGTGCCTATCTAAAACTAATAAAAGACTGCAGTTATGTTTGGCTCCATCTGTTATACTTTTTTATTATACCATCTCTTTTTCACACGCCTGAACAGAGGTAGAAGGCCAACAGTGAGTGTTTTAGAAACACATCCCGTTTTGGATCAGTGTGTCAGCTGATGGTATATATACCCTCCTGTATGGGTTTTGAAGGAAAAAAAGTCACCAAAATAAATGGTACAGTCATGATCTATACAAAGTTAACCGCCCTGGTTAGCCGCCCTGGGTCCCTTTAGGGAGAAGGGCGGGATATAAATAAAGTTTATTATTATATTATTATTAACAAGTGCTGAGTCTAAAAATGTCTGTGGGAGAGAATTAGGGCGCAACCCTAACTCACTTTCCAGCACTGGCATAGCTGTGCCAGTGGGGCATGAGCTGAATCCTGCAGTTGGGGGGGCAGTCACGAAGGCTTCCTCAAGGTAAGGCAGTTTGGCCCCTTACCTCAGAGTTGCACTGCCCTTATGTCAGTGCTAGAAAGTTGGTTAGGATTGTGGCCTTCAGCAAATGCTTGACTTGCTATCTGAAATAAGTGGCCATTTGCAGTCGCATCATTAAGCTTAGTATTACCGAATGCAGGAGGCCAGTATGTCACTCCCATGATGGACCTCCTTCCGTGCAGTGGGTGAGGTGATGCCCCAGAAGATGGGTGTGGTGATGCATCATTGCCCTGCCCCACCATTGCCCCGCCCCACTGGTTTTTTGGCTATAACTTTTGATAGAATAGAGATATTTCAGTGCTGTTTGTTTCATTGCATTCTACATCAATCGATGTATAACATGATGCTCTTATTTTAAAAAAAACCTTTGGCCAGTAGTGGCCAAAATTTTTAAAATCTTGGTATTTTAGAATAATACCATCTTGTTATATATCAATTGATGTGTAATTTCATGCGGAATGCAATGAAACAAACTGCATTGAAATATCTCTATTCTATCAAAAGTTATAGCCAGAAAACCAGTGGGGCGGGGCAATGGTGCATCACCATGCCCACCCCTTGGGTATTGCCCCACCCACTGCATGGGAGGAGGTCCATCATGGGGGAGATGCACTGGCCTCCAGCACTGGATGGCGCAAAACCTAGTGATGCCACTGACTGTATCTATGCTCAAGTAACTAAAACAACTGCATATGTTTTTCCTCTGTGTCCCAGTCTCCTTTTTTGTTCCTCTTTTGGTTCCCTTATGCTTGTATCTTCTTCAGAGCGGTGATCTGAGTAAAGCACCAGGGACCTTGACAGATTAGACGTAACAATCAAGGTCTTCTACCTTTCCACTTCTGGGCCTTTATAATGGGCGGCTTTAATTGTCATGTTGTTATTCCAACTTAAGGTGCTGTGTCCAGAACTAGAACAGATTGTTCTATAAGGTGGTCCTAACTTTCCATCTAACTGGGGAAAGAGGCACTTTTTTTTTCAAGTGGTTCCTCTTAAATTTAGCAGGTGGACAACTGTCTCTTTTGCTGGGGTTTCTTTGACAACTTTTGTTAGATTGGGAACCTTTCTGGGAATCAGGGAAGCACTTATTTTGGTTTATGAACATTTTGGTTCCAAAATTAAATATTCTTAATTACGAATTTCTGCCTTTCTAGACTGACTAATATCCGGAAGTTATTCTCTGTTCAGCTTCTTTCTGCTGGCCTCGCTTATTCCCTGACAGTCGCGAAGGCAGGCAACGACAATGTTAAAAAAAAAAAAGCTGAAGTTTCCTTTGAAATATCACTTCTTGGGTAGATATTGCTGGAAGCATGTCGCCAATGTCTATTACAGAAGGACAAAACTAATATAACTTTGTTTTATCTCCTCTTATTGGCATATCATCATGTGGTCTCAGTCAGCGGCAATGTCTTTCCTTTGTGTGTCTAAGGTAAGCCTCTGCCTAGAGGGCCAGGAGAGAAAGCTGAAAGCTGAAGAACTGTGGGGAATGTGTGTGTATATCAACAGCTTTGCTGAAATATCTCCCCAACACCACCTGACCAAATGGAAACAAGTGTTCCTGCCAGAGACAGGTAGCAGAAAACAGGCATTGCCCCGGTAAATCCATAGGAGCACATATGATGGGATGGCACCAATTGTGGACCTGGCTCCTGTGCCACCTGGGAGTACAGGACTGCAAAATGTCACCCCCTCCACCTGAAAACTGAAAGTGCTGTTTTTAAGGCATTTTGAAAGCCTTAGAAGGCCTTCTGTGGGCAGGGGAGGCAGCGGGCAGTCTCCCTGGCTCTTAAAGGGCCTTCTAAGGTCTCAAAAACACACCAGCATTTGGAAAAAAAATGGCAGCCCCCCCCCCCATGGGGTGCTGCCTGGAGCATTTGCCCCTTCCCAGATATGCCAGTGGTTGGCCCAATGCAAAATAGCTAGAATGTTCTATCTGCCCAATTAATGGGGAACTGATGAGCAATAGCTAGCTATATTCGCTTGCACTTTTTTTACAGTAGTAAAACTGAATATCATATCTTCAGAAATTAGGATGCTTTTGTTCAAAAGTGCAGAACTGGAGAGGAATTTCTTCTGGGTGCTCTAGAAATCCCTCTAATATTTCATGTGATGAGGAACCAACCATATTAATTGCTAGTTACACTTTGGGTGAACTTATGGAATGGTTTCATGTTAGTCTGGAACAGAGAGGAAAAACACACATGCACAAGAGTCCTATGGCATCTTAAAGGCTAATCCAGTGGTTCCCAAACTTTTTTAAATTAGTGACTCCCTTGACCCACTGGACAATTGGCTGTGGTTCCCCATTAGGGCTACAATCAAATACATCAGTTTTTTTCTCAAATTGTGGGTCAGAACCCACATATAATATATTAGACTTAATTTAATATAATTTAATCTTAGTCTAATTTAATATATTAGACTTGATATGGTATAGACTCACATGGTATGTGACTGCATTTGGAGAAATATTACAGACCTGTACCTTTAGCAAGCTACTATGTATATGCTTTTAACAATAATAGTAAATGGGACTTACTCCTGGGTAAGTGTGGGTGAGATTGCAGCCTAGGATTGTTAAAAATGTTCCTGCTTAATGATGTCACTTTTGGTCATGACATCACTTCCAGTGGGTCTTGACAGATTCTCATTCTAAAAAGTGGGTCCCAGTGCTAAATGTGTGAGAACCACTGATATACATTGTACATAGCTGTGGGGTTTTTGCAAGGATTGTACAGCTCCCCTGACTGGTTTCCTTGGCTCCCTGGGGAGCCATGGCTTACATTTTTGGAACCACTGGACTAGCCAATTTACGTCAGCAGATGCTTTTGTGGGCTACAGACCACTTCAGATAACGTGGATTATGGTCCAGGTACGTTGAAACCAAGTGGTTGGCCGTTGAGATGCTGCAACATTCTTTGTCTGGAGGGGATGAAATTTCAGTTTTGCAGAAATAACTTTCACATGTCCTTGCATGTGATGATGGTGCTGAAGATGTGATGAATAATGATATATCATAATCACTCTTTGTCTTGAAGGTTCGGACTGGAGAATCTTGGTCTTTTGGAGGCACTGCTAGGATTCTTTTTTCAAAGTCTTAACATGCCCTGTCTATAATAGTATTTCATTACTGCCTTTCTAGAAGCAAATTGGAGCATCTTAACTAAGGTTCTCGTGAAGGGCTTCTTATTATAGCTCGAATGCCAGCCTTCATTTCTGTACTGTACTGCATTCCTCCCTTCACGTCCCATCACTTAGAGACCCTGCTATGGAGATGCGGTGATGGTCTAATGATAACCATCTCCGTTGTTATGATAATCTGCTGCATTTTCAAAAGCCCCAGATGCCTTTTTAATACTGCCTGGGATGTCCAGAGACTGTGACTTTTTCATTATGCCATTATCAGTGTGCAAAAAGTGTTCTTCCATTAAACAAAAAAGGAAAAAAAAAAAGATATATAAATGCATCATAACAATTGAAAGATATCACACATGGTTTGGGGATGAAAAGGAGGTAAAAATGAGTTCTCTTTCCTTCTTGTGTTCCCGAAGGAACTCAACAAGTTATGAAATGGGGGGGGGGGGGGGAAATAGGGAATGGGGCCAAAAAAAGTTAAGATGCACATCATTTTTTCAATCACTTTTTTCTTATGTCCAGGGATACATACAAGAGACTTGTATAATGCTTTATTGACTGGCAGTGGTGTAGCTAGAGGGGGTGCAAAGCACTAAGTTTTGCACGGAGCCTCACCGTGATGTGCAAGTGGCCCCTCCATTTTGCTCCCACTGCTGGGAATGACTCCAAAGGGGATGGAAAGGGGCCGTTTGCATGCTGCAGTCAAAGCTTCCTGCAAAACTTAGTACTTTGCACCCCCTCCAGCTATGCCACTGGTGACTAGTACCTGAAAAGGATGGAGGTAACTGTTTGCTATCTGATGACTGCGCATGACACACAATCATTCGGAAGTATTCGGTACTAGAATCGGTTAAAGGCAAAGGGTTTCTCAGAATTAGATTTTTATTTCTAGAAACACAATGTTTTGCTGGTATTTAATTTTCCATTCACACTTCAGCATTCTGTAATTCCTGATGTCACTGAGCAGGTCCGGCTTTAAACCAACTGGACCAATTCTTGCCCCCATGCTGTAATGGAAATGCGCAAGATCTCTGGAGGAGAGAGGGTGTGGTGTCAACAGTGGACCCTTGCTCTGGCAGGCAAGCACAGGGTTAATCCCAGGGCTCTAACTAGCAGTGGGTCTGCTGCACAGCTGCAGCCACTAGAAGCAACCAGGTCATTAAAGGATAAAAGCAGCCCCTGAAGAGAGTTGGGTGGGTGTAGAAGGAAGGACCTTGGAGAAGAGAGAACTAAACTGAGGAACTAATGGGTTGGCTGATGAACTACTGGACCTGCTGACTGACTGAGGGACTAACTGACTAATGGACAGGTGGGAAGATTGACTTCTGAGAATTGCTGGAACAGAAACTGCTGGAGGTTGGTGTGTGGCCAACCTGCTGGCCAACCTCCAAAGACCTGCTGAGGACCAAGTGTTACTGTGGTGGCTGGAGTAGCTGCTGGCAGGAGAGGGGAGGAAGGAGGACCTCTGCAGGTTGAACAGGTGAGCTACCCTAGTGATGGCATCCAGCAGTGCTACAGTGCAGAACTAGGATGATTGTTGGGCAACACAGGAGAGCTAAGTGGGCATAGGTTCTCTAGGCGAAGCTTGGACTGGGAATTTGGCAAAACACATGCCCAAGGGGACCCCACCACGAGGGTAAAAACAGTCTAACTTATTTGGGGGTGGTTTCATTTTTGCATTCAACCATTTAACACCCTTCTCCGCTTTGCCTAGCACAATATGATGTTTGCTAATCAACAGGGTGGGCTACAATGCTTCAGATATTTTGCTTTAGAAGAAACCCCAGCATTTGTTTCAAATATGGCAGTAGGTGATATTTTGTAGGCAATCCCACTGAAAATCTTTTGTACATGGAAAAAAATATGACTGGTCAGGCAATAAAGCAGTCACGGAACATAATATCCAAAGATCTCTGGATATTATGAAGATGTATACAATGCCATCTTGTATTATCTCCTTGAGCTTGTATTAAAGGTGTGAAGGGGTAAAAAAAAAGAAAAAGAAAAAGAAAAAGAAGCCAAGATCATTTTAAAAGAATTGTGAGGGACTCAGGAAATTACAGAGCTGTAAAACTCCGATCAGCTGTAGACAAGATCGGGCAAGCTATTAATAAGAGATGAGATCATAAAACATCGGGAGATGGAGTGTGGACTAATAAAAGTGAACATGACTGACTAGAGGATAGGGACATCCTGTGCAAAATATTTAGACATACTTCAATAAAACAATAATGGAGAAATGAAGCTGCATTAAAATAACCTAAATTGACATGAATAATTTGTGAGTGCTGGGGACTATTTAAAATGGATTAAAAATGGCCACAAATTACCCTGCTGGTAATGGAATGGCTTGGATCCAGAACATCATGCATGGATGATGCATGATGATGATGATGATGATGATGATGCATCCAGAGGACCCTCTGGAAAGGGTGTGGGGTATGGAGGGAAGGGCTGCAGAGGGACAGAGGGGGAAAGAAAGCCTTTTCGAGCAATGCAACTCCTACTTCTCTGAAGCCACTGCTACATTTGACCTACAATTCTGTATGCCAGAGGTTCCTAAAGTGTTATTGTGATGCCCGGGAGTGCTGAGGCTCCTCCTACTGGCTCTGTGGCTCCTCCTACTGGCTCTACTGAGTGCAGTCACCTTGGACCATGCAAAATTTCTCATGTTCCTACATGGTGGCACCCAAATCTCATGAGATTTGGGTCTTCCCATCTTGGTTTGTCTACGATCTCATGAGGTATGGGTGCCGCCTTCTTGGATCACATGAAATTTTGTGAGATATGGGCACTGCCAACTTTAAGTGGCATGAGATTTTGCGCAATCTTACTTCTGAGTAGGCACATAAATGATTGTGCTGTTTATTTTGCAAAATTTAATCCCACCCTTCTACCCTCACCAGGAGAAAGAGTGAAGGAAGAAAGTGTAGTAGGATAGTGTGTCAGGGATGTGTTACACACACCAAACTTTTTCTTCTGCTCCATGATTTCTCTTCCCACCATGTTTCAATTCTCCTTTTCAAAGGAAATGGGAGGAGAAGGAACAGAGGTGGTGGCCGCTCGGCCAGCAGATAAAGGTGGATGGTAGTTCACCATTTTAGGTGCAAGGAACTTATCCAACTTAACAGCACTGAGGGCAGGAACCTATCCCATTTTCCAGTGCCCGGGCTGCTGTGCCAATGGGGTAGTACTGCTTGCTGTGTCGGGAAGGCAGTCACAGAGGCCTCCTCAAGGTTTGGGAACATGATCTCTTACCTTGGGGCTGCACTGCAGCTGCACCAGTGCTGGAAAAATTGGAGAGGATTGGGCCCTGATGCAGCAGAGCCAAGGGGGCATGTCTTACATCCTGCGGTTGGGGGGCAGTCACAGAGGTCTCCTCAAGGTAAGAGAATGTTTGTCCCCTTGTTGCCTTAGCATTGTAAAACTGGATAAGATTGGGCCCCAAGACTGCTCTTGGATCCCACAATTTCTAGATTTCACTCAGGACATCAACATACCTCTAATCTTTCAGAAGTAACCTTGGCACAGCTGTTAAGACAGTGTTAAGATATGGTTGATGAATAGGAACATCTGACACTGCTGAGAAGTAGTAACATTTTAAATTCTTTATGCATTTATCATCTCCTTGCATCTCTCCGGTATTTGTTTCCTAAGATACCGTACTCTAGAAAGCTTCCAAACAACCATGACCTCATTTGGTCTATTTATCCATAACAGGAGCAACTAGTTTACATGATTAACGAGAGATTTGCTATGAACTCTTGGACAGGACAAGAGTACAAAGGAACAATGTGTCAGCTGGTTCATTTTTTTTTTTTTTTGCTTGTGAAGCCAGTTAACTAATCAGCCGAATGGAAAGTGAACCAAGATAAATGGAGGCCATTTTATTATGTAGAAGACCGCACATGAAGATAAATTCTGTGCATTTTGCTTCATTTCATCCAAAGTTATCATTGCCATAATTGCTTCTGAACACTCAAGGTGCTCTTCATAAGAGGCTATATCTCAGCAGCCTTTTTTCAGCTGCCTCATTTAGATTGGTACTGGGAGACTTTCATTCATTTGTTTGTTTTGATGTACATATTGTCATGCAGTGGTTATCGAACGTTTAGCACTGGGACCCACTTTTTAGAATGAGAATCTGTCAGGACCCACTGGAAGTGATGTAATGACCAAAAGTGACATCTTTAAGCAGGAAAATTTTTAACAATCCTAGGCTGCAGCCCTACCCACACTTACCCAGGAGTAAGTCCCATTTACTATCATTGTTAAAAGCATATACAAAGTAGCTTGTTGAAAGTACTGGTCTGTATCGTTTACCCAAATGCAGTCACATACTATGGTAGCATCCAGTCTAATATATTAAAAATAAAATATTGAAATGAATGGGGACCCACCTGAAACTGGTTTGTGAACCACCTAGTGGGTCCCACAGTTTGAGGACCACTGTTTGAGAAACACTGGTCTAGCTAGTTCTGTAAGTAACCCTAAGGAGACACTTCCAGGACCCCACACTGGATGAGCTAGGCAGCTGCATTCATTTTTCCCCTGTCCAAGTGAACTAGATTTTTTTTTTCTGTTAAGATCCTTTAAGAGGTCCCTGGCATTTGCACCTGATATACAACGTAATAATAATTCCGTAGCAACTCAGTCAACTTTGAGATTAAAAAAGCAAAGGGTTCCTTCTCCTTTTGATACACGAGGTTTTTTGAAACATAATATATTTTAACTGCATCTAATTCTCCACTGTAGGGAATATATAGCAGGGCAATAAACTTGGGAACTTAAATGCATACATCATGGTCTTAAAATACTGATGCCAAACTGAGCTTAGATCAAAATTTCCATGCCTTACATCGCATTAGGTTATTTTAGCAATCCCAGCTTGGAAAAAAAAAATCACCATGGGGTTTAATTGGTACATTCCACAGGCAGCCAGACGCATGATATTCGTCAGAAAATCTCTGAATCATCAAAACATTTTACAGCTTCTGTAATTAAGTTTGTTAATCAGTGAAAAGGTAAAAATACATTTAAATGTTTAAGGGCACAATCCTAAAGTGCCGTTGGGCCGGCGCAAGTCCCTTGCACGGGCCCAGGACTATCACAAATGCACTGTAAGTCAGGTTTGCACTGACTTGGGAATTGGGGAGGCCAGCGCAAGGACACGCGCCAGCCTCTCCATACCAACGTGGGCCCAGTAAGTTTGTGCCGGCTTTTCCAGGCCAGCACAAGGGTGTGGGGAGGAGGCAGGGAGGAGGTGTTTCTAGGCAGGGTAGGGTGGGTGGTGCGTAGTCCCGTGGGCCGGAAGTGGGAGGGGGGTCTGGATCCAGCACTTATGCCGGATCATAGCCCTGTTCCCAGGCAAACCAGGGGAAGCTCCAGATCTGTGCCACTGCTTTAGGTGGTGCAGATCCAAGTAGCCCCAGTGGGCTGCTGCACCATGACATGGGGAAAGGGAAATTATTTCCCCTTGCTTCAGGCCAAGCCACAGCCAGCCCCAAACTTGCACCGGATACAGCACAGGTCCACCAGCCTGCCTGTTCCAGCGCAAGTTAGAATTGCACTGTCTGAGTTTATTTAAATACTCCTTTGGTTCATCTCAGTACCTTTCATATCTGCTGCTCTTTGGGGACATTCGGTTTGCTTCTTGCTTGGAAAAGGATGGAGGAAATATTCACCACAGGTGACGGAGGCTGCATTGTGGCTGCATCGGCACGGGAGAGTAGGGAAAGATTTGGCCCTTGGACAAAGAAGAGCTGAGTTCAAGTTCTTACTCAACCAGGACATTCACTTGCTGGCCATGGGCCAGTCCCTCTCTCTTAGCCAAATCGATCTCACAAAGTTGTTAGGACATAAGAATGGGACCACGCATATATGATCTTGAATGTCTTAGTGGAAGGGTGGAATAAACGGGCAAAATAAATACCAGTTTGCAAAGATATCTAGAAAGCTTATAAGAGTCAAATGCCTCCTCTGGAAGGGCACATAATCGTGTGTGTGTGTGTGTGTGTGTGTGTGTGTGTGTGTGTGTGTGTAAATATATAACCTATCACAGACCTCAATTTCGTATACCTGTCCCTATTCCCTAATACAATAGCTCTCAAACTGTGGATCCAGGACCCTCAGTCCTGGAGGTATGAGATATTGAGGTCTGTGATAGGTTATATATTTACACACGCACACTGGACCCACCAGTGGATCATGACTCAATTTTTGGTGGTTTGCAAAACTGACAAGGCAGATTAGGCTATGTGCATCAAGGGTTAAACAAGCTGCTACTTGGGTGGGAGTACTGCTGCCCAATCACCATTCTAGTCACAGCTCTTGGCATTTATAAATCAGCTAGCAGCCTTTAGGGCAATGATTTATCAACCTTTTTCATCTCATGGCACACTGAAAAGGCACTAAAATTTTCAAGGCACACCATCTGTTTTTTGACAATTGACAAAGCACACCACACTGACAGCAGGTGCTTGCATCCCCCAATTGCCCTACTAACAAATGATCTTCCCTCAAATTCCCGTGGCACACCTGCAGACCATCCATGGCACATCAGTGTGCCATGACACAGTGGTTGAAAATGGCTGCTCTAGGGCCTCTAAAAAGTTTGAGACCCACTACGCTAATATATTGCCTAATAACAGAAAATGATGCATGTGTACTTGGAAGCCCCATAGCATTCAATGGGGTTTCTTCTTTAGTTCTTAATTGGTGCTTGGGAACCAAATCAACCTCTCAGCCAATACTCCAGTGGGAAGATAACTTTCCTGGGGGTAAACCTCCTCTGGCGAGAGAGTGAAGTGCACCAGCATATGCTTCCCCTGTTTGCCTCCATTCCCCTTCCCCTTCCTCTGTTGTCTCTCTGAAGTCAATGTTTAGATTGTGCACCTCTTGGGAACAAGAATTTCTCATTTTGTTCTATCTGAAGCATGAAGTGCACTGATGTTCCTGTAGAATGCCATTAACAATAGTAATATTAATAGGGTAAATCACAGTGTTCCTTATGGTTTGGAAACGTTCTCCCTATGTTGCTTTCTGTTTAGTACCGAAAGCTCTTGCGTGGTTCCTCTCTCTCTCTCTCTCTCTCTCTCTCTCTCTTCTCCTGGGTAAGTGGAATTGTATTGGCCTGTAGCTTTCCTACCAGGCTTAGCCGAGCACAATCATAAATGTACTGAAATGAAACTTGTTTCCCTGGATTGCATTGTTTGATCCAGGCATGCTGCTACAGCCATGAAGTACCCTCAGTGCATTTGTACTGTATGGCACAGAACCTCACAAAAAAACATAGCGGCAAGCACCGAATCTGCTATACTGATGTTCAGGGAGCCGATATCCATGCGCACAGACTGTGGGAATTTGTGGGCAGAGGGTTTGCTTTTCTTTTACTTCTGCCTTTCCTGAGAAATATGGTCTGTTTCAAGTAAGTTACATTTCTCTTTTGTGTCCTTTCACCTTCCCACCCCCAAGAGGCATGTGGTGTTTATCAGCTTTAATCAACATGGCTGACAGAAAACCTGATAGAGACTGGCTGCCTCTACTAGTGGGGCCAAAGTCTTTTGAAAATGTCAGTGGTGAATACGTGGTGTTTACATTTCCTTGGGACTTGAGCTCTTAACTGATTTTTTCCTCTCTCCCTCCCTCTCTCTTAAACACAGGAGGGATGAAAGTAAAGGTTATTTAAGAATCTGTCAGAAACCGTATCTTAAGATATGCCTACCTTTGGTGTGTGGTGATGGTCCCCTGCCACTTGCACATCTCTTGTGCCCCTTTCATCAGTGACATCAGCAGCTTCCCAGGCATGATTTGTCCTGCAATAAAGAAACCTCTTTATCGACCTTTCGTTTTGGAAACAAAATAGTTTCCTCCATGCATTGGCACTATCTTGGATTCTGAAGAAATTCATGGTAGGGGAACTAAAGGATGCTGTCAAGACACCCTGGGGTACTAGATTGGATCAGGATAACATGCCTTTAGAATACATCCAGTTCTACACCATTGGCCGATGCATGGAGGGGGTGGCATTGGCATATATTAAGGAACTGGGAAGGATCTGAGCATACCCAACTGCTCTGACTTTGTTCTGATTGGCAATCCACAGCCCAGTCCTATGCATGTTCTACTCCACTGACTTCAATGAAACCTACTCCCAAGAATGAGTGTATAAAATGGCAGCACCAAGAGACCAATCCTAAGATCCTGGCGCCGGCCCTACAACAGCGTTAAGTTGCAAATGTGCCTGATGGCATGATAGTGACACTCAGCACTAGGTCAGGTGGCGCAAGTCCAAGGAGACCCATTGAGGCTGTGATGCGTTACCCAGGGGTAAGGGAAAGAGTTTCCTCTTACCTCTGGCTGAGCCACTTTGGGCCCCGATACAGCACTGGATACAGTGCAGGCCTCCTTTCTAGAACATAAGAACATAAGAACAGCCCCACTGCATAGGCCCATCTAGTCCAGCTTCCTGTATCTCACAGCGGCCCACCAAATGCCCCAGGGAGCACACCAGATAACAAGAGACCTGCAAGGCCTCCTGGGAATTGTAGTTTAAGAACATAAGAACAGCCCCACTGGATCAGGCCATAGGCCCATCGAGTCCAGCTTCCTGTATCTCACAGCGGCCCACCAAATGCCCCAAGGAGCACACCAGATAACAAGAGACCTCATCCTGGTGCCCTCCCCTGCATCTGGCATTCTGACATAACCCATTTCTAAAATCAGGAGGTTGCACATACACATCATGGCTTGTACCCCGTAATGGATTTTTCCTCCAGAAACTTGTCCAATCCCCTTTTAAAGGCGTCCAGGCTAGACGCCAGCACCACATCCTGTGGCATGGCGTTCCACAGACCGACCACATGCTGAGTAAAGAAATATTTTCTTTTGTCTGTCCTAAACCGCCCAGCACTCAATTTTAGTGGATGTCCCCTGGTTCTGGTATTATGTGAGAGTGTAAAGAGCATCTCCCTATCCACTCTGTCCATCCCCTGCATAATTTTGTATGTCGCAATCATGTCCCCCCTCAGGCGTCTCTTTTCTAGGCCGAAGAGGCCCAAACGCCGTAGCCTTTCCTCATAAGGAAGGTGCCCCAGCCCCGTAATCATCTTAGTCGCTCTCTTTTGCACCTTTTCCATTTCCACTATATCCTTTTTGAGATGCGGCGACCAGAACTGGACACAATACTCCAGGTGTGGCCTTACCATAGAGTTGTACAATGGCATTATAATACTAGCCGTTTTGTTCTCAATACCCTTCCTAGGTATTGCTAGTTGCTAGTTGCAACCCTTGCTAGTTGCTTACAGCAGTGGTTCTCAAACTGTGCGTCTGGGCCACCAGTGGGGTCACGACCCAATTTTTGGTGGTTCACAAAACTGACAGTGCAGATTAGGCTATATGCAACAAATGTTAAACAAGTTGCTACCTGGGATCACTGCCATCTAGTCACCATTATAGCCACGGAGATTTCAACAGTTGGTTAAGTGAATTTTTTTAAGGAATTTTTTTTTTAAGGTGGGTCCGGCTGCTAAAATGTTTGAGAACCAGACAGGGGCTTACAGCATTTGGTGAATCATTGGGAGAAAAACTCCAGTGGGGTGTTGGAGTTTGGGGGAAAGCGAGTGTGGATCTGAGATACGTCTTGGGGGAAAAAAGCCAGAGGCTCTCAGCCGCTCTACATAAACTAATTCGGAGGCAGGTTGCGGTGATGAATCATTGTCAAGTTCCCGCATGCCACCAGCAGGAAGATTTAGGGTCCCTTGAGTTGTTCTGTGCAGTCATCAGCCTTGGCTCATTCAATCTTCATCAGTGGTTCTGTCCTCCAGCTTATCTTCCCAAATGTTTAATGAAAAGGAAACAACAACAAAAAGAAAAGTTATAATCAGGTAATTTTCAAGAATTATTTTTGGCATTAAGCATTAAGCAGACTTGCTGTTGACAGTGGTATTAACAAATGTAGAGCATATGCCTTGGATTAGATGCTCCATGCTTGACAAGTCAGGTAAAGTGATGAATAAATAAAAATTCCACTTGCTTTCTCATTTAATAGTCACCGGTTCTGTTTTATGCCTTTTTCTTTTTTCTACTCACAATTTAAAAAAAGAAAAGGAAAGAAAAAAGGAATAATCATTCTAGGCACGAGCTGGCCCACTTCTAAGGCTCTGAGCAGATTGTGGCTTTAACATGATTTGCACCTGGATTCCTTTGGAATAGATGCTTAAAGTCTCAGACTGCTAAAACTTAAACCCCAAACTACGAGGAAAAGCAATATTCCTGCAATGAAATAATTTGGGGAGAAAGGAATTCTACAGCTTTCATCAAGAAGGCAGGCTGAGTCTTGGTATCCATGAAGGTTCTGTTTCCAGAACCCATGTAGATGCCTAAAATCATGTTAAAGGAAATTCATTAAAAAACAATGTCCCTTCACTAGGCAACTTAAAAACTGACTTGCTGTCCTTTGCAATGCAGGATAGTGGCAGACAATCAGTCCTTCTCCAGACTCTTAGAAAGGCTTCACTTGGATGCAGTGATCCCTCCCTTCACCAGGAGCACGGTGCAGGGAAAGAATGAAAAGGGGAGGTGATCATCACTTCCCTTTGTATTCTTTCATGTATTGGAGGGAGGGGAAGGAGGGGTCACTTGCCTTGGACTGAAGCTGTACTGAGCACCAGGAGAGAGAATGATTGATGGATTGTCTGATAGCCTCTCCCACATTAACAAAGCTATTGTTAAATGACTTTTTTCCTTTAATTTAAAGGGCCTTTCTCATTGCGTTGAGATAAAGCTGCGGGTGAAAAATCCGTGGATAGTTAGGTTATACCTGTACAGAAGAATACAAGAGAATATCTTATTTGACCTTTCTACCCAGACATTTGTATTCACTGAAGTAAAAAACAGTGGAATTAATTACAAAAGGCTTGTTGGGGAGGATGGATTGCAAATTGGAGAATTTTGGGGCTGCCACAGGAGTCCACCTCTTTATTATTAGGCCATACCCCTGTAATGACAGTCTGTGTCCCGGTATAAGCCTTCCTCACCCCCATTCCAATGTTCAAGTTTTGACCACCTTGGGACAAGAAACAGTCCCTGCCTTATGACATCACAGGCCTCGCTTTGTGACATCACCAGACTCTGCCTCAAAATATCAAATATTTAGATGTATCTTATATCAACCTCATTAAGGAGAGGGCAAGGGAATGAAAGTCTCTCTGTTCCTTTACTTCTTTGTCCTTCCAGTTGTTTTGTTTAATAATTTTGTAATTGTGCTTCCTATATGATACAATTTGACATATCACCTATATTTTAGGAAGGGTCACATTGACAGAGGATACCTTAAAAAAGATATTCAGGAAGATTTTGGGGGAACAAAAAATACATGGGAATCCAAACAGGACGCAGCAGCTGTGAGCAGAAATCATTTCAGAAGAGTGTTAAACAGAGGGCAGAATTAAAATCATCTTTCTTTGCTTTGTAATTTCCAGGTCTAAATTTGCCAAAGACATAAAAATTTAGGAAAGGAGGAGATACAGCAAATACAAAGGAGTTGAGCAAATAACATTCAAAATGATCTGGATACATTCAGCTTAGAAGCCGATAAGTAGCTTAGCCAGTTCAGTCCTACAGAAGTCTAAAGTAATAAGATTAAGGAACGGAAAATAATCAGTGACACACACACACAGATACAGGCTAGGACAGAAACTGCCTGGAAAAGAAGCCATTTGGTAATAGGCATTCACAGGAAAAATGAAGAACAGGTTTACAGGCATAATCCTATGGGTGCTTACTCAGAGGTAAGTCCAGTTTTGTACAATGGTGCTTACTTGAAGGTAAGTGTGCAAAGGGTTGCACTGTTAGTCATTCTGTTTGTCCAGGTTGAAAATAGTGGAGCCTGGTTCTGTTTAGCTCCTTCTGTTCAAATATGAGGCACTATTTCCTGATCCTGTTCTTATTTTATTGGAACCTATTATTGGATTTCCATTGACCCTCATCACATGGGCTTGCACACCTGTTGCCCATTTGGAGACTTAGTTTATGGGCTTCCAAATACTATCCAGCGCTAGAGACAGTGCAGGCCAGCTGGCCTGCTTATTCCAGCACAAGGTAGGAGGTGGATCCCTTATAACTTGGACTAAGGGAATTTATTTCCCCTTACCCTGTGTTTCCAAACGTCTCTCACCTAAATGGGGCTACTCAGATCTGTGCCAGCTAAATCACTAGTGCAGATCCAAGCACCTTGGTATAACTCCGGGCTGCTCAAGAGGGGGGTTAGGATCCAGTCAGAGGTTGGTCCCACTCCCTTCCCAGGTCCGGTCCACCCACTGGCCTGCCCATTTCCCACCCTTCCCCACCCCAGAACACCCCTGTTCCACCCTCCCCCTCCCTCCCCAAATCCCCTGCCTGCCACCCCAGGCTGGTGAAAAACTTGCCCCTGCGTGGTGGGGATATGGCATGGGAAGGCAAGTATGTGTCCTCATACTGGCCTCCTCGACTCCTGAGGTGGTGCAAATGTGCTTTATGACAGTCCTGGGCTGGTGCTACAGATTTACGCTGGCCTAATGAGTGCTCTGGGTTGCACCCAAAATCAAATGGATCAACCTGCCTTGAAAAGCAAGTTATAGTATTATAGCAAATTTCTACACACACACACACACACACACACACACACACACACACACACACACACACACACGTAAATGCTTGAAAACTCTCTGCTTTCCCAATTATTAAAGATCCATGGAGTTTATATTAAATGGGCAGGTTTTGCCATATTGGGGGAATTATTCCCAAGCAATTCCATCCTGTAAGAGACTGGCAGAATAGCTCCTTAATTGGATTTGTTCACAGTAGTGATAGCATGATTGAAAACACAATGTCGACACGAGAAAATGTAGTGTAAAGGAAAGAGAACATTCAATGTCTTGAGCTGTCAATTGACGGTGAATTGGATTTTGCCAAGCAAATTCGAATCAAAATGGTGAAATTAAAAGTGATAAAGTGGCAACAGTGGGATAAAAAAATCCCTCCCCAAATTAGATTTACGCCTCCTCGGGGCCATAAAAACCTGATTATCTTGACGCGGCTTGATCAATCGTTGCCAGACAATTACTTTAACAAGTTAAGCGAGTGCATTTTGCTTTGATACTGAGAAAGTTAAACTATATTTGCTCCTCTGGCTGATAGGAGGAGGAGGAGTGCAAGGCAGCATTGAGAACAGAATGTGAAATCCCCACATCATGTTGCATTTGTGACAAGTAGCCCATAAAGTCCATGCAGCAAATAAAATTCTTCTTTAATTGAGAAAAAGGTTTGTGCTTGAAGTTTGTAGTTCGGATGTCATATTGGTCAGCTCATCTAGCATGATCTGAGTCAGATTTGATCCTTCCACTCTTCTATTTATGCATTGCCCTTTCCCCAGTAATATTGTGTCAGGTTTGGTTGTCCATTGCTCAGTTGAATTTAGTTCCAAAACTTCTTCATCCAAGCTTCTCCCAAGACTGTAGAGTTATGAATTACCTGGTCTGGTTTCCAAAGTGGGAACCAATGCAGTTGGAATCCTCCATTCTTCCATGTTTTGAGTTTGTTTTTTTGTTTTTAAATTCCATTTCTAGATTGTGAATTCTGTGCTTTCAGTTTATTCAGTTCCTTCATGCCTTTTCCCTTCTCTCTATTGTCAATAATTAAATTCCATAGAAAGCAGCTTGGATGTGATTATATAAAGTACAGGTTGAGCCTCAGTTCCAAGCACTCACCTAGATGAAAAAAAAAAACGCACTATAGCAAATCAATTTTTTATTTGCTATAAATGCACTTTCAACAAAGTTTATTTGCTCCAGTGATTTAAAAACAGCCTTGCTGACCTTTGTGATGTAAGATAAGAGTCATTAAGAAGACAATCCATCAACCAGTCCTCCTCCAAGCGCTTCACTCAGCCCCTCCCTTCACCAATGCAAAGTGATCACCTTTCTTTCTTTCTTGCTCAAGGGGAAGGGAGGGTTCCACTGGGGAGAGAAGGACTGATGGATTGTCAGCCAGCTGCCCCCTCTATCTCTCATTAAGGAGGCTATTGTTAAAGGACTGTTCAGTTTTTTCAAACTGATTTTAAAAGGATACATTTTTCCCCTTCTCTAGGGATTAGCAGATTCCTTCTCATTTGCAGGGGCCATTCGTGTTGAGTCAAATCCGTGAGTAAAAAATCCGTGTATAAATAGGCTGGACCTGTAGTGCAACGAGATTTTTTCTGTATGGTGTTTTACCACTGCCCAAGTTTGCTTGTGCATGTCAGTACAACACTGCACCAAAAGAATCTTGATGCAGCCATATATATGATCTCAGCTCTTTTCTCCCTTTTTGTTCTATCAATGCATACATACAAAGTGATAATATAAAGGATAAGTAGGTGCAAACAAATACAACAGAAACCTGTGCCCCATGGAGCAAACAACACTTTTGGAATTTTAGACATCCTTAGCTAGACAGGAACTGTAGCATTTAGTGTGCATGTAAGAACATAAGAACAGCCCCACTGAATCAGGTCATAGGCCCATCTAGTCCAACTTCCTGTATCTCACAGCAGTCCACCAAATGCCCCAGGGAGCACACCAGATAACAAGAGACCTCATTCTGGTGCCCTCCCTTGCATCTGGCATTCTGACATAACCCATTTCTAAAATCAGGAGGTTGCACATACACATCATGGCTTGTAACCTTTAATGGACTTCCCCTCCAGAAACATGTCCAATCCCCTTTTAAAGGTGTCCAGGCCAGATGCCATCACCACATCCTGTGGCAAGAAGTTCCACAGACCAACCACACACTGAGTAAATAAATATTTTCTTTTGTCTGTTCTAATTCACCCAACACTCAATTTTAGTGGATGGCCCCTGGTTCTGGTCCCCTGCATAATTTTGTATGTCTCAATCATGTCCCCCCTCAGGCGCCTCTTTTCTAGGCTGAAGAGGCCCAAACGCCATAGCCTTTCCTCATAAGGAAGGTGCCCCAGTCCAGTAATCATCTTAGTTGCCCTCTTTTGCACCTTTTCCATTTCCACTATATCTTTTTTGAGATACGGCAACCAGAACTGGACACAATACTCCAGGTGTGGCCTTACCATAGATTTGTACAACGGCATTATAATATTAGCCATTTTGTTCTCAATACCCTTCCTAATGATACCAAGCATAGAATTGGCCTTCTTCACTGCCGCCGCACATTGGGTCGACACTTTCATCGACCTGTCCACCATCACCCCAAGATCTCTCTCCTGATCTGTCACAGACAGCTCAGAACCCATGCCTCCTTAAAGAACATTTGCCTCCCTTCCTTAGAACAGCCCTCCAAATAGAATCCCATTTACGGAGGCAGCAAGAATTCTCTCAAATGAGAATGGACAACATTGCCCTAAGTCAGTAAAGGCAATTGCTGTGTGTCGTTTTCTAATTGCTTTCAAATGTTGATTTGGGAGAGGGGAAAAAAGGAGCTGACGAGGACCAAAATGAAGCTATTTCAATTACAGATCAAGACTCCTCTCCCTCTGAAATTGAGATGGGGCAGGGGAAGTAATGAAGAATGTATGCAAATTGGGCTTGAACATGACATCTGAGTTGGGATGATTTAAGATATGTTTAGCCTTCGGCACACTCCCAATTGCTGTATTGTGAATTCTTGAGAAAATAAAAATGTGCCTTTAGTGTTGATGAAACACTGAAAAGACTATATAGCATCTGCAGTGGTGGAATCAAAAAGCAAGACATTGAAGCAAGATTGTTGCCAGTACAATAAGTCAACACTTGATAGGGCTTGATTTCCCATCTATTTTCTTCCCATTTATTAGCCCAGGCATCTTTTAATAATTATGATAAACAGGCCCTGCCATTAAAAATCAGCTGCAACTTGATAACTGTAATGCAATATATCCCCCTTGCACAGATTTGGTGTAAGAAATTATCCCTCTGTTTAGAATGAGATGCTGTCCAATTATGCAGACGTAGGCTGGCTTCTTTAAGGATGTTTCTTAGATGCCAAATAGACTTGGGGAGGGGAGAAGGACGGGTGGTACATTTGATTAAAATTGCTCTTCAAGTTCAACGCACAAACCAGACGTTAATGTTTACACACTTGGTAATGCAATTTATTGCTGGGATGTAATCATAAGGCTTTAATGATACGGCGCCCGTAATCTGCTTTAAAAAATTAAGAGAGATGAACTCTGAAGAACATCATTGCAAATGCACACAGCGTGAGTTCAACTTAAATTATGTCGCTGGAACTGCTGTGTCAAATTCTGGAGGCTCATCACTATGGAGCACGGTTACTGATTTTACCCTTAATTTTAGATGCTGTTCATTTTTGCCACAGACTTTTTAAAAAGGACACAGTCTAATCGCTCCTGCATACATAGCTCACGGAGCTGCCCAGGTGAGAAGGGATACCCGTTGGACCCAATGGAAAGGGCCATAGGTCAGTGGTACAGCAGCTGAACACAGAAGGCCCCGAGTTCAAACATTGGCATCTCCAAATTGGGCAAGGAAAGACACCACTCTGAAACCCTGGACAGCCACTGATGGTCTGTGTTGACAAAACTGACCTAGATGGCCCAGGATTGGGTGTGCATCAGTGGCATAGCTAGAATGGGTGCAAAGCACTACGTTTTGCAGGTGCCTGAATGCACATGCAAGCGACCCCTCCTCCTTCCCTTCGGAGCTATTCCGGGCAGTGGGAGAAAAATAGAAGTGATGCCTCCATTTTGCTCCCAGTGCCTGGAATGGCTCCAAAGGGGAGGGGGAGGGGCCACCTGCATGGCGCATTCAGATGCCTGCAAAACATAGCGCTTTGCACCCCCTCTAGCTACGCCACTGGTGCATATAGTATAAGGCTGATTGCAACACATGCAATACGTTGAAGCCATTGGATGTATGGCTATAGTAGAGTGTCAGGAACTCTTAAGAATAAGGTGAGAAATGCAGAAGGGTCTCCACAAAAGGGAAAACTGAATGCAGAAGTCCACAAACAGCCTGCTAGCCATTGCTTTAGAATTCCCCTTTCAGCCTAGCCTACAAGGGAACAGGGTCAGCCCACCAACGAAGTGGTGGCCTCAGGCAGCCTT
Organism: Tiliqua scincoides; assembly: GCF_035046505.1. Taxonomy (NCBI): domain Eukaryota; kingdom Metazoa; phylum Chordata; class Lepidosauria; order Squamata; family Scincidae; genus Tiliqua; species Tiliqua scincoides. The sequence continues at coordinate 43,117,414 of NC_089829.1, forward strand.
TGTTCCCAGCCTCATTCAGAGCAGCCATTCACCCAGCCAGAGGTGACTCAGTGCTGGTTCCAGGTTGAATGGAACCCTGGAAAAAAGCCCTACACCAAGCTTCCCATAGCAACCCTGCCTGCACCCTGATGATGCACTGGACACTGCCACTTGGGCTGAGGTCAGCCTAGCCCAGTGTTGTTCAAACTGTGCGGCGCGGCTCTTTAGGGAGGCACCAGGAACTCAAAAGGGAGGCACGGGATGTCCTCTCACAGAGATACAGTCACACCCCTGGGCAGAATAGGAGCCCGTCTTCTGCCCGACATCTGCACTTTTTTTAAAAAGCAGAACAAAGGGGAGTTGCTCAGCTTCGAGAGTGGCTGCTGCCGCCCCACCCTCTTCCGAGCACGCTCGGCTTGCAGTCCTTAACCCTCGCTGATCCTTGTCTGGTTGGTTCCTAGTTCCCATCCTGGGATCGCTTCTCATCAAAGTGAAATCTCTCTTTTCAACCCTCCCTCTTCCACTCCCCCCTTTCGATCTCCAAACCTTCCTGCTTTCCTCCCCAAATAAAACGCTTCCTATTTGACCAGTCACCAGGGGTCTTAAAGTTGTTTCCATGCTCTTTGCAAAGGGGGGGGGGAGACAAGCACACACTTTACTTGGCCAGGAGCAGAAAAAGGGTACTGTTTTTATTTATTAATCTTGTTGTTTGACTGAAGAGGAAAGGCTGTATTTTTAAAGTGATGAATCTTGCTATTTGAAGGGAATACTTATCAGCTATTGATGAAGTGGGGCTTATCCCCTGGGATTCTTATCCCCTGGGGGCTGGGGATAAGAATAGGCCCTCACTTTGGCTGTACTTGTCGTAAGAGGCGACTAAACAGCCACCGGGTAGATGGGACTCGTCAGCCTGGGAAGGCAGCTCATCTGAGAGAAGGAAAACTCTGATCCCAAACCTCCACTGCCTTGTGGCTACATCCAGTTATGGAAAAGGCCTCAGGAGTCAACCTTGAGGCAAAATCCGGAGCCGGAGTCCCTGAGGCAGTTCATGGCTGAACACAGTCACGTTTTGGCAACTCCTGCGATGCCGCTGGAACCAACCGTATTGGCCTCTGCCTTTCCATTGGACCATTTCAGCGACGTAGAGAGGGGGGATTTGCTGCATGGGTAACAGCCTATCCTCCATATCTCCTTTACCCAGGCTTCGCGCCTGGGTAAAGACACTGGAGAAGACACTGTTCCAGAACCACCATTCAGAGAGTGACACCTTAGTCTTCCGAGACTGAAGGATGCCAACAGGTATTGATGAAGTGATTGCCAGCCCAATCCTATCCACACTTTCCTGGGAGTAAGCCCCATTGACTCTAATGGGACTTACTTCTGAGTAGACATGCGTAGGCTTGAGCTATGCATCTCCTAGTATAGGAGACAAATCAGCTTCCTAACCAAACCCTTATCAGCTCTGCTATATTTTCATGGTCTATTTTTGTTTTCCCCACCAGCTGCTGGGAAAATTTAATTTCATTAAATTAATAAAGGGTTCAATCCTATCCAAGGAGAATGGGAGAAATGACTAGTTGGATTGGGGTCCACAGGTGTATGTGTGTGTGTGTGTGTGTGTGTGTGTGTGTGTGTTTGTGTGTGCGTGTAATGTTGGTCAGACTGGTTGTTCACAAAGTTCATTTGATAAAATAATTATATTGGTATACTTACAAAGTTTAAAAGAATGTGTCCTCCTGGACCAGACAAAATCTACCTACTCCAGCATCCCGTCTCCAACAGTGATCAGCAGCTGATCATTTATAAAGCATGTATATTGCTGTGTATTAATAAAATATTTTTAAGATTTGCATTTAATTAATGATATGATTAATATAATTAATATTAATATAGTTAATATATATTTAATATTATATTATAAAAATATAATATTATAATATTATATTTAATATAGTTAATATTTCTGGCCACTTCCTGTTTAATGATGTCACTTCCAGCCCTCAGGAACATGATGGGGAGTCATGGCCAACAGCCATGGGGGTCAAGGGAGCCACTGGCCAGAAACGTTTGAGTACCACTGGCCTAGCCGGTTGAGCTCTCTGATTGGCATGGGCTCTTGGCCAGCTGCCAGCCCTGCCAATTCTGCCTTGCACTTCTCAAGGCCCTTCCACTGGATCCTGCAAGTTTCTTTATCCATGGAGTAGCAGCTCATAAGACTGGAGAATTAATTTGCAACCCATAGCAGCAACTAACATTTTAAAGTGCTAGAGCTTCTATGATTTTAATGAGCAACTCTCACATGCATTTTTTAAAAAGTGTTTAGTTCAGCTCTGAAAGCTTGTCACTGGGGTTACAAAGGAAAGAAGGCCTTTTTGATGTTCTTCCATGGGAGATATTTTGAAGGAAATTAACTATCAAAAGCTACATTTAGGTAACATTTCAAGTAAGCCTTATTTTTTTTTAAGATAAACAGACAAAGGCCTGGGAATTCAAAAATCAAAGCAAACAATCTATCCTGGGTCCTTTACTGTGTAAAATAAATAGAGAGGACTGAAGAGGGAAAGCGTGTTCTCTCCTTTCCAGAACATTTAGGTACCTCTTATAAGTCACAGCGAGAGATGCCATATCAATGTCACGGTCATTTTGGAAACAAAAATGAGCAGCATGTGCATGTTTACTTGTGAGTAGATAAACTTACCTCAGTTCGCTTTGAAGGGCTGGCTGAGTGGAACATCACACCATCAGAACAATCCAGATTTGAATGTGGGGCTCCAAAAAATCTCCAGAAGGTGACCCCCACTATAGTAAAAAAGGATAAAAACAGTGGCTTGAGCAGCTGTGAAAGTGCAACTGTTTTTTAAAGTCATGGAGCTAGGTGGGTCCCAATAGAGCAGGGGTGCTCAAACTTTCAACTTTAGGGATGTTGGACCTTTAACAAGTGTATAGAAGAGAGAATTTCAGCAGGTGCAACTTGTCATCCCACAGATGACAAGCTGCACCTGCTGAAATTCTCTCTTCTATACACTTGTTAAAGGTCCAGCATCCCTAAAGTTGAAAGTTTGAGCACCCCTGCAATAGAGTGTTGTTTTAAAAAATGCATCCAGGTGCTAAAAGTTTGGGAACCACTTAAAACAGTGTTCTTTAACTTGTGGGTCACAGCCCCAATGGGATCACAGAGTCTCATGGGGGGAGGGGCAACTTTGCAGCAACTTTTCAAATCCAGTGCAAAAGAGGGCTTGGATCCAATCCAATAATGGCACTGCCTTATCAAAACTGTCGTCTTGATATAATCCTGTGAAGCCTCTTCCCGTTGTCTTGTCCCACAGCTCCTAAGGCTGGTCCTGCTGAGAGTGCTGCCTCACAGGGTTGTTGTGAAGACACAAGAGGTAGAGGGAAACAGGGCAGGTGGATGTGGGGTGGGCAGTGACAGAATGGGGGTGGGCAGTGGTCCCCAGTCTCGTATGTAATTTATTTATTGGGGTTGCAGCACAAAACGTACACCAGTAGAAGACCACCAGTAGAATCGCTAGGGGGGTGCAGGGGGCACGGTGCTCAGGTGACCTGCGCAAGTGGGGCGACACCACTGCTAGCCAAAATTGTCAAAATCTTCATGTTTTCAAATAATACCATCATGTTATATATCCTTTGGTGTGTAATTTCACGAGGAATGCAATGAAACATACTGTTACGTGAAAATCCCCTTTTTCCTTTTAAGTTGTGATTTTATATCTGGTTACTAAAATATCATGTAGGCCAAACCTCAACATACAGGCCACAATCAAGTCAAGCCACAAGCACATGGAGTGCACAACCCCCACTACCCTGTAGGTCAGTGTATGCATTGTATTGTTTTAAGAGCTATGTGCAAAAGTGTCTCCTGATCCATTCACCATGTATGCAAAACAAGTCGGCATGCACCTCCGGAGGAAGAAGTCTACTGTTCTATTGTTGTAATTCAATCACTCTTAAGTACCCTATGCAAACCGCCTCCAGGGGTTGGCCAAGTTCCCCCACATAGGAAGCCAGCCTTTGCTGATAACTGACTTCCTGATCCTTTCAATTTTTTACATATTCCACGTGCTCCAACTGTGTGTAGTGAGCATGCACATCCAGGAGGCCACATCTGGATCATTCAGGTCAGCAAAAACCCTTAAAAGAGAAAGGCTGCCATGTGCTCTCTCTCTCTCTCTCTCTCTCTCTCTCTCTCTCTCTCTCTCTCTGGCTGCCCTCCAAAGCACAGGTCCCCCATAGGACTCTTCCCCCCCTCCCATCCAACTGCTCCTCAGGACAGGTAACTATATCTTGCGTCTGAAAACTTTTCCCTGCTTCCCCCCCTTTTTCTCCCCTTCTCTACCCATCTTTAGTCAGCAACTGGGTTATGCAGACCAGGGACCCCTAAAATCCTTCCCTAAAATCTATCCTTTTCTGATCTCCTTGGAATGCACCAAATACACTCCACACACAACCACCATGAAAGTTAGGTACACTGGATCCAAGTACTAGGATTCAAGTAGACATATACTTACCATTTTTCCATGTGCATTATGTATACCTATGTGTTTTTGCAATAAAAATATAATCCTATTGAAAGTTATCTTTCTCCCAGTCTCTTTTCAAGCTAAAAAGGAATTTCTTTGCATTACGCTATTTTGTTATCTAGCCTGCGATCCTGAAGTTTCCAAAAGGGTAATATAATTCCCCTTAAAAGATAACAGCCCTTTTTGGTTACAATACCACACTGAAATATCTCTATTCTATCAAATGTTGTAGCCAAAATCCAGTTGGGTGGGGCAGTGGGGCATCACCATGCCCACACCCAGGGCATTTCCCCACCCATTGCATTGGAGGAGGTCCATCATGGGGGTGACACGCTGGCCTGCCACACAGGATGATGCCATTGAAAACCACTAGTGATGCCATTGAAAACCACTGACGTAAAGTATAAACACACAATCTCATTGCCTGCGCTTTGCTGGACACGTAAGCATGGAAAGAATGTGGCAAACTGCCCAAGTTGAGGTCCACTTTGCTGCTTTAATTTTCCTGATCTCTGCTTTAAAAGGGAGTTGTGAGTTCATAATAAAGACTGGAATGAGCTAACTTCCAGATGTTATATTTCCAACCTTTGGGGAATGCAGTCATTTTTTTACTTCCTTTGTCTAACCAGCACTGTGGGTTCACTGAAACCATCCCACACCCATCAGTGTGGGACTGATTCGCATCTACAGAACCCCCATAAATCTAAAGATGGAGTACAGAATCATCCTGCTTTGTATTGCGGATTTGGGTCTTCTAACAGACCAGAGCAGCCACCTACAACATTGCAATGTCAGCAGTGAGAATAACCACAACACTAAAACTTCTTAAAGATGGCTGCGTTTCTGCCACCCACTCTCAAACAAGAAAACATGTGACATCCATTCAGTCCCGTGGCTTGCGCCCAAGAAAAACAAGATCTGGGTGAAGGGAGGGGAACAAGGGCCGTGATAACTGCAACACATGCCAAAATTACAAGCACACCAGCCAGCTCTGTGGCCAACTCAAACATCTCTGCAAATGTGGAGGGCTGTGTTGGGGCCCACCTGGCACCAGCTGTGCAGAAGTAGGTCAGGCACAGAGTAACCCTTTGGTCACATTCTCTTAGCTAGCATCCCTCAAGGCCAAGCTTTTATAGTCCTGCAGCACATTATACGTTTGGAAACAATTGTGCCAAAGCAGACCCAGAAGTCTTGCGGCAGTTCTTTATATGGAATGTGGCTTCCCACAGTGACGTAGCCTGTAAAACGTCCTTTGTTGTTTTGCATGTCAAACCAAGCCTGTGCATTCCTCGAGCGGCCTGGGACTCATTTTCAACACAATGCTGACTGTTCTAACCAGACCCTACCCATGGCTGGACCAAGAAAGTAGCACAGTGGGTATTTTTGGCTCTTTAGAATGCCATTTAGAATGCATCTTCCACAGACAAAGGGATGAGAGAGACATACATGTTGGCAACCTTCAGTCTCGAAAGACTATGGTATCGCGCTCTGAATGGTGGTTCTGGAACAGCGTCTAGTGTGGCTGAAAAGGCCAATTCGGGAGTGACAATCCCTTCCATACCAGGAGCAAGTGCAGTCTGTCCCTGGTCTGTCTCCCTGGCTATGGGCCTTCCTTCTTTGCCTCTTTGCCTCAGACTGTTGGCCAAGTGTCTCTTCAAACTGGAAGAGGCCATGCAGCACAGCCTGCCTCCAAGCAGAACGCTCAGAGGCCAGGGTTTCCCACCTGTTGAGGTCTACTCCTAAGGCCTTCAGATCCCTCTTGCAGATGTCCTTGTATCACAGCTGTGGTCTACCTGTAGGGCGCTTTCCTTGCACGAGTTCACCATAGAGGAGATCCTTTGGGATCCGGCCATCATCCATTCTCACAGCATGACCGAGTGAAGTGGCAGTGTACATGGTTCTGTGTTTGACCTTCAGCATTTCAATGTGGGTCATGGAAACTGTGTGCCTTCTGAGTGGAGAATTTTGCGTGGACACCATGCTCATTGATGCAGATAAATGCTGCTAGTGTGGGGAGCAGGTCATGGAGAGGATCAAAGCGCACCAGCATAGCCCTGAACGTTGCTAACTAACATTGGAGTGCAGTGTGCCATCCATGGGCTCAGCATCAAGATTTGAATATCCACAGATGCTGAGCCCACGTCTAGAGGGCCTTGGAAGACCTTCTGGATGCAGGCCTCCCCATGCCTCAGAAGGCCTCCCAGATGTTTGCAGCGTGAACAGAAGTGCCTTCCAGTCATGTCCAGGAGGCTTCTGAGGAGGCCAAAAGGCAACGTACAACGCATGACCTCCAGAGGTCTGGGCGTGGTCCCCAGAGTTCATTATCTGGATTTTGATATCGAGGGTCCCAGAACAGATCTCCTGCAGACACTGAGGGCCCACCCACTGTGTGTCCACACTGAGGTAGCCTCTGAGAAGGGTTTATTTTCTTTCTTCTTGGCTGCCTCTCTGACTCCCCCTCCGCTTCTAATCTCCTTTCAATTATCCATTATGTTCCTAGATATGAGACTGTTTCTCCCACCACAAAAGCTCCATTGAGCAGTTTATTACTTATGTAGCCTTTGCTGGCCTGTGAGGCAAACATGAATGTCAGCTCTATATGGAAATAAATGTGTCTGGTTGACATTGATTCGGCACGGTGTGTGTGTGTGGAGGGGAAGGCCCATGATTTACCGACAAACATTTCCATGATTTCATAATGAAGATGAATGAGTCTCTGGTTTTCTTTTGTTTATTGATTTTTTTCCACCATCCTTTCATAGGCTCTTAAAGCCTTTTGTTTAAGTTTAAAATAACTTTTTTCCCAACAGGTTCATATTAATATTCCTTGATGCTTGGAGATTGCATGAAGTGGCTGATACACATTCCGCCCCTTTCTCAACTATTTTCTGTGCCTTTGACAATGGGGGTGACCTTTTCTGCTGTTTGATCTGATGATTTTTTATTTAAATTATTTATTTTCTGCCTTTCCTTCCAAGTCATCGGAGTGCTCATTTTCTTGGGGTGGGGGCATTTGCATTCCCTTTGGCCAGATGCCACTAAAGGCAAGGTATGGGAAAGGCAGGATTAGAAGTGCAATGCGCACAGTCTAGGCCACACTGGACATATTCCCAGACCCCCACCCCCGCACACATGCATGAACAAAACGGACCAGATGAATGCAGCAAAAAATTTTCCTGCTTGCCTCCATATATATTTTTCCCCAAAATGTGTTTTTTCTCCCTCTCCCCCCCAAAAGGAGAAAATCAGCAGAAAATATAGGAAAAAGGAATTTTGAAGATACATCTTTTTAACTGCTTTGAAAGATAGCTATTTTTAGTTGAAAAATAGCGAACAGCTACAGCCAGCTGGGCAAGCCAAGTCCAGCATCAATTACTTGAGTGCCGGTTACACTCAAGGTGGTGTAGGCTTGTCCAAGAAGGTTGCTGCTGGAACCTGTGCTGATAGATCACTTGGTTATTGCCAGGTCAGGTGCTCACCTTGAGCCCTTCCTTGACTGAACCCAGCCTGACTGAGAGAGAGCACCCAGTTCCTGCAGCTACTGCTACTCTCATGTCCTCATTCGCCAGGAATGTATGGAGGGGAGGGGTGTCTACTCATCTAGTTCCCCTTTTTGACCCACTGCCTTGTCTTTTCAAATCAAGATGGGAGGCAAGAAGGAGGTGTCTGGTGATGGGAAGGGAGAGGAAGGTGTGATGGCAGTAGAAGCAGGTGGCAACAGGAGGATGCTATGGTGGGCGTTACAGTCTAAGGGGTCGTAAACCACTCCAGATCCCCTCAACCTGGGGTGAATTTTATGGCACACTTCCAACTTGCTGTCTCACACCTCAGTGAGTTAGGTGTGCAACTTCCAATTAGGTTTTCCAAGTAATTACATCTCTTAGGTGTGTGATAATTAGAGAGATGATTCTACTGTGCTTTAATGTTTCTGCTGTTCCCAACCAATCTTGGATGCCAAACCAAATCAGAGAGAGTTGAGTAGAGTTCTTAACACATAAATCAACTGAGAACAGTTTTCCAATGCAGAGTCCCACTGATTAGCACCTAGCACTGGCTCACAGGGAGTCCTGGGTTTTCTCAAGGGAACAGCCCTTGCCAGACCAAATTTCATTGCCTCTGCTCTGGAACAACCAGTTTCCTCAGCCTCTGGAAAAAGACCGGGGCCTACAGATGTACAGACAGCACTTGGGACTTAACAGACTAAAAACAATAAAACTAACTTCCTAAGACTTACTAGGTCTTAACACTAGTCTTCATCCTATCTTGTTATATCTGGCTAGACAGGAGTCCATGATGAGAAATGGTGCAGGTCCAGCCTTGTTATACACAGATTTTTTACTCACGGATTTGACTCAACACGAATGGCCCCTGCAAATGAGAAGGAATGTGCTGATCCCTGGAGAAGGGGAAAAATGCATCCCTTTAAAATCAGTTTAAAAAACTGAACAGTCCTTTACCAATAGCCTCCTTAATGAGAGAGAGGGCAGCTGGCTGACAATCCATCAATCCTTCTCTCTCCAGTGGACCCCTCCCTTCCCCCTGAGCATGTGAATGAAAGGTGATCACATTGCATGGGTGAAGGGAGGGGCTGAGTGAAGCACTTTTGTAAGCACTTGGAGGAGGACTGATTGATGGGTTGTCTTCTTAATGACTCTTATCTTACATCACAAAGGTCAGCAAGGTTGTTTTTAAAACACTGGAGCAAAGAAACTTTGTTTTTTAAATTGATTTGCTATAGTGTGTTTTTTGCCATCCACATGAGTGCTTGGAACGGAACCCTCAGGAATAATGAGGCTCAACCTCTAGTCACACCCCCTCCTAAAAAGTGGAGTACTTTTTATACCTTTCTCCCAGTTTGCAACCTATAGGACCTCAGTTCCAGCTGAAGCTTCTAGAACAGTGTTCCTCAAACTGTGGGTCAGGACACATGAGGTGGGTTGCAAGCCAATTTCAGGTGGGTCCCCATTCATTTCAATATTTTATTTTTAATCTATTAGACTTGATGCTCCCATGGTGTGTGACTGCATTTGGGGAAATGTTACAGATCTGTACTTGTAACAGGCTACTTACTTTTCATGTGCTTTTAACAATGATAGTAAATGGGACCTACTCCTGGGTTGTGTGGGTAGGATTGTAGCCTAGGATTGTTACAAATTTTCCTGCTTGATAATGTCACTTCCGGTCATGACATCAATTCCAGTGGGTCCTGAGAGATTCTCATTCTAAAAAGTGGGTCCTGGAGCTAGAAGGTTACAACTGCAACTCACTCCTGCCCCTTCCATATAGAAAACACAGCTGGAGTGCATCAGTAATCAAAGGTGTTTTTGAATAATTAAAACAAGCTATGCAGAGCTAGTCTCTTAGCCACACAGATTTTGGTATGGATGCTCCCAATTCCAAATAAAGCATGCTAATGAGCTGCTTTCCCACAGCAGGAACATGGCTAGGTCCAAGATGGCATCAGGCAGAAGCCTTCTTTATAATACTTAAACCAGACTTACATCTTTGTGTTACAATGGGGGGGGGGGGAGGGTGGCAGAATTGTCCCCATTTTGTACTCCTGCTCAAATTGGGCCTTGCCTGACTCTGGGAAATGCAATCCCCTGCAGAAGTTGATTTTCACCAGTGAATATGACAAAATAGGCTTGCCGAGACCTGCTCTGCGGGGAAGGTTAGACGACTTTAACCAACAAGGGCAAGAATAATGGGCATTTCATTGTGTGCTATATCCAGTGGAGATTCCTTGGTGCCTCCAACTTCTTCATACATGGGTACAACATCATGCACTAACTTCTGCTACTCCAAATTGCCTATGAGATGCTTTTTAAAAAATATGTTAGCTACTTTTACAGGGATTTAAAGCATATCCATATCATACAAATACTCATCAACCATTAACCAACAAACATTCCCTCCCCAGATATTCTGAAGTGTCTGCAGAGCAAATGCTCTCCTTTCTTTTTTGCCAAGTAACTGAAACCAGCTTTCATGTACATTCCATTGCCTGCTGTGGGATTTTATTTGCTTTCTTTGAACAAATTATTGTTAGCTTGCACCTCTAAAGGGATGGGATTTTTTTCTTCTTCTTCTCTCCCCTTCCAGTGTTTTTCAATTTATTTTGACGGACACAGTGAATCATGTGCTGTCATCCTGTTTACTCCTCATTGTTAAGGTCAGCAATCAAGATTTCATGTCATTGGTGGCTGGTTAGTTTTGATACTTCCAGCATCTCATGCGCGCTCGCTGATATTTCTTCTGGTAGATGTGCCGACTGAAAGGAAAGGACAAATAGCCTTGCTATCAGTCTTCATTTGAAATTGCAATTATATTTTCTTCTCTCTCTCTCTCTCTCTTACTCACACACACACACACACACACGCACACACGCACACACACACACCCCTGCCTATGTGCACAATTCACCATGTGAAGAGGACCTTCAGCACACCGAGGTCCTCTCCTCCAGGTGTTAATTTCTATACTGAAGGAACAGCTGCAATGGACTTTGATGGTGACTATTTATTATACTCCCTGGCTTTTTTCAGGATTGGGAAGACAGAAAACTTAATACATAGATAATCCCAGAATCCATATAATATGTATATTTTGCTGCTCATTAGACACTCGAATGCCCCAATTATTACTTGCAAAATAGATATAAAGATGTATTGAGATTTGGACCATTTAAATATAAGCTCCCAAAAATCACTCAAAAAAAGCAAAGCACATAAAAGACAAAAGACCCATCATATCAATGCTGACAAGTAAAGCAGATCAGATTAAAGAATAAATGTTTGGTTCTTATCTCTTAGACTTGGTGAAATCTGGGTTTATCTGCCAAGAGACAGCTATATTTGTGCTTCAAAATCCAAACATCTGTTTCCAGGCAATGTTTTCCTTTTTTTTTTTTTATTATGAACCTTCCTCCCAACCCAGCATCTGTGCTATAATTCCGCTCAGAGCTCCAAAGATCTTTATGCAGACAAAGACTTGACAAGAGAAATTGCCTTGGTAGCAAATTTGCACAGATGCGTCTGAACACAAAAAGGGAGAGAATGGACAAAGCAAGTGTTGGGTGCGAAATGACAACACACAACGTTGCCTCAATCCTTCTTCTTAATTTACAGGTGCATCTTTCCTCTGGTCTGCCACGGATACAACCTACACTGCTTCCTTGCCTGACTCCATGCACTGTTTCATCCAAAAATGCAAGTGCAGGATTTTTGGTTTGATTTTTACAGGCACTGCACGAAGCGTTCATAGGATTGAAGACTGAAAGCAGTGGTTCCCAAACCTTTCTGACTGGTGTCTCCCTTGACCTATCTGGCCATTGGCTGTGGCTCCCCATTAGGGCTACATACATTGTATAAGGCAGCAAGTTTTTTGCAAGGATTCCGTGGCTCCCCTGACTGGTTTCCACAGCTTCCGAGGGGAGCCATGGCTCAGTTTGGGAACCACTGCCTTAAAGTGTATCTGCTGTTGGGGAAAGATCTGTGAATATCCGAAGGGGAAACATTGCCTGAAAAGAAAACAAAAACAAAAACAGGGCAGAAGTAAATACAATAGTTTGAGAATGTTTGTCAGCAGCAGTGTGACCTAATGTTGCCTCTTGTCCGTGGCCACTGCACAATTCCCTAAAAATGCCAGTGCTTATGGCATCCTCGTGGTGTTTCTTCAATTGCAAAAGGGTCCAGAGGGTAGAGCCTCTGTCTGCCTGAAGATAACATCCACTAGGTCACCAGTTCGAGGCCACCGGCACCGTGCGACCTTGGAGCAGCTGACAAGCTGAGCCGAGTTATTCCATCTGCTCTGAGCGTGGGAGGATGGAGGCCAGAATGCGAAGCCAGATCGGAATGAAACACCTGAATTGTTGTGGCTCTTGAAAGAAAGAACCTTCTTTCAAATTGTAAAAATCCCTATTTAAATAGGGATTTAGATAAAGCCTGCCTATGTAAACCGCCTTGAATAAAGTCTTGAATAAAGACCAAGAAAGGCGGTATATAAATACCTGTTGTTGTTGTTGTTGTTGTTGTTACAATTTGAATGGAGGAGCTCCTTTTTTGCATCATCCTTGTCAATCAAACTAACGTCCTGGGTCCCACATTTTTAAGAATGATATTGCTAGGCTGAAGCAGGTTCAGGTGAGGCCAGCAAAGATGATGAGAGGTCTGCAGATGAACTCTCTGAAGACATATCATATGGAAGATGGAGCTGATGCACTCTGGTGGCTCTGAGCACAACTAGAACCACTGGGTCAAGATTACAGGGATACAGGTGTTGCCTTTACCAATCAATTTAGATTTGATCCAAGAATTCCCTATGTAAGACTACCTGGTATTATGCAATATTAGCTTCTCCCTTGTTGGAGGTTTTCACTGGGCAGCCATCAGGCAGGGGTGCTGTTGTAGGTGCCTGCACTGTGAAGGGGGTTGGACTAGATCACCCCCAAGCTCCCTTCCAACTCTAACATTCTACAAGGCTATGAAATGGGGAGCGTGTGTAACCATCCTCTTTGTATCGATCCAGCAGCACAAACTGCACTTGTGTGGGTTAATGATCCCTCTCCTTCAATCGTCTTATTGATAAAAGGAAGCCTCATTTAACTTGAGCTCAATCAGTTCTGGGAGGGAGGGGGCTTGGAGGTAGAATGGAAGTGTCACACTCTGTGTCTTGGCAGTGGAGACTGCTTCTCATGTGGAAGTGGATTTACTGCTACTGTCGTGCAAGTAAGCAAGGCAACCTTTTACTATCCAACAGCTGATGATAATCTTAGCAAAAAAGCATGGGGCTCCCTTGACACTCTGGTGCCAAGCTATATTCTGAGTAGATGAAGGCCTTGATGCTTGTACAAATCATCCAACTTGCCAGCAGTTTTATTAAGGACCGGGGTGGGGGAGGGGAGAAGAAAAGGAAGACATCTACTTTTCTGGTCCTCAAGATAGATTCTCTTTGTGGTCCATTGGTAGGAACAAATGTGGAAGGGAAGAGTTATCAGTTATTGGACACTATTGCAAATCACTCCCTGCTTTATAGACATAGGCCTGGGCTTACTTAGACTTTAAACAAATGGATTTGCCACCATGTGAATATAATGGGTCCTCCACACCACCTTCTCTTGATGTGTAACCCTTGTACCATTCCTTCCTTGATTACCTCTCCACTGAAGCTGCTGTCAGCCTGGCTGCAGATACCCCAGAAAGCAAGTCTTCCCTGCTCCACACCCAGTGGTCCTCAGGGGGTAACACACTTCCCCAGCACCAAGGGCAGTGACATCGTGATGTCACACGCCATTATGTCACTTGATGTCACTTCTGGGTTCTCCCCAGACGTGGGGCACTTATGGCAGCATCTCCCCTTCAAGGAGCCTCCACAGGAGAAGGCATGGAGGGCACAAAGTCACCAGCACCCCTTCCAGAATGAGAACGGAGCTTGAGGCAGTCATGCGCCCTCCTTAGTATAGTGCCCAGACCAGATGCCCCTTAGGTTCCACCCTAGTTATGCCTCTGGTAGTACTTTTAGTTGGAGGAGGTGGGATTTCAATTGCATGCCTTTAGGAGTTAGGTCAGGGGTGTCCAAAGTTTTCGGCAGGAGGGCCACATAATCTCTCTGACACTGTGTCGGGGGTCGGAGAACAAAAGAACTAATTTACATTTAAAATTTGAAAAAATTTACATAAGTTTACATAAATTAATATACTAGAGGTGGAACTTGCACGATTGACTGAAGGTCTTACAATAGCTCAAGGCCTATAAAAGGCCTTGCACAAAGCAAGGCTGGCCTTTTCTTTGCTGCCGCTACTGCATCACAGATGTGAAACAGCAAGCAGTGGAGGGAGCCCTCATCCTACAGCTAACGCAAGAGGTCAAATAGTCGCCCTCACTCTGAGAGCAGTTGCATTGGGCCAGTGCAGGCTCCAGCAAATTTCTGGAGGGCCAGAGGCTCATTGGGGACTGGGGTGTCTCTGAGGGCCACATTGGGAGTCCTCGAAGGCCGCAAGTGGCCCCAGGGCCGGGGTTTGGGCACCCCTGAGTTAGATGAACAAATATTCAGGCAAAGTAAAAGGTAGTTTCTGATGTTGCTACTGAGCTGTTGCCTTTTCTGAAAAGCTAAACCGGAACAGCTCAGGTTTTGCCTTGGATGGGTGACCCACTGGTATGAGCAGAGGAATTGGAGGGGTCAGCTGGCAAGAATGGATAACATCTTGACAACCAGCCTGACACATGATTTGCAGCTGCCTGAGGAAGTTTGGACTGTGTAAGGGACAGTGCAGAGCCAGGATGACAATTGCACTATGAAAGGCGACACCTGGAGAAATGGAGAGTTCTAGGAGTTTTGTCCTAGAATAATACTTGTAAAAACCCAACTTGAAAAATGGGGTTTATGGTCAGCCTGCCTATTTAAACTGCCTTGAGTGTATGAGAAAGGCAGCACATAAATAAATAAAAATAAATTTAAGGATTTCTGAACATGGATCTCCTGCACTATGTTTCTTTTGTTCCATTTTTCTTCTTAGATTAATCATGGTGCTGTTTCCCCAAAACATGTTGCTGTCTAGCTTTGAAAAATTACTGCTCTGTGCTACTGTTGCTTCCCCAGGACCAAACCCACAGTGAAGAAGGCTGTGGGACCAGTTCTCAGGAACAGCATGGCCCCAGGATTCTTGCCGTGGATGATGGACTGCAGCAGAATGTTGACAAAATGGTAACACGATGCATTTCCAACACACTTCCTAATAGAAAAGGAACGAAGGGGCAGAGTTTTAAAAGACGGAGATGAGGTTTTTCTTCTCAGTAAATGGGAGGGGGCACCATTTGGTGCTCTGCTTCAGGGAGCAAAACATCATGGGTCATCACTGGGTTTAATGGAATATGTGTGTGAGCGCTGCTTTTTTTCTTTAATGAGGAATGCTTCTGCACAATGGGAAGTATCTTGGGAGAGGCTTGTTCTGCTAACGTTTTTGGAACTGAACACAGCACTGTGGGCAAAGCTCGTCACAGATATAGCAAGCTGGGCTCAACGCATTTGAGGTTTGAAATCTGAGCCACTAACTGATGGCTTGGAGTCCTTCGCGTTCCTAAATAGCAAACCACCCTCTTTTGACATCCTCCAAGGGAATACGTTAGTGGTTTCACGCTCCTCTCTTATACATCTGTAATCAGCATTTGATCCTTGGCTCTATATTATCCACATTGCACAAAGGATATAAAAATAACCAAGGGTTAGCTGGGTAGCTCTTCATGGAAAACGAACTGGGGCCACCTCCTTAGTTAATGTCAATGGGGATCATTCTGTTAATAGGGATGATTCCAAAATGCTTTTCTGGATTTTTCCCCAAATTTCCAAGTTCCAAATTACCTTTCCTTGCAGCCTTTCACTTTCAAAACATTAAGAATCCTGGTGTTATTGCCAAGCTCTAGAACAGTGCTTTCCAAACCTCAGCCCACGGGCCAGATCCAGGGTTTGTGAAAAGCCCTCCCCCATAAGCAACACTTACCGTTTTGCATCCCTGTGCCCAGATCAGCTTGAAAGAAACACAGGGCTGCAGCAGAACGGTAAGCGCTGCTCAGGAATGGGGAGGGCTTTTTCAGGTCCTAGCAGTTTCCAGTTTGGAGACTGCTGCTCTAGAAGACCAACCCCACAATGAAGAGTGATGATGCAGCTATGGCTTAGGAAGAATCAGTTGTCATCCCCTGTCCACTACGCTGCCGGCAAGTCATCTCATCACTCTTACCACCTCCTTATCCCCCTCCTACTGCACATGATCACCTTCCCTCCTTTCCCCTTCTCTTGCCTCAATCCTTCCTCCTTGCCACGTGCACCATATTGAAAAGAAGAATGATGAAACAGAAATAGGAAGCCTAGAGCTGTGTTTCCCAAACTGTGGGTCGGAACCCATCTGTGGATCCCAAAAAGTTGCGAAATGTTTTTGAAACATTTTTATAAAACTATTTTACAAGCATCCTTGCCCAGTTTGCAGAAGAAAATCATTAGCTTGATCTTTTTTTTATCGTGGGTCATCATAGATCATGTTAAAAAGTGGGTCCCAGTGCTAAAAGGTTTGGGAAGCACAGGTATGAGCATCTGACTTACTGATGAACACTGGTTAAACCATGCATAAAGCCAGGGGTGCCCAAACCCCAGTCTGGGGGTCATTTGTGGCCCTTAGCGACTCCCAATGTGGCCCACGGGAAGCCCCCAGTCTCAAGTGAGCCTCTGGCCCTCTGAAGACCATGCTGGCCTAACGCAGTTGCTCTCTGTGTGTGATGGTGACTGTTCAACCTCTTGTGTGAGTTGTGGGATGAGTGCTCCCTCCACTGCTTGCTGTTTCACATCTGTGATGCAGCAGTGGCAGTGAAGGAAAGGCCGGCCTTGCTTTGTGCAAGGCCTTTTATAGGCCTTGAGCTATTGAGAGACCTTCATTCATTCATATAAGTTCCATCTCTAATATATTTATTTTTGTAAATTTATTCAAATTTATTCAAACTTGAAATATAAATTGATTTTTTTTCCGCAGCCCTCGACACTGTGTCAGAGAGATGATGTGGCCCTCCTGCCAAAAAGTTCGGACACCCCTGCATAAAGCTAATGCATATAATTCCAACAAGAGTTCTTTCTTTGACCTTGTAGCAATTCAACAAGGTGCACTGTGTATGGCTGTTGCAGAGGGAGAAACAGAAATGGATTGATGGAATTCAGAGCTGCAGAAAAAGGCATTTCAGAAGTTATGCTAGTTCTACAGAAATTCAAAAAGATCACAAAGTGAAGAAGACAGAAGCCACAGAACAATAACGGAAGGGAACAGCACTTGTGCCTCCCTATTACAATTAGAGGAATTTGCATAAGCTTGGGATCTGACCTTCTACAACTTCTCCACCCACAACCCCAGGTTCCCGTGTTCCAAACAGCAGAACATTCACAAAGCTCACTTTTGTTTCCACTTCTTTGCTTTGACTGTACAGTGATTGCTCGTAAAACCTATTTTAGGCTTTATTAAGTTCAGGAACATGATAACTTTCTTTTCTCTTGATGAAGAATTGAATTGCCCTTTAAAACACCCACATTGCTACTTGAGAGAAGGGGAAAAAATGTCTCTGGGAAGCAACTCCAAAATTTCAAAAGCTTCTAAATAGATGCAATTCAGACGAGGGGTTGAACAGATGGAGCACCCCTGCATTTTTTTTTTTACATCTCTTTGCTGCTACATATTGTACATCAATCCTTCCACAACTATTATAAAGACTCTATAAACCACCAGTGATCTCTGCTTCCCAAGGAAGCCAAAGCCAGGAAATGCCATAGCCCTTGAAACTGCTGTCAGGGACTCCTTACAAAAGAATTAAAAACAAGCCTATATATCAGAGGTGGCCAAACTGCAGCACACGAGTCACATGTGACTCTTTGGGTGCAATCCTAACCCATGGGTTAGCCTGGCACAAGTCACCTGTGCTGATCCGGGGGTGTCAGGAGTTGTGCTGGCCTCCCCGTACCAGATCCAGGCCCAGCAGGGTCT
This sequence comes from Tiliqua scincoides, assembly GCF_035046505.1. Lineage (NCBI taxonomy): Eukaryota > Metazoa > Chordata > Lepidosauria > Squamata > Scincidae > Tiliqua > Tiliqua scincoides. Next base: position 43,135,441 of record NC_089829.1, read on the forward strand.
GGGGTCTGGGGAGGCGTGGGAAGGGAGGTCACAGGGAGGAGACATTTTGGAGTGGGGGGAGGGAGGGCAGTGGGCGTTCCCAGGGGCAGGTGGGTAGGGAATGGTAGGTGGATCCTGACCCTGTTCCCAGGCGGCGCAGAGCAGCCTCTAGCTGCTCACTTCTACTTGGATCTGCATCACCTCCTGAAGTGACGCAGATGCAAGTAGACCCATTGGGGCCAGCGCAGTGTGACACTGGGTTAGGGAAAGTTTTCCCATTGCCTTGGGTTGCACCACTTCTGGCCCCAAACCGGTGCCACTTTTGGCACCAAACTTGCGCTGGATACTGCCTGCCCGCTCCAGCACAAGTTAGGATTGGGCTGCCCAACATATGGTGTGTGACTCATGGAAATATTTAAGCTGATTTCCATTTTGCATCACAATTAATATAAAAGTTAAATTTTTTTAAAAAAATAAGTTTTATATGATTTAGGGCGCAATCCTAACCCACTTTCCAGCACTGACATAAGGGCAACACAGCTCCGAGGAAAGAAACAAACATTCCCTTACTTTGAGGAGGCGCGTGGTCGGTCTGTGGAACTCCTTGCCACAGGATGTGGTGCTGGCGTCTAGCCTAGATGCCTTTAAAAGGGGATTGGACGAGTTTCTGGAGGAAAAATCCATTATGGGGTACAAGCCATGATGTGTATGCGCAACCTCCTGATTTTAGGAATGGGTTAAGTCAGAATGCCAGATGTAGGGGAGGGCACCAGGATGAGGTCTCTTGTTATCTGGTGTGCTCCCTGGGGCATTTGGTGGGCCGCTGTGAGATACAGGAAGCTGGACTAGATGGGCCTATGGCCTGATCCAGTGGGGCTGTTCTTATGTTCTTATGAGGCCTCTGTGAGTGCCGCCCAACTGCAGGATGCAGCACACGCCCCATTGGCACCACTATGCCAGTGCCAGAAAGTGGGTTAGGATTTGGGCCTTACGGGTATAAACTGAGAGTCCATTGGGTTAAAGCAAAAATTTAATGTTCATGGAGATGAAATATATTTAAGAATTTAAAGGTTTAAATACCGCAGCTCTCAAACATCTATAGTTTATTGTATGTGGCTGTCGTGTTTAAACAAGTTTGGCCACCCCTGCTATATATATAGTATATCAAAAATGTAACAGCAGTAGCTAAAACCAATATTACAGCAGGGTAGGAGTGTGTAGAACAATGCAGAAAACTCTATAGAAAACACGTAAGAAGAGTTAGTATTGTATTCAAAATCATAAGAACATAAGAACAGCCCCACTGGATCAGGCCATAGGCCCATCTAGTCCAGCTTCCTGTATCTCACAGCGGCCCACCAAATGCCCCAGGGAGCACACTAGATAACAAGAGACCTCATCCTGGTGCCCTCCCTTGCATCTGGCATTCTGACATAGCCCATTTCTAAAATCAGGAGGTTGCACATACACATCAAGGCTTGTAACCCGTAATGGATTTTTCCTCCAGAAACTCGTCCAATCCCCTTTTAAAGGCGTCCAGGCCAGACGCCATCACCACTGTGGCAAGGAGTTCCACAGACCAAGAATCAAGAAAATCAAGAAAAAGTGAGACAGACTCAAACTGGGTTTACTTGAAATAATCCAGTCACACTTAAGCTAGATGGAGGGGGAATTTTATAGCTAAAAACACTTCTGAGAAAGGGAGGGAGCATACTGAGGAGGTATGTAGGCAGACTTCCCAGAGGAACCCAGGAGTAGGAAATGGAAGTGTGAGGGTTTGGGGCAAGGACGAAGAGGGAATGTCTCAGCAATTCAAACCATGGGAGAAGCTGTGACTGTGGACAGTACTGTCCACTGAACCAAAGGCAGAGGGTGAGCCTAGAAACTAGCTGTGAATGCCTTTCATTCATTTGTAGAGGGAACTACAGCCATCCTGGCCTGTGGATCTGTTTGCCTCTTGCCATCAACTGGCCCAGATCGCTGCTCTCACAGCAGGTGCCAAGTCCCAGGTCCATGTGTATGAATACGCCCATCCTGCGTATTCATTAATTAATCCTGATTAATTAAAAGAGATTAATCAGAATAAAATATTGACTGTCAAACATTACGTGGACAATCTTCTTCACATCTATGGCCTGATCCAGTGGTGCTGTTCTTATGTTCTTACATGTCACCGATAACCACAGTTCAAGACATGGCAGGATGTGGAAATGTCCTCCTTCCCCTATATTAACAGATGGGTAGATTCATATGGGAAAAGATGGTCCTTCAGGTCTCTTGTTCTTGAGGCATTTAGAGCTTTAAAGGCAATCACAAGTACTTGGAAACACACTGGTGGGTAATGCAGTTGATGTAGTCAGGTCAAGAAGTTAGGAGGGCAGTGGTATAGCTAAGCCAGGGCCAAGGGAATCCATGCTCCCTCCCCATTGTGGAGTGGCAGTATTTCTCTGTCTCTGCTGGGGAAAAGGGGGTGACAGCACTTACTGTGGTTGTGTGGCAAATGCAGCAAAATGCATACAATCCATGTAAGGCTGCAAATGGAGCTGTTTCTGGGGCCAGGGCTATACAACTGCACAGGCACAGGGGGTAACATGATGATGTAGGGGGCATCATCGCATCACTCAGTTCCGGGTACCTGATTCCCCAGTAGTACCTGGTACAGTTCTGGGTACCTGACCCCCTGACCACAGATCTCTCTTTTCAGCAAATGCATTTACCACCTTGGGAAGATGTGGAGAGAGAGAGCGCGCGCATCAATGTTCTGACGTTACCCAGCATTACTAAGAAAAAATAAGACATTACATTACAATGGGCCATAAAGCATAATTCAGAACAATACACTTGGAAGAGGATGAAGTTTTTTGGTATGTTTGGGGTTCTTTTCCTCATGTAACAGTACAACCTAAATACATACACACATTCACAGAGCCTCCGTAATGCTGACTGGCTTAATGATGTTCATAATCTCCATTTCAAACTGAACTCCAAAAGGGAAAAAAAAGTGAGGTTTCCTAACTCTGAGAGAGAGAGAAAGGAGAGAGAGAGAGAGAGTGCACAAGGACAATAAAGAGCAATGGCGGTGGAAATTCAGTCGTTGTCCTTTAAAACACCAGAGACACCACCGAATGTCTGTGATCAGAAGATTTACTTGAATATTTTTCATGACTGCCAAGCTCCCAAACCATCCCGCCTCAGCTTCCTTCAGCCGATTCTGTTTCATTCCTTTTATGGCAAAGCAGAATACTGAGAACATATGGAGCATCTGAACTCCTGCCAACAATTTAAATGACAAGGTTATAAATATATACACACACAAGGATATGCCCCCCCCTTTTAATGTATAGCTCTGCGGGTTTGAGCAAAAGCAGGCGCTAAATTAAACCATATAACTTGTTTAGTCATTAGCTCTATAGATTTATAGAGTTCTTGGGAATGCCTTGGTCTCATAAGAGAGAAACAGTGAGACTGAGGCAACCAAACTCTGAGAATTCTTTAAAATTAACTCCCCAGGAGGGGGAACAGAAGTACCGAGGCAACCAGAAGGGTCATGGAAAATTTCAGAAGTGTGCCTCATTTCCTTCGCTGCTTTTCTTAGGCACCGTATTTATGCAAAGAACTCTCTTTACAAGTAGAAGCCAGTACTCAATGTTTTATATTATTTTAGGATTTTAGATATGGAGGGGGGACATGATTGAGACATACAAAATTATTCAGGGGATGGACAGAGTGGATAGGGAGATGCTCTTTACACTCTCACATAATACCAGAACCAGGGGACATCCACTAAAATTGAGTGTTGGGCGGGTTAGGACAGACAAAAGAAAATATTTCTTTACTCAGCGTGTGGTTGGTCTGCGGAACTCCTTGCCACAGGATGTGGTGCTGGTGTCTGGCCTGGATGCCTTTAAAAGGGGATTGGACAAGTTTCTGGAGGAAAAATCCCTCTGGATGGTGAGGGAGGGAAAGGGGAGATAAAAGGAGACTTAGAGATGGCAGAGAAATTAAATGAGTTCTTTGCATCTGTCTTCACGGCAGAAGACCTCGGGCAGAAACCGCTGCCCGAACGGCCCCTCCTGACCGAGGAGTTAAGTCAGATAGAGGTTAAAAGAGAAGATGTTTCAGACCTCATTGATAAATTAAAGATCAATAAGTCACCGGGCCCTGATGGCATCCACCCAAGGGTTATTAAGGAATTGAAGAATGAAGTTGCAGATCTCTTGACTAAGATATGCAACTTGTCCCTCAAAACGGCCATGGTGCCAGATGATTGGAGGATAGCAAATGTCACGCCTATTTTTAAAAAGGGAAAGAGGGGGGACCCGGGAAACTATAGGCCGGTCAGCCTAACATCCATACCGGGTAAGATGGTGGAATGCCTCATCAAAGATAGGATCTCAAAACACATAGACGAACAGGCCTTGCTGAGGGAGAGTCAGCATGGCTTCTGTAAGGGTAAGTCTTGCCTCACCAACCTTATAGAATTCTTTGAAAAGGTCAACAGGCATGTGGATGCGGGAGAACCCGTGGACATTATATATCTGGACTTTCAGAAGGCGTTTGACACGGTCCCTCACGAAAGGCTACTGAAAAAACTCCACAGTCAGGGAATTAGAGGACAGGTCCTCTCGTGGATTGAGAACTGGTTGGAGGCCAGGAAGCAGAGAGTGGGTGTCAATGGGCAATTTTCACAATGGAGAGAGGTGAAAAGCGGTGTGCCCCAAGGATCTGTCCTGGGACCAGTGCTTTTCAACCTCTTCATAAATGACCTGGAGACAGGGTTGAGCAGTGAAGTGGCTAAGTTTGCAGATGACACCAAACTTTTCCGAGTGGTAAAGACCAGAAGTGATTGTGAGGAGCTCCAGAAGGATCTCTCCAGACTGGCAGAATGGGCAGCAAAATGGCAGATGCGCTTCAATGTCAGTAAGTGTAAAGTCATGCACATTGGGGCAAAAAATCAAAACTTTAGATATAGGCTGATGGGTTCTGAGCTGTCTGTGACAGATCAGGAGAGAGATCTTGGGGTGGTGGTGGACAGGTCGATGAAAGTGTCGACCCAATGTGCGGCGGCAGTGAAGAAGGCCAATTCTATGCTTGGGATCATTAGGAAGGGTATTGAGAACAAAATGGCTAGTATTATAATGCCGTTGTACAAATCGATGGTAAGGCCACACCTGGAGTATTGTGTCCAGTTCTGGTCGCCGCATCTCAAAAAAGACATAGTGGAAATGGAAAAGGTGCAAAAGAGTGCGACTAAGATGATTAAGGGGCTGGGGCACCTTCCTTATGAGGAAAGGCTACGGCGTTTGGGCCTCTTCAGCCTAGAAAAGAGACGCTTGAGGGGGGACATGATTGAGACATACAAAATTATGCAGGGAATGGACAGGGTGGATAGGGAGATGCTCTTTACACTTTCACATAATACCAGAACCAGGGGACATCCACTAAAATTGAGTGTTGGGCGGGTTAGGACAGACAAAAGAAAATATTTCTTTACTCAGCGTGTGGTCGGTCTGTGGAACTCCTTGCCACAGGATATGGTGCTGGAGTCTAGCCTAGATGCCTTTAAAAGGGGATTGGACAAGTTTCTGGAGGAAAAATCCATTATGGGGTACAAGCCATGATGTGTATGTGCAACCTCCTGATTTTAGAAATGGGTTATGTCAGAATGCCAGATGCAGGGGAGGGCACCAGGATGAGGTCTCTTGTTATCTGGTGTGCTCCCTGGGGCATTTGGTGGGCCGCTGTGAGATACAGGAAGCTGGACTAGATGGGCATATGGCCTGATCCAGTGGGGCTATTCTTATGTAAAAATCCATTACGGGGTACAAGCCATGATGTGTATGCGCAACCTCCTGATTTTAGAAATGGGCTCTGTCAGAATGCCAGATGCAAGGGAGGGCACCAGGATGAGGTCTCTTGTTATCAGGTCTGCTCCCTGGGGCATTTGGTGGGCCACTGTGAGATACAGGAAGCTGGACTAGATGGGCCTATGGCCTGATCCAGTGGGGCTGTTCTTATGTTCTTATGTTCTTAGGATTAAGAATATTTATTTGCCGCTTTTCACGAACAATTAGTTTGCAACGTGGTTTACATAGCTAAGAATAAATAGTTCCCTGTCCCCAAGGAGCTCACCATCTAAGAACATTGCAGAAGACACACCATGCTGGGGTGAAAAGAGACAGTTCTTCTCCCCTTGCTAAATATAAGAGGACAATAAAGCACATTTGCAGCACCCAGAAAGTAGGCTGTGTTGGCAGGGAGGCACGAGCCGATGGAGAGGCCTGTGCCACGCTGCCACTACTACATTCAGTGTCCCTGGCCACCAATGTAGTCAGATAAAGTGCCAAGAGGCGCAGGGGCATGGGGAAGGTGATGGCAGGGCAAGGGGCATCGGTGGGCATGAAGAGGGAGGAATGGGGGATAGATCAGGCCTAGAAGGGGGACAGGAACAGCCAAGGCAGCCTCCACCATATTCTAATCCCCCTCCTGGGCCAGACAGCCTTACACAGGACCACTAGGACTTCGCCAGCTAAATAGCTGGTGGAAATCCTAGAAGCCCCCATTGGGCAAACTGCGGCATTACTTGGGGTAATGGGGAAATATCTCCTTACCCCAAGGAGACCTCCAGCTGCCTCCTGAGCTGGGCTGGATACAGCACAGGCCATGCGGCCTGGCTGCGCCAGCACAGGTTAAGATTGGTCTGCCCCTCTTTAATCCATCAGATTCAATTTCATCAAAATCCTAGAAAGACAAGACAGCTTTATCGACAGGATAAGATCAAGCTCTGTGGGAGCTTGTGCTGTGTCTCTCCTGCATGCCTTGTGTTGTTCCCCATCTTTTATGAATGCCTTTTCACTTTGAAAACAAATCCTATGCACAGGATAGCAAAGGCTGTGAACTGCTGGGCCAGCCATGAAGACATCAGTAGAGTCACAGGCTATCTTACAGGACATCTGTCCATTCAGATTTGCATGCTGTGGGCTATGAATAGCTAGCACTTGAGCTGGATAAAATTAGTTCTCCCAGGAACTTATTTAAGAATAATTGAAGTAATAGCCTGCCTGCAGGAGTAGGCTATTCTTTGTTGGAGGTTTTCAAGCAGAGGCAGGATGACCACCCAACAGGGAGACAGACATTAGGAAGAATTTCTGCTTTCAGACTGTTGCCTTCAGTCCATTTTATATTTGCATAATTGTTTCAAAATATACAGTTCAACAGATGTTTGTTACCTCTCTCTCTCTCCCCCCCCCAACAAAGCATGCAAGAATAAAAATAGTTTAAATCAGCGATTTTCAACCTTTTTCATCTCATGGCACACTGACAAGGCCCTAAAATTCTCAAGGCACACCATCAGATTTTTGACAATTGACAAGGCACACCATGCTGTTGGTGGGGGGCTCATATCCCCCGTTCGCACTACTAATAAATGACCATCCCCCAAATTCCTGTGGCACACCTGTGGACCACTCGTGGCACACCAGTCTTCTATGGCACAGTGGTTGAAAATGGCTGGTTTAAATAGATGAGGGGGAAAGCCTTTAGTCCTTTTCACGTGTCCAGTGAGGTTTATTGTGGGCAATTAGGGATCGTTTATGCTGGGGCAACTCAGATCCAATTTAAGGAGGGCCTGTAGGTTGAAGCAGGATTGCAGCACTATGATAGGAAACACACACACACACACACACACACACACACACAGAGAGAGAGAGAGAGAGAGAGAGAGAGAGAGAGAGAGAGAGAGAGCTTTGCCTATAGAGGTTTAATTTCTCATATTAGATCAGGGGTGTCAAAAAAATAAGTCCCAGCATCTGAATGCGACCCATGGAAGCTCTCTGTATGGTCCTCGGTGGCTCTCCCAGTGTCACCATTAGCTGTTCCCAGCTGCTGAGCTGTGTTGAGGTACCACCACGGCAGCCTGCATGATAATTGGGCTCTCCCGTATCTTAAAAATATGCTCAAGATTTGCAAATTTTCTCTTCTGCCATTCGCAGCTAACGAATTCCTGAAAAAAGTGCTTGTTTCTGGTCACGACCAATTTAATGACATCACTTCCTGCTTAATGACATCACTTCCAGCCCTCAGCAGGCATCACAAATGTGCTTTATGGCATGTATGCGACAGTGTGGGCTGGCGGTAAGGATTGGGCCCTGAGTCACTGCGAACTGTACAGATACAGACTCTCTCCTTGCAAAAAGGCAGGGTTCCCATTCACTTATCTGCATGACAGCTAGGAGCAGGGACAATCACTACCCACAACTTGAGAAGAGCAAAGCAATAGACAGCAAAGCAAGGTTAGTCTTACCGTCCAAGAAGGAAAATAACGGAGACTTTCTTGTCCTTTCTTTCTGGCATCCCTCCCAAAGCCGAATTAAAAGCTCAAATCCTTCAGCTCGGTAAACAGAAGCTCAGCACAGAATGGATGGTCTGCATGCCACCTTTGGAAATGTTTTCCCTCTGACAGACTTGCTCAGTGCAGAGCTGAGGCATGATCCATACATTACTAAAAATAATCACCTAAATGCATGCAACTGTCATTTGTTCATTATTAAGCCTATTACTGAGGAAATGAGACTTTTCACTCCATTCCAGGCACCTCTCTGAACATTCACAGGAGCTTATTAATGCTCCTTTTGTCTGCAAAGAGTGTGTGCTCAGTGGAAATCTATGGCCAGACCAACATCGTTTTGGAAGGAAAATGTTCCCATTCTCCTTCTGAAATGCACGTCTGGAATGATTGAGGGCCACCAGCTCCTTAGGAATGATGGCTGATCTTGCAAACAGCAGACACCCAAATACCATTTGCTCGGCTGTTCACTAATGCAAAAGCACAACATGGCCTAGGAGGCTATGCAAACAGGCTAAATTAATTGGTTTTGTTCAAAAAACCTCTTGCTCCTACAATGAAACTCACAATGAGGTTGTCTGGGAGATGTAGTACCACTCAGGAGACCACCACAGACTCCTTATCACCTTGCCTTGACTGGAGACCAAAGGCCCAAGCCTGAACAATCCTGAACAATGTATCCACAGTTGCAAATGTGCCGTAAGGCACTCTTGTAGGATTTAGCACTGGCCCAGCACGTTCGGCACAAGCCCGTGCTGTGTCAGTGCCTATAAACAGGCTTTTATGCCAGTCAGTGGCTGGTGGGCAGTACAGAGGTAAGTTGGGGCAGGGGGGAGGCAGGAAGGCGTAACGGGGGATGGAACCTCAGGGTGGAAAGGGGGTAGGACCAATGCAACTCAGCTCTGCCAGATCTCAGCTCCCAGCCCGACATGAGACTCTTTTACTCTGTGCTGGCGAAACAACTGGCACACAGTTGAGTAGCCCTATTGAGGGACTACTTTCCTTACTTGGGGGAACAAATGCCCCCTTCCCCAAGGAGGCATTGATAGCCATCCACAGCTGCCTGAACAGCTATAGGATGCAGTGGCAGCCGTTTCGGTGCCACTGCAGCCTTGGTCAATGGGCAGCTCAGGATTGGGATGTGAGAACATTATCCTTCCTTGGGGCTCCAGTCTGCTTGGATCTGTTCCTAGAAAACTAACTGCAATACTTATTATTCAGTATTTGCAAGAGTCTGCCTTGACTGCTCTGCCAAAAAGGGATTTGCAATGGAGAGTCATCATCTCCATGGCTTTTTCTTGGAGCTGTGGATCTACGGGTGGTCACTGTGGAGACTTTTCTCTCTGATCCTCCTTTATGTAACCCCATTGATACAGATGTTACAGATGCATACAAAATTATGCAGGGGATGGATAGAGTGGATAGAGAGACGCACTTTTCCCTCTCACATAACAGCAGAACCAGGGGACAGCCACTAAAATAGAGTGTTGGAAGAGTTAGGACTGACAAAGAAAATATTTCTTTACCCAGTGTGTAATTAGTCTGTGGAACTCTTTGCCATCGTGGTGATGGCATCTTTCCTAGATGCCTTTAAGAGGGGATTGGACAAATTTCTGAAGGAAAAGATTTGTAACATGTGTTACAAATCATGATAGGTATGTCAAGCTCCAGGTTTTAGAGGTAGGCTACCTCAGAGTGCCAGATGCAGGGGAGGGCACCAGGACGCAGGTTGTGTCTTGTTGTCTTGTGTGCTCCCTGAAGTATTTAGTGGACCACAGTGAGATACAGGAAACTGAATTAGATGGGCCTTTGGTCTGATCCAGCAGGGCTCTTCTTACGTTCTTTCTGAATGAATCAATGCACATGATTAGCTCATCTCTGGAGAACTTGCTACACATTCATCTTTCATCAAGGATATGGAGAGTGGTGATGCAAAACAGTTCCTTCTTCGTGGTGACACTGAGGCTTCAGCACTCTCTTCTCGGAGAGGCTTATCTTTCCCCTTCTCTAGCCACTGAGAAAGAGTGCAATGTAGTCATTAAATTGCCAACTCAGCCATGAAGCTCACTGGGCTAGCCTCAAACTCTTAGCCTTAGCTACCCCATAGGGTTGTTGTGAAGATAAAAGGGGGAAAGAACTATATGTACCACCCTAACCTCTGTGAACAAAGGGGAAAATATAAATATAATAAATGAAAATAATGTAGATGCAGACAATATCCTTTCAGAGGGCATTTGGGGTCTACTGAACAATGGTTTGGCCTAACTTCACATGCAGACGTAATCTTTAAGCTTGACTAGGGTTGAATCTGGATGCCTGTTTTCTCAGTTGCAACAATCACAGTTTAATTTGAATATTTACTATAAACTTACAATCATATAAAATCAATGCATGCTTTTTTTCTACCTGGTTGCCTGGAGGTAATTTTTATTCACCCTTAGGGCGTAGCTTTTCATCACCTTGCAACATAAATAGGATCACAATCCTAGATACACTTAATAGATACGATCCTAGATACACTGGGAGTAAGTCCCATTGAACTCAGTGGGTTTTACTTCTGAGTAGACTTGTATAGGACTGCACTGTAACTCACTTTGTATTCAATCTACCAAGCTTGGATAGATCAAAAAATGACAGGTCTCCTTTCACCAAAGGCAACGAGATCTTGCGGGATGCTGTGAATATTGCTATTTATCACAGATTCCTATCCCCATTTGCAACCATTGTTAACAAATGCTGCAAAAATTGCTGAATTACACAGGGAAGATTTTCAGGGATAGTATAAACTTTTAGATCTGGTCTTTAGAAACATTTTGCTGTTCGTTTCGGGGACAAGGCAGAGTGACATTGCATGTTTATGGTTCTGTGAAAGGCTTTTACAAGTCTATACTCCAGGGGTTCCCCAACTTTGCAAACACAGGAACACCACAGGATGTTTCCAGTGGCCCCTTCTACCTGTTCGCCCAGGTACCTCCATTTTGGATCTCACAAAATCTCATGTGATTTGGGCGCACTACCATGGATCTCACTAGATCTTGAAAGATTTTGTGAGATCCAAGATGGGGCCACCCAGCTGAGCCAGGAAGAAGAGACTGAAGGGGCGTCGTAACCCTGGCGAACTCTGCTGTATTCTTTTAGTTCCTGCACTCCTGTGAACCCAATGGCAGAGGCAGCATAGGGTTAATAGCACAAGTGCAACCTAGGCTTTAAGCAGCCCTAATGGGTGCAGCTGAGTATCTTTGGGGCTCACCATTATGTGTCCAAGGCTGCAATCCTAACCACACTGTCCTGGGAGCAAGTCCCATTGAACTCAATAGGACTTTCTTCTGAGTAGACCTGCATACGATTGTGCCTTAATTTGTACTTAAGACCATACATTGATAAAGAAGTACCTGGATGCCAAATAGACAGTGAATGGTAAACGATTTTTTTTTTCCCCAAAGGCTGTGGAATCTGCAAATGTATTCTTTTCTGTGCCAATGTGCTCACCTACATTATTAGTTGAGTCACGATGAATAAAATATGTGGCAGGTGAGGGAACATACATACATACATACAGAGAGAGAGAGAGAGAGAAAGAGAGAGAGAGAGAGAGAGAGAGAGAGAGAGAGAGAGAGAGAGAGAGAGAGAGAGAGATGACAAGAAGAAAAAGAAAGGGAGAAAAAAGGATTGAGGAAAATACTGGACATTCATTGTTATTGGAGCTCCTGGGAATTCTATTGTATAACTTGGCAAGCAACGAGCAAGGAAGATAACTCTGTAAGAATGGCTGGCACAGTTTGAAGCTCTAAATTTAGGTGACTTTCACACTGCTAGCACTGACGTAGGCCAAACTAATATGCCTGCAAACAGAGGACACATCTCTGTTGACGCCATTCATAATATTACTTCCTCAGAGGTGATAACCCAATTCCATTAGCTGTGCTGACCTGGTTGGACACCTGGGATGATAAAAACTGGGAAGGTAAAAGAGTTAGAGGGTATTATTATACAGCCCTTCCTCTCGTCAGCCTGGGAAGGCAGCTCATCTGAGAGAAGGAAAATTCTGATGCCAAACCTCCACTGCCTTGTGGCTACATCCAGTTGTGGAAAAGGCTTCAGGAGTCAACCTCGAGGCAAAATCCGGAGCCGGAGTCCCTGAGGCAGTTCATGGCTGAACACAGTCACGTTCTGGCAATTCCTGCAACGCTGCTGGAACCAACCATATTGGCCTCTGCCTTTCCATTGGACCATTTCAGCGACGTGGAGAGGGGGGATTTGCTGCATGGGTAACAGCCTATCCTCCATACCTTCTTTATCCAGGCTTCACGCACTGGAGAGGACACTCTGTTCCAGAACCACCATTCAGAGCGCGAAACCAGAGTCTTCCGAGACTGAAGGATGCCAACATACTTCCTCCAAGGAGCCCAGGGAGGTGCACATGGTTCTTGCCCACCTTATGTCCTCACAACAACCCTGTGTTGGGAGGAAGCTGAGAGAGACAGTGTATGGCTCAAGGTCACCAAGGAAGTGTCATGGCTCAGTGGGGATTTGAACCTGGATCTTCCAGGTCTAAGTTCAGTTCCTGAACCATTCTGGCTCTCATTCCTACTATATACATATTGTACCATGCCCACAATGCATCTCCAGGTGGTACACTCTCAACCACTGATTCGCTGAGCCACAGTGATTACTTGTGGCCATCTGTAGTACTTCTAGATTCTCAGAGGGAAACTGACAGCAACTGGAGTCTGAGTACAACTCTCGTCCCCTAGTGATAAATGTCAAGTATTGGCTGGGAGCAATCCTCGACAGGAAGTAGAAGGACAGAAGATGTTTGTATCCTTGGCAAGAAACACAGAAGAAACACAGAAACACATAACACCAGAACCAGGGGACATCCACTAAAATTGAGTGTTGGGAGAGTTAGAACAGACAAGAGAAAATATTTCTTTACTCAGCGTGTGGTTGGTCTGTGGAATTCCTTGCCACAGGATGCGGTGGCGTCATCTGGCCTGGACGCCTTTAAAAGGGGATTGGACAAGTTTCTGGAGGAAAAATCCATTACGGGTTACAAGCCATGATGTGTATGCGCAACCTCCTGACTTTTGAAATGGGCTATGTCAGAAGGCCAGATGCAAGGGAAGGCACCAGGATGATGTCTCTTGTTATCTGGTGTGCTCCCTGGGGCATTTGGTGGGCCGCTGTAAGATACAGGAAGCTGGACTAGATGGGCCTATGGCCTGATCCAGTGGAGCTGTTCTTATGTTCTTAACTACAATTCCCAGGAGGCCTTGCAGGTCTCTTGTTATCTGGTGTGCTCCCTGGGGCATTTGGTGGGCCACTGTGAGATACAGGAAGCTGGACTAGATGGGCCTATGGCCTGATCCAGTGGGGCTGTTCTTATGTTCTTAAGGAAAAGGGAGACAGAGCAGAAGAGGAAATTTGGACTGTAGGAGAATGCTGTGCTAGAACATTAGAGAGTGGGCAGGCTGATACACGATTGGGTAAGGAGGCAGCATTGGGAATATCGCCTAAGGCACGGCTTTCCAGACTCTGGCCTGTGGGCCGCATCTGGTGCCCCCTCCTCCACATAAGCGGAGCGGGAGAGCCTTGTGGTAGTCATATTGTTCTCGCCTGGACTGCACCCTGGCTTGCCACGTCTGCCCAGAAATCTGGATGCAATGGCTGCTGGGACGACAGACCCTGGAAGTGGCGAGCCAGGGCGCAATTCAGGGGAGAGTGGCATTGCCACCATGAGGTTCCCCCACTGAATGGTAAGTGCCTAAGGCAGGGGTGCTCACACTTTTTTGGCTCGAGAGCTACTTTGAAACCCAGCAAGGCCCGAGTTTTTTTTACAATGTTCACGCCATCATAACATATAACATTTATGTGTACAATGTATGTTGGTGTACCTTGAGCCCCACTGAGTATAACAGGACTTACTCCTGAGTAGACATGCCTAGGATTAGGCTGTGAGGCTGCAATCCTAGCCACACTTACCTGGGAGTAAGCCCCATTGAGTACAATGGGCCTTACTCCCGGCGTTTCCTCCCAGAGGTACCTGAAGGGGGGTTTGGCACTCCGCGATCTACTCATTTTGCCTCGCGATCTACCGGTAGATCGCGATCCACCTATTGAGCACCGCTGGCCTAAGGCATCAGGCCTAAGGTATCAGGAGGTCATGGGCCAACCCTGATGAGAAGGAATCGAAGTTTCACCTTTGATGTGATAATAAATGTTTGAAGGTTTCCAAAGAGTTCCTAGCCTCAGCAGGAATCTTTTAGAAAAGGGTAATCTCTTCAATTAATCTAGTTCAATGGAGAATGGGGTCTCTTTTTCCATCTTTTTAAATAGCACTGCAGGTATTTAGCTCATTAAGCTGCTTCTCACTTACCTGCAGGAACCCATGGCTCATTTAGGTCAGCAAATGCTCTGACCTTGAAGTGCTGCCAGCTGAAACCAGTGCAAAAAGAGTTGTTTTAGAAGTCCGAGAAGAAGGAAAATAAGAAAAGAATTGCATGCAGTTCTAAACCCTTGGTGGGTTTGTAGCTAAGGGAAAGAGTGCCTGTTTTGTCCCCTCTGCAAGTTCCAGGTTCAATTCCTGATAAATTCCTGATACTTCCAGGTGTCACTATTACTGCTACATTTTTGGATGAGCTCAGTCTTTCTATTCTTCCTTTTTTAAATAAAGCTTGCTTGCAAAGTCAGTTGGACTTCATCATTTTACTTCCTTTATTCCATTAAACTAGCAGTTCTCAGGTGTTTTTCGTCCCCAGAGCCCTTTATACTCCCCAAAGGAGTCTTGGGGAACCTTGCCGGAACACACAAGGACTCATGGGGAGACTCAGAGTACTGGCGCAAACCAGGCAGGAGGTAGTTGGCAGCAACTTAGGGTGTGTGCGTTGGGCCTCTGAAGGGGTCTCAAGGAGCTGCAGGATTCCTAGGAGCACACTTTGAGAAACACAGCAATAAACAATCAGTATTTATTATTATTAGACTGTGAGTTCCTTATGGACAAGACTATTAACTTGTAGAAAAACATGCTGTAAGCTTATCTGTGCCACTGGGACAGAGAGGGATATAGATCTTTATTAGGTAAGCACTAGCTCCATATTGCAGATGGGGAAGAATAAAGTTCAGAAGGAACTGCTTGCCAAAGGCCATCTGTTGAGTTCATGGCAAAGGTGAGATTCAGAGGTGAGATACTTTTTAGGCTGCAATTGTATGCACTCTTACCTAGAAGTAGGTCCATTGAACCCAATAGGACTTCTCAGCACGCCTGCATAAGAATAAACAGTCAGTCTGTTAGCCGCAACACTATTTATTTTATAGCTTTATTTACTTACAGTATTTTTATTCCTCCTTTCTCCCCGAAGGGACCCAAAGCAGCTCCCTGGCATAGCAGCATGAGAGTGGGAGTTCTGGGGGGGCGGAGCTAACTTTCAGCGAAGTTGCAGTGAACTTTGGGGGTTCCCGAAGAGGCTGCGAAATAGATATGTTTTCATGTGCCTAAACAACTAAGGCACGCTTCGGTGCCAGGAAGACGGTACAAAGAGCTGAGAGTTTGAATGGGGGGTCCTTAGAAACAGGCAATTTCAAGGATTTCTCTCTGTTTTACTCTGTGCTGAAGCATATCTATCCCGGGCGCCATCTTTGAGAAGCTCGGAGAGCTGAAAACCGGTCCTCCCACGGCCTAGATACAACAACATTGCAGCGAAAAAAGCTATTAAGAGTGAGTGAACTTGGCTCATTAAAAAGTTTTACTGAGAACTGTAAGTAAAAAGTCTGGAGGAGGAGGAGATAATTCAAGATTATTCACGCTGGCCATTAGCCACCCAGGGGGGGAATAGGTGAATTGGTATTTCCCCTGCTGGAGTAAGTACAAGATTATATATATATTTTTTAATGGTATGTACCGAAGAGAAATAAATAAGTAATCTTCAATGAAGGAAATAAAGTCTACCTTCATTTTCCCAGCAAAAAGCCTTTATTTAAGCCTGGACACTGCTTCTTTCGGTTTCGGTTTCTCAGCAAGAGGCTTGAACTTTTTTTTCTTCTTTTGGTCATTTAAAGGCATACTAACCTAATTTGACTGTGGATTTGATTGATTTTATATATATATATATATATATATATATATATATATATATATATATATATATATATATATATATATATATATATATATATATATATATATATATATATATATATTTGGAAAGTAGCCCTGGATACAAAATTAGAAAGTAGCCCTGCAGGAAGTGGCTCGAGTTGGTGTTGATAAAAATGGCTTTTGAAAATCTAAAAGATGATCGTGAAAGCCAGGCCTTGTTGGTGGACTTTCTGATGGATTTTAGAAGAGAAATGGAGCAACAAGTCAGAGAACTCTCTGAACAAATTGGGCAAATAAGCTCCTCCCTTGTAAACTCGCGGGAACAGATTATAAACAATAGAGAAGAAAAAAGAATGGATCAGATGCTGGGTGAAGTTAAAGAAGTGGAGTATTTTGAAATGGGACATGAGATGGAAGAAGCAATTGTCATAATAACTGAGAATCTTGTTGTTGGCATCCTTCAGTCTCGGAAGACTATGGTGTCACGCTCTGAATGGTGGTTCTGGAACAGTGTCCTCTCCAGTGCGCGAAGCCTGGGTAAAGTAGGTATGGAGGATAGACTGTTTCCCATGCAGCAAATCCCCCCTCTCCACGTCACTGAAATGGTCCAATGGAAAGGCAGAAGCCAATACGGTTGGTTCCAGCGGCGTCGCAGGAGTTGCCAGAACGTGACTGTGTTCAGCCATGAACTGCCTCAGGGGCTCCGGCTCCGGATTTTGCCTCGAGGTTCACTCCTGAAGCCTTTTCCATAACTGGATATAGCCACAAGGCAGTGGAGGTTTGGGATCAGAGTTTTCCTTCTCTCAGATGAGCTGCCTTCCCAGGCTGACGAGTCCCATCTACCCGGTGAGAATCTTAAGGAAGAATCTTAAGGAAGAAAAAAGATGAAATGTTCAGAGAGCAAGCTGTCTCAAGAAGAGGAAGAATTTATGGATTGAATTCAAGAATAACAGAATGAAAAAGAAAGAAAAACAGAGGGGGGGACTTAAGAAGAAAAAGAAGAAGTAGAAGAACCAGTAGGAGGACTAAGAGGGAACACCAATAAGATAGAGTACAAAGTAAACAATAAGAAGAAGGGCAAAATGGTTGAATAATAAATAGAATTTTTTTTTTTTTTAAATATATTAAAATAGATGCAAATGAAAATTTGAAATATAAATATTGCGGAAATTAAGTGGTATTAAGATAAATATTTTATTAATTAGATTAAATTAAAGTGGATGAAAAGGGAATTTGGAATATAAGTATAGTGAAAATTAAAGTGGTAAATATATGAAATAAATTAGATGGAACTGCAATTTTGGAATATAAGTATTGTGTAAACTATAGTGGTATTAAGACAAATAAAAGGGTTATTTTATAAAAAAAGAAGGTAAATAAAATAAATTATAGATGTCAATTCATTTTGGAGAAAATATTAAATCTGTATTTTGGGTTAATAAATATGTGGTGGATAAGTGAAGTATAATATTATTGTAATTGGAGATATTTGTTTTTAGATGTGATATTAGAAATTAAGAATCAGATAAGAGATTGTATTTTAGAGGTTAGTGGTAAGAAGAGTCTATAAGTAAAAATTTGAAGCCTTTTTTGATTGGATAGTTATGGAAAATGATGTATAACATGTTATAAGAGATATTGAAGGAGGTAATACCATTGTAATCGGAGACTTCTTTTTTAGATGTCATATTAGAAATTAAGAATTAGATAAGAAAAATTTTATTTTAGAGACTAGTTTAGTGGTAAGAAGAGTGTATAAGTAAAAGTCTGAAGTGTTTTTTTATGATGGGATAGATAAGGTTAGAGGAAAAATATGGAATGTTAAAGTATTAACCAGTTGGGTTAAAGAATATGATAATTTTTGTATTGATTATTAATTTCGTTTGGATTAATGTTTGTTGTAATCGATGGCCACCACCCTCGTGTGTAACCTATGTAGTCCTAGCCCTAAGTCTATCCAATGTTCCTTACCTGTATCTGTAATAAATAAATAAAGCATTATAAAAAAAGAGAGAGTGGGAGTTCTGTCTGGCAGCCTAGTTGGACCACACTAAGAACTAAGATGACTTCAGATGACAGCACCCAGCTTGACATTTTGTGCAAATAAAGAACTGCTGTTTCTCCAGTGATGATGACAAGCCTAAAAAATGATTTTTGACTTGGAGCCAGACAACAGCCTTTTGGTGAAACCGAAATTAAAGTACAAACTGCAAATACAGATTGTTACTGAACCCCCACCCCCCCGTTCTATCTTATAGTTAAATTTCTCCTACAATATACATTCAACATGCTCGAAGCAATAGGTGGAACGAATAACTAGGGTTTATTTAATCTCAAGCCTTTGGCAAACTGATGGTTGTGCTCGTACTGATTTATGATTTTCTTTCCTTCCCCCTCTCTAAAACCACTGAAATGTGTGGAACTACAATGGGACATGAAATGTACCCCGAAGCAAAAGAAAGTACTTGGGGAAAACAATAAAAACCACAAATGCAAGTAATTGTCCTTTGATTGTAACTGAAATGGGTGGGGCAGCTCTGTAGCCTTCCAAACATTTTAATGTATTAATCAAACGTCATCAGGATGTCTGTGAGAGGCTTGCCACTGTTATGTAGGACTTTTATAAGAAAATTTGCCCTTGCCTTCATGTTTATCTTGACTTGAACATGGCATATTCTTGGAGGAAAGAAAAAAATAACTATAAGAGACATGCACACTTCCTAAAAAGACACTTAGGGCACAATCCTAACTAGGTCTGCTCAGAAGTAAGTTCTATTTTGTTCAATGGGGCTTACTCTCAGGAAGCGCCATTGAACAAAACAGGACTTCTGAGCAGACCTGGTTAGGACTGTGCCCTTAATTTTAAAGCACTGATCTGTTCCATCCACAATATGTAACAGGAACCTGCTGGAGCAGACCTGGGGCAGTGGCATCACAAGAGTTTGCATCACCTGGTGTGGGAGGCCAGCATGTCACCCCCATGATGGACCTCATCCCATGCAGTGGGCGGGGCAATAGCCCAGGCAGTGGGCGTGGTGATGTACCATTGCCACGCCCCTATTGTTATTTTGGGGGCTATAACTTTTGATAGAATAGAGATATTTCGACACCGTTTGCTTCTTTGCATTCTGTATGAAATTACACATTGATTAATATAAAGCATGATATTATTAATCAAAAATACCATGATTTTAAAAAAACTTTGACCAGTAGTGGTGGTGGTGTCACCCCCCCACCATTTGCATCACCTGAAGTGTTCCTCACCCCCTATTAATGCCACTACACAGGGGTCATGTATCACAGCATTGTTTCCAACAAGGGACAACCAGATATTTGGGGAAGCTTGTAAGCGGGACATGGTGGCAACAGCCCTCAGGAGCAATAGCATGTCAAGCAAGGGCAGAGGCAGTCCACTTTGGGTGATGCACCCTCGTGGGGGGTAATGGGTACACCTTCTGAGCCTCCACCAAGCAAAGGCCCACACTGTGTTCGGTGGCAGGTGGTCTTTCCCACCCCTGAGTCCCATGGCTAGAAATAGCGACCCTGGAAGCACTTGGTGACATCATTGCATTACTACCAAACCATTTCTGGGTGCCATGCATCACTTGCTTGGGTGAGTAAGGAGAAGTGTCACGGACACCCACCCCAGAGGCATACGTGCTGGCGATGCCGCTGCTCCCAGGGATGGCCAAAACCTTTCGGTGGAGGAGCAAAAGCTGCACCCCCCCATCAGGTGACATGCCAGCATCTGTTCTTCCCACTCTCTGGACTGGAAAGAGATGAGGGAATATGGAACATCTCCAGTGTGCTAGTCCACCACTCTCCTTTCCGTCACACTTCTTTCAGTCTGTTCCCCTCTTTCTTTTCCAGTCCAGGAAGCGAAGCAATGGAGGAGAGTAAGTGAATGGAAATAAGATCTCCCCACCAATTTTCTTACCTGAGCAAAAGGGATGTGGTGGACCTCTGGAACTTCTCCCACAGCAGAAGCAGTGATGTCAAGGCAGTAAGGACCATTCTGCCATTTGAATATAGCTGGCAGGAGGGTTCCTGAACATTCTTTGAGGAGCAACAAACCATTAAGTCAAACTACATGGTACGATGAGGGCATGTTACTATTATTTGGTGGTTTCATCCCCATTTGAAGCTAAATAGTAGCCTGACAAGGAGCACAATTCATGTTAGAACCGTGGAGAAAGAGTGGTTAACTTTTTGGTCCCCCGTGGCCTCAATCCAGTTCATAACCTCTATGATACTCATGGGGGAAGACAGCAGAATCCGATTGTGACCATGAAGGGGAGGAAGCTCTCTGCCCCCCATGGCATGATCCCAATCTGGTCTTCAAGATTTATTTTTGCTATTTTTATTTATAATTGACAACCAGTTGTTTGGGGATAGAATAGAGGTATTTAGAGACAGAATAGAGATAGTAGGAGTATTATCAAGTTTGGCCTCAGTGTGTGCATGTATAATTACAGAGGCCTACAAAATTGAGGGTCAGAAAGGTCTTCCCCAAACTTTATGGTGGTTTGATATGAATTTGGGGTGCCGATTCCAAAAATGGCATCCGTTTTGCCGTATCACATCTAGTTTTGGAGATATAGTATAGCCTCATTAGTGAATGGTTCAAGCAGCTTCCTCCTGAGGAAGCCATGGTGTAGGCTTCCTCATGAGGAAGCTGCTTGAACCATTCACTAAAGAGGCTATGCCGTGTCTCCAAATCTAGACGTGATAAGGCAATACGGATGCCATTTTTGGAATCGGCACCCCAAATACAACCAGGAATTGGTGTAACATTTAAGGAAGCAAAATGTGTGTTGGCCTGTGTTATTATTCACTAAAATGTATTTACTATGTTTCACCAAAGTTTAACAGAAAAAAAGATTAAAACAACAATAGAGCACAATTAAAGGCTATCAAAATAAAGGTAGCACAAATACAAAAATAGAAGAAAGAAAAAAAAGACCAAGAGCAGACCTATTCCTCTGTGGAATTTTTTATTTTTTTAAAAAAATTATTTTTTTCTGAAATTGGCATAAATAGATGGAATAAAAGCTTTGCCTGATGCCAGCACCTCATTAAGATTACAGAATATGAACCCTTTTGACAACCGGTACCTTACCATCAATCATTTTCAGGTTCAATTGTCAAAGTCCTAGCACAGCAGACATTTCCTGATGCACTATCCTAAGATAAAATAATAATAATGCAATCAAATCTGCTGGCTGGCTCCAAAGAATCATGCATTTTTGTTGTTGTTCCCAGTCATTAGTGCAATTAACTTCCTTTGAATTCATCATTGAGGGAATTTGCCGTATTCACCATCCAAAGAGCCCCATAAAGCGTGGATTTTGCACACACTGAACAGGTCTGTGCTTTGAATTGCAGAAAAATAGAGCGGCAAAGAGTTCATTATCTCTCAAGGGAGCAGCTTCGATTCCATGCGACTTTTCAGTTTGCTCCGTCACCAGGGAACAGACCGAGGATGCTACACGGTTGCAAAAACTGCTCCAGCCTCTACTTTTTGTGTGTGTAATTAGTCTGAAGCCAAGGATACAGGCAGCAGGCCACTGAGGGCATCCCCTGTGGTCTGCTTGCATGGCCTCAATGAGTTTCAAGGCTTCTTTTTCTGGGTAAATGAAATTGAAGCATTTTAGCCAGGGAGTGCAGCTCCTTTCAGACAAATGAATTTAGAAAAGAAGCAGAATGGCTCTCCCCCTTAACTATGCATGCTAAACATTAAATATCATTAATAATAATAATAATAATAATAATAATAATAATAATAATAATAATAATAATAATAATAATGTTCACCAGTAATAATATTATTAATAATAATGTTCACTAATGCTCATTGTGAGTATGGAGCTCCTATATGGGTTTAAATATCATACACAACACACACACACACACACACACACACACACACACACAGAGAGAGAGAGAGAGAGAGAGAGAGAGAGAGAGAGAGAGAGAGAGAGAGAGAGGATTCTTGTGAAAGGAGAAATAACAACACCAACAATGGCTAGCCCAAGATCTCCTGAAGTCAGCATGAAAAATCCTGGTGATGTGCCAGTCTCACATTCTCCCACTTCCTGGATTAAAAAAGGAAGTGGCAGATAGGGACATTCTAGCTCACCACTCTTCTCTCCTCCATACTTCTTTTTCCTTTTTCATCCTCCTCTTCCTTTGCCAGGCCAGGGAGTAGGGAGAGGAGGAGATATAGTGGACACGTGGAGATGGGAGCCCTCCTGCCAATCTGCTATCTGAGGCAACCCCATGGATGGGCAGGCCCTGGCACCAAACCACTTCTAGAAGTCAAACACAGTCCATTTAGCCCAGAAGAAACCTCTCACAAGCATCCTCAGCTCATCACTTCAACCAAACAGAGGTTAGGATTGAACATGAAGGGCTCTTGGGCAATGCTCCTAGATAGGGAAAAGGCATAACAATTCCAGAGCACACAGTACATCTCAAGATGCAATCCGGGGCAGTGGGGTCACTAGAGGGGTGCAGGGGGTGTGGGCCACACTGGGTGGCATGCGCAGGGGTAATACCACTACTGGCCAAAAATTTATAAAACTTGAAATTTTCAAATAATACCATCATGTTATATATCAATTGAAGCATAATTTCATGCAGAATGCAATGAAACAAACTGCGCTGAGATATCTCTAGTCTATCAAATGTTATAGCCCAAAAAACTAGCAGGGGTGGGGCAATGGTACATGACTATGCCCACTGCCTGGGGCTCTGCCCTGCCCACTGCTTGGGAGGAGGTCTATCATAGGGGTGACATGCTGGCCTCCTGCACCGTATGACACCAACCCTAGTGACACCCAGTGGCATAGCTGGAGGGGGGCGGAGCAGCCAGTCCGGCGGGGAAGCTCAGCGAGGCAGGCAAGCAGCCCCTCCCTTCGGAGCCATTCCCGGCGGGGGGAGCAAAACAGAGCCATATGGCTGCCCCCCCACCAGCTACACCACTGGTGACACCACTGATCTAAGGTGACTTGTGCATCCCCTGACAGCCAAGCTGAAGTAGAGGAAGCTGCTAGAAGCTGGGAACATTATTGTCAGGAAACACAGCCCGTTTTCCAGTGACTTGCAAGACGATGACTCACAGAGAAATGCAGGGGTGGGTGGGTGGAAGTGAATCGTGTCCTCCCCTTTCTAATTTGGAGGCAGATGAGATGCAGCCCATTCATTTCCCATCTCTTTGCTCAGCTCCACGGCATGGAGTTCGCTAATTGTCAATTTTGGGATTGAATTACGCTGACGGAAACCTAATGACACCAAAGGTAATCGTATGGGCAGTTTTTCAAGTAATGTATGGTGGAGACAAACACTTCCATTCTGACATTTTCAAGCGTAGCAGGTCTCTAGAGGAGAGATTCAAAAAGTGGTAGCTTTGGGGCAAAATGATTATTTTGGAAAACTTTTGTTAACACTAAACGCTCCAACATTATAACTGTCATTTCAATTGCTTTCCTCTTCCCAACACTGAATCCATGCAGCAGTTGCTACTGCTGACTTCTCACCACTTCTCCTATGAAAGGAAACCAGATTTCCCGTTTGCCTTAATGGTTCTGAGGTGACTCATTTAGCTTGGGGCTGGCATCAGGGGTCGGCCAGGTCAGGACTTGCCAAGGGCCCAAGACTATCAGAAGGTCAGCCCAACCTCTAAACAAGCAATTTTCAACCACTGTGCCATAGCACATTGGTGTGCCATGAATGGTCTGAAGGTGTGCCACTGGAGAGTGGGGGAAGGTCATTTATTAATAGGGCCATTGAGGGGGTGTGAACCAGCAGCACGGCCAACAGGGGGTACCCGTGAGCCTTGCACAGCAGCACAGGGGAAGAAGCAGTTAGAGCATCCAGCTAAAAGCAGCTGCCTGGAGCCTCATATGGCAGCACAAGCAGCCCACATAGCTGACCAAGGGGGCAACTGCTTGAGCCTTACGCAATGGCACAGGAGGATGACGCGGCCTGGATGGCCAGCAAAGGAGCCAGAAGGGGGTGAAGCACGTCCCTGAGGGGACCCCTGAATACTATCTACCTCTTGGCAATGGGCACAAAGGGGAGGACATGTGACAAGGGAGTTTGAGGGAGGGCAGAACCAGTGATATCCTTCAGTCAGTTGTGGTTCAGATTGGGTGTGATGGTGTGCCTTGACAATTCTGGTGATTTGTCAGTGTGCCATTGTTGGAGGAAATTAAAAATAGTTTCCTCTTTGGGGGGAAGCAGAGTAGCTTAAGCAGCAAACCCCCCCCCTTTTGGGTATCACCCCAGGGAACCTCCCTCACCCGGCTGACTGCTAATCAATAAAATAAAAAAAAGACAAAGAGGCAATGGCTTGTTAAAGTTCCAAAAAGAAGTTATTTACTTACAGTTCCATTGAGTGTATATTTACAGCATCTGATTAGGATCAGAGGTTCAGCTAACACTTAGAGATAGCAAGGCCCTGGAGCTGCCTTGCCCTGCATGCCATGTGCTCAGAATGGCCTGGGCATCAGAGCCCTGGTGTGCGCCATCTTAACGGGTTGGTGGCCAGAGGACAAGAGGAAGTACTCAGAGGAGAAGGGAAGGATAAAGAGTTAGGGCCACACCCCACAAGGATCACAAAGAGAACAGGTAGAAAGGTCAGAGTCACTGGGCCATAGCTTGACCCCTTCTGGACAGCATCCTGCCCTCTCTGGACAGCAGACGGAGTTGCACCAACTCCAACAGCCATGAGATTAAAAGAAGTTGAAAATCACTGCTCTGATCTATCTAGTTTGGTGACAGTTGTCGTCTCCATTGTGCATTCAGGGTGAGTGGGAGCACTGGTAATGTGAACTGGAGGGGTTTGCAGGACCACCAGCAGCCTGGTGTCATCACTGGTCAGTTGCTATGGCTCTTAGAAAGACCCAGAGTTAGCAGCTGAGACCACCCCTGCATCCAAACCCTTTGTGTGTCAGTGACGGAGCAGATCTCTTGATCTATGCACTCCCAAACCTGAGAGTTCTGCGGTGGAGCCTTGTGATGTTGCAAGAATACCACCCTTGAAAAAATGGGGAGAAAAAAATATGGTACAGGGGTGGAGCCTATGAGTAAAGGGGTGGAGCCTGACATTGAAGGGGCAAAGACCAGGAGCACCTCCAAGATGGCGAGAGATTAACTTAAAAGAAGCTGGAGAAACTGGATTCTTTTGGGCCAGTTGGCAAGTCTACTCACAGTATACCTGAGGAGGAAGGATGGAGTATTTCTCAGTGGAAAAAGATCTTTGTATGCCTAAAACTCCAGGTTCAATCCCCTGAACTCTAGATAATCAGAGAAAAATTCTTGTCTGACATCTGAGAGTCAATCCCAGTCAGTGTCAACAATATGAAAACAGGAGCAGCAGTCTTGTCTCAGAATGTATCCTATGTTCTGCTGAAGACCCTCCCTCCAGAGCCAGCCCCAGCTCCTGCTCAGACTGAATGCCCCTAATGCTATCCCCAAGTGAGCCTCTAGGGGGGACCTAATCTTCAAATGGATTCACCCTGGCTTTTTTTTTAAATTAGCATTTTCAATATCAGTATGCAAAACTTCCCTCCAGTCCCAGCATTAGAGCTCCTTATTAGACTGCAAAGAATTTGAGTTTTAATTAGCATTTCCTCTGGTGAACTAAACCCACTGAGATTACTACACTTAGTAAAATTTAATTAACTTGACAAAAGATCCTAATTGTTTTCTTGCCACTGGTTCTTTTGTGAGACTAAAAATAAGACTCTCCCAATTAGGCAGCTCCAACCTCTCTCCTCTTTTTGGATGCCCTACATTAAAATAAATATACGTACATAACATCCTATTTCAACACGAAAGGGGGGGAGAGTTGGACATCAGCTTGGTTGTCTCAAAGTTGGTGCCGTTTTCCATCCATGGCACTGAAATCATGATAAAACTTTGCCATTTAGAAGCATCTGTGGTTCATAATAATTGCAGAGCATTCCTATTGAAATGTGCAAGGCTAGAACTGGAAATCATATTGATTTTTTTTTTTTGGGGGGGGGGGGGGGAGAGATGAAATTCTAATTGCTAATTGCCCTGTTAACCTTATGCCGTCAAAGCTGCCTTCTGTACACAGAAAATCTTCCAGAGATCCAGGTGCCACAAACACACACACACACTACAGTCTCCCAGTGAAGACAAGTCTGAAACATTATTTGGAAAGAGTTACTCAAGTGCATTAAAGTAGTTACTTGACTGGGATTAGAAGCTCATAGAGTGTGCATTACCCTTATAGGAAATAGATGTGCCTTTCAGAAAATTACAGGGATCAATACCTTAAAGGTCAGTGAAAGGGCTGATGTGTTCAAAATCTGGTATATTGTCTGTCACTGACTAATGAAAAATGATTGGGCTCATTTGTCACATGTCTTGGGATGGCAATCCTGGCTTCTGAACACAGAGCAACCTTCCAAAAATACATAGAGAGGCCATCTCCTCTGTCCCAATTTGAGAACAAGAATTAAGGCTGGGCTAGGCTCATTCCTCTTTTAGAGAGAATGATCTGGTTGCTATGTTTGTTTTATAGCAGTGGCTCTCAAACCACTAAAACCACAATTGTTCTCCCCCACTTTTTGCACTGGGACCCACTTTTTAGAATGGTAATCTGTCAGGACCCACCAGAAGTGATGTCAAGGCTGAAAGTGACATCGTCAATTGAGACTTCAAAGCTAAGCCGCGTTGATCAGTCAAAGGTTCCATTCCATAGTGCGCGCTTGCTGGTATTTTGCATGGCTCGGAATTCAAACATTCCAGCTCAGAAGTCAAAGCAGAAGGGCAGACTTGGATCCTTCTCCCACTACACACCGCTGCCCCCTTTCCAGCATCCCATCTTCCCACCTATTCAGGGCAAAGCACCAGGCCTCTCTCCCACTGGGAGCCTGCCCTACCCTGCCCAGCAGCTCGGTACTCTGTATGTTCAGCTCTCTTTTTAATGGTGGCTCAGCTAGGTGCTATGCAAATCAACTGAAATTGGCTTGTGACCCACCTACCGGGTCCCTACCACCTGTTTGAGAAACACTGTTCTAGAGAATATCAGACACACAAACTGCATAGCTTAAAACTAAGTGGGGAAGGACTATAGCTCATGAGTAGAACCCCTATTTTGCAGGCAGAAGATCTCCGACTGAATCCCTGGTGTCTCCAGGCAGGGCTGGGAAAGAACTCTCCCTGAAAATGTAGAGAGCCACCTTCAGTCAGTGTACACAGTACTGACTCAGGTGGGCCTGCCACAGCATAATGCCTCCTTCCTTCCTTGTTGGCAACCTTCAGTCTCGAAAGACTCTGGTATCGTGCTCTGAATGGTGGTTCTGGAACAGCGTCTAGTGTGGCTGAAAAGGCCAATTCGGGAGTGACAATCCCTTCCACACTGGGAGCAAGTGCAGTTTGTCCCTGGTCTGTCTCCCTGGCTATGGGCCTTCCTTCTTTGCCTCTTTGCCTCAGACTGTTGGCCAAGTGTCTCTTCAAACTGGGAAAGGCTATGCTGCACAGCCTGCCTCCAAGCGGACCGCTCAGAGGCCAGGGTTTCCCACCTGTTGAGGTCCACTCCTAAGGCCTTTAGATTCCTCTTGCAGATGTCCTTGTATCGCAGCTGTGGTCTACCTGTAGGGCGCTTTCCTTGCACAAGTTCTCCATAGAGGAGATCCTTTGGGATCCGGCCATCATCCATTCTCACAACATGACCGAGCCAACGCAGGCGTCTCTGTTTCAGCAGTGCATACATGCTAGGGATTCCAGCTCGTTCCAGGACTGTGTTGTTTGGAACTTTGTCCTGCCAGGCGAGGCATAATGCAGTGGAATATAATACCAGCAAATGATGCACGGCTCAAATACTGGCATCATACTCTGGTCATTGTGTACAGAGCATGTGTTTACAAGAATGGTACTGTTTAACGCAGGGATGTCAAAATCATTTCGTAAAGAGGGCCAAATAGCCCTCACGGTGCCTGCTAAAGGCCGGAAGTGATGTCATTAAGCAAGGAGTGATTTCCATCCTCCGTTTTCCAAATGTCTCTCTCAGGGTCTCTCTGCTTGTTCCCTACCCCTTCTTCTCTTCTTTCCACCTCTTTTCTCTCTCCCCCTCCATGAGCGGCACTTACCGTTCCAGTGGGCTGTGGCTCTTCTTGTCTCCAGATCAGGACAACATGACACTCTGGGCAGTTGTGTCCTCCCAGAAATCTGGGTGCAATGCCTGCATGGGCACTGCACCATAGATGTGACTGCTCAGAGTGTCACGTTGTCCCAATCTGATGACAAGAAGAGCCACAGCGCACCGGAATGGTAATCACCATTTGCACGGGGGAAGGCTTTCTCAGTGCTCAGCGGTCTCCAGTTCGGAGACTGCTAATCTAAGCTATATGCTTTAGGGCCCAATCCTTTCCAGTTTTCCAGTGCTGATGTAGTTGTGCCAGTCGGGTGCCTGTTGCCTGCTTTAGTGGGAATCATGGAGGCTTCCTCAAGGTAAGGGAGTGTTTGTTCTTGTACTTTGGGACTGCACTGGTGCTGGAAATTTGTATAGGATTGGGCCTTTATTAGGATTTCTTTTATAATATGGATGACACTGACCATTATGATTTATTACTTTGTACTTTACTATAAGAGGAAAAGCTGGATGTCTCTCTGATAGTACAGCAGTATTGAAGTAGTGGGTGACTAAAGAATCTTGATATGTACAGACTATTCTTTGCCAATGTCATGCTCATTAAAGAGATGGGTTTTATGTGTGTGTTGCACAAATGCAGAAACCATGTACATTTTCTGGGTGGCAGGACTGTGTCAATAATATCCCAGCAGCACCATGGGGTGAAAGTATGGGGAGAGTATATATTTCCCTTCTATCTTCTCTGTTTGATCTTGCAACTCTGCTTTCAATTTTATGTAGCTGTAAAAATAAATTGATGGTGGTCAGGGTTTACTTCACGCTTCATCCATTGCCCTCAAGCCCTCTACTCTAGCCTTTCTAACCTTTGAAGCTGTCGAAAGCATCAGACAATATAACATTTCTTTAAGACCAGTTAATTTGACTTTCCAGGATTCAGGCACCTTCAACATAATATTCAGGGATATTTATTTAAGGATTTATTTACTTTAAAAAGAGCCAGGGAACAAAGCTCACAGACGTGTCTGTATGGCATGGACAATGTGTAAACTCAGGTAGAGGAGGTGGTTGGTGGAATCCCCACACAGAGAAAACTAGCATGCCAGGGAAAAAGGATCTTTCTTCTTGTCCGTATGGGGAAATTTGGTGGACTTTTTGGAGGGGGGTAGATAAGCATTCAATTATGTGAGCCCTTCTGCAGTCTGATGTGATACCAGGGATGTGATACACATGTATGTATGTATGTATGTATGTATGTATGTAGTTGGCAACCTTCAGTCTCGAAAGACTACGGTATCGCGCTCTGAAATGTATGTATACATTGTATGATTATGAAATGTATACATTGTATATACACATGTATATACACATCTGTATATACATACAGGGCTTAATCCTAACCAATGCAGCTCTGAAGTAAGGGAACAAACATTCCCTTACTTTGAGGAGGCCTCCGTGAGTGACACCCAACTGCAGGATGCAGCGCACATCCCATTGGCACTGCTATGCCAGTGCTGGAAAGCACTGACATAAGGGGTTAGGATTGCACCCATGTACATACATACAGGGCGCAATCCTAACCCCTTATGTCAGTGCTTTCCAGTACTGGCATAGTGGTGCTAATGGGACATGTGCTGCATTCTACAGTTGGGTGTCACTCACAGAGGCCTCCTCAAAGTAAGGGAATGTTTGTTCCCTTACCTCGGAGCTGCATTGCCCTTATGTCAGTGCTGGAAAGCACTGACATAAGGGGTTAGGATTGCGCCCACATACATACATACGTGATACACATGGGAAGAAGCTGCAATGGGCTCTTCTCAGTCAATTTGAGTGCTATTTCGATTGCATGAGTAGCATGGGAATAAGGTATCCGGCAGCAGCTCCCACAACACGAAGACTGATTTCCGAAATGGTCCCACAATGAGATCATGCTATCAAATCAAAACCAAGGCAGCTTCTGAGTTATTGGATAAAGTTTTTTGTGTTGTATTTCATGTAGGATTAGAAAGACCTCTCTATCTTTGGAACGTAGGAACAAATCAGAGCAAACTGCGGCATCATTCGTTTCCTTCTGAGGTATAAAATATGGTAATACACCTGCCCACACATTCTTGTTCATTCTGTCCCTCTTCTCAAAAAGACCTGTTTTCAGCAGTTTCATATGACCTGCCCTACGGTTCACCTCTACGTTGGTATTTAAGCTCCCTAATCAAGGAGCGGGGCATTCAATACAATAATTAATCATACTTCAGTATTCCAACCCAGAATTTTTCCTCCTGCTGCACATTACAGCATGATAATCGATTCATTTTGTAAACCAAGGACTAATTGAAAAAGGAAAATAAAAAAAAAGTAAGATCTGAAAGCAGCTCTAATCATTACATCCAGCAAGCAACTGGATATCACAAGCATATTAATGGCCTGAAGCACCCGAAAAAAAGAAACTTTTGGAGCACTCCAGAACTTGGGGGGGGGGGGAATCTCCATAGAGCCCTGGGATGTACGACAGTTAACAATTACAGCAAATTCTATAAGGGAGCGAAGATCATCTTCTTCTCGTTATCGGCATGGTGAAGCCCGATAGTATGATTGGATCCAGTCCTACTTACCATTCGTTATTTCCACCTCTTTTTGCTCATTCATATGTAATCATTTTTTTCAGTAACGAGTTATTTTGAATGGAACATTTTTCAATTTCAAATTGCACGTAAATTATAAGGGGAAGTGTCCATTCTGAAGGATTGGTAATGGTTTCATAATGTTCTCTCTTTGAACAGTCATCCCATAAAAAAAAGAGAAGTCATGCCAGGTTGGGAATGAAATCAAATCACTTCTTAGACTTAATGTTGGGTCTGCAGTTAATAATTGTTTTTTTTTTTTTTTTAAGAGTTGGTTCTGTTCCAATCAGTTAACAGAGGGGTCCATGCTTAGCAGACAGAAATTTCTCTGTTTAATAACAGTGGGCTCTCCTTATCTGCTCAGCACTGCAGATTTAATAATAATAATAATAATAATAATAATAATAATAATAATAATAAAACTTTATTTTTATCCCGCCCTTCTCCCAAAAAGGGACCCAGGGTGGCTAACAACATATAAAACAGATTAAAACATAATTTCACAAACAGATAAAAACATATTAAAAAACACATTAGCAGAACCCATAAAAACAGTAGTCAGAAGAGTCAGAATAAAAGAGCATAAAACAGCAGTTCTTAGAGGAATTGGGCCTGTAAAAAAGCAACTAAAAGATATATAAAAGATGTTAAAAAGGCCATAATGTCAGAAGGCTTGGTTAAACAACAAGGTCTTCAGGCCTCGCCGAAAGGTCTCAAGAGAGGGAGCCATTCTCAAGTCAAGGGGAAGGGAGTTCCACAACGTTGGTGCCAGTACTGAGAAGGCCCTATTTCTTGCCGCCGCCCCACGTACCTCCTTAGGCGGCGGCACTTGTAAAAAGGCCTTCTCTGATGACCTGAGAGGACGAGCCGGATTGTACGGAAGTAGGCGATCTCTAAGATAACCTGGCCCAGAGCAGTATAGGGCTTTAAAGGTCAAAACCAGCACCTTGAATTGGGCCCGGAAACGAATGGGCAGCCAATGTAGCCCCCGGAGAAGCGGGCTGACAGAGTCAAACCGCCTAGCTCCAGTGACCACACGGGCCGCCGCATTCTGCACTAATTGCAGTTTCCGAACCGTCTTCAGGGGCAGCCCCACATAAAGCGCGTTACAATAATCTAACCTCGATGTCACCGTGGCATGGATCACCGTGGCCAGGTCTGCACGATCCAAGTACGGACGCAGCTGGCGCACCAGCCGAAGCTGAGCAAAGGCCCCCCTAGCCACAGCCGCCACCTGGGAATCCAGGAGCAGCTGCGAGTCCAGGTGGACCCCCAAGCTGTGGACCTGCTCCTTCAGAGGGAGTGCAACCCCATTCAGAGCAAGCTGATAATCCAGCACCTGCATTGAGGATTTCCGAACCAGGAGAGCCTCTGTCTTATCCGGATTTAATTTCAGCTTGTTAGCCCCCATCCAGATCCTCATTGGATTTCTGTATCTGCGGATGCTCAGGCAATGGCTGGAGGGCCTTCATAAAGGTGCTTATGGAGAGAATAGTTTGCTTTTCATCACATGTGAAATGACACTAAGTAGGTTCCCCTTCCCCAATGCAAAACTAATTGCTACGCTCTGGGAAAGGCCAACAGAACTCACAACCCACCAAGCCAAGTGGAGCACACTAACCATATACTGTATGGAAGCCCACCAAAGGCTTCACTGGAATCTCTGTGTAGATCCAAACCACCCCCAAGAGACCTACCAGATTCTCACCAGATTCTCACCACCAGATTCTCACCAGGAAAAAAAAGAACATATGTACCAATGGATTGCCACTGTATGACTGGTGACTGTATTTGGTCTTGAGATTCCCCAGTTGTGTATGCCTGCTCTATAACTGTCTGATCTGTGATGGTGGTTCTTAGGCTCTGCTATAAAAGTTCTGGTTCCAGCCTAAGAAAAATTGTGTTCCTGTCAAAGTGCATCACATAAGGGTCATGTGAGAACATCTCAGATCTGTTAAGGAGGTTTTCAACAAGTTTATATGGGATGCAGTTAGAGAATAACACTGGGAGGTCAGGAAATATTTGATGACATAGTTTGCGGACCAGAGATCAGCTCAAATTCCCTTGCCATGCTTTTGGTGATGATTTCTTGGCTGCACTGTAAAATTTCTGTGTCTGAAGTGGCCTGTTAGGATTAGCAGATAAGGTTGAAATCCAAGGCGCCCTTGGAAGTAAGTTCTACTGATGCACCAAAAGGGAATAAGCCTATCCAAACATCCAAATCACTAACAATGACAATCCTTCAGAACTGCACCTTTCCAAACTGTAATATGGCAGGATTTGCAATATTTTGGACACTTGTCCACAGTTAAAAAATAAAATCCCTAAGTGTAAAAAAATGACTATAGGATCAATCCTATCCAATTTTCCAGGGCCGGTATAGCGGTGCCAATGGGGGGTGCACTGCATCCTATGGTGGGAAGGTAGTCACAAAGGCCTCCTCAAGGTATGGGAACATTTGTTCCCCTATCTCAGGGCTGCATTGTGGCTACATGGTGCTGGAAAGTTGGATAGGATTGGACCCTATGTCAGGAAAAAAAATGCAGAGGTTTCCCAAGATCTCTGGGTGCCTGAGGCGGCATACTAAATGCTGCCCTCCTTACCTGGTGATGTGCCAACCTCTGTTCCTTCTCTCACTCTCTGGGGAACAAAGAAGAGCGGAGAAGAGAGGAGAGGACTAGAGTGTCAGAGATATTCCAGCATTTCTGTCTTCTCGGTTCCACATGTCCTCTCTTGCTCTGTTTTCTTCTTCCTTTTCCCATCTAGGATCAACAGAAGCAAGTGGTGCGTGGAGATGAGCACACCCCCATTTGTGGCCCGAGGTGACCACTTCAAGTGGCTTCACGAACAGGCCAGCACTGGTAAAAAGGAGTCATTGTCAGGATATGATCATTTCCCATGGATTCTGATGCAGAAGAGTAGCCGAACATGCAGCACTTCCACCTACAGTTTGAATGCTATGGTCTCCGGCACTCTATGCCACATGATTTAACCGAATAAGGAGATTGGCTACAATCATGTATGTTGTAAAGATTGTGTCTGCCAAGTAGGGTTACCTGATACAAAAGGGGGGGCAGAGTGCCTATAGTTTTAACCATGGTGCAGAAGAGGGAATTTTGGCAGGTGCAGCTGAACATGGAAGGATTTAAAAAGCTGCACCTGCCAACATACTCTCTTCTATGCAATGGTTAAAGGTATAGGCTCTCTGTCCCCCTTTGTACCTGGTAACCCTACTGCGCTGAGTTGCTTCATGCAACGTAACAGCCAGATACACGTTCGGGCTTTATTAATAGCTTAGTTACTATCTGCTAAGACAGTGAAAGTAAATTTAAAACAACTAACCCAGAGGAAAACAGAGAGCCCATCACAAAACTAATCAAAATGATGACAGCAGATTTGCTCCAAACGATGACATCTTTGAGAAGCCTGCGCATACAATATTTAACCAGCATTTGTCTCTGAACGCCCAAACAGGCAGATTTCTCTACAAACCGAGCATAGATACTAATCCCCCATGGCACCCATTTCCTTCAACTTTAATGGACTCCATAAAGCTTTTGCCAATCATAAGCATTTTCTTAAAGCCTGAAAAATGCAAATTAATAGTTCACTAGCGGACCCAAACCGATGGAGGAGAAAAGCAGATGCTACATTTAAGATGGGGAGGGGAGGGGGAAAGAAAGAAAAACCACTGATGGAGAATGTTAACGCAATAAAAAGTAGCAATGCAATTAAGTGGGGGGGGGGAGAGGAGAAAATGCTGAATCAAGGTAACGGGTAAGGAGGAGGAAGTTCCTCCTGTCTTGAGCACTCGGTGGAGGATTTTTAAGTATTTCGCTCTGATCAATAAACATCCATTCCCTGACAGCATTTATAGTCAAGGGGAATGATATGAAAGAAGGCGCTAGAAGAATGCAAACTCAAAAAAGCATGGAATCCGCTAGATTAGTAGTCCCCATATGTTTTAGCATCGGAACCCACATTTCACTTTCCCAGCCACTCAAGCATCTGTGGCTATAGTGGTGATTGGGCAGCAGTGCTCCCCAAGAAGCAGGCTGCTTAACGCTTGATTCACACAGCCTGTCTCATCGACCCTGTCGGTTTCACAAACCAACAAAAGTTAGTTTGTGACCCCATTGGTGGGCCACGGACCCACAGTTTGGGAACTGCTGCACTAGACAGTGCAATTCATACTGTTCCAGAGCCATGGGTGCTTTAAAGCTAGAAGATGCTCAATGAAGGGAAAGGGGGTTGGTTGGCAACCTTCAGTCTCAAAAGACTATGGTATAAACCCACAGCACCCGGTATTCCCAGGTGGTCTCCCATCCAAGTACTAACCAGGCCTGACCCTGCTTAGCTTCTGAGATCAGACAAGATCAGGCATGTGCAGGGTAACCTCCAAGTTAATGTTTTGGCTTTCAGCAGAGAGTTGTTGTGGAGACCCTCAATGTGAGCCCTTTGCATTGTCTTAACAGGAATGTGTGTCTATATGGCAGCTCTGTTTGAATTTCACCTCAAAAGCGTACATCAGAGGAATATAAGGGATTAGCTCAGGAGTTTCCAAAGTGTGTGTTGCAGTGCCCTCAGGCATGACAAGTGCACAGGGGTGCTGCAGGCTGCTTGCCACCCAACAGCGTAACCATGGCACATCCCAGAAGACGGTGGTGCTTGACTTGGTGGGCTCCATGTGCAAGGTTTTGTCTCTGGAAGGGCCCTCTTTCACCTGTGCTGAGCCTCTCACCACCATTTTCAGGGTCACTCCAAGGTCTTCAACATGGAAGTACCTGGTAATGATGTCATCATGTCACTGCCACTCACTTCTGGGTTCCGAGTGCTGCGTTTGCAGCATGGAGGGTGTTGCAATGGAGGTAAGTTTGGGGAGTGATGGAACAGGCCATAAAATAGAAGAAATAAATCTCTGAGAATGCCTGATTTCCCTTACCCAGGTCCAGAACATCCTTTAGGGAGGGTAACTTCCCTTCAGCCCACTCATCAGACATAGGTGCAGTCGCTGAAGTCCACTGAATGACCACTGAGCATTAGGGGCTTTTCCGTTGTGACATCCCGGTTTTGCAATGCCCAAACATATTAACTTAGTGCAGTGTTTCTCAACATTTGTCCGCCATCATACCACTTCACATCAGCTATTCAAAGTACCACTAGAAGTAGTTCATGTTCACCAGCAGTCCATGTTCACTCACTTACACCTGTTGATGGGGGTGATACCAACTAAACAGGAGGGCAGGAGGTTTGGTCTAGAGGGTAGAGCCTCCGTTTGCCTGAAGATAACATCCGAAGGTCGCCAGCTCGAGGCCACCAGCACCGTGAACAGCGAGACCTTGAAGCAGCTGACAAGCTGAGCCAAGTCATTCCACCTGCTCTTTGGCCGCTGTCAGCCTGTGTGGGAGGAAAATGGAGGCCAGAATTTGATACCAGATCATAAAAAGATCCATCTGAAATGTTGTAGTTCTTGAAAGACAGAACCTTCTTCAATTGTAAAAATCCCTACAGGGATTTAAATAGCCTGCCTATGTAAACCGCCTTGAATTAAAAGTCTGAGGAGAAATCTGACGACCAAGAAAGGCGGTATATAAATACCTGTATTATTATTATTATTATTATTATTATTATTATTATTATTATTATTATTAAACCAGGAGGAGCTTGGTTAACTGGTCCTGTTACTTGCCACCCTCAGTTGCACATATCTCAAAATGGGCTGCCTTCTTTGTGCCCCCTTGTCCCCCCACCCCAATGTTCCTTTTCTCTATCATGCCTTCCCTTGGACTGTGCAGTCCCTCTTGTTCATCTGCCAGTCCAACTGCTTTGTCCCCATCCTTTCCTCTCCTTCCTTGTGTCTTCTTCATTTCCCTTAACTCTCACTCCTTCCACTAGTCCATTCTCCCTTTCCTTCCCTGTGTATCCCTCCAGTCTTCTCTGCTGCTTCTGTCCTCCACCTGCCCACTTCCCCACTCTCCTCTTCACCTTGTCAACTCTGCCCCCTTCTCTATCTACCTTCTGTTCCCAATCATCTTTTGTCCTTGCTCCAGCATCCTTAAAAAGCCTGTACCAGCTAATGAGCTAATTGAGCCATATTAGTGGTGCCCATTCATAATGTCAGTAGTGGGCCCTCTGGCAGCATGTTACCTGTTAAGGCAACTACTGGGAGACTCTGACATGTCTCCACTGACTGGGGTGGCTCACCCCGGGTTCAAACTTCTTTGGGGTTAGAAGCTGCAGGAGATTTACAGTGTCCTTGTAATATTTGCTTTATTTATACACTGGAGGGCGTTGGAGAACAGAATGCCCTTGCATGCAGCCATTGATGACATGCATTTTAGGGATCTTTCATAGCTTCTAAGTACTGCTGGCTGCCAGCTGCATCTCTTAGCTCAGACTCAAATCACATTAAGGATCTCTCTGCCTTCCCCCCAAAGTTGGCTTTGTTCATTCACATCCAGGAGTAGGAGGGGGGGGGATGAGTTACCTTACACTCTTAATTAACCCCTCCACTCAGATTCGCTTTCTTGACAATCTTGCAAGCAAGAACAGAGCTTCTCCTGCAGAGTGACACCCAGAGTGACACACTGCCCAGAGAATCAGTCCGTGATCTGTTTCTGGGCTCCTGACACCCACTAAGAATCATAAGATGACCTTCTTGATCATCTTGTTGGCATCCTTCAGTCTCAGAAGACTATGGTGTCACGCTCTGAATGGTGGTTCTGGAACAGTGTCCTCTCCAGTGCGCGAAGCCTGAGTAAAGTAGGTATGGAGGATAGGCTGTTACCCATGCAGCAAATCCCCCTCTCCACGTCGCTGAAATGGTCCAATGCAAAGGCAGAGGCCAATACGGTTGGTTCCAGCGGCGTCGCAGGAGTTGCCAGAACATGACTGTGTTCAGCCATGAACTGCCTCAGGGACTCCGGCTCCGGATTCTGCCTGGAGGTTGACTCCTGAAGCCTTTCCCATAACTGGATGTAGCCACAAGGCAGTGGAGGTTTGGGGTCAGAGTTTTCCTTCTCTCAGATGAGCTGCCTTCCCAGGCTGACGAGTCCCCTCTACCCGGTGGCTGTTAGTCGCCTCTTACGACAAGTACAGCCAAACTGAGGGCCTATTCTTATCCCCAGCCCCCAGGGCAAAAAGATCATCAACAGAGCACAAAGCTGCACAAACCAAGGTTCTCAACGGTGACCCTGTTAAGCTTATTTTATCTTACTTGTCCTGTCATTACCTTTCCTATGTAAACTGTTGTGAGTGCTTCTCCTTGAAAAAAAAAAGGGTGTAATCCTTTTAGAAAATGAGTCTTAACCCATCTTTCCTGCTCATGCACAACCAACTAAATCCAAACATGTTCTCAATGGGGGGAGGGGGGAGGTAGCAGATTCATCAAGGACAGCCAAATGCTGACCACTTCAGACAAGCGCTGGTATCTAAGGGCAAGTCGCTTCGAGGAAAACATTAAGATCGCTAAAATGTGCTCATTCTGACAGGCTGATTGGAAAGTCCTCCACACTATGATACACCCAAATGCGAAGAGAGATGATTTACGACACCGTTCTTCCGAAGTAGCTACCAGACAGGAAGAGAGCAGTGATTTATTTGTCCTCTATAAATTGTTTCCTGGAAACACAGATTTGTGTATGTGTGCATGAGAGCAAAAATGTTGGAACAGGAGCCCGGGACTCTGGCTGTCCACCTTCCAACGTGTTCTGTCCCAGCGCTGCCAAAAATGCAATTTTCCAAAGGGCTGAGGTTAGCTACAACTCTCATAACCACAGGATGTTGTCATGACAAAGGGATTCTCAGTGAATATATGAGAAGATTAAAATGCAATGATTGCCAAAAGTACAATCTCCATTGTGAGAGCCGGTATGCCATTGACTACAGATGGTAAGGATTAACAGCCGGGGAAAGGGACTGCCAGGTTAGAGGAGCAACCAGACTGACCTGGCCTGTGGATTCTTCTGTTCTGATTGCTTTCCACTGCAGCAACAATTGCCTGGAACTTTTTGAACAAAAGGATTGGCCACTTGTGATAAAAAGGAGAGCCTTATTGGTTTGCAGAATGTGGAATTCAGGTTTGTCCTGAGGAGTACGGCCTGGTTTGTATATGCAGTGGAATGGTGGGGTGGACCACAAAGACTTGCCTGTCTAGGTCATGAGGTGGTTGCTTCAAATGGTGAATTGGCATGCTGATGGAGGCAGGTCTGCTTTTCTGCTTCTACAACTTCCTCCTCCTTACTCAGCGTGTGGTTGGTCTGTGGAACTCCTTACCACAGGATGTGGTGATGGCATCTGGCCTAGATGCCTTTAAAAGGGGATTGGACAAGTTTCTGGAGGAAAAATCCATTACAGGTTACAAGCCATGATGTGTGTGTGCAGCCTCCTGATTTTAGAAATGGGCTATGTCAGAATGCCAGATGCAAGGGAGGGCACCAGAATAAGGTCTCTTGTTATCTGGTGTGCTCCCTGGGGCATTTGGTGGGATGTTGTGAGATACAGGAAGCTGGACTAGATGGGCCTATGGCCTGATCCAGTAGAGCTGTTCTTATGTTCTTATGTAATCCCTGGATGACAAAGGAGAATGGAGCTGATGAAGAAGTGTGGATGAGAGAGTGTGGTGAGCTAGAGCAGGGGTGCCAAACAAAAGTTCTGTAGGCCATGTGTGGCCCATGGAAGCTCTTTATCTGGCCATCGGGCTGTCTCAGCACCCGAGGTCTAACTAAGGTGAAGCCTAAGGGGCATCTGTCCTGCATGGGGGGGGGGGAGCAAAGCCAACAGCACTTCCTCCTCTGGGGAGAATGTCACAATGTCACCTCCAGGGAAGTGACATCACAATGTCACATGTTGTCGGGACATCACTGCCCCTGACTCCAGGACTTTTAGTTGCACCTCTGTTCAGCACCATCATCAGCTGCTCTCAGCCCCTGAGCTGTTCTGAGATGTCACTGCTGAAATGGCAGCCAGCGTGATAATTGGGCTCTCCTATATCTTGAAAACATGATCAAGTTTTGCTTATTTTCTCTTCTGTCATTTGCAGTGAATGAGTTCCTAAGTGAGAAAAAAATGAGCTTATTTCTGGTGCCCAAACAGGCATCATGAATGTGATTCAACCCACTGTATGAAATGAACTGGACACCCTTGGGCTAGTGGGACACTCTAAGGGAGTTTGCACAACAAGAGATCAGTGTCAGAGCTTATCCCAAGTTCCAGAAGAGCTCCAGGTTCCGATCTGGAATAAGGGCAGTTACCCATCACTACTTTTTGAGATTTTACCAAAGATTGATCACATCCTGTTTTATCCATCTTCACAGTTTTAAAAAAGGGGGCGAGAA
This sequence comes from Tiliqua scincoides, assembly GCF_035046505.1. NCBI lineage: Eukaryota > Metazoa > Chordata > Lepidosauria > Squamata > Scincidae > Tiliqua > Tiliqua scincoides. The sequence continues at coordinate 43,175,936 of NC_089829.1, forward strand.
AGAAAATATATATACTTCTGCTATTGCAGAAAGGGAAGAAAAGGATAGCTCTTTTGATTAACATGTTCATTTGTTCCTCTCAGCATTCCTTATTTGCTTTCATGTGAGCCTTCAAAGAGATTACAGCCATGGAAGTCTGTATAGCATCTACAGCATCACTGCACTAAAGTGGTTTACCGGAGACAATCAAGAGGTTTCAGTTGTCCTTCCCATGTGACCTGAAAATGCATATTTCAATCTCCAAGCTTCTGAGACATAAATGCTTAATTCTCAATCTAGTCATCAGTCAGGTAAGTTGATCTATGAAAAGTTATCTCGTCACTCAAAAGCTTCCTTGTTGCCGCTTCCTCTAGCTCCCTCCAGATGGATTAAGGGGTATACAGAAGGCTTCTAAGGAGCTGATGTCAGAACAGGTTTGTTGATTAATGGGTCCCTGGGACATTCTGACACCTTGGTATGGATCGGAGAGATAAGAGACGTGAGAGTCTGCCAGAGTGCATTGCTGTGTAGAGGCAAGCCAAAGGTTAGAAGCATTGCAGAATCCCAGAGAGAAACATTAGACAGGGAGCTTCCTCTGGGGCAGGATAATGGCCTGCAAAGGCTAGTAATAGAGTGAAAGATCATTTTGTAGTACTCAAGCAAAAACCAGAGAAAAGACAGGCAATGCTAAAGGGTGAGAGTGAAAACAAGAATCAGAATCCACAGAGAGATGACACTTAACATATGTCAGGAGTGGGAGACTCTTCCCAGCTCCACTCAACAGAGAACTTCATGGCAAGGAGCAAAGCTAAACAGCAAGACATTCCATGAGTGGTTTAAAAATAAGGAAAAAAAATTGGCCGTGTTTTGATTCAAAGGTTGACACTGATACAAAATTACACTACAAACCATAGAGGTGAGTGTAGTTATCAGTAACAACCCAAAGAAATTAGCCTGCGTAAATACTCTGTGGAACTCCTTGCCGTAGGCATTGCTAGGGGGTGCGGGCCGCAGTGGGTGATGCGCACGGGGGGGTGACACGCACGGGGGGGTGACATGCTAAAACTGTGAAAATCTTGTTGCTTTCAAATAATACCATCATGTTATGTATCATTCAATGCATAACTTAATGCAGAATGTAATGGAACAAACTGTGTTGAAATATCTGTACTCTATCAAATGTTAAAGCAAAATAATCACAAAAGGAAAACACAACTGCCTTATGTAACAAAAAATGGATTTCTTTAACTCAAAAATGGCCAATGAGACTGATTGTTCCATGAGCCAATGAGGTGTTGTTTTGACGCAGCAGGGAACCAGTAAGGTGTTAGTATGAGTCAGCTCTCATTTCCACGTCTCAGAGCTAATACTATAACCTTTATTAAGTTGTGTGAGAACCATCAAGTTGGCCACTGATTTTTTGTTGGTTACTGATTTGTTTGGTGGCCTGTACTGTTATATATTTTAAATGATAAAAATGGGGGGTGGGTTTGACACCAACCCTAGTGATGCCACTGCACTTAGGTTGCACATATGATATTGTAATTGATTCCATATGGCCTGGTACAGGTCCATCATGCCAGTGACTCTCATGCACTGAATTTTGCCACCAGGTGATGCAAACCGTAATGACACTTCTGGCTCACAGCCCACCAAACCCTCCCTCTCTTATTTACGGTTTTGCAAATGGAATGTTGAATACAAGATGCACACAACTTAATATATCCCGTAGGAATTGGCAACAAGAAATAGACAGGAACAGCCAGAGGAAAAGTGCAGCCTTTTTTTTTTCCATTCTAGTGCTGTTGTCATCCCTGGAACAAAAGGAGAACAGACAAAACAGGTCATAGAAATAGAAGCGATTTAAATGTCAAGAAATGAAAAGCAATTATTAACCATAATTCATTTCAGGTTTTCCTTCTGGATTGTCACATCCTTCGGATGGTCTCAGCTGCTTTTTATTTACCGATCCAAAAAAAAGTAAAAGCTTGTGAGAAATATTGAAGAGATACACGTGCACATTATTCCCCAAATCCCAGATAAACTGAAATAGAGTCCAAAAATAAAGGAACTAACTTTCTCTCTCATGGTTAAAAAGAGAAAAAAGAACAAAGTTATTTTTAAAACCGTGACAGCTGAAATTCCATTGTTTTCGCAAAACCAGTGATTTTAGGCTTCCAGATAAATTACATCTCAAGGTTGCAACTACATTATATTCATGGAAAAAGACTGCAAGACTTGGCCACCCTCTGTGTGGTGGTCTGGATCTTTCACTGTGCAATCATTACAGAAAGAAACTCTGGCTGGTAAGACCGACAGCTAAGAAGCAGTATTGTGAATAAGTGTTGCTTTCAAAAAAAAAAGAAAAAGAAAAAGCCAGGAAAAAATAAAGACAAAAAAGGGAGAAAGAGAAGAAAATCTCACAAGAGAGGAGTTTGGAAATAAAGGGGATCAGCTAATTAGTTTTAATTGGGTCAGACTGGGTAGGCTGATTGCCATAATTAACACCACCTAATGAGCATCCAGAGGGAGTATGCTGTGATGCACCAGGTGAGATGTGGCAAAGATGGGAAAGAGGTTGGATTTCACAAAGGAACTGGTGAGACTTCTAACTAAGGTGAATGCACATCCAGGAAAAATAGGAGAACACATGTGATAGCTCAGTGCAGATTGCTTAGGGGAAGATGCAGGCCAGAGTGCCAGAAGGGTGACACAGTTTACATTCAAGGCACTCTGTTTCAGGGGCAGCTGTGGGGGGGGGGGGGCAGCAAGAAAGTACCTGTGGTTTTAATTAAAATGAGTAAACTGGGCTGAGCCAGTAAGAAAGTTGAGACCCGTACCTAAAAGCAAACAGCTGCCTGGCTTAATTCAGCACTTAGACACTCTAAAAAGAGAAAGAAAACGTGTACTTACTGCAAGGCTTATACAACTCTGTGATGGAGGATTCCTTCCATCTTTATGCAGAAACCATCCAGGCGGAACCATTGGGCTAAAACAAGAGTGTCAAACATCTGAATGTGGCCCCCCAGAAGCAATTTATCTGGCCCGCATTATAACTGGGTTCTTTCAGTGTGATAATTGAGTGCTCTTGTATCTGGAAAAATATGACCAAGATTTGCACCTTTTCTCTTCTGTCATTTGCATCTAATGAGTTTCTACGTGAGAACAAATTGCTTATTTCTGGCCATCATCTGCTTTATGATGTCATTTTCTGCTTAATGATGTCACTTCCGGCCTTCGGCAGGCACCACGAATGCTAACTTCGACCCTCTGTATCAGTGGTTCTCAAAATTTTAGCACCGGGACCCACTTTTTAGAATGAGAATCTGTCAGGACCCACTGGCAGTGATGCCATGACTAGAAGTGACATCATCAAGCAGGAAGAGTTTTAACAATCCTAGGCTGCAATCCTACCCACACTTACCCAGGAGTAACTCCCATTCACTATCACATTAAAAGCATACATATAGTAGCCTCTTAAAAGTACAGATCTGTAACATTTCCCCAAATGCAGTCACATACCATGTGTCATGAAACTGTTGTTTCCTGTAGGACTTTGCTTTTCTTCCATTGGTGTTGGAGTAGTTGGGACTCCACAGCTGTAAAAGATCCATGTGAGAAGGGTTGGGTTCGTTGGTAAAGAGGATAAAAACCTTTAGCAACAGGAACTTTGCTGCCTCCTTGGTGGGTGAGATCTGAAGGAGAGTTAGCTTTATTGTGGTATTGCAAGTGAAAGAAATTAGATTAGTTCTGGTTAGTCAGTAAAAAAGTTAGATTGTGTTAGGTTTTATCTTTTCTTTGTAGTTGTTTTCAGCAAGTTCATAAAGGGTTTTATGGGGGAGGGAGTTGGGAGTTCTGCAGGTTTGGGAGCCTCCTCTTATTGTAGTGCTTCAGCCAACTGCATATTTGGATTGTATTAAGTCTTTTATTTGTTAATGGATCTTAATAAACTCTGTGTTCCTTATTCCTTTTTGTTTAGGCCTTATTGAGAGACCTGGGACCATTACTCTCTTCCCCTAGAGCTAGGATTCCCAGCCTGTGGTCTTTGGACCACTGGTGGTCTGAAGTGCCCCCCCAGGCTGTCTGTGATGTCTCTGATGAAAAAAGAAAAAAATGTCCTTCCAGGAAGAAAAAAAAGCCTCTACAGTGCCAGCAGCCAATCAAAGCAGCTCAGAGCCAATCAGAGCATAGCCTTTCTTGGTCTCCTGCCTCCCTCCTCCACCTCCCTTCCCTCCTTGTCTGAGTGCCCAGGCAAGCAAAAAAGTGAAGCACAGGCGCCTTGTAAGGTGCGCGCGCATTTGTGCAGCCTCATGGCTCAGCTGCACGCAGGGGAGAGGTGCCCTGCTGCCCACTGCCTCCATTCCTTGACCCTTCAGGTGCCTTCAGGTGAGGCCTGGCAGCCTGGTTTCTCAGGAGTCAGATCAGGACTCCAGCCAGCCTGGGAAGTCCCTTTTGCGGGGTGGGCAGGTGGGGCCTGAGGAGGAGGGGGGCCTCAGGGGGGAGGAGGAGAAGGGCCTGAGAAGGGGGAGGAATGGGAATAATGAGGAGGAGAAGGAGCAGGCTCCCAAAGGCATGGCTGGCTGGCTGGGGGGGTTTCCCTGGGAGTGGGTTTCCCTGGATGTGATTTCCCTGGGAGTGCAGACTCCAGCTGGCCAGGGAACACAGAGGAAGGGAATTGGAGGCAGTGTGGCAGCAGGAGAGGGGAGAAACAGTGTGCTCAACCCCCAGCCCTGGTAGCCCCTCCCCAGTTGGCAGGATTGGGCCCTCCAGATGTGCTCTTCTAACGCCCAGGGGTGGAGCAAGGGATCCAGGCAAACAGGTTTTGGCACCCCTTTTGGAGAGGGAAACAGGCAGCACCTCTCTGTCTTACTGCAAGCTGCCCACCTGGGGAGAAGCAAACCCAGAAGTTGCAGAACAGGCACCACCATAGCCAAGTACAGCAGGTTCAACCCCTGACTCTTCCTCCTCTGAGAGCAGCAGCAGCTTTGTCCATGGAGAGCCCTCCCCCACCCCACACTTGGCCAGTTTCCCTATCTCCTCAGATTGCAATCCTATGCATGCTTACCTTGGAGTAAGCCCCATTGACTATAATGGGACTTACTTCTGAGTAGACATGCCTAGAATGGGGCTGTTAGTCACACTGTGGCTGTGATGGACTTCTCCAGAAATTCCTCCAATCCCCTTTTAAAGGCATCTAGTCTAGATACCCTCACCACATCCTGGAGCAAGGAGTTCCACAGACTAATGGCAGAGTGGGCAGTTGTTTTGTGGCTGCAGCCTACCTATAGGCTTGCTCATACTCTCTTAGTCCTAACCAAACTTTTTGTGTTAACAGGGATTTTCTAGTCTGCTAATGATGAGAAATAAGCAAAGGAATTGTTTGGACTCTCGTGATGACATGCGTGTAACTTTGAGTGGCAGTATAAACCCAAGAATTTCACAACTAGTGAAGCAAATGCAAGCACAAGCATTGCATTAATTATGAAATAATCTTAAGTATTACAAATTTAATTGTATTTTTTGTGTGCAGGGGTGGGGGGGTTGCATGTGGTCCCTGCTGTCTCCAAATTTTGCCTTAGTGATCCCTGAGCTCCTAAAGGTTGGGAACCACTGCCCTAGAGAGTAAGAGAGAGGAACTAAAGAGGACCCACTAAAGAGTTTATATTATAAGGAAGGGTTCAACGCAGGGAATCCCTCTAGTGATCCTAGTTCTTGGGCTGGTGGCAGTGGGGTAGCTACCTGGGGGTATTCTTTTCTCCCCTGATACCATGGTAGCATCAAGTCTAATATATTAAAAAAATCAAATATTGGAATGAATGGGGACCCACCTGAAATTGGCTTGTGACCCATCTAGTGAGTCCTGACCTGCAGTTTGAGAAACACTGCTCTGTATGAAATGAGTTTGACTCCTCTGGGCTAAAGTTTTGTGTTAGACCTGGTTAGAGCACGGGTGGCTGTGTGCATGGCCTTGATGTTTATATGAGAATAAATGTGGCTCTTTACCTCTGATACAGTTGTTTGTTTTCTAAAAAAATATGTTCAACGCTTCCTCTTATTTAATTGATTCTGTCTTCATATAATCCCTTTTTTATCACCTGAGGGTATGACCTGATACATGTCTTATACTTTTTTAAATGCATTATTAAAACTGAATCTTCTTGCTCCTTATCTTCCTCCTCTCTGATTAAATCAGAGGAATGGATTTTCAGTAAATGCACAGAGGCCTATAACAATAAGGACATACTTTAACCATTAGAAGCCTATGCTCTCTTCCAAGAGTTTTGTACCACCCACAAGGGACAGGAATGTATCCATTTTCAAAGCATTCCTTTCTGTTCTTAATTTTACTTATAATTCAATTCTTCTTGATTTTTATTACTTATTGTTCTGACAGGGAGCATGAAAATCTCAATGTACTACTGGTAGGATAAATGAAAGGCAAGTGTGTGAGAATGCTTGAGTAGTGGATTCCATGTGTTTCAACTGTTATGCCAAGTATGATATCACCAAGGATGTATTTCTGGGGATGTGTCTCAGAAGCTCATAACTGTCACCTCATACAGCATCTGGCATTACATTTTACTGGCTCAGTTCAACTCTCACCCTAATCAGCCTTTCCCAAGGACCTTCTCTGTCAATCCATTCCTTCAGTGATTCTCAGTCTTCCTACCTCCTTCCTTCCAACCTCACTTAGTGGAACAGCTACTCTGGCTTCAGTGGTGGTGGAAATCTATGGCTTCTATGGAGGTGGAAATCTGTGGCAAACCACAGGGAGAGAGAAGAAAGAGAAGGTGGTCTCACCCAACACTTTTAGATGGACTTGACACCTGACCAAACAAATATAACCCTCAAGTTAACCATTGTATTAGCAAGAGCTAGAGGTGGGAGAAAATGTGCCCCTCCCCCAGATTTTGATGTTTTCCAAAGGTAGAAGAATCAGTGTTACCTATTTTAATTCCATTATCACTCTTTTCTCCCACCTTCAGCAAGCATCCTTGGTCATGCCTGACCTTCTTGACCCCCGATGTCACCCTGACTCTACAGCCTGCCCCCCTACCCTGAATTGGATATTTCACTTGCTTCTGTAGAAATCACTACCTTTGAACTGTCATTTCTTGCCTGCCTTGACCCACACTGCTTGCCTCTGCCCTCGTTAGCCTGATGTTAAGCTCCCCTTGGTCCCTGAAAAAGTCATGGTTGGAATCTGAGCTCTTTCAAACCTCAACATCATCTGAGACTTGCAGGCCTCAAGGAAAGGAGAGTTTTTAGCAGTCTTGTGCAGTGCTAGAATTAGGGAGAAAAGAACAGAAGGCCTTAATGAACTCTGTAAGCCCCATCCTGACTCTCTAATTTAAACACATCCCAGCTCACATTCCTCTACAAACAGTAGCTTGGTGGCATCACAAAAGGCGAATCTCTTCTGCTTCCCCTGTAATTTGGGCAAGGTTCTTATGGCAGTTGAGACACTAGGGTCGACAACATCAGAAGGCATACATTGCATTTCAATGCATCCCCTTTCACATATTTCAGCCACATTTTCCAGGTCCAGCTGAACGTCCAACATCCATAAAAATACGAACACTTCAGTGTGCATTGTATCAAGTAAAAAAGCATATGTTTTCTCATTATAGGTTGCTCTGCTTTTACATTGCAGGGCCCAGCGGACGCTTGTACATGCTTGATTTATTTTATTTATTTATTTGCAAAAGGAATTTCAGCCCTTCTACTATCCCACCGACATAAGATCCCATTTGTTTTAAAGGAGGCAGTTTTATCAGCCAAGAACCTTTAGGGGAGAAACGGTTCTAATTCACACCCACCTCAACCACCCACACACCAAAGAAACTCCAGATTGGCAAAGCAAAAGCTGCCAATCTGAGTAAAGAGGAACAGAGTCATATGGCAGGGCCGCTATTTGCAATAGTTGTACTAACAGAAGCAATGACCTTTACACACTCCAGAAGAAGCCATATGGGCCCCGCGCATGGCAACAGTTCGTCAAGCAGAACCTTTCAATCGTATCTAACAGGGGAGGAATATCTAATTCGACCATCAGCGCCGGAACGAAACTGGCACGAGAAACTCAGCTTCAACCACCCCTCGTTGCTAAAAGAGCCACCAAGATCGGAGAGATCCAAGCTTTTGTGTTTTCCAGGTTCTCTTTTTTGAACAAAATGTTCATCTCCAATGTTGGCCTCTCTGTTCTTGAGGATGGAAAACAGATGGTCCTGCAGTCAATTCCATCAAGAATCCAAATTAAATCCATTGGCTTGTTCTTGCTTGCATTAATGAAACTTGAATAATATGCCTTGGCAGCCTGCACAGCTCTTATAATTTTTTTGGCAGTATGAAGACAACAGTGCATTAAATCCACATATGGCCAACCTCATCCCTGGTGTAATTCCATTGACTTCAAAGAGTTGACTGCAGGGGTGAGTTTGGTCTGTTGAATCCTACAACTTTTCTTGTGCTAGTCCTCCACTCTCCTGCTATTTAACTGTGAGTTGACAAGGTTTGCTTCGGCTAAGTTGTGGTTTCCCCTTAACAGTGTTACCATGGTGACCAGATGTCATAACCGCAAAAGAGGACAAGGTACCCCAAAATTTAGAACATCCTAGAAAAATGTAGGGCATGATAAAACAAAAGCTAAAAACACTTGTATAGTGATTTCATGTGGTTAACTTAACTACTATATTACATATTATTTAATTTTAAACTATATTGCATATAATTTATTACGTATAATTTATTAATTGCAAAGAAAGCTATGTGCTGCCTGCCAGGGCCTGCTCACAAGGAAAACAAGGACATTTAAGTTCTTTACTAGGACACAAGGCTAAAAAAGAGGACATGTCCTGGTGAAAGAGGATATCCAGTCACCCTGAGTGTCACCTGTCTACTAATACCGCACTTTGGCAACCCTAAACTTGGACAATGAGGCTAAGATTGAGTCACACATGCACATTTGCTTATTTTCTCTAGACATAATACATAATAATGACTTGCAGCTGGACATGCAAATGGATGGGGCTGAAAATTTTTTGTGTGCAAGGATGAGCAAGTTCTGTTTATAGCAATTAGATTTGTGATGGTCCATTTGCACATGCTAGTCACCATGGGATATCACAGTACTCAAGAAATGACCATGCATGGAAAAACCAATCCTTAGGCCACAGGTGGCTGTAATGGAAGATCAGTAGATCATCAGGTGGATGATGTGGTGTTGACAGCGATTCCCTGTTTTGACAGCTGTTTGACAGCTCTGGGAAAGGCAGGGCTGGCTCCACAGCTGTAATCAATCAAGGCCAATGGAGACCTGGATGGACACCTGAGCTTCATTTGGCCTTGATGGGACTTTGAATGGACATGGACTGAAGGGATGGCTCACCTGAGCCTAATTTGGAGCTAATGAGGTAGCTCACAGCTAAGCTGCATTTGGATCATGAGACATCCAAGGATAAAAGGCAGCTTTGGGAGGAGACAGAGCTACCCTGACCCAGGATCAAGAGCGGGACGCTGACCCAGCCAGAAGCTGGACCCAGACCCAGACCCAGACCCAGACCCAGACCAAGGAGCAGGACGCTGACCTGAGGGAGGACGCTGACCCAGAGGAAGCCGGACGCTGACCCAGAGGGAAACCCGGACGGACCCACACTGGGAGAAGGGGACTGCCAGAACTCTGCTGGAGGACACAGAAGAGAGGACTGCCAGGACCCTGCTGGAGGAGACACTCTGCTGGAGAGAACACTGCTAGAGAGGAGGAACTCTACTGCAGAAGATTGGACTGGGAATACTGGACTGGGAAGACTGGACTGTGCTTTGGAGATGGGATTGGACTTCGACTGGAGGCTTCAGACCTCTACCCACTAAGTTAAGTGGAGTTTTGGGGAGGGAAAGCCACTGGACAAGAGGACTTGCAGGGAGTGTATGTGTTTGTAGCAATAAATTCTTGTTAATTGCTATAGATAAGAAGTTCTGTGTTTATTCCTTTGCACACCACAGCTGTTGTTCTTGGGAAAGGGGGTTGTTAATTAGCCAAAAAGCGGGCATTAGAAGGGAGTTGAGATATTTGGCAGAACAGTGGCCAACTTTCCAATTTTAGGGCTCCTGGACCTTTAACAATTGTGTAGAGGAGGGAATTTCAGCAGGGCGGCTTGTCATGTCACAGGATCAGGGCAAATGTTCACAAATAGGTATACTGTCTTCACAACTGAGATAATATCAGGGATCAGCAAGGCATTCAAACACACCTCTCCAAGGAACCATGTGAGCAGGTCAACCCTTAAACCCACCACTACAGGTGACGAAAGGGGCACAAGTTGGCTAAAAAACTTGTGCACTACTACCTACAATTGGGATTGTTCTCTAGCATTCTCATTCCCATTGGCCAATGAGAAGAGTGGGAGGAATCATTGCCTATCACCTGCTGCCCATTAGCTGTACTGGGGTCAGTGTAAAATTTTCCCCAGAGCCTCCAGCAACCAGGGAATGGCACTAAATATACCATCACTGTTTTCATTTGTTTGAGGTTACCCCAGTGTACCCCACTATAAAAATCATATCTGAAATTTAAATATTGACCTCCACTGCTTCGAATCATATTAGAAATCCATATTATTTTTATTTCATGTAATATTGGGGGATATCTACTTTAGTCATGATATTGATATCCCAGCTTTATTGCACAAATAAGGGAATATATAGGGCTTTCATTCAGACACAGCATGAAGACCCAAATCTGCTTAGATCCAGAAGGGTAAATGTCTTCTATGTCCTCAAAACCATATTTTGTAAATGATAGGCATCAAAAAAAAAAATTGGCCTGTCTCCTCTGTTTGGTTGTTTCCAAGTGCCTCTGCCCTGGGATCTTACTCACAAGTAGCCTAATCCTACAACAAAATGCTATGCATGTCTATTCCGAAGTAAGCCCCATTGAGTTCAATGAGTCTTACTCCTAGGTAAGTGTGTATAGCATTGCAGCTTGACATCCCTTGGAGACCAGCCTTTTCAAATCAGGGAGAGGCACTAAATCAGAGTATAAAACTAGGACAAGGTTTCCCAAACTATAGGTTGTGAGCCTATATGTGGTTGATCTTAACATGGGCTCTTCCACCCACTCTTCTGTTTTGACTCCAAATCAGAGCCATTCTGGAAGCCAAATTACTCACTGGGAGGGTGGGAAGTCCTCTTTGAGTCAGGATAAAAGAGGGGAGCTAATTTCAGAGTTTTAAAACCTACCTTAAATAATATGTTAACTCTGAAATTAGCTTCCCCCATTTAGCCTTCCTTTTTTTGTTTCCAAGTCTCTGTAGCCTGGGATTGTACTCACAAGTTGACTCTAGTCCTACTCAGAGTATCCCTGAGTAGGGATAGGAAATAATTCTGTAATTCTTTTCAGAATCAGCTCCCTAGGCTTCACCTGTCTTGTCTCATTGGGGGCATTCTGGACAAGAATCTGTTATTTGAAACAAGTGTCATGCCAGCTATTCCCCATCTGGTCTGCGCCTTAAATTTAACAGTGAAATGTCTCTGCCCTAAATGTTCCTTTTGCTTGCTCTTCATGGCTAGTTAGGCTTTGCTGTCTATAGAGAGGATGTTAGTGAAGGTGCCACTTTTGATCATGGTTTCAGAGTCGCATTCTGATATCACAAGCATCAGGCTACAACTTTGAGAAATTATTGAACTTAGTGAATAACTATTAGAACCTCAACTAGTGATGAAAATTACCACTAGAAATTGCTAGTGTAGGCTACAATCCTATGCACCCTTTCCGGGGAGTAGGCCCTACTGAACACAATGTAACTTACTTCTGAGTACACCTGCATAGGTTTGGGCTGGCAGTTAGCTCTTTCTTCCTTTAAAATTCAAAAGTCAATCCAAAAAATAAAATTAAATTAAAAAAACCTCTCAGAACACACCTTACAAACATGAAAATTGAGCAATAGTCCTATGGTCAGTCCCTGCGGATGTTATTGAGAGGTCCAATCAAATGCCTGAGAGGGAGAGAGAAAGGATCTAAACTAGTCACAATGAGTTATAAGGCTGATTAAAGCAAGGGTAGCATCTGAGAATGTAAAGTTCATTATGAATTTTTCATATAAGATAAACTTCTGCTAAATGCACTTGCTGTTGATTAATGATGACATGTATCCCCTTCTGAGAGTGGGAAAGGAGAGAGTGGAAGCAAGGAGACAGAGCAAGTTGATGGTAGAGGAGCTGACTGGGAGGAACAATGTCCTCAGCAAAAGTAGAAATCCTCTAGGAAGGATGTAGTGGATCATGCCACTAACTTTTGGTGCTTGTACCTAAAAGCATCCTTGTCTACAGAGCTTGCGTCCTGAGTCCACTTCTGTACTGCAGCGAGTCATGGACTTTCCGCTCACAACAGGAGAGGAAACTGAACGCTTTCCACATGCGCTGCCTCCGAGGCATTCTTGGCATCACCTGGCAGGACAAAGTTCCAAACAACACAGTCCTGGAATGAGCTGGAATCCCTAGCATGTATGCACTGCTGAAAACAGAGACACCTGCGTTGGTTTGGTCATGTTGTGAGAATGGATGATGGCCGGATCCCAAAGGATCTCCTCTATGGAGAACTTGTGCAAGGAAAGCGCCCTACAGGTAGACCACAGCTGCAATACAAGGACATCTGCAAGAGGGATCTGAAGGCCTTAGGAGTGGACCTCAACAGGTGGGAAACCCTGGCCTCTGAGCAGCCCGCTTGGAGGCAGGCTGTGCAGCATGGCCTTTCCCAGTTTGAAGAGACACTTGGCCAGCAGTCTGAGGCAAAGAGGCAAAGAAGGAAGGCCCATAGCCAGGGAGACAGACCAGGGACAGACTGCACTTGCTCCCGGTGTGGAAGGGATTGTCACTCCCGAATCGGCCTTTTCAGCCACACTAGATGCTGTGCCAGAACCACCATTCAGAGTGCGATACCAGAGTCTTTCGAGACTGAAGGTTGCCAACAACCTAAAAACATCCATATAAGGTGAGATTAGGATATAAGTACATCCATACTAGGTGAAATGAGTGATTTGTTAATAGTGCAACCTGATGTTTGTGTTGTATTGGAATCTCGGAAGATCTGGCAAGGAGGTAGATGTGGTGTCAGCAGTGTCCCCTTTAAGGGTAAGGCCTGGGCATTCATCAGAGAGTGTGCTGCACAGCTGCAGCCACTGGAAGGCAATAGGGCCCTCAGGCATAAAAGCACCTGATGAAGGGAGAGTTTGGTGTGGGTAGCAGAAGGAGGAAAGTTTGAGGAAAGGGGAGACTGGTGGCATGGACTGAGGAATTGATGGCTAATGGACTGATGTGTGAATAGACTTTGGAAACTGCTGGAACAGAAACTACTGGAGACACTAAGAGTGGTGTGTGGCTGCTGTGACCAAGACCTGCTGAGGACCAGGGGGCTGCTGTAGTGGCGGGAGGCTGCTGGAAGGAAGGAGGACCTCTGTAGGTTAAACAGGCCAGCTACCCTGGTGGTGGGGTCCAGCAGTACTGCAGGGCAGAACCAGGGTCATTTTTGAGGAAAGATGAACTAATTAGCTAAAAGTGGGCATAATTCTCCAGGCGGAGCTTGGATTGGGAATCTGGCAGAACATGTGTCCAGCAATACCTTGATTTTCATCCATCTGATTTCCTCCAACTTTTCACAGCTTTCATCAATGTTGTTTATTTTTCTTTTATTTCTACTTATTTAGGTTTCACATGCATTCATATGTGTTATGTACTTCGTTATTTACATTTACATCACCATACCCACCACATGGGGCATTGCCCTGCCTGCTACATGGGAGGAGGTCCATCATAGGGTGTTATGTAGTTGGTTATTTACACTTTTCTCAGGTTAAAATAAGATTTGCAAGCTAAATAAGGCTATGCTCTGGCATCCATTCATTTTTGACTTTCACCCCTAACCAGACAAAAGTACAAGAACATAAGAAATTAAGAACATAAGAACAGCCCCACTGGATCAGGCCATAGGCCCATCTAGTCCAGCTTCCTGTATCTCACAGCGGCCCACCAAATGCCCCAGGGAGCACACCAGATAACAAGAGACCTCATCCTGGTGTTCTCCCCTACATCTGGCATTCTGACTTAACCCATTCCTAAAGGTATGGTTTTGCTGGTATTGCTGTACAAGGTATTGCTGTAAGACCTACTGCATTCAGTGGGACTTCCTCCTATGTCAATATGTATAGGATTGCAGCCCTGATCAGGTATCCTGTACTATAACAAAGATATCTGTTCCCTAACCCCTGGGAGGTGGGAGTCCCCTCAGAGACAACAGCCCAGGGCTTTCTCTTGTGTCCTTTGCAAGTGACAGGTTGAATGAACTGAAACAAGCTTCTCAACTCCTTTACAACACTGCTTGCTTTTTAATTATACATGGGAATGTTCAAGGTACCATTGGTTTATGTCACTTGAACCAGAAAGTTGATGGAATCTAGGACAAATTCAAAGCAAGCAGAGTCAGTGAGTGAGTTACACAAAGGTCTTGCCATCACTTAAAAAAAAAAAAAAGAGTACCTAGTAGACTTCCATATTAAACTGAATGCAGTGGTGTTACTAGAGGGGTACAGGGGGTGCAGTTTGCTCCGGGTGATGTGGATGGGGGGGAGGGTGACACCACTACTCACCAAAATTTTTCAAATCTTTGTATTTTCAAATAATGCCATCATGTTGTATATTAATCAATGTGTAACTTCATGTAGAATTCAATGAAACAAACTGTGTTGAAATATTTCTATTCTATCAAAAATTATAACCAAAAAGCCAATGGCGTGGGGCTATGGTATCACCACACCCACCACATGGGGCATTGCCCTGCCTGCTACTTGGTAGGAGGTCCATCATAGGGTGATGTGCTGCCCACTCATACTGGGTGATGCAAACCCTAGTGAAGCCACTGCCTGACATTTTCCTTCTTTTTTCTTTTCTTGTTCCGTTTCTCTCTTCCAATCCAGGGGGCAGAAGGAGAAGTGGAATGTTAGCAGCTAGTGTTCTTATAGATGAAGGTGGCACCATTTGACATGATCTCTCAGGTGCCTGGATGATTTGGGCCACCACTTCTTGCCTCCATTTGGGAGGGGGAGGAATGGGACTTTGCATCTCTACTACAAGAGGGACTTCCACTCCATAAAAATGAAAACTCCATAAAAATAAAAACTCACTCAAAAAAAAAAAAAATCACTCCAATAAAATAAAAACAAGGTTGAAGTCCCCTTGGACACAACAATCTAATTTATGTGTTCTTTGAAGAACTTCTTGAAGAAATTCTTGACAGTAAGGGCAGTTTGGCTGCGGAACGGATTACCAAGGGAGGTGTTGGATTCTCCTTCACTGGAGACCTTCAGTCAGAGGATTGGCAGGCACCTGGTGGAGATGCTCTAAGAGGATTCTGTGCTACAGGCAGGGCATTGAACTAAATGATCTTGTGGATCCCTTCCAACTCTATGATTATATGAATCTTGGTGTTTATATATAGCTGTGCCTTATAGTCGGTAGACTTCATGCTTGCTATATTGTTGCACTCTGGATCTTTTGTGATCCTCTGTGCTGAAGATCACAAACACAGAATGGTAATTTAAGTGTTTCCGACATCTGCTTGGATATGCATTTATTTTCCGAATGTTGACTTAATCTCTCCCCACCATGGCTAGGATGGACGTTTCAGATCTCTGAATGTGTTCAGCGATAATAAAATCAGGCAAGCAGAGAGCTGCTCTCAGGTTTCCAGCTTGGTCTTAAGTCGGTTGTAAAATGCCATTTTTCCAGAACGCTTTTGGGCAATCTTTCCGATAGGAGTTGGCAGGCCATCGTTGGGATATAGACTACATTTATCCTAAGTGGTGTGGAGAAACTGGCAATAAATAATGCATTTTGTGCATATAACATCATTTTCTACAGTGTTACATGATATGACAAAACAGTTAAGCACAGGAATGGAGGACCTCAATGGAACAGTGGAAATATATGCTAACCAGGGTGACCAGACATCCTCTTTTTCCAGGACATGTTCTCCTTTTTAGCCTCGTGTCCTGTAAAAAGAACTTAAATGTCCTCCTTTTTCATGCAGACAGCACAAATAGTCTTCTTGTAAATGAATAAATTTTATGTAATAAATTATATCTAATATAGTTTTAAATTTAATAAGTAATATATTGTTTAAATTAGCCACATGAAATAAACATGCGAGTGTTTTCAGGGTTTTTTCATGTCCTACATAGGATCTCCTCTATGGAGAACTCATGCAAGGAAAGCGCCCTACAGGTAGACCACAGCTGCAATACAAGGACATCTGCAAGAGGGATCTGAAGGCCTTAGGAGTGGACCTCAACAAGTGGGAAACCCTGGCCTCTGAGCGGCCCGCTTGGAGGCAGGCTGTGCAGCATGGCCTTTCCCAGTTTGAAGAGACACTTGGCCAACAGTCTGAGGCAAAGAGGCAAAGAAGGAAGGCCCATAGCCAGGGAGACAGACCAGGGACAGACTGCACTTGCTCCCGGTGTGGAAGGGATTGTCACTCCCGAATTGGCCTTTTCAGCCACACTAAATGCTTTTCCAGAACCACCTTTCAGAGCGCTATACCATAGTCTTTCAAGACTGAAGGTTGCCAACAACAACATTTTTCTTGAATGTCCTACATTTTGGGGTGCCTTGTCCTCTTTTGCAGTTATGACATATTGTCACCTTGATGGTAACGAAGCTCTCTTACATCCAAATCCTGCTCTACTGCTGAACCACTCATTTCAGTTTACAAAGTGCAATCAGTTCTTGTTATCCACTAGGGTTAGATTCTTGGAAAATGTAATGGATTCTGAATTATTAGATACTGAATCACTGAGCCTATGGGGAAAATGGAGTTGGGTTCCAGGGGATTCTCTTAACCATACACTCTATGAACTTTACAAACTGCAATCTTAACTTGGTCTATGGGGCTGGGTGATAAAGAGGGCTCATCAAGAACTCCAACATCTGATGTTTCCTCCTCTGTGCTGGATATCCCTTGATGTGTTGAAGGTTTCTGGTCCAACAGTGAGGTCTCAGAGTCCAGCAGTGGGGAGAGAGTCCTCCTTCTCCTCCACCTATCTCTTGGCTTCTTCCTTTAGCTTGCCCCAGCCCCAGAGCAGCCTACAGGCATCCTTCCAGAGACCTATCACCATCCGACTCTGATCATCGCCAGGGTTGTGAAGGTTTGGTTTGAGTCCCCAAGATGATGGGGCAAGCCTGGAAGCAGACCCAAATGTGTCTGATGATTCTCCATGGGCCAATACCAGTGCCCATTTGATGTGAACAATTGACCCAGTCCAGACAACTTTCCTCTTGAACTGGCATAGTAATCAATTCTGCCCTTCGCAGGTAAGCGGATTCGAGGATAGCAAATTCGTATATAAAGAAAGCTGACTGTAAGAAAATATTAGTGTTGCTAGAGAAGTTCATGTCTTGTTGCCTTGGAATTTGAGGCACCCAACCTGAGGCATTACAATCCCCCCCCCCGAGTTCTTTTCCAGTGTAGAATGCAAAGGGGAACCATAGGATCTGAAAAACGACTTGTAGCTGAGCTCAGAAATAATTCAAGTATTTTCCAAGTTTGTCTGAAAAACAGCATCGTTCGCCAAGTTCAAGTGTTAGTTGAGCCTTGAAGAAAAAAACCAATTGTTGCTCAACAACTGCTTCAATTTATGTGAAGGGAAGGTCTTTCTGGGTCAGTGGTGGATGACAGGTTTTGCATGCAAAAGGTCCCAGGTTCAGTTTTGCGGGGGGGGGGGGGGTTACATTTGAAACTTTCTCAAAGATCAGGACTGGGGAAAAAAAAAATCTTTATTCGAGATCTTGGAGGACCATTTGGTGTCCAAATCACCAAGCCTGAGCTAGATGAGTCCAGCTTGAATAAAAAAATAAGGCAGCTGCTTTTGTTTATATGCTGGGGACAAACAGGAGAAGGTGGTTGTGTGTTTGCCCAGTTTGTGCTTTCCAGGGTTAGCTGGCTGGCCCAGCTAAAAAAAAGAATGATGAAACTACATGAGCCTTTATCTAATCCAGCAGGGTGCTTAGATTCTCAACCACTGTGTATCGCCTTTCTAAGTTAGTGCGCTTGTTTGTTAAAAGCTGCGTAAAATAAGGGAGATGTGACCAAGAGGCACTGCTGGCCCATCCATGAGACAACCTGATGCGGGTTGCATCTGTGACAGATTTTGAGGGGTCAGAGGGGGTGGCAGATTCGGGGGTCCATTTCACCCCAAGTCTGCCACTTCCGATCCCTTCCAACCAGCTGCAATGTTACTTCTCTTACTGTGCTCCTTGTGCACTCTTATGAAACCAGTAGCATACCTAGAGGCCCTGGAGTAGGGGTCATTGACGTAGTGACATCACAATCCACCTGATAAAAGCCTCCTTGTTGGTCTCACTGCCTGACATGCAAGCACTTGATTCACCCCAACCATTTTTTTGGCAGTGAATCGAGTAGCCCCGTTGCGAGGCTACTGTCTTTACCTGGGGAAGGGGACGAAAGACCCCTTCTCCCGAAGAGCCGCCAGCAGCTTCCTGAAGAGTGCAGGATGAGGCGGCAGCCATTTTCAGCGCCGCCACAGTCACACGCCCCGGGCAGCTCAGGATTGGGCTGTCAATCTCGCTATATTTTAGGGAGAAAGGATATTAATGCTTTTAGTAAATAAGAATTCACACTACTATGTGAGCAACCACACTAGTTTCGGAATAACTAACAACAGTGGGGATCTTATTCTTAGGATCAAAGTTTAAGACGAAATAAGCTCCTACTAGTTTATGATTAAAGAAATTATCTATGCCTAACAGAGGTTTATTTATACATTCATTCATTAAAGAAATTGGCCTTTTGTACATCGGCCTGATTAATGTATATGGCAAGCAACATTTTTGTATCTGTTCTGACATCCAGCAAATTAATATAAGTTCAAAGCAGACGCGACTCTGGGAACCAAGTGCCTCGGGAACTAAGTGCCAGGTAAGGCACGAGAGTTTAGCATCTGGGCGAGGAGAAGGCAAGGAGACCTCTGAGTTTTGGAGAAGGAGAGGAGGAGGAGCAGGAGGAGGAGGTAAGTGTACTCATTCTAATGCTTTGTCTTTCTAACTCCCTGTCTTCTAACCTTAACCTTACCTTTAAATCAACCTTAAATCAAAATTGAAAGTTAGCACCTAAGGGAGGTACATAGGTCTACTCGTGAGTTAGAGGAGAGTCCTACTCGTGAGTAAGAGCCCAAGGGTCAGGCATTTAAATCAAAGTTGAAAGTTAGCTGCACCTAAGGTAACACCTAATCAAAGGAAGGGAGGAGGATAAAGTGAAAAGCAGGTTTTTCTACTTGTTTAAATTAAACCTATACTTAACCCAGGTTAAACCTAATCTAAGTTAGAACATAACCTAAACAGGTCAGTAAATTGGGACACAGGATCTAGAGAGCAATAAATAATTAAACAAACCCAAATAAAAACTAGCTTGAGGTTACAAAAACAGTCCAGCCTAAGAGAACAGAACTAGGAGGGAAAGGACCTAGGAAGGGCCAATTCCCAACCCATTAAGAGCCCCATTAGGCTAATCCAAGCAGTCCATTCAGGAGCCTGCAGAGTAGGTCATGCCCATCAGCAGCCGTTTGCCTTCCTGAGCTTTTGTAAACTCACCTGGGAAGGCCAGCCCCCTTTCAATCAGGAAGGAAGGAGGGAGGAGGAGCCAGCCAGGAGCATAAAGCTAGGCAGGCCATCGCGTGAGGCTCTCTGCAGACGCGTGTGGCCTCTGGGAACCCAGTGCCTCGGGAACTAAGTGCCAGGTAAGGCACGAGAGTTTAGCATCTGGGCGAGTTCAGCAGCAGGGCGAGGAGGCCAGGGCCCCATACGCTGCCCTTCCTCTTCCCTTGAGAAGAGGGCTGCTATCCAGTGTAGGGTTTATAAAAGGACCCCTAAATAAAACAACAACAAAAAAGCTATGCAGTCAGACAGCCAGCAGCAGGGTGGAGGCTATCCAGTGTTCTGCATCGAGTGCCACATGTATGATTATATGCCTCTGGGGCATAAGTCATGGGTGTGTCCTCGGTGCAAGGAGCTCCAGGGTCTCAGGGAACGTGTCCGCCCCCTTGAAGCCTTGGTGGCCGACCTGGAGAAGCACAGGCAGGCAGAGGAGGACCGTGGGGAGACTTCCGGGGATGATCAGGCTTCGTCCCAACCTCAGGCGTGCAGCTCCTCGGCTGCCCGGGTGGGAAGTCTTGGGACTGGAGGACGTCATCCGGGAGAGGAGGGAAACAATCCCCTAGGGGGGACCCCTTCTCCAGGGGATGGGCCCGTATCCGAGCGCACTCAGGATACTCCTTGGCGGGAGGGGGATCGGGGGCTTCTTGTAGTGGGGGATTCGATTATTAGAAACATAGAGAGGGGGGTTGCGACGGATGTGAGGACCGCATGGTGACTGCCTGCCTGGTGCGAAGGTTGCGGTCATCACTTCCCATCTAGACAGGCTAGTAGACAGTGCTGGGGGAGAGGTAGCGGCTGTGGTGCATGTCGGCACCAACGACGTGGGCAAGTGTAGCTGGGAGGTCCTGGAGGCCAAATTTAGGCTTTTAGGCAGGAAGCTGAAAGCCAGGACCTCAAAGGTAGCGTTCTCTGAAGTGCTACCTGTTCCACGCGCAGGGCCAGCTAGGCAGACGGAGATCAGGGGTCTCAATGCGTGGATGAGACGGTGGTGTAGGGAGGAGGGGTTTAGATTCGTTAGGCACTGGGGAACGTTTTGGGACAAGCGGGGCCTGTACAAGAGGGACGGCCTCCATTTGAACCAGAATGGAACCAGACTGCTGGTGCATAACATTAAAAAGGTGGCAGAGCAGCTTTTAAACTGATCCCTGGGCGAAGGCTGACAGGAGCTGAGGGGCATCCGGTTCGGGACTCCTCATCCCTATGGGATGAGGATGGGGAGGTTAGAGAACAACAAGACAAAGGCAGAGTAGGAGAAGAAATTGGGAAAGGTAGGGTGATGGGATGTGATAGACGGTTTGGCACAATGAGAGGATGCGGGGACAAAGGAGCAAATAAGCAGCCCATCCTGGGGCATTCCATGTATAAATGCTTTTATGCGAATGCCCGAAGTCTACGAGCAAAGGTGGGAGAACTGGAATGTCTGGTGACAAGGGAAAATATTGACATAGTGGGCATAACGGAAACCTGGTGGAATGTGGAGAATCAGTGGGATACCGCAATCCCAGGCTATAAACTCTACAGGAGGGACAGGCAGGGGCGTGTTGGAGGTGGGGTGGCCGTTTATGTTAAGGAAGGGATAGAATCCAGCAAAGTAGAGATTGAAGGTGGGTCCGACTCCACCGTAGAATCTCTGTGGGTTAAATTACCAGGCTTGTGCAGCGATGTAATACTGGGGGCATGCTATCGTCCTCCAGACCAGAAATCGGATGGGGACCTTGAAATGAGGAAACAGATCAGGGAGGTGACAAGGAGGGACAGGGTTGTAATCATGGGGGACTTCAATTATCCTCATATTGACTGGGTCAATTTGTGTTCTGGTCACAATAAGGAAACCGGATTTCTTGACGTGCTAAATGACTGTGGCTTAGATCAGCTAGTCACGGAGCCCACCAGAGGACAGGTGACTCTGGATTTAATATTGTGCAGTACGCAGGACCTGGTTAGAGATGTAAACGTTACTGAGCCATTGGGGAATAGTGATCATGCTGCAATCCATTTTGACGTGCACGTTGGGGGAAGAATACCAGGCAAATCTCTAACAAAAACCCTTGACTTCCGACGGGCGGACTTCCCCCAAATGAGGAGGCTGGTTAGAAGGAGGTTGAAAGGGAGGGTAAAAAGAGTCCAATCTCTCCAGAGAGCATGGAGGCTGCTTAAAACAACAGTAATAGAGGCCCAGCAGAGGTGTATACCGCAAAGAAAGAAGGGTTCCACTAAATCCGGGAGGGTGCCCGCATGGCTAACCAGCCAAGTTAGAGAGGCTGTGAAGGGCAAGGAAGCTTCCTTCCATAAATGGAAGTCTTGCCCTAATGAGGAGAAAAAAAAGGAACATAAACTGTGGCAAAAGAAATGTAAGAAGGTGATACTGGAGGCCAAGCGAGACTATGAGGAACGCATGGCCAGCAACATTAAGGGGAATAATAAAAGCTTCTTCAAATATGTTAGAAGCAGGAAACCCGCCAGAGAAGCGGTTGGCCCTCTGGATGGTGAGGGAGGGAAAGGGGAGATAAAAGGAGACTTAGAGATGGCAGAGAAATTAAATGAGTTCTTTGCATCTGTCTTCACGGCAGAAGACCTCGGGCAGATACCGCTGCCCGAACGGCCCCTCCTGACTGAGGAGTTAAGTCAGATAGAGGTTAAAAGAGAAGATGTTTCAGACCTCATTGATAAATTAAAGATCAATAAGTCACCGGGCCCTGATGGCATCCACCCAAGGGTTATTAAGGAATTGAAGAATGAAGTTGCAGATCTCTTGACTAAGGTATGCAACTTGTCCCTCAAAACAGCCATGGTGCCAGAAGATTGGAGGATAGCAAATGTCACGCCTATTTTTAAAAAGGGAAAGAGGGGGGACTATAGGCCGGTCAGCCTAACATCCATACCGGGTAAGATGGTGGAATGCCTCATCAAAGATAGGATCTCAAAACACATAGACGAACAGGCCTTGCTGAGGGAGAGTCAGCATGGCTTCTGTAAGGGTAAGTCTTGCCTCACCAACCTTATAGAATTCTTTGAAAAGGTCAACAGGCATGTGGATGCAGGAAAACCCATGGACATTATATATCTGGACTTTCAGAAGGCGTTTGACACGGTCCCTCACCAAAGGCTACTGAAAAAACTCCACAGTCAGGGAATTAGAGGACAGGTCCTCTTGTGGATTGAGAACTGGTTGGAGGCCAGGAAGCAGAGAGTGGGTGTCAATGGGCAATTTTCACAATGGAGAGAGGTGAAAAGTGGTGTGCCCCAAGGATCTGTCCTGGGACCGGTGCTTTTCAACCTCTTCATAAATGACCTGGAGACAGGGTTGAGCAGTGAAGTGGCTAAGTTTGCAGATGACACCAAACTTTTCTGAGTGGTAAAGACCAGAAGTGATTGTGAGGAGCTCCAGAAGGATCTCTCCAGACTGGCAGAATGGGCAGCAAAATGGCAGATGCGCTTCAATGTCAGTAAGTGTAAAGTCATGCACATTGGGGCAAAAAATCAAAACTTTAGATATAGGCTGATGGGTTCTGAGCTGTCTGTGACAGATCAGGAGAGAGATCTTGGGGTGGTGGTGAACAGGTCGATGAAAGTGTTGACCCAATGTGCGGCAGCAGTGAAGAAGGCCAATTCTATGCTTGGGATCATTAGGAAGGGTATTGAGAACAAAACGGCTAGTATTATAATGCCATTGTACAAATCTATGGTAAGGCCACACCTGGAGTATTGTGTCCAGTTCTGGTCGCCACATCTCCAAAAAGACATAGTGGAAATGGAAAAGGTGCAAAAGAGAGCGACTAAGATGATTACGGGGCTGGGGCACCTTCCTTATGAGGAAAGGCTAAGGCATTTGGGCCTCTTCAGCCTAGAAAAGAGACGCTTGAGGTGGGACATGATTGAGACATACAAAATTATGCAGGGGATGGACAGAGTGGATAGGGAGATGCTCTTTACACTCTCACATAATACCAGAACCAGGGGACGTCCACTCAAATTGAGTGTTGGGCGGGTTAGGACAGACAAAAGAAAATATTTCTTTACTCAGCGTGTGGTCGGTCTGTGGAACTCCTTGCCACAGGATGTGGTGCTGGCGTCTAGCCTAGACGCCTTTAAAAGGGGATTGGACAAGTTTCTGGAGGAAAAATCCATTATGGGGTACAAGCCATGATGTGTATGCCCAACCTCCTGATTTTAGAAATGGGTTATGTCAGAATGCCAGATGCAGGGGAGGGCACCAGGATGAGGTCTCTTGTTATCTGGTGTGCTCCCTGGGGCATTTGGTGGGCCGCTGTGAGATACAGGAAGCTGGACTAGATGGGCCTATGGCCTGATCCAGTGGGGCTGTTCTTATGTTCTTATGTAAAGATTTTGAATCATCACTTACAAGCTTTTTAAAACATGGGGTTCCACTAAAGCAGAGGAAATAATTTTTTTATTCCATAGGAATTACACATGGGACAAAAACCTATGACTGGATTTTTTCTTTAAAAATAAAAAAATACAAATTTAAGAAAACACTAAAATGATCAGGGAAAGTCAATTTATTTCCAAACTTGAAAAGTGGGAAAAAGAAATGGGAGGAGGACTTTCCCACTAATAATCTCAAATATTCAAAAATATGTTTTTTGATAATATCTTTTTGTTCTATCAAATCAAACATATATAAAAAAACTTTACATTTGCCTAACAATTCTGGAAAGCATACATTATCAAGCTGTGAATACCATGATGGCAAAAGTTATTGCCATGACAATGAGGTCGCTGATGACAACTGAACGGTAAACTTTACTTTTCCTCTATATGCTAATATAAACTGCTATTTTTTCTTTTCTTTTCAAAATTTTCATTCATATTGGAGAAGTGTGCAAATCTAGCAAAATAGTCTTTGGATTATAAAAATAAGAATATGAAAAGGACTAACAACCAAAGAAATTTGAATCAAAAAGTATGGAAACATATGCAATAGAATGTATGTTCCCCTATTATGTAATATTGAAAGAAAACATAGCAGTTTGCCTTACACTCAGGTATATTGCAAGGGAGAATTCCTGCATTCCAGGAGCTTAAATGTCAAAAGTCAACCCTATTGCATATTGTCCTTTCTGATTAAATTTAAATTAACTGCAGCTGGAACTTCAGACTTACAGCCCAATCCAACATAAAATCCCCGCACAGCAATGCAGTGGCTCAGTGTGGGCATCCCATGGGGGATTTTTGGCTGCTGGAGATCTCTTCGGGATATGAGGATATTTGTTTCCTTGCCCCGAAATAAGCCCTAGCAGCCACAACGGCTGATTGTGCCACAACCTCCTAATTATAGAAATGGGCTATGTCAGAATGCCAGATGCAAGGAAGGGCACCAGGATGAGGTCTCTTGTTATCAGGTGTGCTCCCTGGGGCATTTGGTGGGCCGCAGTGAGATACAGGAAGCTGGACTAGATGGGCCTATGGCCTGATCCAGTGGGGCTGTTCTTATGTTCTTAATGGGTCAACACGTACCTGCACCAGCAATAGTTTTGGAAGTCTGCATTGAGCTGTGCATAAGAACATAAGAACAGCCCCACCTGGATCAGGCCATAGGCCCATCTAGTCCAGCTTCCTGTATCTCACAGCGGCCCACCAGATGCCCCAGGGAGCACACCTGATAACAAGAGACCTCATCCTGGTGCCCTCCCTTGCATCTGGCATTCTGACATAGCCCATTTCTAAAATCAGGAGGTTGCACATACACATCATGGCTTGTAACCCGTAATAGATTTTTCCTCCAGAAACTTGTCCAATCCCATTTTAAAGGCGTCCAGGTCAGACGCCATCACCACATACTGTGGCAAGGAGTTACCCAGACCAACCACACTCTGGGCAGGGCTTGTGACAGGGGTTTAGATATAGCAGTTGTCTTCAAACTGGAGTGTCCCAAAAAGCCCTCCATGTCCTAAGCGGTGCTTACTGTTCTGTTATGGCGCCACATTTCTTTCAAGCTGATCTGGGCACAGGGATGCTGAATGGTAAGCATCGCTCATGGGAGGCCCACGGGTCGGGGTTTGGACAACCCTGGGATATAGCATGCACTAGCACTACCAATCCTGCCTTTCTCCTGGGCCCAATACACCCACCTCCACTGCCACCTGCCTAACCCCTCCTCGGTCCTACGCTTGCCCCTGTACTGAACTTAGGACCCAATCTTATTGACTCTCAACACTGGTGGTGAGCTCTGGTGCTGGGTATCTCAGAAGGCATGTACATGGCACCAGGAGAGGAGGGGCCACCAGTGCTGGGCCAGCACCAGTCAGTGCTGAGCCTCAGCGCCATGTGGAAGGTGGGCTGGTGCTTCTGCAGTGCTGGCCAATAGTGAGTGTTTTTGGAATGGGGAGGTGGGGCGTGGACAGAGCAGGGCAGGGGGAGAGGAACTGGCCCAGGAGGGGAATGAGATTGGTGGGGCTCTGCTCCGTGGTATCCTAGCTTCCATATTGGGCAGCCCACTTCTCAGGTCTGTGCTGGCAAAATAGGCAGTGCAGACTTGAGAAGCCCCATTGTGGGGCCTAGAGCTTTCCCCCGAGCAAGGGGGATCTCTTTCCCCCTTCCCTTGAGGAGACCTCTGGCAGCACCACTGGATGCAACAGTAGCCATTTTGGTGGTGCTGCACCTGATGGAACAGCCAGGGATAGGATTGGGCAGTTACCTGCTCCAGCAAGCCACCTGATGATTCCCAGTGCCAGTGATTCGGCTCCAGCCTTTCCGCTGGTGCATCTGGGCCTTGCGCTATCATAAAGTGCTTTACGATGCTTTTATGACAGTGAAAGCCAGCAGAACCCGGATTCTGCTGGCACAGGCCCTCAGTAGGATTGGGCTGAATGACTATGATTCACCAGGAAAGTCAGATTTTGCAATTGGTATTCTTATTTGAAAATAAGGTAAGATGATGATGATGATTGATGATTAACATGGCATCTTCCTATATTACATCTGCAGACCACTGACTTTTCACTACTGGATACATTAAAGTTAATATGTTTATACATGCACCTAGATGCTGAATGCATAGGTGAACATAAACTGAGTTTGTTCTAAACCAGTCAAGAACTAATCTAGAGTGTGGGGTTTTTGTGGGTAGAGGGGGTGGGGTTTGATGGTATAATATTGGATTTAACATGTACATTTAAAAATATGCAAAAACAGTTATCTCTATTTTTTTTTCCTTTTTTCAATTTAATACCTATATGAGCTAAGCAGTCCATAAAATTAAGCTATGCACTGACATTCCAAAACGCCAGTTAATACATTTGTCTAGTTTTTTTTTCAGCTGAAAGTCCTTAGTCTGCAGCCTGAAAGTACAGGGGTGTGTCGCTTAACAACCTCCAGCTTAAAGACTGACTGCATATATGATGGTGGTCAAAGAACAACAAAGAGGCTCTCAATGAGGCTGTCTGGACTCCCATAGCCTGCAGGAGAGTGTCTGTTTACACAACAAAGAGGCCCTTAATGCAAAAAAGAGGCAATCTGTCTCCAGGAACCTGTGCAGCCAGCTAGTGTCTGGCAGAGAATGTCTGTTTACACAACAAAGGCACTAGCTAGGGCTGAACGTTCGCTTAATGACCTAATCGCATAAGAATGGGGATCGGAGAACATATTACCATCATGAAGTGATGAGATATACCTATGGAAACAGGGCTTTGGAAACAATGCACTCCCTTTAAGAAATAGAGCAAGAATTTTAAAAAAAGAATCCTTTTTATTTCAAAGTCTGCTTCGTATATTGAAGCACATATTAAAGCAACAGTACAATGTTCATAAAATATAAGTGTGATGTAACATTTCTTACATGTCAGAATACTGATATTTGTATGCATACTAAAAATAAGAACTTTAAAATTGTACAAATAGATACATTTAAAAATGACATAGAAATTGGGCGCCTCCCACTGCAACAAGACAGAGATTTTTTTTTGATTTTTTTTTTAATTTTTTTTCTCTTAATATCTGGCACATATTAGGTTAAGATGAAAGTATAAGCAAAAAAATTTACAAGAGTCAGCAGAAACAAGTTGGATGCTCAAGAGACACTATAATTGTACATTGTCTTGTACATACATCATATGTGTTTTTAGCTGGCTGAATATTATATATTTCAAGTTTAAAAATGCACTACGCAGAGAGTGTCCATAGTTTAAGGCGAAATTACAGCTCAGAACTGTTCTCTTTTCTCGTTTGTGGAAGCTTCTTTGACATAAAAGACTCAGCTGTTCATAATACATAAAAAGATTGCCCTCGATTGTAGGATTTTTTTTTTATTTCCCTTCTCTTAAATATTTTTTTTTTGTATTTCACAAGTGGTTATTTTATGTTCCCTCTTCGAGTGAAGTCGAAAGCCAACTCGGATATTTTGCCTTTTGCATGAAAAGGTACTTCACAGTATTGACCACCCTTAGCTGTCCTTTTCTGAACAAAAGGACTCCATCCCCCCCACCACACCAAATCTAATGCTTCAGATGAACCTTTCCGCATTTAGTTCTATTTTATTTTAAAAAATACCTGCTTACATTTCCTCTGAATTTTTTTTTTTTTTCCAGAACATCAGACACAGTTCTTAAGGCCAAATTTGGAACGCTATTGTTAAGAGTCATCTTCAAAAATGTCTTTGGAGCCATATAAGTCTGCTAGTTTCTTAAAACGAGGTCCCCAATTTTGTAAATAGTCATAGTCCAAGTCGGAATCCGTCGTGGCTGACTCTAAGGAGCTAAGTGAACCGGCCACTGAGCCTCTCCCTTCGTAGCCGTAGATCTGGATAGAGTCGTATGGAGGAGCTGTCGGGTCGTTATCTGCTTCTTGTATTCTTGTGTTGATAAAGTCATCAACATCGACGCTGTTCGGAGCTGGCCGAAGCCCTGGTCTTGGCATGTACTGATACTCGGGCTTTATGTCTTTGCGAGGAATAAATCCATTGATACCATCAGGATTTTGCAAAGTAGCAATGTCAAAAGCTTCTGTGTCTTCCTCACCTCCACCTTCGTCGTCGTAAGTGATAATATTCTCTCGTACATCTTCCTCTTCAAACACAATCAGAGGCTCTTTCTTTTGCCGTTTCAGTGTAACAAACAACACGACAATCACTAATGAAATAAATGACAAACGTTATTTAGAAAACAAATACAGTTGCATAATGAAACATATCCCTTTTATGCCCTGGATAAATCTAGGAATAAAACATGTAGATATGTTTAAATTGGCATTAGGCAGAACCCATATTCCAGAATTAATCCAGGTTTCTGTGGACATCAGAAAATAATCTGGGCCCAAGGTTGGCACCAAAATTTAACACAAATGGGAAATCAAAGCAAATTTCAGGTGTTCTTCTCAAATACATCTAAGCATTGTTAAGAGAGCTTCTAGAAGGTGCATGATGTTTCTCAGAGGCCTTTTATATATCCTAACTGGGCATGAAACAGATCAGGTGCCTTGTTGGCATCCTTCAGTCTAAGAAGACTCTGGTATCGCACTCTGAATAGTGTTCTGGAACAGTGTCCTCTCCAGTGCGCGAAGCCTGGGTAAAGTAGGTATGGAGGATAGGCTGTTACCCATGCAGCAAATCCCCCCTCTCCACGTCGCTGAAATGGTTCAATGGAAAGGCAGAGGCCAATACGGTTGGTTCCAGCGGCATCGCAGGAGTTGCCAGAACGTGACTGTGTTCAGCCATGAACTGCCTCAGGGACTCCGGCTCCGGATTTTGCCTGGAGATTGACTCCTGAAGCCTTTTCCATGACTGGATGTAGCCACAAGGCAGTGGAGGTTTGGGATCAGAGTTTTCCTTCTCTCAGATGTGCTGCCTTCCCAGGCTGACGAGTCCCATCTACCCAGTGGCTGTTCAGTCGCCTCTTACGACAAGTACAGCCAGACTGAGGGCCTATTCTTATCCCCAGCCCTCAGGGGACAAAACTTGGCTCGGCTTGTCAGCTGCTTCAAGGTCTCGCCGTTCACAGTGCCGGTGGCCTCGAACTGGCGACCTTCAGCTGTTATCTTCAGGCAAATGGAGACTCTACCCTCTAAACCAGACCTCCTACCTTACCTCAGACCTCAGGTGCCTAGGTCCTGATAACTCACAGCCCAATCCTATGCATGTCTACTCAGAAGTAAATTCCATTAGAGTCAATGGGACTTACTCCCAGGAAAGTATGGATAGTATTGGGCTGTCAAATCTTGGAATGCCTTCCTCCTGACTTGTGTAATTTATGAAGACAAGGGGAGTGGAGAAACTCCCAGAAACAACAGAGACCGTGGACATGGAGACACATGTTCTTGGCATTGTTGTCTGAGTGGCAGCTGCATTCCTCTTTATTTCACAAGAGGATAGCTGCTCAAGGACAGAAGGCAGAACTCCCACACCTGTTGTGGCTGTAGCTCAGGGGTTTCCGAAGTGGCCTGTGGGATATCCCTAGTCATCCCTCCTACTTGTTTCCCCTGGTGTCACCATCTTAGATCTTGTGAAATCTCACAATGTCCAGGATAGTGGTGCCCAGATCCATAAGATTTGGGCACCGCCATCTTGGATCTCCCCAAATCTCCTGAGATTTCGGTGACGTCATCTTGGATCTTGTGAGACTTCACAAGTTCTAAAATGGCAGTGCTAGGAAGAAGAGGCTGTGGGGGTGTCATGACTTAGGTAAGTTTGGGAACTACTTATTTAGTTTAGTGTAACTGCTTATTTAGGTAGAAGGCAGAGAGATATCATGGAGACTGGCTGGTCTCCATGGCTGGTGGTTTTGCTTCTGGTGAGGAGCCAGTCATGGGGGTCTGAGCTAAAGAGGAAGACAAAGTGCAGAAGCTAATCCCCTCCTTTTGGAAATCAGAGGCACTGGAAGAACAGGGGCAGCAGGTCAACTGCTGAACACCAGTATGGGAGACCCCTACAACAGTAGAAGTGGCTAACCTATGTCTGAACTATATCATTACAGCTCAGCCCCATTTATTTAAATGGGGCAATGTCAGGAGCACTTTAAAAAAAATTGCTGTTTTGCTGGAATGTGCATTACATCCAGATGGGTTGGAGAGGGAAAGGAAATGGAAGGAGAGGGAACCTTGAGCAGGTGTTCTCAACCAGTAGTACGTGTGCCTCCGGTGGTACCCCAGGCAGTGTTGGCTGGTATGTGCAACACCCACCACCCAGTAGTGAGACTGCAATGGGAGCGTCCAATGGTGATAGGAAGCTTGAGCAGGTGGGCAGAGCTCTAATTCATGGTTTTTGAGTGCAAGAAAAAGCTCACCCGCCCACCCGCCACCCGCCCTGAACCTCTAACTGACCTTGGAAGCTCCTGTCATGGTCTTCAAATCCAGAAGTAAGTGATGATAACGCCATCACCAGTTACTTCCGGTGGTACCCTGAGGACAACGTGGGAAGTAGCACTGAGAAACGCTGATGGAGATAGTTATTCTTACCTAACAAAATCACAATGCAAGCAAGGATTGCGATCAGAGCTCCGGTGCTGAGTCCGGCGTTAAGGGTATAGGCTTCGGGGTTGCAGGAGAGCACGTCACCATTTCCATTGCAGCCACACACTCGAATGGTGAGCGTGTTGGTGCTGCTCTGTGGAGGTTTCCCACCATCGCTTATGATAATAGGCAAGAAGTACGAATCCTGCGTCTGTCGACTGAAGCTGGAGCGCTTTGCGTAAATGCCCGCCGTGTTATCTGTTTTAAGAAGAAGACAACCATCAGGATCTGCCTTCCTGCCCTCAGCCCTTTCCCCAAAGAAATTACAGATTGATACAAAATCAATACAAAGGTTCTTTCCCAGCGGTGCTGCTAGGGGGGTGCGGGTCACACCAGGTGACATGCACAGAGGGGTGACACCATTATAGGCCAAAATGTTTTAAGTCTTGCTATTTTTGAATAATACCATCATGTTATATATCATTTGATGTGTACTTTTACACAGAATGCAAAGAAACACACCATGTTGAAATACCTATGTTCTCTCAAATGTTATAGCTAAAAAACCACCAGGGGCAGGGCAATGGTGCAAAACCATGCCCACTGCCCAGGACATTGCCCCATCCGCTGCATGGGCGAAGGTCCATCATGGGTGTGACAAGCTGGACTCCCGCACTGGGTGATGTAAACCCTAGTGATGTTACTGTTCTTGCCTAAAGGTATGACAGCACTTCAATATTGTATGTTATGTACACACTCTCTTTCTCTTTGGTTACTCGAGGCTGCAATGTAGGGTTGAACAAACACTGATTGGTTGTATGCAGGGCTGAAAGGCCTCCAGGGTAATTTTTGTTTTGCATCAAAAATAGCACTTTGGAGGCGGGTACTTCTTAAGCTTTAATTTTGCCTTTATTAATGCTGTTTTCAACTGTTCGCTTCCCCCCCCCCTTTAGTGTTGCATTTGCACATTCTATCTTTGAAGTTCTATGTTTCATCTGCACATAACTGATCCCAACCAATCAAGGATCACGTACTAGCCGTGGCTGTATCCTGCTGCTGCATAGACAGATTTGCTGCACGCTAATTTCATTAAGGGCAAATGGAGTGAGGGCCTTGTTGTTTTTTTACAATGGTCCCATGGGAAATTTGAAGTCATCACTCTAAAAATCAAACAACTGATGAAAAATGTATGTGAAATATATTATCCTATTATGACTCACCCATAGCTGAAACATCTCCTTTGGTTGATTTTCACACTTTCCTTCTTAAAATAATGTGTTCTCATTTCCTACTCCTCTGTTTAATAACGTTCATCTTTGGGCTTACGACATAATTATGCTAGCATGAGGAAATATCAGCTCCCAAGGGTACGTAGAACATTGATTTATCAGATACAATTCACACTTCATGGGACGCTACGGACACACAAATTTTTCTTTTTTCTTTTTTTTAAAGCTGCTTATCATAGTAAATAGGTATATGTGAACATTTGTACAATAATATGTGAATATTATAATATATTTATTCAGGGATATTGAATGGGTATGTCCTAGGGAGTCATGATCACCTGCAACTTCTGAGTGCATGTCCACCAGTTATTTAGATATTCAAATAGAAATATGGTCCACTTGGCCGACCCTGGACATCACCCCTGGAGATAGCTCTAAACATATACCAGTGTTTGCCCACCTACTTAGAAAGTCTTTGTCAGTTATGTTTTCCTTTGTTTTACCCTGCAGATGCCCAATCTTGTCTGATCTTGGAAGCTAAGCAGGGTCAGGTCTGGTTAGTACTTGGATGGGAGATCACCTGGGAATACCGGGTGCTGTAGGCTTATAACATGATCTTGGAAGCTAAGCAGGGTCAGGCCTGGTTAGTACTTGGATGGGAGACCACCTGGGAATACCGGGTGCTGTAGGTTGATACCATAGTCTTTCGAGACTGAAGGTTGCCAACCATCATGTGAACTGGATTTAAACCTTTCTGCCTGCAAGTTGAACTATGAGACCACAACTATGAGATTGTGCCCTTCACTGGCACCTATGCCATGCCCCTCAAAATGGAATCATGGCTGCATTGCCCTCTAGCTGGCTGCTTAAAATATGCAAAAGCATTAAGTGTGCATTAATTGATTCAAAACACGACCAATCCCTAAAATAAAAACCACCATTTTAGCAGCTCAACTCCATTCATGCCTACTTAAAAGTAAATCTCACTGAAGTCATTAGGATTTACTCCCAGGTCAGTGTGTATAGGATTGCAGCCTTTGTCTATAGAAGTAACACATGGGTATATTTAAGCATTGATTTATGGCACTGATAAAAGTACCGCCTCTGATGATGATGGCAGACCAAGGGTGGAAAAATTTACAATAGTGTTTGGCTGGAGCCAATCTCTCTTAAAACAGTAAATAATGTCTGAGGAAATGATAGCACTTGGAATTAGCTTCCATGCTGAGCCAAATTTAGTTTTAGGGCTGGTTTCATTGGAATGATGCCCAGTGACATTATGTCTGAATATATGCCATTTCTTTCAAGTGCTTGAATAGTATGATCCCTGCCAAAGGCAATATGCCGACAATATAAAGAGGAGAAACAATCTATTTATTTTTGACAGCTAAGTTGAGGCATTTAAATCCATTTAGCACTATCATACAAGTCATTATGGCAATTTTGCAAAAGCAGAGCATTACGAGAAGGACTCCACTGTTAAAATTGAGGGTGTTGTTTTCTACACTGTCATGCAATTTGTAGGCCCTCTATTATGGCGATTTAGTCCACGTTAACCAAACAGCATCAGCTTTTGCTTCCAGTGTCAGGAAGAAATACTGGGCTGCCTAGTCAATTTCAGCTGTTGCTGAAGGTTCTGGGCGCTCTGGCTGCAATTGTATCCACACTTACCTGGAAGTAAGCCCCACTGAATATAATGGGGCTTGCCTTGAGTAGACATGCTTGGAATTGGGCCTTCCACGCTTAGGATTGGGCCCCTCCAGTCCTCAAGTAAAGAATCACACTGACAGAACAATCTACTCCACATACATGTCTACTCAAAAGTAAAGCCCATCTTGTTCAATTGGGCTTACTCCCAAGAAGGTGTAGATAGAATTGTAGCCTGCCTTCTTACACATTTGCGGACAGAGAGAAACTGAAACCCTCACTTTCACAATGCACTCCTAAGCAGAGTGCAATCCTAAGTAGCAATCCTAAGTAGATATAAATTACATACTACAAAAACCAAACAAGCCCACATGATCAGGATACTGGATTATGCTTCTGGGTAGAGACAGATTACAGCAGAGTGATATATTTTGCAGAACGTTCCCAAATTCAATCCCAAGTAGGCAACCCCTCATATCTGCAAATTCGGGTATCTGTGGGGGTTCTGGAATGGAACCCCCATGGATACGGGGACATGGCTGTATATGACATGTATATCATGCATAGGGCCCAATCCTACTCAGCGTATGCTGGCTAGCACACACTGTTGCAAACATGCTGTAAGGCATGCTTGCGGGTCCTAGCACCGTGCTTTACTGCTACTAGGCTAGCGCTGGCTGGCTAGTGCTGGTGGAGCACTGAAGCTCTGCCGCTTGGCGGTCGCATGAACCACTGAGCAGAGGAGTGGTTGAACCATGTCGGAGTGCGGTGGATGCCGCGGTGCCAAGCAGTTCAGGATTGGGCTGTAAACCAGTAGACGAAGTGCCATCCCATTCTGTCCTCTTCCAATCAACAAAATATGGAAAATGATACTGACTCATTGGTCATGCTGGTAGCAATGGAAGCAATCACCAGTATCTTCAACCTTTTTTAGTGTTCCTGCTACAGAGAATTCAGAGCACTCTGTGGGCTTTTGAAGCTCTTCTTCCTCACTTTCCATAATCCCATGTGACCTGCTCCCTCTCAAGGTTAAAAGGAATGCCTAAACTATGCTACAACTGTAGATTTGAGCTGTCCTTTCACCTCCTTGGGATGGTCACAATACAGTGGCATTTGAGATCTCTCGCTCCGCTAGGTTTTCCAATCCCATGTTCGTGCAACAGGATCAAGTCACAATCCCACAGAAAGATATTCTTGCTCTGTTTTTCTCATCTCCAAGCCAAAGATGAAACTGTAATCCACGCAGACAGCTATTATTCCGAAGTCGATAACCACATCCAGGCTGGATTACAAGGAATGACTGCCAGTCACAGCAGCCTTCAGTTGCAGCCCCTTGATGATCCAATCTTAATGTACTCTTGGAGAAGAGAGAAATATCCATTCCTAATAACTTCAGACTCCACTAGCTTTTCATTTGAAGAGCGCCATCAGCCAGCTGCTACTTCCCGATCAAACCCTCCTGCACTGATTGGGCTGCACGTCATTTAGATGTTTATAGTGTATTATATCCACAAATGTTCATTTCTTCCTCTTTGATGTTCCTCTGGACATCTTGGGAAATGAATTTGGTTTTCATGTTGTGCTTTTCGTTGAAATATCTTTTGCTTCCTTCTGAAGAAGCAGGCAAAATAAAACTCTTATATGGATTTGGTAGACCAGAAGGGAAATTTTAATTCAACAGAGCAGTCCGAATATCCTTCTTATTGTACTTATAAAAAAAATATATCGGAACGAGAACTTTCGATTTATGGAGATGAAAGTCTCAACAGCGTATTCACACGTTGTTTAGCATGTTTCCATCTAAGGTCCAGTTCACTTGTTTTCCCTGCTCGCCTCTAATGAGTGATCACCTTTATTCCTATGTTTCTCACTCTGGATGGAAGGAAAACCAGTGATCTTGTTGGATCCAATTATATATGCAGAGACTCAAATTTCTAGTTGTAAACAAGGCATGGTGGAACAGAAGATTCATAAAGGTAAATAAACACACTCTTTAATGTCTTCACAAAATTAGTATCATCATGTATCTGCAAGAGGGATCTGAAGGCCTTAGGAGTGGACCTCAACAGGTGGGAAACCCTGGCCTCTGAGCGGCCCGCTTGGAGGCAGGCTGTGCAGCATGGCCTTTCCCAGTTTGAAGAGACACTTGGCCAACAGTCTGAGGCTAAGAGGCAAAGAAGGAAGGCCCATAGCCAGGGGGACAGACCAGGGACAGACTGCACTTGCTCCCAGTGTGGAAGGGATTGTCACTCCCGAATCAGCCTTTTCAGCCACACTAGACGCTGTTCCAGAACCACCATTCAGAGCTCGATACCAGAGTCTTTCGAGACGGAAGGTTGCCAACAACCATGTACTTGAGCTTCAGCTGTTCCCTGCAATCATCCAGTGATAGCAACACAGTCCATTGGCATCCTTGAAAGGTTTTGTGTGAATTCCTTAAAGTTAGTTTTAGAAATGAGCTATGTCAGAATGCCAGATGCAAGGCAGGGCACCAGGATACAGGTCTCCTGTTATCTGGTGTGCTCCCTGGGGCATTTGGTGGGCCGCTGTGAGATACAGGAAGCTGGACTAGATGGGCCTATGGCCTGATCCAACAGGGTTGTTCTTATGTTCTAGTTCAGTGATTTTCAATCATTTTTGTCACATGGCACACTGACAAGGTACTAAAATTGTCAAGCACACCATCAGTTTTTGGACAATTGACAAGGCACACTTTTCTGTTGGTGGGGGGCTCATATCCCCCAATGGTCCTATTAATAAATGACCCTCCACCAAACTCCCACAGCACACCTGGGGACCATTTGTGGCACACCAGTATGGCATGGCAGAGTGGTTGAAAATGGCTGTTCTAGTTAATGGAATGCTGCTACTGAATAAAAATTGTTGCCCTGACAGTAGTTCATCTTTCTTGCCAATTTGTTGTCTCATTGTAAGGATTCCTAGCCATACTAAAAAGCTTATTGAAGAAAATTAAGAAGAGTCCCTCTGGATCAGGACAAAGGCCCATCGAGTCCAGCTACCTGTATCTCACTGTGGCCCACCAGATGACTCAGGGCCCAATCCTAATTCAGCACATGACCCATTGGAACTGCTGCACCAGGATTGGAAAATTGGATAGGATTGGGCCCTCAGGGAGCACACAAGATAACAAGATTCCTACATCCTGGTGCCCTCTCTTGCATCAGGCATTCTGAGGTGACCTACATCTAAAATTCTAACTGGTTGAATTCACAAATTTTGACTTGAGAACACCAGAACATCCCATAAATCTCTTTTTGGCAATAAGGTATGGGATTATTTAATGACCGCTTATACTGATGCCAAACAATATTTGATCTCATTCTTCCTCCCACTCACCAAATTGTTCTTCTCTGACTTGGGCAGCCATTTTCAACCAGTGTGCCATGGCACATTGGTGTGCCGTGAGTGGTCCGCAGGTGTGCCACAGGAATTTGGGGGAAAGTCATTTATTAGTAGGGCCAATGGGGGACGTAAACCCCCCACTGGCAACATGGTGTGCCTTGTTAATTGTCAAAAACCTGATGGTGTGCCTTGACAATTTAGTGCCTTATCAGTGTGCCATGAGAGTAAAAAGACTGAAAATCAACGGACTAGGGAATAGAAGTGACGGTTTTGGAGAGTCAGTTTTGTTCATGTATTCTGATTTGATGTACCACATTCCTGAGAGCCACAGGGTGCCTTAGTTGCATGGCACAGGTGTAAATATGTTATATACATGTACTTAGGTTTAATTGCAATTGCAAAGGCACGAGGAGGAGTGACAAAGTCATGGTAAGGATTAATTTTGAGAGGGCAATCACCTTGGGGCAATCATCTGGGGGAGAGATCTAGGTATATGGGGCAGCAAGGAAGAAAGAGCAGAGTCATTTGAAGGAGCAGGTGACCTCTTGATGGTTGACAGTGGTGGAACTGAAGGAACGAAAGTCGTGGGCAGAAGTGTAATGAATATATCAGAGAGGTAAGAGGAGTGCAAGGCAATGGAGGGCTTTGAAGCCAAATACAGTCTTCAAGAGGACAAGAACCTTAAAACTAGGAACTGGCAGAAATCTAGTGCAGGAATTTAAGGAAGGGCATGATGTTATAGGAGCACAACCATGGAACATGGTGCTACCTGTCTACCTGTCCACATCCAGTGCTTCTGGGCATGCACTGTGGCATAACTCAGAGCATGTGACTTCTCAGGCAAGCATGCTGGCCACTGAAGGCGAAAGGAGAGCCAAGATAAAGCCATTCACATCTCCATGAATAATTCATTTCAAGCGGCTTTGAGATAGTGAGCCTGCTTTGCCACAGATCTTCCTACAATATTGAATTCCCCTGTCATTGCAGGGTGAGAATTGATGCTGAATGCATACTGAGAGCATGAGCAAGGAGACTGTCATCTACGAGCTTGATGGAGAACGGGTAAACCCCTAGAAAGGAAT
Organism: Tiliqua scincoides; assembly: GCF_035046505.1. Classification (NCBI taxonomy): domain Eukaryota; kingdom Metazoa; phylum Chordata; class Lepidosauria; order Squamata; family Scincidae; genus Tiliqua; species Tiliqua scincoides. Next base: position 43,214,352 of record NC_089829.1, read on the forward strand.
GTAGTGTTCTATTACAGCATGAAACTAGCCACTATCTCTTGTTTTCAATAAAAAATAGATCAAATTCGGGTGTGTGTGTGTGTGTGTGTGTGTGTGTGTGTACAACCTGGCAACATCACTGACTATTAATGGGCTGTACAACGTGACTTTTCCCTCTCTCTTTTTTGGACTACTGCAATTTGTAATTACTTTTAGGAGATTGATAGAAACTCTATTAAATGATCATTATAGGACTGTATTCACTTTAGAAGTTCTGAAACGGTCCTGAAGATTGGGATTTTCATTAACCGGTTTCTGCAGTTAATAAAGCTGTTTTTCTTTTAAACTAGCAAATTTCCTAAGAGAGTGGAGGCATGATTACTCTGATTTACAAATGGGGGGGGGGGACCCTTTAAGTCATTTGACTTGCAAATCAAAGACACTCTGTCACAGGGCAAAAAAAAAGGTTACTTGCTAGATAAATCCTTGCTTTCCACTTTGACTCTCCTGCTTAACCTTTTATAAACACACACCCAGCAAAAAGAATTAAATTATCTGTGCAGTGAGTGTTTTCCCCTTTCCTGTCTATTACATGAATATATTAAGAAATGTAGCAAGTGACTGGAGAGACAGGAAAAGAAAAAAAAATGGGAACAGACTTCATGTTATTTCGAAATAAATTCAATATTCTTAAAATGGGTGAGGAAGAAGAAAAAAAAATATACCAAGGTAATGTCTATTAGAGCAATTTAATTTAATAGATGATGGAGTATTTATATTACTTTTTTACCCCAATTCCATGATTTCTCAAAGAAATTTAAAAAAAAAGGTGTCTGTAGACCCCTCAGAGATAAATGGCTGCCCCCAAGATTTGTTCAGAACAGACTGTATGCTGTGGCTGAGACATTCCTACATTACCTAAATGATGCTATTACCATATGGTTCCATTCTGGTATCATGTCTGGTGTCATGTGAGGTGGCATCCAAAAGTTCCCTTCCTCTGGATGAAGGATGGAAGGGAATCTCCTTCATGCAGAGGAAGAGAGCCTTTGGGTCAACTCCTGAAATTGAAGGGGATGCAGTTTATGTGGGGCCTGCATTGTGACAGTACTGTATCTCCCTGGGGACTAGCAGATGAAGGCATGACGACATATGATGCATGGGGTGCAACAGGGTTAGGTACTGTCCCCCATGTTATTAAACCTCTGCAAAGAAACTGATGGGAGAGGTCATCTGGGAATCTGAAGTTGTGTGCCATCAGTATGCTCCTGATACTTAGCTCTTTTTCTCGGTTCCACCACACACCAGCATGGCTGTCATGGTGTTGGCACACTTCCTGGAGGTGGTTGGGATCTGGATGAGGGCTAACAAACTGAAACTAAATTCAGACAAGACAGAGGTCCTCCTGGTTCAGAAACCTATGATATAGACACTGGACTACTGCCCTGCTCTGAATGTTCTTTTCTAAGACATGAGGTTAAAAAAGAGGACATGTCCTGGGAAAAGAGGGTCATGTCGTGAGAATGGATGATGGCCGAATCCCAAAGGATCTCCTCAGTGGAGAACTCATGCAAGGAAAGCGCCCTACAGGTAGACCACAGCTGCGATACAAGGACATCTGCAAGAGGGATCTGAAGGCCTTAGGAGTGGACCTCAACAAGTGGGAAACCCTGGCCTCTGAGCAGCCCGCTTGGAGGCAGGCTGTGCAGCATGGCCTTTCCCAGTTTGAAGAGACACTTGGCCAACAGTCTGAGGCTAAGAGGCAAAGAAGGAAGGCCCACAGCCAGGGAGACAGACCAGGGACAGACTGCACTTGCTCCCAGTGTGGAAGGGATTGTCACTCCCGGATTGGCCTTTTCAGTCACACTAGACGCTGTTCCAGAACCACCATTCAGAGCGCGATACCAGAGTCTTTTGAGACTGAAGGTTGCCGACAACAACAACCCCTGAAAGAGCAGGTCTGCAGCTTGGGAAATTGCTAATGCAATGTGAACCACTTTGGGCGCTCTTCAGGGAGAACAGCGGTATATAAACCGAGTAAATAAAAATAAATAAAATTCTATCCACTGCCCCACCACCATTTCACAGAGTGGCACGTTCCCCAAAGAGCTTCTTTGCTTCCCATTGGATAGTGCTACTGTTTATCTTACAATTGCTATGTGACTGTAAGGCCTGCCATTTATATAACACTTTTAATGCAGGAAAGGGAGTGGAAGCAAACATGTTGAGTGGGAATGAGATTTCAATACTTGACCTTTCCCTTTAATTCACATTCTATTTAAATTCATATCAGGGGTTGTAGGCGATGACAGTCAGTGGCATTGCTAGGGGCTGTAGGCTACACTGGGTGACATGCACAAAGGGGGGTGACACCACTACTTGCCAAATTTTTTAAAATCTTGGTATTTTCAAATAATACCATCATGTTATACATCAATCAAAGCATATTTTTTATGCAGAATGAAACAAACTGTGTTGAAATATCTCTATTCTATCAAAAAGTATAGCCCAAAAACCAGTGGGGTGGAGCGATGGTTCATCACCACGCCTATCACTTGGGGCACTGCCCCACCCACCATATGGGAGGATGAGAGGTCCATCATAGGGGTGACACACTGGCCTCCCACACCAGGTAAAGAAAACCCTAGTGATGCCACTGATGACAATAATGATCCTTGAAGTGAATGGGATTTAAGTCGATTTGTTCGACCAACTGGCCTTGTTAATTTAAGCAGCGCAGAGAGTGATGGCTTACTTTCTTGGTATACTTTCTCAGCATGGTTAACGTCAGACCTAGTTTGGCCCCGAGATGCAGTAGCAGAGGCCAAGAATATCTTGCTTCCTTTTCATCTCTTTAATAGGGCTTAGAGAGTTTGACAGGCTGGACGCTGAATCCCTGAATGTGTGCTGGCCCCTAGCGAGGCTTAATGAAGACGAATTGTGTGCATTAAGCTTTGCCCACCAGTGCTTGCAACGCCCATGTGTTTGTCATCTACTGTTTAGATTGCACAAACTTAGTTGGCATCCTTCAGTCTCGGAAGACTATGGTATCGTGCTCTGAATAGTGGTTGCGGTACAGTGTCCTCTCCAGTGCGCAAAGCCTGGGTAGATATGGAGGATAGACTGTTTCCCATGCAGCAAATCCCCCCCCCCACATCGCTGAAATGGTCCAATGGAAAGGCAGAGGCCAATACGGTTGGTTCCAGTGGCATCTCAGGAGTTGCCACAACATGACTGTGTTCAGCCATGAACTGCCTCAGGGACTCTGGCTCCGGATTTTGCCTCGAGGTGGACTCCTGAAGCCTTTTCCATAACTGGATGTAGCCACAAGGCAGTGGAGGTTTGGGATCAGAGTTTTCCTTCTCTCAGATGAGCTGCCTTCCCAGTGACGAGTCCCATCTACCCGGTGGCTGTTTAGTCGCCTCTTACGACAAGTACAGCCAAACTGAGGGCCTATTCTTATCCCCAGCCCCCAGGGGAATGCACAAACTTATCAGGATGAATAGGGTGAAGACGCTCTAAAGGAATTGGTCTGGTCACCTGTTGCATTTTCTGCATCTTTGCAGAGCTTTCAGCCCCCAGCCAGCCAGCCAGCCCCAGCTAAACAAAAGCACTGCTGCAGGACGTGATAATCACAGTAATTAATTTTGCTTCCATCTGGTTACAGTGAATCTCGGTACAAACCTCGGTTGTCTCGGAGAGTAAAATTAGGCTTCTGCATCATTTCAGGAGGCAGTCCAAAGATAAATCTTGGGCCATTGGCCGCATCATCCTTGTCCTCTGCAGCAATCGTGAGAAGGAGCTGTAAAAAGAAGGCACTTGTAAGCATTTGAATGCAAGCATATCTGCAAGCCTTCAAAGGCCAGGACTTGCAGTCGGTGGCGTAGCTAGAGGGGTGCAAAGCACTAAGTTTGGCAGGGAGCATCACCGCGGTGTTCAAGTGGCCCCTCCCCTTTGGAGCCATTCCGAGTGGGGGGAGCAAAATGGAGGCAAATGTTCACAGGAATATATCAGCAGCATTATAGGAGACACCTCTGTGCTGTCAAACTCTAAACAGCAATATTACCTAACGGATGGCCATCTGAATGAAAATGGACACCACGTTGAATGCTAATATTTTTAATGTTCTCTGCTTGGACGGCCACATATTTATGCACGACTTTGTGAATTCATGTATATGGTCGATGCCACATGGAAAGCTTTCTTCCCATCATCACACTGACATTGCCACACAGGCAGAGCTTGGAACAGGAATTTCATGGGTAATGGAGTAGCTAATGATAATGTAGCCTGGTGCTGAGCTCAAAATGATGCCCTGGAATTGACGTCACGCCTGGGCTTTTAAAAAATGAAAATGGGGGAAAATTCACGTTCTCAGCAGCTCGCCACCCACTTGATCTACTGCCTCCCCCCAGGCTCCCCCTTATTGGTTCCCTGCTGTATCATAACAACAACTACTTGGCTCTCAGAATAATCGGTCTCATTGGTCAGTTTTGAGTTAAGAAAATCCAGTTTTTGTTACATAATGCAGTTGTGTTTTATTTTCTGGTTATTTGGCTATAGCTTTTGGGAAAAAAATAGAGATATTTTGAGGCAGTTTGTTTCATTGCATTCTGCATTAAATTCTGCAGCAAGTGGTGTATAACATGATGGCATTATTCAAAATACCAATGTTTTCACAATTTTGGTCACCAGAGTTGCCCCCCAAAGTTTGTTGCCTGGTGCAATTGCTACCTTCTGCACTCCCTTAGCTATGCCACTGTTCACGGGGCACACTGTAAGTAGCCATGATGGACCTCCATGGCAGGACCACCTCATGCCTGGAAGCAGATGAGCTCTTTCCATGGTTGTTGGCAACCTTCAGTCTCGAAAGACTATGGTATCGCGCTCTGAAAGGTGGTTCTGGAACAGCGTCTAGTGTGGCTGGAAAGGCCAATTTTTGAGTGATAATCCCTTCCACAATGGGAGCAAGTGCAGTCTGTCCCTGGTCTGTCTCCCTGGCTATGGGCCTTCCTTCTTTGCCTCTTTGCCTCAGACTGTTGGCCAAGTGTCTCTTCAAACTGGGAAAGGCCATGCTGCACAGCCTGCCTCCAAGCGGGCCGCTCAGAGGCCAGGGTTTCCCACTTGTTGAGGTCCACTCCTAAGGCCTTCAGATCCCTCTTGCAGATGTCCTTGTATCGCAGCTGTGGTCTACCTGTAGGGCGCTTTCCTTGCACGAGTTCTCCATAGAGGAGATCCTTTGGATCCATGGTGATCAAATACAATAGACAACAGAGTGCCTATACCTTTAACCATTGTATAGAAGAGGGAATTCTGGCAGGTGCAGATTTTTTAACCCTTCCATGTTGAGCTGCACCTGCCAAAATTCTTTCTTCTATACAATGGTTTAAGGTACTGGCATTCTGTCCTCCATTGTATTTGGTCATCCTGTCTCTTATCTGCAGAGGGCCCAATCAACAGCATCAACAGGTGTAAGGATGCCAAAGGATTGCATTCAAACATGTAAAAAAAAACACATGAATAATGGGTATTTCTAAAGAAAGTTCGTTATGACTTCGTTTCAATGAAATCAGTGGGACTTGAGTTGTTAGACTGAACTTGTCTCATTGATTTCATTGGTGCTTAGACATGACACCTCTAGATTCTCCAGTATTTTGATATCTCATTGGGAGTTTATAATCACACTGTTTCCAAAGCAGTCATGCAGTGTTAAAATGTTATATGCACTATGACCTCGGTCTTGACAAATTGCAAAACACTTGAGCCAACTGTTACATCCCAAAGTAAAGGCAATGCCCAGTATTCTTGGCAACTTTTTGTAAATAAATTTTACATTATTCCTATCCCTCTCTCCCACCAGAAATCAGATGGCACAAGGGTACTTGTGTCCTGGACATTTGTGCCCCAGTCACTGTTATTGGTGTCCCTGGAAATTGCTGTGCAGTGGTTGTTTTTATGTTTTGTTTTTTGGTTGATCCTGGTTATTTGCATCCCACTATAAATGGGCAACAAACTATAGGGTAGTCCTCATTACATATGTGTTATCCACATTATCCACAGATACAGAAATCTATGGATATTGGAATCAGTAGATTTTTGGGGGGGCCCAAAATCAAATGTCCATGATGCAAAAGAACTGGATGCGAATGTCTAGGGATGCCAATGACCAGGACTCATATGGTGGGGGCACAGTTCTCTGGGATAAAACGGTGCTGTCACTAAATCAGACACATATGGCAAACTTTACCTTGTTGGCCTGTTGTTTTTCACAAACAGTTGCTTCGTACGACGCTGCAAATTTAGGAGCATTGTCATTTACATCCAGGACCCTGATTGCTACTGGTACCTTGGCTTCCTGATGTCGATTATCTATAACAGAAAAGGACAGGCTGTGTAAAGGTTGGGACATGGATGGAGAAGTGACCCAGGCATTGATCATTTAGAAAACATCAGTGAAAGGCAGAGTCTTTGGAGGCATATCTGAGCAGCAGCGGACCTGCCATTATCTGAAAGGGGCAAGTGCCCTGGGGGCAGAACCTGGCATGTCTCTAGGACCACGTGGAAACCTTACTGAGGCTCCCGATGTGGTCAGAAACTGTGCTTCTAGTTTGTTGGAAGCACAGTTTAAGACCAGAGGGAAGATTCATACAGCTTCCCCGGTTGGTTCTGGAGCTGTGTGAGGGTCTGTTTTACTCCAGGTGAGTGGGGGGGGGGGGGGAGAGAGATTTGTGCATGGGGTGGTGGCAGCTTGTGGAGGGAAGGCACCATCGCAGACCTTTGCCCCAGGCATGGGGACGTCCACCACTGTATCTGATAGACTTGGAGGAAAAAGATTTCCAAAAGCACAAATAAATATCCTGGATTCCTAACGCTGGGGCAAGGAACTCATCATGTATAAATAAAGCAAATATTGGCTCAGAGCCCATAAGTTTGAATTGCATCCCATGTGTTGCCTTTCAGAGTACCAAATTTTTTTACCAGACATCTTCAACAGGTGGGTTGAAACTAGATGTGGGTCATGATACAATCTCAGATGGGTCGCATCGGTTTTTTGGGGGGAGTGTTCAGGCCTACCATTCATACATTCAGTTAGGGTTAGGGGTCTTAAGTGAGTTCAACCCCATCAGGGACTATTGCTGTGGAGGAATTGCTTTGGCTCAGCCTCCCCCCCCCCCAACCTTTTGGTCTTCCACTCAGCAAGAGGTGTGATCCAGAGATTGAGCTGTCACTCTGCCTAATGCAGCTAAGCTGAATCTGCTCAGGTTGTGTCTCTGGATGGGAGACCAGAAGCTGCTGACAAGCTGCTGTGAGAGGGCGGGGGAGTGTGGGGGAGTCACTTGGCAAGGATGGATAACAGCTAGAGAACCTGCCTGGGATTGATATATAGCTTGTGGAAGCACATAGGGTGCTTTCTTTGCTTTTCAAAACTGAGCATACAAGGTTGCCACTCCACTCTCTGCTTTTTCTGCCATTAGGTCTGGAAGGAAATAAGGAGCAGAACAGCAATCTCAGTGCACCACTGAATAGCTGGGAGAAGAAGAGTAAGAGGAACCATGGCAGGACAGCTGCTTACTCACCTTCCCCTCTTACCCCATAGGTAAGGGGTTGGAGGTTTGAGATGGGTCCCAGCTTTTGCCAACCCGAAGACGACTCTCTTACACAATACGGAGACTGCAAAGTTTCTAAAATAATTCTTTTTAAAAGCCCTGTCATTTTCAGCTATATACTTACGGACTTCTGATGCCACTACTGAGATATTATGCCAAGCCATTTCTTCCCGATCCAAGCTCTTTGTGGTGGTAATTGAACCATCTTCTGCATTGATACTGAAATATCGGTCAAGGTCAGTGTGACGATCAATTATGTATCTAAAAAGGGATGCAAATGAAGTAATTAGAGGAGAGTCATTCCACGGCCTCCGTTCATTTACAGTCGCCCAAACAACGTGTTGCATATTACTTTAGAAATAGGGTTGTTTTTTTTTGCGGCAGCATGGTTAGCAAGATGGAAATATTAATTAGACAAAATCACTTCCTAATGGAAGTAGATTTCCATTTTGTCCTAATGCCTCCATACGCACTTACGAGCACCACTGTTCCATACGTGCTTTTTGCATTAAGACACATTTCTTAAGTCCACTGATAATGGCATCTTCTGTTGAGTGTTCTCTCAACCCCCCATAATGTTTAACAATAATCAGCAAAAAAAGTCTTGTAGTCAAAGACATTATATTTATCTTGTAGCATCTTAAATACTAGCAAATTTATTTCAGTATAAGTTTCATGGACTAGAGCAGGGGTGTTAAACATAAGGCCCGGGGGCTGGATACGGTCCGCTGAAGCTTTTTATTCGGCCCTCAGGCTCTCAGCCGCTGAGCAGCGCTGAAAGGACAGCCCACATGAAAATTGGGCACTCCCATATCTTGAAATATGATCATGATTTGCATACTTTCTCTTCTGCCATTTGTAGCTAATGAGTTCCTACATGAGAAAAAGTGCTTATTTTTTGTTATCACCTGTTAATGACACCACTTCCTGCCTAATGATATCACTTCTGATCCTCGGCAAGCATCACGAATGCTATTCGGACTGTGTATGAAATGGATTTGACACCCCTGGACTAGATTTCACTTGCATCTGCTGATGAGCTGTAGTCCACTGGCCTTCAACTTGTTAAAAACTGGGACCCACTTCAAGCTCCAACCAGAAACATGGGACTAGTGGCATCACTAGGGAGGTGTAGGGGTGCGGGCCACACCAGGTGACGTGCACGGGGGGGGGGGGTGTGACACTACTGGCCAAAATTTTTTAAATCTTGGTAGTTTTGAATAATATAATCATGTTATATATCATCGGATGAGTAATTTCATGCATAATGCAATGAAACAAGCCACATTGAAATATCTCTATTCTATCAAAAGTTATAGCCAAAAAGCCAGCAGGGGTGGGAACGATACATCACCATGCCCACTGTCCAGGGTGTTGCCCTGCCCACTTCACGGGAGGAGGTCCATCATAGGGGTGGCACTCTGGCCTCCCGCACCGGTTAACACAAACCCTAGTGACACCACTGCATGGTGACGCCACCATCAAGGGTTAGAGAGGCAGGCCAATGCACAACCAAGGTGCTATGGTTTCTCCTTCCCTGCTTTTTCCTCTTTTTATCCACTCAGCATTGTTCTGTCCCTTCCTTCCTTCTTGGAAGGAGGTGAAGAGAAGACAATGGTATGGCGACAATGTTCCATTTTGTAAGGTATAGGGGAATTGAAGGGAGATAATAAAAAGAGCCAGGTTGGTGTAGTGGTTTGGGTGGTGGACTTAGACCTGGACGATCCAGGTTCAAATCCCCCCTTAGCCACGAAGCTTCCTGGGTGACCTTGGGCCAGTCACTTTCTCTCAGCCTCACCTACCTCACAGGGTTGTTGTGAGGACAAGAAGGACGGGAGCAGTTGTGTACACCGCCCTGAGCTCTTTGGAGGAAGGGCGGTATAAAAAATGTGGGGGAAAAAAAATTTATCTGCAGTAACTGTTACCCTGCACATGCCCGATCTCGACTGATCTTGGAAGCTAAGCAGGGTCAGGCCTGGTTAGTACTTGGATGGGAGACCGCCTGGGAATACCGGGTGCTGTAGGCTTATACCATAGTCTTTCGAGACTGAAGGTTGCCAACCAATTTATCTGCAGAGCAGAGAAAGAACCATGGTCTTGGGGAGCTGAATTGAGGGACCCATTAAAGACTGGGGTGTTTGACTAAAGCAATCCCACCAAAGCCATAGTTTCTGACAAGACCGATGTCATCTAGGAGCCCTTGCACTGAATACTGTATATGAATTGCAGGCTTCAGCCTCTCAACAAAATGCTGGCCATGTAAGGTCAGGTGGTGACCTACTTCTGGTTCTTTGACCTATCTGCTAAATACCTCCACTCTCATCTGCAAAAGCTTATGCTGACATAAAAGTTTTTAAGGTCCTGCAGCACAGACATCCCTCCCATATCTGCAGGGGTTCCATTACCCTGCTCCCACTAATATGAAAACCATGGATATGGGGGAACCCTAAAGTACAATACTCCACACCCCCACACCATTACTTCCATTTTTCTTTACTAGCAGTGGAAGGACACATTTTCTTGCTTAAAAGAGAAACCGCTTTCTGCTTCCTGTTAACATTCACTTAGCCCCCTCCCTCGAGCATGCAGGTAAGCAAGAAACTGTCCCCTTGTTAAGCAAGACACTGTGAGTTACCACTGCCAATAAAGAAAAAAAAAGGTAATGGGTCCAGGGGGCCCAGAGAGAACCGTGGATAAGTGATCCCCACATATGGGGGACACCTGTACTCTCTGATGTTTTATGGTGCAGCAAACTATCATGGCTAGTGATATCCTTGAACTGTGTGTTTCCTTGTCCTCTACTCCACATCACTGTCACTGTAGGAGAAGGAAATGAACAGTGTGATAACATCACATCATGGGGCAAGTGTTATTTCTGTTGACAGGACGAGTGAGAACTTGGTGGGGTGTTTGTGTGATATTTTCAGTAGCAGCCCTGGGCATCCTATGAGGGTCATTCCATCCTTAAATATCTTATGTGAAAAAGAATTATATTTAGATATATCATTTCCCTTTAGAAAGACAGATATTTTATCATACTTATTTATTGCTTCTATAACATGATCAATGCATATGGCATTTTACATAGAATGCAAAGACAGTTCTCTGCCCCAAGAGGCTTGTAGTCTAGATACTGATGTAAGACTATTTGTAACAGACAGAGGGAAGGGGAAATGGAGGCAGGAATAAAATCTGTGAGTGCTTTAGTCACACATACTTAAACTTAGTGACAGTCAGGAGTGGGGACGAGTGTCAGCTCAATCTGCAAAACAATATGCTTGACAGTTTGGCAGCTTATTGAGAAAATTGCTACTTCATTAACTGCACATCTCAGAGCACATACAATCAATGTGCAAGTCACAGGAAGGAATGGGGTCTGAGAGGTGTTGAAATCCTGTGGCTCACAGCCCAGTCCTGTTCAGAAGGGATTATAACAGTGGAACAGAGTAGTGCCAGCAGCCCAATCCTACATAGACACCTTAGGATTGTCAGGTGTCCTGATAACTACATATGCCAGAGCTCTTCGCATATGGAACATTGATGAACATTATCCCAGTTGTGTAATCTGGAGTGCTACAGAGTCTGAATTTCAGAAAACAGCTTGGGAAAGAATGATCTATATTCTGGTGTGTGTGTGTGTGTGTGTGTTTGGGGGGGGGATAGCATGATTTGCCCAGCCCAATTTCAAAGAGAGCCGAGCTGCATTGCACTTCATTAAACATGACCTGACCAATGTGTGAGTGAAGATGGTAGTTCTTTTTCCTTGTTTGTTTGAAAAGAGAAAAGGGGTGGCTGAAAGAACAAATAAATAGTTAGGAGAACCACAAACACCACTGTGTTTTCAATCTTGATGTGTGTCTTTCAGTCCAAAGCTTTTCAACAGGGACTCTGTCCAGAACTTTCTGAAACTCCAACTACGTATATACATGATGCAGGGACATGCGGTGGGTGGGGAGGCAGTTGAGGCAGGTGAGGCAGAACCTCTCCACTGGAGTCCTTTGAGAAGCACCGCTGCCACCATATGAGGCGCCCAGGCACCCCAAACCCATGCACAAAGCACGTGGGTTGTGGGTGCCTGGGCGCCTCACATGGTGGCAGTGGTGCTTCTCAAAGGACTCCGGTGGGGAGGCTCTGCCTCACCTGCCTCCCCACCCACCGCATGTCCCTGACATGATGTCCAGTAGAGCATCCCTATTTACGCCTGATGACGCATTCCAGGTCTTGAAAAAGGTTGGCAAGGCAAGCGTTCCTTTTGCAGAATGAATGCTAATTCTTAGTTTCTAGAAGTTAACAATTCTAGTCTTAACAATTCTAGTCCCGCAAACCAGGATGGTGTAGTGGTTTGTGAGCTGTTTGTGAACTCTCTCTCAGCCTCACCTACCTCACAAAATTGTTGTGAGGAAAAAGGAGGGGAGGAATTCTGCACACTCCCCTGAGCTCCTTGGAGGAAGAGAGACATAAAAATGTGACAAACAGTCTCAAAACTGTCCCAGATCCAGAGATGTGTAATTCACTTGTCAGAGAAAATTCTTTGCTTTATCACTTGAACCCATCTTCCAGTTTGGGGAACTTAGATGAATGACACCAACCTTATAGGGCTGTTCTTCGCATCCGGGTCTTGGGCATGTACTCTCCCAACCGCAGCACCTGGGCCCGCATTCTCTTCCACGTCAAGAACATACGTTGCTGGTACAAATATGGGTGGTTCATCAGCATCCTCCACACTAATCTTCACAGTCACCGTGTCCTTGAACGGTCCATTGCTGATGAACTTTGGGTCAATGTGAATATTCGCTGCTTCCACCTTCAGACTGTAGGCTCTCTTCTTTTCAAAATCGACATGCTGAAAGGAAGAGGAACATGGCACATCATCTCCAAGACAGATCGGCTTTGTTCAAATGCCCCCCTTCCCCAGCCTCATGGTTATGGAATCAGGCCCATTTCACACCAGTGTGAGGGCAGTAGCCGAGATGCGCATGATCTGTGACGGAGTGGCCAAACTGTGGCTCATGATCCACATGTGGCTCTATGATAGATTGTTTCCGCACTGTCCAATGAACACTCGAGACAACAGATATGGGAGAAAGGGCCACTTTATTTCACATTAACAAGAGGAGAGGAGGCTGAGACCTGCAGCATCCGAGGCAGCGAAAGCCCCTGTGGTGCGGGTCGGGACCTCTAGGCAGTACCAGAAACCTCTGCCCCCAGGCGGGCATGCACCTGACTCCAAGTCATGCCCCGCTGCTGGGCGGCGCATCTCATCCATGTCTGTTCCCTTAAGGGGAAGGCAGCCAGACCGCGGACTGTGCCACCTCGAGCCGCTGAGCCTCTGAGGTGTGCCCCGCGGTCCCGGCCAGGGCTCCGTCTACGTCCTCGTGCCGCTGAGTCCCTGAAGACCGAAATAGGGTTCTGCCCTGCCTATGCCGCCTGAAGGCGCATGCCCAGAGTCCCATTCACACCTCCTAACCCGCACCACCTACCCTCTTAAAGTGACCAATGGCAGCTGAAAACAGGGGGGGTGCAACCCCCTGGCCCGTGACAGTCTGGGGTAGGCGAAAAAACTGCCTGCCCATCGGCCAATCTTGGCAGGCAGCAAAAAATTCCTACCCGGCCCCAAACAGCGACCTGTTAGACTCAGACTGCCTCTAGGGCAGGCGGGCGGGTATTCCCACGGTGCCCACGTCCAAAGGAGGAAGAGGGGCTGGGTCCCGTGCCCTTTAAAAGGCCTGCCGTAGCTGCCAGACCCAGCCCCCTTCCACTCCCCATTGGGGAGGGACTCTCGTGTCCCAGGCCAGGCCAAACAAACTCCGATCACCCTTTTAATTAGGCGATCGGGATAATGTGCAACTCTTGGAAATATGTTGGTTGAGCTCCTTCTTGCATCTAGTTGGCAACCTTCAGTCTCGAAAGACTATGGTATCGCGCTCTGAAAGGTGGTTCTGGAACAGCGTCTAGTGTGGCTGAAAAGGCCAATTCGGGAGTGTCAATCCCTTCCACACTGGGAGCAAGTGCAGTCTGTCCCTGGCCTGTCTCCCTGGCTATGGGCCTTCCTTCTTTGCCTCTTAGCCTCAGACTGTTGGCCAAGTGTCTCTTCAAACTGGGAAAGGCCATGCTGCACAGCCTGCCTCCAAGCGGGCCGCTCAGAGGCCAGGGTTTCCCACTTGTTGAGGTCCACTCCTAAGGCCTTCAGATCCCTCTTGCAAATGTCCTTGTATCGCACTTCTTGCATCACAATTAATATAAAAGGTAATTTTTTTAAAAAATGTCAAGTTTATATTTATTGACCAGGTATAATCTGAGAGCAGTGGCGTAGCTAGAGGGGGTGCTAAGATAGCAATTGCACTAGGCTGCAGCCTGCTTAGGGGCAACAGTCTAGCTGGCTGCCCATGCAATTGCACCCCCCCCGCCCCAGCAATCATCACTCACACCTCTTGCAAAAAGTGCAGGAAAAAAAACGGCACTCTTTGCATGAAGGGCAGTTGGGATTGCAGTCTGATCACTGGCTCAACCTTGTTCCGGGGGCTTGGGAGGGCATCTGAGGGGCTTGGGAGCAAGCAGGAGGGGGCTTGGGTAGGGAAGGCAGTGGAGCTAGGGGAGTGAGTAGCCATTAATTCCAATCCCCACTCGAACCTCTTGGGGGGCAAGCAGGAGGGGAACTGCAGTGAGGGGAGGAGGCAGATTTTTTTTTATTTTTCAATGTTAAAAGAAGTGATGTTACTTCCAGGTATGATGTAGGGGAAGCATCATTTTTTAACTCAGCCCTGGGCTCCAGGGTGGCTAGCTACGTCACTGACTGAGAGTCAATTGGGCTAAGATGCTTAATGTTCATGGTGAGTAAATATATTTAAGAATTTAACAACCCCTGCTAATTGGGTAAGAGGCACTTTTTCAAGTGGGCGCTCCTCTTTTATTTAGCAGGGGGAGAGTAATTGGCCCACCTCACCCCAGCAGTGTCTGTTCTAGTGGCTGTCTGCTGGTATTCATTTGCATCATTTTAGATTGTGAGCCCTTTTGGGACAGGGAGCCATTTAGTTATTTGATTTTTCTCTGTAAACCGCTTTGTGAACTTTTAGTTGAAAAGCGGTATATAAATAGTGTTAATAATAATAATTAATAATTTAAATGTTTCAAAAATATTGCAGCTGCTAAACATCTCTCTTGTGGCTCTCAAACACCTGAAGTTTATTGTACGTGGCTCTTATGTTAAGCAAGCTTGGCAACCCCAATCTATGATCATGCATACATTCAAGGTATGGAGTGGGTCTGGAGGGAGGAAAGATTACCTGATCCAGTCCCTTATAATATGCATTAAGTATGATGCTAAGATAAAGAAAGATGATCATTAAGACTATCTTACGATCATTAAGAAATATGAAGTTGTTCACATATGCAAAAAAAAGTGACACTTATAATACTACTAATAATAAATACAACATTTTACTTAAATGTCATGCTCCGGGGGGGGGGGGAGCTTAAAATAATGCAGAAAACACATTAGTACAGAAAAACACCCTAAAACAAAAAGCAGTATTTAGGACAAAATTATGGGGTAGACTAACAAAGCAAAGCAACTTGGAGACCCAGCTCTTCAACTTCTCCTGGAATCGTGACAAGGAGAGGGGCAACTGCCCAGTATGTATGAAGCAGAAAATTCTGCATTATGGAGGCTTTCATTGAGCCTTCCCTTTCAAACATTGGAGTCTCCCTTCTCGATCTTAATTGACAGGTAGATTCGCTGGAGGAAGGTGGCTGTTCAGGTCATGTGCTGAGCTTTAAGGAACAGAGGGGTGAGGATGCCCATTCTTTCAACAAGAAAGATGCCAAGTGATTAGTACTTGTAGGCAAATACTAGAATCTTTTACTGTATTCCTTTTTTATAGACAGTATAGGAGAACAGATTTAGGGTGGCAGCGGTGGTCAGATATTTTCTACGGCCTCAAAAGCAGTAAAGGACCTAAGTGCCACCATTTTCACTTGGCGTGGGACATGAAAGCGCATAAGAGGTGGCACAATATAACCCCCTGCATGTCTTCCTGGTTAAGGGCTGGAGGCTCTCTGCAAATGAAAACAACACTTTTGTTGCCCCACAATGAGCTGTTGTGATATGAAATGAAAGAGATGGGAAACCATGTAGTATGTGGCAGTTGTATACCTAGGGTATGAGAGGTATGGCACGGCACAGGCCCTGGGCGCCACTGGAAGGGGGGCACCACAAGAAGGATGATTTTTGAACATTCAGAGGAGGAGGAGGAAGGGGTGCAGCAGCCTGATCGAGAAGCCACTGCCTCCTCCTCTTTGGTTGACTGGCACCCTTCAGTCTTGAAAGACTATGGTATAAGCCTACAGCACCCGGTATTCCCAGGCGGACTCCCATCCAAGTACTAACCGGGCCTGACCCTGCTTAGCTTCTGAGATCATGGTATAAGCCTACAGCACCCGGTATTCCCAGGCGGTCTCCCATCCAAGTAATAACCAGGCCTGACCTTGCTTAGCTTCCGAGATCATGGTATAAGCCTACAGCACCCGGTATTCCCAGGTGGTCTCCCATCCAAGTACTAACCAGGCCTGACCCTGCTTAGCTTCCCAGATCATGGTATAAGCCCACAGCACCCGGTATTCCCAGGCGGTCTCCCATCCAAGTACTAACCAGGCCTGATCCTGCTTAGCTTCCCAGATCATGGTATAAGCCTACAGCACCCGGTATTCCCAGGCGGTCTCCCATCCAAGTACTAACCAGGCCTGATCCTGCTTAGCTTCCCAGATCATGGTATAAGCCTACAGCACCCGGTATTCCCAGGTGGTCTCCCATCCAAGTACTAACCAGGCCTGACCCTGCTTAGCTTCCCAGATCATGGTATAAGCCCACAGCACCCGGTATTCCCAGGCGGTCTCCCATCCAAGTACTAACCAGGCCTGACCCTGCTTAGCTTCCGAGATCAGACAAGATCAGGCATGTGCAGGGTAACAGTTGCTACTCCTCCTCCTCTTTGTGTTCGCTGAATTTAGATGTATGCCTTGCACAAGAGTACCTCAAATCTTGTAGCTGGCACTGACAGTATCCCTCATTCAACAGGTTCGGTTTCTGAAGGGGAGCAATGGCAAGAGGAAGATATGACTTCAGCGCCTGCCTGTAGGCTTCTCAGGGTGGCTGGTTGATCACCGATGGAAACTGAATAAGAATATAAGAGCCCCACTGGATCAGGCCAAAGGCCCATCTAGTCCCATTTCCTGCATCTCACAGTGACCCACCAGGTGCATCAGGGAGCAATGATGGACTACATGGGTCTGTGGCTAAACCAGTAGGATCAGGTTCTTACTTAAGCTGGCCTGAAATTTTTTTTTTTGTCCAAGTGAATTATCCCAAGAGGAATATTAACTAGCCAATAAAAACATTGTTCTTAGTATTGCCACATTTATCGGGAGTTTTCCATGAGGCCAGTGTTTCTCAAACCGTCGGTCAGGGCCCAATAGGTGGGTCACAAGCCAATTTCAGGTGGGTCCCCGTTCACTTCAATATTTTATTTTTAATATAAAATGAATGCTGCCATGCTATGTGACTGCATTTGGGGAAATGTTACAGACCTGTACTTTTAACAAGCTACTATGTATATTATTTTAACAATGATAGACAATGGGACTTACTCCTGGGTAAGTATGGGTAGGATTGCAGCCTAGGATTGTTAAAAAATTTTCCTGCTTGATGATGTCCCTTCCGGTCATGACATCACTTCCAGTGGGTCCTGACAGATTCTCATTCTAAAAAGTGGGTCCCAATGCTAAATGTGTGAAAACCACTGCATTAGGCATTTGCTTTGATATCCACAATGACATCAGCTGTGTAATAATAAAGAAAATATTCTTTCTGATTTGCAAGGAGAAATCAGATTAGTGGCTTAGGCAGGCTAGATAATGCTGCTCTACCTAAGTTCTCTCTCTCTCTCTCTCTCTCTCTCTCTCTCTCTCTCTCTCTCTCTCTCTCTTTCTCTAAGCACTGAATGTATCTGGAAGGACTACTGACAGACAAAATTAAGTTTTCATCAGAAATGCAGGCACAAAAAAGAGAAATCCCTTGCAATTTTCACATTATCGGAAAATTCACACCGCACTGCCAACTTGAAAATGAAGGCTTGATTGTAACCAAAGCAATCCCATCATTTATTTCCAAGTTAATATGCAATATCTGCTTTGAAGAGCCAACCGTGTTGATTTCTCAAGTGGAAGATCAGTAAGGGAATAATGTACTTCCTTCACTTTAAAAAGATGTTAAGGAGCTTCAATGCATCGGTGCTTTCTTCTCATAATCTTTTCTCTTCCATTCTGGCTCCAGGCATTAAGCAGATATCAGTAAAATGGGATGCTGCAAGTTAATCATAGCTTCATAAACAAATTATCCCAAACTGCATTTGCTGTGATTTTCTCACCATGAGCGATAATCTATTGCTATTATATTTTCTGTGAGGCATGGCAAGGAAATGAAGTATATTATACATTAACCGGAATGAAAGGATCGCATTGCTTACCTCCTTAAGCTTCACAACCCCTTCCTGAGTCTCGTAATCTGTTGTAATTTCAAACTTCCCTATTCCATCGCCGTCAATAATGTTGTAGGTTACCAAGCCATTTTCCCCGATATCTGGATCTTTGGCTTTCACTCGTCCGGCTTCCTCCCCTGGGACAGCTGCTTCTGATATCGACATCTGGTAAACACCTAGGCAAAGAGCACTTATTAGTAAATGAGCCGTTTGGTTCTTTATCCATATGATATTCAATGGCTTAAACCAGTCGTTCTCAAACATTTTAGCATCAGGACCCACTTTTTAGAATGAAAAACTGTCGGACCCACCAGAAATGATGTCATAACCAGAAGTGACATCATCAAGCAAGAAAATTTTTAACACCCCCAAAAGACAAAATCAAATAAATAAATTAATTAAGACCCAAATCCTAACCCACTTTCCAACACTGGTATAGCTGTGTCAATGGGACGTGTACTGCATCCTGCAGTAGGGTGGCACTCATGGAGTCCTCCTCAAAGTAAGGGAATGTTTGTTCCCTTACCTCAGAGCTGCATTGCCCTTATATCAGTGCTGGAAAGTGGGTTAGGATTGCGCCCTAAGTTAATTAAACTCACAATAAGCTTAAAAGTTAATTTTAAATATGTAGCATCGAGTCTATATACTAAAAATAAAATACACATTGAAATGAATGGACCTGAAATGAGCTTGAGACCCACCTAGTGGTTCCCACCCACAGTCTGAGAAACACTGGATTAAGTGACGTGCACAAAAGCATCATAGCAAGGGTTTCAATGTGGAAGAATTAGGCACACTCATTCATATAGTTCTATTGACATCCTGCCTGTTGCAAACAGCAATATGCAGCCAACATGCAGCAATATGCAGTGTTGGTGCCATGTGGTTGGAGGAGCGAAAGAAGCCCTGCACTGAGCCCCCTATGGTCAAACACTGGTCCACAAGCTTACCTTCGGCTGTTCCTCCTAAGCCAAAGGGAGCATACCAGACCTCCCATGGAGATGCAAATTGATGACTCCTTATCAACTCATGCCACCAGTGCCACTAGCACAAGGAGATTCAGAAAGCAGCCTGTCTCGGTGGGCGCTCTGATGGGTGTGGACTCCTGGCCAGCACACTACCTGGTTGACCCTAATGTTGCCATTGTAAGGCCATGTTGGGTGTAACCTGGAATCCAAACTTCATTCTAGAACATGATCTAGACTCCTCTGGAATACATAGGAGTTCATTGAGAGATATGCTGGCACATTTCAGCATACCATCTGATACAGAAACCATTTATCCAAAAGTAGAGAGTCTAGAAAAAATGCTGCATTGCTTATGAAAGGCTGATGTCCTTTCAGGCACCAATCAACTGGTAGCCTTGTCCCCTGCATCATGCCGGGGGGGGGGGATCAGGCAAAGGATGCCCCCATTCACAAACTTTGGTAAAGGATGACATTTTTTTAAATTTTTTTAAAGAGTTTCTAGCTATTGCTTATTCTCTGCCCTGCTGCCATTTTATTTGAAATCTTGGCTATCCCCCTTTCCCAATGATCCTAACCAATCAGGGATCATGTAATACATGTGATATCACAATGCCACCTAGTCAATTCAGAATAAGGGCAGGAAGCACTACTCTTACTCCAAATGGCAAACATAACAAATGCTTCTACGCCAATTTTGCTGCCTTGCTTCCATGACTGACATGGGGCAAGTGGGCTTTGTGCAGGATGCAAAATTGTTCAACAAATGGGTCTGTCTGTCTGTCTGTCTGTCTGTCTGTCTCTCTCTCTCTCTCTCTCTCTCTCTCTCTCTCTCTCTGCGTGTGTGTTGTGTACTAAAACTGTTGTTCATGCCTGCGTTTGGTATGAAGACTACGGAGTTAGTTCAAATCAGGGTTTAGTTCTCATAATTTTGAGAGTCGGTAGGGCACATCTCACAGCCCAATCCTATGCAAATCTACTCAGAAGAAAGTCCCATTGTGTTCCATGAGATTTACTCCCATGAAAGGGTGGATATGACTGCAGCCTCATTCATCTGTGGACAAAACTATAATAAATTGTCCTCCCAGTGTTATGCATCCCAACTTCAGTTCCTAGCACAATGTAGTCAAAGTGCAGAATTTATTGCGATATGCAAGGCAGTAATTCATGTTGCAGATGATAATTCAGAAATCCAGAGAAAATTACATTTAAAATGAGCCACAGAATGACCTTCAACTCTCAGATCATTTACTCAAGGCCATTTATCCAGAAGTCAGAAATTGTATGGAAAGAATGTAGTAAGGTATTACAGCTATAGACACCTACAGGGATAACTCTCCAACTTTATGGCTTTTGCCTGGAATATGAGTCTAGATTCATTGAGAAAACTGTAAGCCCCTCACCCCAACATGCCAGATTTCTTCTAAAGTGGGCCACATGGTATGACATGTGCAATCATCTTTTTACGCACAGACTACAGTCTATGGTAATTACAGATGCAGAAGAGGTGGAGTCTAGCAACAGGAATTTTGTCACTTACTTGAATGGGAGACTTGGTCAATTCCAACCTCTATTAAAAATGAAAAGCGGTATATAAATACTGTTGTTGTTGTTGTTGTTGTTGTTGTTGTTGTTGTTGTTGTTGTTATTATTATTATTATTATTATTAATAATAATAATAATAATAATAATAATAATAATAATAATAATAATAATAATAATAATAATAATAATAATAATAATAATAATAATGCCTGAATCAATTTGCATGTCCACACAATTAAAGTTCAGATTTGCTCTTTCGGGGTTCTGAGAGATCAATCTCAGTGTATGCTGATGGGGACTTTCTAGAGGTTCAGCCACACTCTCCCTGGAAGCCATTATGGGGTAATTTGCCTGACCACTTTTGAAGGGGGGCAATCACTATGAATGAGAGTGGCTTACAGAATCATCCTCTGCTGGTTTCCTTTCTGAATCAAGTTTCAACTTCACTGACTATGCTTAGCTGACTGAACCAGCTATTCTGCTTTAACCAGCTATCTATTTTGAATGAATGAATGAATGAATGAATGAATATTCTTTGGACAGTGTATTTCTGAAAGGTGGCTAAGGCTGCAATCCTAACCACTCTTTCCTGAAAGTAAGCCCCATTGAACAAAATATAACTTACTTCTGAGTAGACCTGGTTAGGATTGTGCCCTAAATTTAATAAGTACATAAAGGAAGTGTTCCTTCTTGTGTGTCAGCAGTGCAAACTACACAGTGCAAAATTATTTTTATTTAAAAAATGAATTAAAAAAAACAACTTGCAGCAGAATCCTATACTCTGAAATAAGTCCCATTTTATTCAGTGTGGCTTATTCCCTAGGTAACTGTGTTTAGGATGGCAGCCCACCAGAAACCTACTTGGGTCTCTTCTTTTGTACTTTTAATGCATTCATTTTAATTGTATTTTTCATATGTGCCATTGTGCAACATGAATGGCATATTTTTAAAAATGTTGTAGAGCCGCATGGGATATACCTTGTTAATACTTAGGGTTTTTATTTTAAGGATACAGAGTTTTATCCTATGGTTGGTTAGTTATGACTAACAGGGCAGTTTTACAAAGGTTTACTCTGAAGTAAGTCAAATTGTTTTCAATGGGTTTTACACTCAAGAAAGTATGTACAGGAGGGCAGTCCATTAAAATCAGTGGAGCTTACAGTGCTATCCTAGGCATGTGTACTCTGAAGAAAATCTCATTGAATCCAATGGGACTTACTTCCAGGGAAAGTGTGCAGAGGATTGCAGAAATAACGATGATTGACTAAAGTCATGATTTTATACAGTATACAACCCTACCTACCTACCTACCTACCTACCTACCTACCTACCTATCTATCTTTCTATCTATCTACGAGGGTCGCCCAGAAAGTAATGCACCACATTTTTTTCTCAGCCTACAGTAATGGTACGAATGCGAAACTTTAGATATACATTATTTGAATTTTCAGGAGTGCGCACACAAATTTTTGGTTTCTTCAGACAGCTAGCGTAGCTGCAGCAGTGTTTCGAAATGGCGTCTGTAAGTGATGTACGTTACAAGCAGCGTGTCGTCATTGAATTTCTCACTGCGGAGAAAGAAACTGTTGGGAACATTCACAAACGTTTGTGTACAGTTTATGGAGAATCTGCAGTCGACAGAAGTATGGTTAGTCGCTGGGCACAGAGCGTGAGGCCATTAGAAGGCGGTTCGGCAGAGCTCCAAGATTTGCAGCGTTCGGGGCGGCCATCCACGGCTGTCACACCTGACAAGACGCAGCTTGCTGATGTGCTCATTCGCGAGGACCGACGCATAACGACTAGGCAGTTGGCGCTGAAGCTGTCAATCAGCAAAGGAGGTGTGGATGCAATCATCCGTGCTCTTGATTACTCAAAAGTGTGTGCACGATGGGTTCCACGCTGTCTTACGGTGGACCACAAATCTCTCAGAAAAAACATTTCTTCTGAGTTGCTGAAACATTTTGAAGATGAGGGGGAAGCGTTCTTGTCCAGGATTGTGACAGGTGATGAAATCTGGGTTCACCATTTTGAGCCCGAAACAAAACGACGGTCGATGGAATGGCGTCATCCTCAATCTCCACAGAAGAAAAAATTCAGAGCAACTGCTTCTGCCGGTAAGGTCATATCACTGTGTTTTGGGACTGTGAGGGCGTCATACTCATTGATGTGATGCCAAGAGGCAGCACCATTAATTCTGAAGCTTATGTGAAGACATGAACCAAACTCAAGAAGCGCTTCCAGCGACTTCGGCACCATAACGACCCAGGTGAATGTTTGATTCAACATGATAATGCTTGGCCTCACACAAGTTTGAGGACTTCGGAACACATCACTAAACAGGGTTGGACTGTGTTACCCCATCCACCCTACAGCCCTGACCTAGCTCCCTCAGACTTCCACTTGTTTGGGCCATTAAAGGATGCCATTCGCGGAAGACGTTTTGAGGATGACGAAGAGGTGATTCGCACAGTGCAGAAATGGCTTCGTGACCAGAACAAGGAGTGGTACCAACAGGGCATACATGCCCTTGTGTCTCGCTGGAGGAAGGCCATAGAACTGGATGGAGATTACGTGGAAAAACAGGGAGTGTAGAAGAAACATCATTCTTTCTTGTGTGTAAGTTTCATTGTGTTCAATAAATAATCGCTGAAGATAAAAAATGTGGTGCATTACTTTCTGGGTGACTCTCGTATCTATCTATCTATCTATCTATCTATCTATCTATCTATCTATCTATCTATCTATCTATCCCCGATTGTGAGACACAAGATCAATGTTTTAAGTAGTTTTTTTTTATAATATTTTATTTAAATGTTGTTTTTTATTTGTACCAGATTGCAAATATACTTCTGTATAAAAAAGATATGCTGGGGCTGTTTGAAATCATGCTTGTCTTAAGGAAATAGTTGTCTGGCTATTTATTTTTTTTAATCATAAACAGGGGACAAGGCTGCTGATGTATAATCTGTTATCCATATTCCAAAATCTTCAGTTCCTGCTGTCAAACAACCAGAGTGGAATTGAATTGTAGCACATCAGTGAAGCAGATCTGAGAAAATCTGCTCATCCCTACTAAGTACAGTGGTGTAGCTAGAGGGGGTGCAAAGCACTGAGTTTTGCAGGCGCCTGAATGCATCATGCAAGAGGCCCCTACACCTCCCCTTTGGAGTCATTCCAGGCAGTGAGAGCAAAATGGAGGTGGAACACAGACTGCCTTTGTTTTACTCCCACCACCTGGAATGGCTCCAAAGGGGAGGGAAAGGGGCCGCTTGCACAGCAGGTGCCTGCAAAACTTAGTGCTTTGCACCCCTCTAGCTATGCCACTGACTAAGGAACTGTCTCTTTTACCTTTGCTCTGTTAAGCTTTATCTAGATCAGCAGGGCATACATTAAAAAATCAAAACAGTTACTCTTAATATAGTAATTTTTACAGCAATCTAAAAGAGAAAAATTCTTTGACAAGTGCAAAATCAAATGTGCAGAGCATCGAGCACAAAGCACATTTGTGCGTATTGGTCTCCCTCTCCCCTAAAGTATGCACGTGAGGTGGTCACTCTCTCATTTGCATTTACTGTAAAGAGAAAAATAAATGCATTACACTTGATTTTGAATGTGCTGTGCATGCATTTTGCACCAGGGAGTACCCAGGGGCAAATATGCCTCATAGTTACTAGCCTTCAGAAGCTGCCAAAATCAAAGACTCCACACACCAAAAGCAAAGCCTGTGAAACACAACGGATGTACAAGTTTTGTAATTGTTGTATACCACTGGCATAAATACCCTGAAAAGCAATCTAAACAGAGATTGCTTTTAAGAACGAAGTCCGTGTCACTTTCACAGCGTGCATAAATTCATTTTTAAAAAAAAGATCAGGAAGAAGGCAGATATTGTCTCTTAGGTTCCTCTTGTAACAATGCATGCATTTTTCTCTCTGAAGTACATTTTTATTGCTTTTATCCAGCGTAGTCACGACTGTCTCGGTTAACAGATTTTCCAGCACTTCCCACCAAAGTCTAGACCACATGCCATTGATCTCAGCAGGGGTACGTTTTTAAAACATCATCGTCCAGTCTGTTTTGAAAGTCAGCCATGGAACCAGAAACCTCCCCCTGCGTCTTAATCCTGCCTTTGAAAATGACTCACCATGTATCGCTAGGAAGGAGTTTAATGCTTTTATGCATCCCGTTTGCTGCTTTAAGAAAAAAAGAGGGCTTTGTTTAGGGGTTTGTTATCTTTTGATTCTGACCTGTGAACTCTGGTTGACACCCATTTGTTTACATGTTCAAAAGATGAAGCAGAGCAGCACAACTGAAAGGGACAGGTTGGGTCTTAAGCTGCAGTTCCCTCCATGCAGGCTTGGGCAAAAGGGCAGGGCTGGTCTCTTAGGGCAGGGGTGCTCACACTTTTCTGCCTCGAGAGCTACTTTGAAACCCAGCAAGGCCCGGAGATCTACCAGAGTTTTTTTTACAATGTTCGCGCCATCATAACATATAACATTTATGTGTACAATGTATGTTGGTGTACCTTGAGCCCCACTGAGTATAACAGGACTTACTCCTAGACATGCCTAGGGTTAGGCTGTGAGGCTGCAATCCTAGCCACACTTACCTGGGAGTAAGCCCCATTGAGTACAATGGGCCTTACTCCCGGCGTTTCCTCCCAGAGGCACCTGAAGGGGGGGGTCGGCACTCCATGATCTACTCATTTTGCCTCGCAATCTACCGGTAGATTGCGATCCACCTATTGAGCACCCCTGTCTTAGGGTGACTCTGGATGACATTTTCAAGCCTCAACTGCCTTCATATGTTCTTCGCTTCCCCCACTTTTTCTTATTAGTTTCCCCAATCGTAAGATTAGAGAGATAAGCCGAACAAAGCGGGAGAAAGTGGGACGCATGTGTGCTATGATCCCAAACACATAGGACCTATTCAGGTTTTTGACTGAATGATATATTAATCATTCAGTCGAATCCTTATAAGGCAACCTGAGTTGATCTGTAATTTTTCAGTCTTTTTCATCTCATGGCACACTGACAAGGGACTAAAAACATCAAGGCACACCATCAGTTTTTTGACTATTGACAAGGCACACTGTGCTGCCAGTGGGGTGGCTCTCATCCTCCATTGGCCCTAGTAATAAATGAGTTTGTGGAACTCCTTGCCACAGGAAGTAGTGACAGCATCTTGCCTAGATGCCTTTAAGAGGGGATTGGACAAATTTCTGGAGGAAAAGTTCATCACGGGTTACAAGTCACAGGAGGTATGTTTTAGAGGTAGGCTACCTCAGATTGCCAGAGGCAGGGCAGGGCTCCAGGAAGCAGGCTGTGTCTTGTCTTGCGCGCTCCCTGAAGCATATGGTGGGCCACTATGAGATACAGGAAGCTGGACTAGATGGGCCTTTGGCCTGATTCTGCGGGGCTCTTTTTATGAACCTTCCTATGGACACACCTACTGACTATTCACAGCACACCAATGTGCCACAGCACATTGGTTGACAATGGATGTGAGTGGATGGTCAGGAAGCAGGAGACAGGGTGAGAGCATCCATTCACCCCACCTGCATCAGTGCCATAAGATGACCTGCCCCACTACCACATAGTTCTAGCACAGCAATCTTCTCTCCTTCATTACCTATTCTACTTTATCCTCTTTTTGCATTTCACACCTAAGTTGACGTGGTTGGACAGCAATCTCAGGCCACTGAGCCGGGGGGGGGGGATAGATAATAGAAGAACCTCTAGCATCAGATGTTCAAAGAACTTAGGTCACCCTTGAGAAGCTCTCTTTGATTTTTACGGTGCTTCCTCTCAAGCAAATATGCACAGAATTGGATTGGAAGTGGTTGAAAGTTTAGCTAGATGGCACGTAGTTAGAATGTTACTTTTTGCTAATTCTGAGAGTTACCACCTAATTCTAAGTGATGTAATTTTAAGGGGCACCCAGATACCGCTGAAGAAATGGATCTGCCAAACTGAGTTCTTCTCCATGCGCTGGTCTAGACTTTGTGACAGCCATGAAGCAGTTTACACCAGAGGAAACCATGTTCCACCAGTGTGAAGGTTCACTATGATTGGGCCATTAGTCATCCCAGTTTTGGCCTCTTGTCTTCCTACCTGATAACCCACGAGGCTTTGATCCTAGCCTCACCTGCTCACAGACTTGAAGCACGTTCAAAGGCTATTCGGTTATTTGCCAGAGAGCTCGTGACTTACTCTGAGGGAACTTTGGTGGGTTGTCATTGACATCAGTCAGCGTAATTGTCACTTTGGTTGTCCCTGAGAGTCCTCCCATGTGCCCTCCCATGTCCTTGGCTTGTATGACAACGTGGTATTCTTCCTTTGCTTCTCGGTCCATGTTGGGAAGGGCAGTTCTAATGATACCTACAAATAAAGGAAAAGAAAAAAGAAAATTAAAACACATACACACACACATAGATGGCTAAGAGCACAATCCCTTGCATGTTTACTCAGTGGGAGTTAACCCCAGCAAAGTATGCATAAAATTGCAGCCTAAGAGTCCAATCCTGATGGTTCAGTCCAGATGCTCTGCGACCGTTACCACCGGCCCAAAGCTGGAGCTGGCCCAGCGCGACCCTGCACTGGGACAGTGCCACCTGGAGGCTGGTGGACCTCCACCTTGGGAGAAGTGTTGGGTAGAGGAGGCGGGCATGGGGGAAGGTGTTCTGGGTGGGGGGAAGCAGAGGAAGGCTTGATGGGGGAGGGAGTGGGGTGGGAGTGAGTCAGTGCAGAGTTGACTAGCCCCATTGCAGGGCTGCTTTCCTTACCCGGAGGAAGGGGATGAATATCACCTTCCCTGAGGAGCAGTTAACAGCGGTCTGATGTGCTTAGGATGCCACGGCAGCCATTTTTGGCGCCACTGCAACTTTTGCACAGTGCAACTCAGGGTTGGGGTGTTAGCTTCATTCCACATTAAGATGAGGAAATTCACAACAGCGTGTGGTTGGTCTGTGGAACTCCTTGCCGCAGGATGTGGTGATGGCATCTGGCCTGGATGGCTTTAAAAGGGGATTGGACAAGTTTCTGGAGGAAAAATCCATTATGGGTTACAAGCCATGATGTGTATGTGCAACCTCCTGATTTTAGAAATGGGCTATGTCAGATGTAAGGGAGGGCACCAGGATGCAGGTCTCTTGTTATCTGGTGTGCTCCCTGGGGCATTTGGTGGGCCGCTGTGAGATACAGGAAGCTGGACTAGATGGGCCTATGGCCTGATCCAGTGGGGCTGTTCTTATGTTCTTAAACTACAATTCCCAGGAGGCCTTGCAGGTCTCTTGTTATCTGGTGTGCTCCCTGGGGCATTTGGTGGGCCGCTGTGAGATACAGGAAGCTGGACTAGATGGGCCTATGGCCTGATCCAGTGGGGCTGTTCTTATGTTCTTAAACTACAATTCCCAGGAAGCCTTGCAGGTCTCTTGGTATCTGGTGTGCTCCCTGGGGCATTTGGTGGGCCGCTGTGAGATACAGGAAGCTGGACTAGATGGGCCTATGGCCTGATCCAGTGGGGCTGTTCTTATGTTCTTAACTACAATTCCCAGGAGGCCTTGCAGGTCTCTTGTTATCTGGTGTGCTCCCTGGGGCATTTGGTGGGCCGCTGTGAGATACAGGAAGCTGGACTAGATGGGCCTATGGCCTGATCCAGTGGGGCTGTTCTCATATTCTTAAGCACTCTTGACTGACATGTATCAAGCACTTACATCCAGCATCACCAGGCAAAGGAGAATTACTCATGGGAACCCATTTTTGCTCATGGCAGGTCTGCATAATTTGAAAGCAGCTAAGCTGAATGCAGCCAGAACTGCAAAAGCTAGGGTTGTTAAGGACTTGATAGGTCACAGCACATGATTGGGGGAGGGGGGGCTTCTGTTGGTTCACAACATGTACAGGAGCCAGTTGCTGACCCCAAATTTCAATCTGTAGCTAGAACCAGAAGCAACTGCTGGCATTTGGATGCTGGGAGCCTGAAAGAAAGTTTGTGCACTGCTCTTTACCACCCCAACCCACATTTTGGTGGTGCACTGAGTGTAACCAGTACCACTGGTCTTCAGGAGTTGACCTTGTCCAGATGGACTCTCTGTTTGGTCTGGGTTGGACTTGGTTCACCTTTGGTGCCACCAGGACTAGAATTAAGATGCTCCCAAAGTGCATAATTTTAAGTTCGCCCAGTTTGCAATGCTCATATAGATTACGCATTACATGCCATTTCCAACAGACACTCGTCTACATCTCATAATGGACACTGTAATTCCACACATGCTCCAAATGGTTTTTATGTTTAATACAAGTATTTTTATCAGTTTCTGATCAGTTTCTACTAATCACAGCGCAGAAAGAGCCAAGAAAAAATGCCCCCAAAGATGAATCACAGCATGGATTAACAGTATTTTTAAATCCTGGGTTCTTCCCCTTGTTCTGGGGCACTATAATTTAAATTGCAATCTTAAAGATGACAGATTTCTGTCTATCGCCTAGCACAGGATTATCATCTGCCTGGTAGTCATTCTTCAGGGTTTTAGTAAGAGATCTATCTCAGATCTACCTGATGATATCAAGGAATGAACATGAGACCTTTGGCTTGCAGAACATGTGCTCTACCCCAGTGTTACAATCTCTTCCCTGGTCATACTGTGACCTGGAGAAAGTTCGAAAATACATAGCTAAAATCTGATTGGTTCAGCAATACCTGTTTGTGCTTCTACAGAAAAGTACGGTTGACCTTCCAGGATGCTGTAAACTAGTTTGGCGCTATTCCCGTAAGTTGGATCATCAGCATCCGAGGCCGTCACCTGAATAACTGATGTACCTAAAAATAGAAAGGAAAGATGTACAATACATTTCAGAATTAAATATGCTTGCAATGGCCCAGTTTCCAGAAATAACTTTATTTTTTTTTTAAGGATCCAAGATTATTTACTAATTAGGCACTGGAAGACTATAGTCCTATTGCCCTATGAGAGGTAGCAGTAGGAAAATCATCAGTGGTCACCCACCAGCTGTGCCAGGGATTATGAGAAGTCTCTGACCAATTAATTTCTTGGAATGCACAGTTCAGTAAATTCTATTTCACTAAATGTTTTTTTCTTGGCAATTGCTTCACATCACTATTTGGGGCATTCACTATGCACGCTGTCCATTCTGCCTGCACACACTCCCCTTCCTTTTCAAGGATTTGGAAATGCATGCTGTGCATCATGACTGCCAAAATTAGTGGAAAATTCTTTTGGTTGAGCTTCCACAAGGCAGGAAATCATGGTCAGGATCAATATTCTGTATCAATAGGCCGCGTCTCAATATTTGTCATACTCTAGTGCAGCGGTTCCCACAAATCCTACTTGGACTTTGGGACCGCAGGTAAGTATTTACAGGGAAGAGCCCTGGGAAGATTATTTGCAGTATTTGCAGGGGAGAGGCCTGGAATGGGGGTGGGATGTCCCGATGTTGCCACAGCACAGGGACCCAGGGGTTTCTCCCCTTACTTGTGGGGGGGAGGTCCTGCTGGCCTTGGGGAGGATATGGAAAATGTGCTCCGATTCCCAAGCTAAGTGATTTTTTAACACTGAGGAGGCATGATGAGGAGGCTGCAGGCCTCCCTGACCCTACTCAAGGCCAGCAGGACACCCTAGGTAAGAGAAAAAGTTCCTGGGTTCCCAGGATGCTGCAATCACTGCGGTGCCATCAGGACACCCATTATTGGGTCGCTCCCTTTAAGGGGGTATGGCCCAGTTTTGATTCCCAATGGTGGGTTATGACCCACCACTTTGGGAACCACTACTCTAGTGAAACAATTTTCACCCTTTGTGCCATGGCACATTGGTGTGCTGTGGGGGTTTGGGGGAGGGTCATTTATTAGTAGGGCCACTGGGGGATGTGTGGTAGTGTGGTGTGCCTTGTCAATCATAAAAAAAACAAAAAACCTGATGGTGTGCCTTGACAATTTAGCACCTTATCAGTATGCTGTGAGATGAAAATGTTGAAAATTGCTGCTCTAGTGCAACCAATTGGTTAACTGTGTGACACAGGAAATCCACGATCATGGGGTCATTGGATTAAAAAACCTTCAAGAGAGTTGATTGGGAATGCCACCTGGAGGGAAGTGGAGACTTGAGAGCTTAACCCGTCTCTCTGACAAAAGGTTCCAACATTTTCTTCATAGGTTCAGTCTGTTCATTAGGTTGACCATGGAAGTTCCACTTCCAGCTACCTACATTGAAACTGTTCCTGTTTCCTGGAGTCAAAACTGAAGAGGAGCTACAGATATTAGTGGGCTACAGTAAGTGACCATCACCTCCAGAGCCAGAATATCCTGCATGTTCTTCCACAAAGCATTGATAAAACTTAGCAATGCATAATATTTTTTTTAAGAAGCGATGCACCTCGCTTGTATTTCCTTTTCCTTACAAAAATCCTCTGGTTAGGTAACTGCTATCATCTCCATATTGTAGATGTCGAAAGCTGAGATGGAGAAGAGTGGTCTGTCTATGGTGAGCTCATGGCAAAGTCAAGATTTGAACTAAAGAAATGCAGGTTCATAATGTTGTCACCTAATCACTCTGCCACACCAGCTCACAACATCAATTTGTATACTAAGGACTAAGCTCTCTCTCTCACACACACACTCACACAAACTTGATTCTATGTTAATTATATCATTTTGAGTTCATTTAGCTTCTTTGTCCCTCAAGATATCATTATCATCCCCCCATGGGGATAGGCCCAATTATATGTAGAAGAAAAATATGCACAGTAAGCAGGTCTGAGCTCATGGGACAGGGCTAGAGGAGGATAGAAATCAAATAAATGATTGAATGAATGAATGAACAAATGAATGAATGAGCTTGCAACTCACTTATTAAGGTCCCAATCCTATCCACAGAGCACACTGGCAAACTGTGAGATCTACCAGTGTGCTGTAGGGCCTGCTGGCATGGCAGACTCTCTGCCATTCTATGGAGAGAATGGCCATTTCCAGAGCAAATTTCCCAAGGCTGAGAACCAGCAGCAGCACCTTGCAGACCAGCCATTGATGGAGGGCTGTTGCTGGTGGGACAGATTGAATTGGGATGGAGTGGATTTCGGTGGCAGTGATCCAGAGTCCCTGCCCAGGGGCTGACACGCCCCCTGCAGTGGAACAGGTCTATGTCAGCAAAAGAGCCGGCATAGATCTGAGTAGGCTCATAGGGGCTCAGGCAAGTAGAACTTTACTTATCCCTCCTGGCCTGCTTGGTCCCCTGCTGGTGCGCGGAATATAGTAGAGGCTGAAGCATCGGCCCTAAGTCCTGCAGGGTATATGATCGAGCCATTATTCATAGCATCAGATCCCAACAGCACTCTCATACACCTGCCCCACTGCAGTTGTGACACTGTAGCGCAATTCTGGATACATACCTACATTGGACCTCTCTGGTACATTGGCATGGTAGTTTTCATGTAAGAATTCAGGAGGGTTGTCGTTGATATCTTGGACTTTCACAATGAACTCTGAAGGTGGTTCCAAGGGCCGGTTGGTATTTCTGTCCACAGCTTGGGCTGTTAAGGTGTACTGCGCTCTTTCTTCCCGATCCAAGGTCTTTGTTGCATGGATGTTCCCTGATTTGTCATCAATAACAAAAATGATTCCAGCTCCTTCACCTGAGAGAATGTATTTAATGTTCCCATCACCAGAATCAATATCTGAGTGCAGCTGTAAAAATGCAAAATAGACACATGCGTTGCTTTAAAAACCAATGAGCATCGTTTGTCAACACTGACTCGAAAATGTTAATTAATTCTCAGGAGGGAGGGGTTCTTGAAACAGCTCACTTCCTTTCCTGAGATTGTAAGCTGATTGGACCACAGTGAGGTTTTTACTTGGAATTTTTACACAAACCAACGTGATACAAGACCTCTGGGCACTGCTGAAGCAGATATAACTGGTAAATTATTTGAGTGTCTGAACAAAGAGCTTCTGAGAGGAATTTCATTGGCAGTACAATGATTCTTTTGGGTCCCTTCCCTTCTCCATTGGATCATAATTTCTACAATAGCCTTCACACAATATAAGCAAACATTATTTGAGATCCTAGGAAATTTCTGGCAACCCTCCTTTGGATCCCAAGCCCCCCTTTGACCCCTTGCATAGGTACGATGTACTTCCTGCACCCCCTCTTGTGGGCTTTGGTGAGACTGGAAATAGTAAGATCCCAAGAAATTTTTAGACCCCCCTCCTTCGGCTCCTGGGCCTGCCTTTTGACCCTGGGCCTGGGTAGAATCAGAATCGGTACACAACCCAAAAACAACAACCCACTAAGAAACACTGCTGGTAAAGTAACCGGTTCTTATATATCAGATGACAAAGTTAAATAAAGCCTTAAAAAGTTGCCCTTCATAACAGTAAAACATAAAATAGAAGAAAAAAAAAATTAAACCTACAACTTTAAATATCCATCATGCATTACCTAACGATTTACATTAAATTTAGCTAATTATTTCCATACCACCAAGAAGCTTTAAAACACTATCCTATACCATAATTTTGTTTATCACCTCCAACACAAACTTTGACACAAACTCTTCATCTTCTCAGGTGAGCAATTATTTAAGAGAAGCCTCATTTTTGCCATGTCTGAGAGTCCATCCCTGTTAACCAGAATAGGTATCAAATAGATAGAGCAAGCACTGTCATGTCACAGGCAATAAAAGAATACAGGCAAAAGTGATTCAGCAGACCCCTGATTACAGGGGCAGAAGTGGTCTCGGTAGGGGATCTTATGATACCTCCCAGGCCTGGGTGCAATCTACCCCCATACCCTCTCTCATGGACCCTGGAATGAACAAGAGAGTGTTGAGAATTAATTCAAAATACACTCAGATTAGTTTTCCCCGCAAATATGGGCAGTAAAACTGATTACTTGTTATCAAGATTAAGAGGAGAAAGGAGGTTATTTTTTATATGAGTTTCTCAATTAGTTTCAGTTTCAGTACCTTTATTGGCATACAGTTACAATACATTCACACTTACATATACAAGAGAAAAAAAAAACAAACTTAAAAGAGCTGACTAGAGAACCATAACATACCAAACTAAAATTGACAATTATAAAGCACGGACTTCAGGAAGTAGGGACACACTTCAAGTTGGACGCCACTATTTGTGAAATAAATGTAGCTATTTGGAAAATGATGTTAGGGTCAGTGGAGGCTAATAAAGATTGCAATATAACAGAGACCTCAGAAGAGGAGTTAAGATAAGATTGGAGAACTAAGCATTTCCCCCTAGCCACACTATGGAGCGGGCAATGATAAAGGAGGTGATCTAACGTTTCTGCAACTCGCTGGGGGCAAGGACAGATTCTTTCCTGAAGAGGAATACCTTGAAATCTACCCCAAAGAACAGCGGATGGAATAGACTTGCAACGGGCCATAGAAAAGGCCCTTCTGATTTTTGGGCATTCCAAAATGTAAAAATAATTGGGAATTTCCCCCACTTTGACCGGTAGGTGATGATATGCTGGTGAACAGGTTTTATTAACAGCAAGTAGGATGAGTTTCTCAATTAGTAAAATTTTGTTTTACAAGCCCCGCTTCAGTAAACAGTAGATCTGTGAATCACGGAAGAGCAACCAAGAAACCTCCCATTGCCTTCCAACTAATTTCTAATTTTGTAGACACTTAATGCCCATTGTGATATTTTACTGAATGGCACTAAGGCAATTAATGTATGAAATGTAATGGGAACCCTGCTTTGTTGGCTTCCTTGACTTTCATTACACGGCAGGCGTTGGCTCCATGAAGCAAGATGAATAAGTAATAGACAAAATTGGACCCTCTCCAGTTTCTTGTACTTCATCCAATTTAAAACTCATGCAAAACTGAGAGCTTATCACTCAATAGGCTTGATTTGCCCTAATTGTTTTATACTGGTGCAAGTCGATTAGCACGAGGAAGGTGGCCACCTCGAGCACTTTCTGGTGTTCCTTTTGGAAAACGTTTTGCCTTCAGGCTGAAGCGATGCAAACTGAAATCCCGTGGAGAGCAAATCTAAAATTTAGTGGGCATGGATAAATGGCTCACAGACCAATCCTATCCAACTTTCCAGCACCGGTGCAACTGCAATGCAGCCCCGAGGTAAGGGAACAAATGTTCCCAAACCTTGAGGAAGCCTCTGTGACTGCACCCCCAATACAGGAAGAAGTGCATACCCCTTTGGCACAGCACACCGGCACTGGGAAATTGGATAGGACTGAGCTGCTAGGCACTGGGTGGTAGCTGCCATGCAGTTCTAATCATCAAATAATGACGCCTGCATTGGCTCAGTCATGTCATGAGAATGGATGATGGCCGGATCCCAAAGGATCTTCTCTATGGAGAACTCGTGCAAGGAAAGTGCCCTACAGGTAGACCACAGCTGCGATACAAGGACATCTGCAAGAGGAATCTGAAGGCCTTAGGAGTGGACCTCAACAGGTGGGAAACTCTGGCCTCTGAGCGGCCCGCTTGGAGGCAGGCTGTGCAGCATGGCCTTTCCCAGTTTGAAGAGACACTTGGCCAACAAACTGAGGCAAAGAGTAAAAGAGGGAAGGCCCATAGCCAGGGAGACAGACCAGGGACAGACTGCACTTGCTCCCGGTGTGGAAGGGATTGTCATTCCCAAATTGGCCTTTTCAGCCAAACTAGATGCTGTTCCAGAACCACCATTCAGAGCGCGTAACCATAGTCTTTTGAGACTGAAGGTTGCCAATAAATTGCTTGTTGAAATATTTTGTTGTTCTGCTGGGCCGAGGTGAGCACACAGGACAAGGCCTTCTCAGTGGCAGCCCCCGGCATTGGGCCTCTCTCTTCTAGGTGTGCGTTTCACTCCCCAATCCTTTTTGGCCTTTAGATG
Organism: Tiliqua scincoides; assembly: GCF_035046505.1. NCBI lineage: Eukaryota > Metazoa > Chordata > Lepidosauria > Squamata > Scincidae > Tiliqua > Tiliqua scincoides. The sequence continues at coordinate 43,249,857 of NC_089829.1, forward strand.
ACTGCTTGGGATCGAGATGTTGTGCTGGGCCTTCAGAATGAACTGAGCTTGTTCTACATTTCTTTATTCTTTAGACCACTTTCCCGAGAGATGGAAGCAGTTTACAAAAATATTGACAACGGCATCAAACATAAACACATATCAAAGAAAATATTGACGACAACAACAAAAAAATAGCAGTAATGAAAATATCAGTTATAGCGTTGGGAAGTATTTTCCAGAGTAAAAGGGGTGGGGGAAGGTTTGCTGTTTGTACTTAAATTGTATGGGTTTGGGGGTGCCTTGTTCTCTTTTGCGGTTATGACATCGGGTCACCCTGTATGGGTCTCTCTGGGAAAGGAGTTCCAACACAGTGTGGACATCACTGAAATCAGTGGCTTTTCTTTTACGGTTGTGTGGTGTTGCTCTCTTTTTGAATCTTCTTTATTGCTTTTCGTTGCTTTTGATGTAGTTCTAGATTTGTTCATGGTATGTAGTTCATTTCTTTTAATGCAGTTCTATATTGTCAAGCTTTGCTGTTAACTGCCTTGAGGTAATATAGCAAAAGGCAGAGTACATATTTATAAGAAAAAACAACAAAAACTATTGTTACACATGATATATATTCTGTCCGGGCTGAATTATATTCTGTCCCATCTGAATTCTGCTCCATCTGGCAACTGTATTAATAATTATAACCCAATTCTTCAGACTCTTGGGACCACTCTGTTCTGTATGTGTGGTCTTTTATCCATTATTGGGCTACCGTTAGCTTTGGAGCAAACAAAATGTTAAGAAGAACTTCCTGATGGAACAAGCTATTCAGCAGTGAAATAGCCTGCCTTGGAAGATGAAAGACTCTCCACTGTTAGAGGTCTTTAAGCAGAAACCGGATAGCCATCTATTAGGGTTGTTGCAGTTGTGGACACCTTGTATTGGCAGGGGTTAGACTTGATGATCTTGTAGGTGCCTTCCAATCTCTATGAAAATGTACATCAGAACCTCCTTATGGTGGAGTTGACTAGTAGAGAACAGAGAAAGCCCTTTATTTGCAAGCAAAATATCTCAGGTTCAGTTCCTGACATCTCTGTCTAGAACTAGAGAAGACCCTTGTCTGAAACTCTGAAGGAAAATGTAGATCAGGGTGTCAAACATAAGACCCGTAGGCTGGATACAGCCTGCAGTATCCTGCAGAATCTCTTGATCCAGTCCATGATAATTGGGCTCCTCCAGCATTGCCTTTCCAACAGGGTCACTTCTGCTGAAACTCTGGGAGAGAGAGAGAGGGATGGAAGGAGGCCTTAGAAGGCAAGGAATGCTATGGGGGTAGGTGCAGACGAGGAGAGGTGAGAAAGGAAGATGCTGCTGAATTATAGATTCAGAGAGCCAAATTATAAAATGGGCTGCCCTTTCAGCAGCACTGCTTCTACCGAGGCATCACCGAGGTTCAGCTCAGAAAATTTCATTGGAAGCTGCTTTATACCGTTAAGACCCTTGATACCCATGACGAAGAGTCATGGACTCTTCGCTCACAACAGGAGAGGAAACAACGCTTTCCACATGCGCTGCCTCCGATGCATCCTCGGCATCACCTGGCAGGACAAAGTTCCAAACAACACAGTCCTGGAACATGCTGGAATCCCAAGAATGTATGCACTGCTGAAACAGAGACGCCTGCATTGGCTCGGTCATGTCATGAGAATGGATGATGGCCAGATCCCAAAGGATCTCCTCTATGGAGAACTCGTGCAAGGAAAGCGCCCTACAAGTAGACCACAGCTGTGATACAAGGACATCTGCAAGAGGGATCTGAAGGCCTTAGAAGTGGACCTCAACAGGTGGGAAACCCTGGCCTCTGAGCGGCCCGCTTGGAGGCAGGCTGTGCAGCATGGCCTTTCCCAGTTTGAAGAGACGCTTGGCCAATAGACTGAGGCTAAGAGGCAAAGAAGGAAGGCCCATAGCCAGGGAGACAGGCCAGGGACAGACTGCACTTGCTCCCAGTGTGGAAGGGATTGTCACTCCCGAATCGGCCTTTTCAGCCACACTAGACGCTGTTCCAAAACCACCGTTCAGAGCCTGATACCATAGTCTTTCGAGACTGAAGGTTGCCAACAATAAAAGACCCTTGATCCATCTAGTTCAGCAGTATCTGCACCAGGGTGTCTCATTTCATACAGTGGGCCAAATAGCATTCATGGCACCTACTGAGACCAGAAGTGATATCATTAAGCAGGATGTGATGTCATTAACCAGATGATGGCCAGAAGTAAGCCATCACCTTTGTTCTCACCTAGGAACTGTTTAGCCGCAAATGACAGAAGAGAACATATGAAAACATTGGTCACAAAGCTATGGAGCACCTCTCAGCTACTGAGTTGCGTAGTGATGCCTCTGCAGAAGTGGTGTTTCTGAAAGGATGGCCTGTGTGATAACTGAGCTCTTCCATACCTTTACGATCAATATCATTATCCGGCTGTCATCCAGTTAATGACATCATATCCTGCTTAATGACATCACATTAAAGGCCACTTCCAATGAAGTTTTCTGAGCTGAGCCTTGAAGATATAAGGGAACGTACTTACTCAGTTACTTGGAAGGAAGTCCCATTAACATCAAACAGACTTGCTTCTGAATAGCCGTGCCTAATATTGCTCTGTTTTTCACTTTGTTTCTACCCTCTCCTTTTCATTACAAAACGGTAATAAAAATACTCAACAATAGGAAATGCAAGAACCTGCTGTTCTTAGCCATGGCAGGGACATTATTAAACTCAAAAGGAGAGAAACCACAAATGCCACAATAAGATCAATACAGGTATTCAGTTAAAGCTCAGGCAAATGAAATCATGTTGACTTGGTGCCAAACACTAAACAAACTAGCCACCAGGCAAATATCCCTGGGTATTTTTCCCATTGTAGAGTGGATAGGGTGTCTCATATGCTGTTCAGAGGCTGAAACGAAAGCTGCAATCCTATCCACACTCTCTTGGGAGCAAGACCCATTCAACATAATGGAACTTAATTCCGAGAAGGTATGCATAGAATTGCACTGTTTGCAGCTCTGCCCGAGAGTGCTGGTTGAATGGGAGGCTGCTGGAGAGCCATTATGTATAAGATGGTGCCAAGTGTCACATTTCTAGAGTAGCATTACATTTTCTAGCTCAGAGTGTAATTCAAGGTGAATGTTATGACCTGCTTCTCTCCCTCCGATTCACTCAACCAGGTCCAAATCCACTTCTCCCTTTTTTTTTTTTTTGCTTCACTTACCTGCTGGAACTCCAGTAGTGAGTGGGAGAGAGGAAAAAGAGAGATGACTCCTCCTTTTCCTTGCATTTTGTGGCACATAGCATGCTATTACGATGTCATGCATTCTGGGAAACATAGCTTTCCCAAGGGCTACCATAATGTCCACCCAGAAATCCATTCAAATTGACTCAAAATAAGGAGATCCACACTGCATTTTATGCTATACACACCGTTGGTCCTTACTTGTGTGTGTGCTATTCTTTTCAAATAGCAGCCATGGGGGAGGAAATTCAGCAAAATATCCAAGGGAGGGGAGCAAATTTAATCAAGACTGTAGTATGGTGAAAAGGGTTTAAGCCTCTTTCCCTGTATACTGGGAGAAAATATTTCCACTTACTCAGACTCAATTTTCTTTGTGCTTAGAAACTAATCATGCATAAGCCACTCTGTGGTCTTTAGAGGATTCATGGTGAGCATTAAACCCCCCCTCCCACAAAAAAGGCCCCAGGTTCCCAAAAAGTTAAAAATGCAATGATTGCTTGAACACAAAGATCACTGCTGGTTTCTTACCCGGCCCACTAGAACAGGATCTGGTCCTGTGTACTCCTCTATTACAAAGAATTGATTCCACACCCATCCTCTTTTTGAACGATGGAGAACTTGCCCTTCTTTCCCTTTTTCATGATGACCATGGAGTGACAGCTGCGAGCGGTTCAGTTTTTCCGTGGCAATGGCAAGGCTGTAGGACAGCATTCCCAGGCAGATGAGGGCTGCATGTAAACAGTTGTCCTCCTTCATTTTTTGGTTAAGGTATAGGCACAGGAGTATCCCCAAATCTACCCCTTTCTCAAAAGGGCCAAACAAAGGAATCCTATAATCCTCTGGAAATGTCAGATGGAGTTTTTGGTACCCAATCCGTCACTGCTCATGAAGTACATCCCTTTAATTGTGGACAGATCCCCAAATTAATTCCTAGAGAGAAGAAAGAGAAAGAAAGACAGTAAGGATGAAGTTAGTCTCCCTTTTTTAAAAACAGAAAAAAGACATTTTAATGCACATCACTGTGAATAATTACATCGTCCAACACACATTTTTGTGCCTTAAAAGTTTGACCTATTCTTGGGTATATTTGGGGTACCACTTCAAAAAATGGCATAGTTTTGCCCTGTCAGCCTATTCATAAAATAACAATATGCAATTATATTTCTGCACATCAGCATATAAGGTGGGCAATGCTGATCTCCAAAACTAAAGCTGATAGGATCAAACCAATACTATTTTTTGAATCAGCGCCCCAAATGTACCCCAGAATAGGTCTAACTTTCGAAGCACCACAACAACAGTGCTGTTGGGCACTGTTAAAATGCATGTAACAGTATTGCTGAAATGAAAATAGAGAGAGAGAAACTCAAATTGAGCAACCTGGACCATGATCTCTCGACTAACAATAGAAACACACACACACACACCATTTTCAATCCTTTTATATATTCCAGGTTCAGCAATCAATTTAAATAATCCACCCGCATCTTATATTATTACAAGAAGAATGTGCTTCCTATAACCACAGTTTGTATACAATTCCAGCCGCCTCTAAAATCTTTTCACTACGTCTATTAAGCAATTCTTGACACTCTCCAGTTTGTAGATGCCAAGGAAGTTGATTAATTTTAGCAACAATGCCAAAGCTTTACTAGCTGTCCTCTTAGTCCTGGTAAAATCGACTGTCTTCCAATCTTTGATTCATGAACTGCCTGGTGGGGGGGGGGGCAAAAAGTTTGCATCTCGGGATAAATCAATGATTCAAGTCCCTTCTTTGCATCAATTCAAACAAATTGCCACTCTGAAAAAATAACAAGCAACAACTTAATCTATTGTCCGTTTCAGGATAATAGCAGAATTAAGTACAAGGACTATGCATGAAAACAGAACATTTCTATAGGAATAAATGCTGGCATTCAAACAACCAACTGCAATTGGTTCTTCCCTGCCTTATGTTGTACAATTTATAACAAAACAAGACTTTTGTTGCTTCTCTGATTATTAGAGATGTTTACAGTCTTTATGATCATTCTCAGCACTGCAGTTTTCTTGCTGAGATGGTATATGTGCTTCGGCCATTACTTCCTGGCACCGCTTAGTACTTTTATATTTATATTTATAGTTATATAATGGAGGATTTCAAGTACATTTCAGGTACAGGTTGATTACCCCTTATCTGGAATTCTGAAGACCCAAATCTGTAACTTTTTGAGCGTCGACATGTAACCTCATGTAATTAAGGCACCGCAAAGCACGTTAGGGCACTACACAGGAAGTGAGGAAGCCGGCCATGCCGGGAGGCAGCATGGCTGATGCAGAAGGCCATGTGAAGCCAAGTTTGCAGTCTTCCAAAGGGTGATGATAAGGGGTGAACCGCGGGCCTCACCCACACCCACAGCAAGTGTGCAGACCGCACATACTAACAGCAGGTTGTTTCTTTGCCTGCCTTGTGCTTCATTCCCACATATCTCAGTCCATGGGGTTTCCAAACTTTTCAGCATGAGGGTCGCATGGTATATCTGACACAGTGTTGAGGGCCAGAAAATAAATAAATAATGAATGCATGGAGAACAGATGTGATGAGAGATTGATTGACTACAATGAGTGGGTGGGGAAGGAGGAGGGGAGTAGAGGGCAAAATTGACTTCCACAGGAAGAGGGAGGAATTGATTTTGAAAAAAAAACAAACATCAAGCAACCTACAGCACAAATCAAAAAAAATTCTGTCTCAGTTTCTGCTCCGTTTTAAGTTTAACAGAATTTATATTTATATTCCAGATCTCCCAGCATCGGTATGGAACTTATTCAGTCATTAGAGGTGCTGAATGTAATGCAGTGTAATGGACAAAAATTGTCCCATTACATTCACACCTATCCCCTGGGGGCTGGGGATAAGAATAGGCCCCTAGTTTGGCTGTACTTGTCGTAAGAGGCGACTAAACAGCCACCGGGTAGATGGGACTCGTCAGCCTGGGAAGGCAGCTCATCTGAGAGAAGGAAAACTCTGATCCCAAACCTCCACTGCCTTGTGGCTACATCTAGTTATGGAAAAGGCTTCAGGAGTCAACCTCGAGGCAAAATCCGGAGCCGGAGTCCCTGAGGCAGTTCATGGCTGAACACAGTCACGTTCTGGCAACTCCTGCGACGCCGCTGGAACCAACCGTATTGGCCTCTGCCTTTCCATTGGACCATTCCAGCGTTGTGGAGAGGGGGGATTTGCTGCATGGGTAACAGCCTATCCTCCATACCTACTTTACCCAGGCTTCGCGCACTGGAGAGGACACTCTGTTCCAGAACCACCATTCAGAGCGCGACACCATAGTCTTCCGAGACTGAAGGATGCCAACAACAACATTCACACCTCTAGTGGTTGAATGAGGTATATACCCGGAAATGCGTCTTGAGTTATTTTTAGCCCGGAGAGGCAGGGGAACTGGGCAGGGGAGTTCCTGGCCTAGATAGCTGTGACCACCTCAATGGCTTCCCAGCTTGGGGCAGGCTTGTGTGGTCTGGCTGCCTCTGTCCCTTAGTGGATTGATGGTGAGAAGCACATGCTACCCTGGCAGGGAGCAAGGCTAGGAGTCAGGGGAGGAACACGCAGCCTGCAGGTTGGAAAAGTAGATGCCGCCCCTCCCACTGAAGCACTATAGGCAGTCCTTGCTTTATTGGTCTCAGGTTTTCCTCTCTGTAACCAAATGCAATAGAAGTGGCCTATTCACTGACATGGCTGTCTTGCATGTTGATTGGGGCGTACACGGGCAATGCAAATAAAGAGGAATGTACGTGTGTGAGTGTGCATTAGTGTGATGTTTCTTGGATGCAGGAGTGGCATCAGGGGTTACTCATGCCATGCCCATCCAAGTGCCCACCTGGCCCACCTGGCCAGGCTGATCTTTGAAATCTCAGTTGTCCTAGAAGTGCTCAGTGCACTATCAAGGAGTGGGTGGGGGATGACTAGAAGTGAGTGGCCCACTGCAGGGCTTTTTCCCAGAGTCCAGGTATAGCTGCCAGGCCACAATACATTATCTGTGCACTGAAGTCAGTTTGGTGATTCACGACAGCAGGTCGACGATAGGAGATTGTTAGGGATACCAGCTTAGAGGCATCTCCAAATCTGAGATTCAGGATGTGGAACAAACAAGGTCACAAGCTGGGGGCCAGTGATGTCACAAGGATGCTTCCTCCTAGTGGCATAGCTAGAGGAACATAAGAACATAAGAACAGCCCCACTGGATCAGGCCATAAGCCCATCTAATCCAACTTCCTGTATCTCACAGCGGCCCACCAAATGCCCCAGGGAGCACACCCGACAACAAGAGACCTGCAAGGCTTCCTGGGAATTGTAGTTAAGAACATAAGAACAGCCCCACTGGATCAGGCCATAAGCCCATCTAGTCCAACTTCCTGTATCTCACAGCGGCCCACCAAATGCCCCAGGGAGCACACCAGACAACAAGAGACCTCATTCTGGTGCCCTCCCTTGCATCTGGCATTCTGACATAGCCCATTTCTACAATCAGGAGGTTGCACATACACATCATGGCTTGTAACCCATAATGGATTTTTCCTCCAGAAACTTGTCCAATCCTGTTTTAAAGGCGTCCAGGCCAGATGCCATCACCACATCCTGTGGCAAGGAGTTCCACAGACCGACCACATGCTGAGTAAAGAAATATTTTCTTTTTCTGTCCTAACTCTCCCAACACTCAATTTTAGTGGATGTTCCCTGGTTCTGGTATTATGTGAGAGTGTAAAGAGCATCTCTCTATCCACTCTGTCCATCCCCTGCATAATTTTGTATGTCTCAATCATGTCCCCCCTCAGGCATCTCTTTTCTAGGCTGAAGAGGCCCAAACGCCGTAGCCTTTCCCATAAGGAAGGTGCCCCAGCCCCGTAATCATCTTAGTCGCTCTCTTTTGCACCTTTTCCATTCCCACTATGTCTTTTTTGAGATGCGGCGACCAGAACTGGACACAATATTCCAGGTGTGACCTTACCATCGATTTGTACAACGGCATTATAATACTAGCCGTTTTGTTCTCAATACCCTTCCTAATGATCCCAAGCATAGAATTGGCCTTCTTCACTGCCGCCGCACATTGGGTCGACACTTTCATCGACCTGTCCACCACCACCCCAAGATCTCTCTCCTGATCTGTCACAGACACCTCAGAACAGACAGCTCAGGAGGTTCAAAGCACTAAGTTTTGCAGGGAGCCTCAGAGCAGCGTGCAAGCGATGCTCCCCCTTCAGAGTCATTCTGGGTGGGGGGAGCAAAATGGAAGCAGATGTCCAGAATGGCTCTGAAGGGGAGGGGCCGCTTGCACGCTGCTCTGATGCTCCCTGCAAAACTTGATGCTTTGCAGCCCCTCTAGCTACACCACTACCTCCTCCCAATTGGTTTTCTTTTCTCTTACAATGCAAAATGGAAGAGGTGAAATGGCACACTTAATTTTGAATGGAGAACAGAAAGAGAGAGGCACTGGACCATTTTGGAGTTGGCTGTTTGAAGAGGACTGAGGACAGTTCCTCCAGAACTGAAACACAAGTCAGAAACCTGTGATCTCTGGCAACCCAAGAGATCATCAAGAAAGATGTACTGAGCAAAGACTTCAAAAAGACCACTCTCAACTTTCCTTCAGTTACAGTTTTCAAAAATCTTGTAGGGCACCTCAAAGTACATAAAATGGGAAGATTTAGTTCCCTATTATCTTCTTTTGGCTGAGGATGGAGATTGGGGAAAATTAAAAGAAGACAAATTAAACGTTCAAGCAAATTTGCTTCTGCAGATCATTAATTTTAAATGAGGCCATCAACAATAGGTATACGAAAATCGGCCGATATTTCCCATAACACCCCAAAAATGTAGTCTAACTTTTATTACTGGAATTATTACATAATTATCGGGTAAGCCTTTAGAAGAATAGACGTGCAGATATATGAAAGTGTTTACTATCAGTTGTTCGAGCATGAACAGCTAAACACAAAACATTAACCACACATCTAAACCATTATCCTTAATTCACTAATTAGGGTTTAATGTGGTAATTGCCTGCAATCCCTTTATTTTAAAATGTCTCCTCTGAGAGGGAGTGATGGGCCGATATATTCCTCCTGGAGAAAGTCCTGTGTACCTGCATTTGTTCACCTGACAATTGTACATGGACATTGCATTTCAGCACAGAACTCAGAGTACTTAATTCAAGCCAGAGGAAGAAATTACAGGGGTCAATTCTAAACAATTCAAGCAGGTTGCTTCAGTTGACCAGTCGTGATATGCAAACTCCCCTCCTCTTGCTTTGAAAACTGTCTGTGCTCTGCAAAATTACAAAGACTGGGGAACAGTCCACAGGAAAGTTCATGGAAACCAAGATGGTTTTTTGGAGTCCCTTCCCTGTCAGTTCTCCTGTGCAAAACAAAATGGCCACTTGAAATTCACTCAGGTAGTGCTTTTCAGTTAGTCGACCATTCTCTGCAGGCCTAGCACCTGCGATTTGACCCAACACGGGTGCTGACCCTGCATTGGAAGGGCCTTAAGGACCTCCTGGACATAAGAAGAAGAGTCTTCTGGTCATACCAGGGAGGTGTTCTGAGGCACAAGGAGGCCTTCCCTCAGAAGGCCACCTGGAGGACTCTGAAAGCCACATCTGGTTGGGTCCAGGGACGTCCTTTGAAAGCACTCCACATTTGCAGAATCAGTATCCGTGGGCAGTCTGGGAACATGTCACCCACAGATGATGGGTGATCAACTGTATTTATGTGGAATTTGTGCCATCAGTAGAGACAATCCCTTCATGAGGCCAAATGAGCCAGGAAGCAGTTTGCTGAAGGGCACGGCTCTGCTAACTCAACCTCCTCCAGGACTGAGTGAAAGAGGAATTGTGGAGGAGAGTTGTGGAATAGAGCAACAACTCCATACCTCCTCATCTCTTCTAACCCTCTTCCAAGCCAGGAAGTGGGCAGAGCAGAATAAGGTAAAACGGGGTAGCTTTTGGCATGCTGCTTCAGGTGAGGCAGGTGGTCAGGTGGCCTTTGACCAATCTTGAGGAAAGAGACTGTTCTCGATGTTGACAAAAACCCTCACAACGACTCACCAGAAGAGAGTCTCTGCATGCACCTGTGAGTTCAATGCATCTGAATCAGTGCATTGAATCCTTGGGTGGCACACAATTGAGTGACCAGGTCTTTGGTCAGAATGCTTGCTATCAAGCTTCAAAATGTTTACCGCAATGGATGGTACTGCAAGACCCCTTCATATGATCCAGTTCCAAGACAATCCCAAAGTATAGCTTGGACTGAACATATGAAGCTGCTTTATATGGAATGAGATCATTTCGTCATCTAGCGTAGCACCGTCAACCCAGACTGGCAGCCATATGTCAAGGGGTATTTCCTTGCCTTACTTGGACATGCCTCCTTGCTTCCTTGCCATGCGTTGAACATGGATATTTCTCTGCTCTACCACTGTGCTATGACCGTATCCCCTGTTGATTAGAGATAAGTGACTCAGGCTGCAATCCTAACCTCACTTTCCTGGGCGTAAGTCCCATTGAACACAATAGGACTTACTTCTGAGTAGACCTGCTTAGGATTGCACCCTCAGTCAATAATTGTGATTCCCCTGGGGGCTGGGGATAAGAATAGGCCCTCAGTTTATCTGTACTTGTCGTAAGAGGCGACTAAACAGCCACTGGGTAGATGGGACTCGTCAGCCTGGGAAGGCAGCTCATCTGAGAGAAGGAAAACTCTGATGCCAAACCTCCACTGCCTTGTGGCTACATCCAGTTATGGAAAAGGCTTCAGGAGTCAACCTCGCGGCAAAATCCGGAGCCGGAGTCCCTGAGGCAGTTCATGGCTGAACACAGTCACGTTTTGGCAACTCCTGTGATGCCGCTGGAACCAACCGTATTGGCTTCTGCCTTTCTATTGGACTATTTCAGCGACGTGGAGAGGGGGGATTTGCTGCATGGGTAACAGCCTATCCTCCATACCTACTTTACCCAGGCTTCGTGCACTGGAGAGAACACTCTGTTCCAGAACCACCATTCAGAGCGTGACACCATAGTCTTCCGAGACAGAAGGATGCCAACAATTCAATGTGGATGAGGGAGATGGAGACGGAAGGAAACACAAGGGAATGGAGGAGACCAAACAAAGAGGAGGAATGGAATAAAGAGCTATAGAACACTTGAGGGAGAGGCAAGTGAGGAAGAAGACTGGGGCATGTGGAAGCCAGAGAGCTAGAAGAGGAAGTAAGTAAGAGGGGAAAGCTACAGCACCTTCAGCAAGGGTAGCTGAAGAGGCAGCAGCAAATGGAAGGAATCACTGCCGCAAATAGTGGAGGTAGCATCACTGGTACTACTCCAGGGACGGTAAGCTGGTTTGGGGGCAGATCATGGGCAATAAGGGGGAAGAACTGTGCATTCCATGGGAGGAACCAGGGCAGTGTGGGGGCAGTTGGGGGGGCATACACTAAAATAGGTGACTTATGTCCAAGCAGACCCATAAATGGCCTGAGGCCTTAAGCAGATATAAGTAAAATAAAATACTTATCTCCTGTTTGTACTCAGGACACTGGGATTACTCAGACATGGGGAAACAGTCAAATTATGTTTTCCTTTAGCAGGATCTAACTGAAATTGTGATGAAATGGGTAGCTGGAGTTAATGCTTCTATTGCAAATAAACTTGCTTTATTTTGATCCTGAGAGCTTAGGTGGCTCTGTGTGTAAATGTACAAAATAAACAATGCCATTTTACCCTATAAAATGGTGAGATAAAATCCCCACAAACGCCTGGCAAAGCTTTCCCCTGCTACTTCTTTGTCAAATAAATATTCCTCTTTGCTGTGAAGTTCCAAACTCTCTCTTTCCAATTTCCTTGGGAACGCGATGGCAACAAATGAATCGCAGGCAAAACCAACGAGTCAAGTGGGATTATTTGATGACAAGGCTCGAGCCGAGGAAAACCACGTCTAGCCAATGGTGCTCAGGCATGCTCTAAATATAGCTGAGATAATCCCAAAAGTCCCAAACACATTTCCAGTGAGTGCCTTTATTTCAAACACCCGGTGCTGAAGTTCAATAGACTAAACAATCCCTTGGATTTGTCTAAGTGACATCTCGGTATGAGACATTAAAACAGTAGTCGTACCGAGGGATCTGTATTTAACAAGGCAGATTTCAAGAGCTTGCCACAGAATGGCATTATGATGGATAGCATCGTTTTGAGACAGTTTGTCAAAAGGGAGAGGGGGATTTTAGACCAAACATTAGAACCTCATCTGGAGTTAGACAAGTGGGGAATTGTGTTGGGAGCAGACCTTCTTCAATGCTCTTTCCAGTTTTCTCTACTCACGGTAGGCTTCTTTGGTCATACTACTTTTACTAAATTACTATGCTGGTAGACAAGGCCATCTAAACAAAGGTTCATCTAATCATAAGAACATAAGAACCGCCCCACTGGATCAGGCCATAGGCCCATCTAGTCCAGCTTCCTGTATCTCACAGCAACCCACCAAATGCCCCAGGGAGCACACCAGATAGCAAGAGACCTGCAAGGCCTCCTGGGAATTATAGTTTAAGAACATAAGAACTGCCCCACTGGATCAGGCCATAGGCCCATCTAGTCCAGCTTCCTGTATCTCACAATGGCCCACCAGATGTCTTTGGGAACACACAATACAACATGATTCCTGTAACAGTGTATACTGTTGCCATTCCCTTGCATGGGGCATTCAGAGATGGGTTACCTCTAAAACTTGGAGGTTGCATTTAGTTGTCATAGCTTGTAACCTGTGAGGGACTTTTCCTCCATCAATCTGTCCAATCTCATTTTAAAGGCTTCTAGGCCACGTGCCATCATCATATCCTGTGGCAAAGAGTTCCACAGATTAATTACATGCTGGCTAAAGAAGTATTTCCTTTTGTCTATCAAAATCTGGCATCCTGCTTCCCTAAAGTGACCAGCCACAAAAAGGCAGCCCACAAAGACATGAAGGCAAATTATCTTCATACTGCCTCTGAACCTTGACGGTGTCTAAAGCCGTTGTAACGAGTAGCCATTGATAACATGGTTCCAAGAACTTGGCTTTTAAAGTTCTTTAGGCCAGTGGTTCCCAAATTGTTTAGCACTGGGACCCACTTTTTAAAACGAGACTCTATCAGGACCCACCTAGGTTTACCAGACTTTGAAAAAAATCTAGAAAGAAATATATTTATTTATTTAGAAGTAATAATAACCAGAAGAAAGACCCTCAAACACTCTTCCCCCTATATATACCCATGCTTGCAAACTGTAGGAGCTGAGCTCCTTGCAGGGTAATTAACAGCTACAGTATCTGATTTTTGAATAGCTTCAGGGTTGGAGGCAATTAGTTATCTGATCTCTCCATCACCCTTCCATTATCCACCAAAAATCAGGTTGCAACCCACCAGTGGGTCCTGACCCATATTTTGGGAACCACTGCTGTAAATTACTGGTCATCACCACATCTTATGGCAGCACATTCCATAAATCAATCTCATTCTTTGTGAGAAGTGATGTCCTTTTGTCAGTCTGGAATTTGGTGTCAATTGCTTTGATTGGATGACCCGTGGATTTTAGCATAATGGGATGTGAAGGAAAGCTTCTGTCTGTACATGTCCTCCATGCTATGCATAATTTTAGAAACCAATATCAAGCTTCCTCCCCCCCCCCCAACTTGCACTAACCAAAGCCAAAATAATGATGTGTACTAACCAGGTCAAAACAACTGGTTGATTTTTCCTCTACAAGAGGTATTGCTTAGGAGATAAATCAGAAATTTCACTGGACTGATTTGGATGATATTTTCTTGCCAGAAAAATCCCATCACTAAACATGCATGGTCCTAGTCTTTCCACTTGAATCTGGGGGGATTTGGGTCTTTTCGTTAATTGCACAGGGGTCATTCATTCCTGCTTTAAGGTAGCTATCCAGCATGTAGAGAGGAGTGATTTGAACAAACTCCCTCTTCACCACGCAACTAGAGAAAAAGTTCCTGAATTCCCCCAGATGCAAAGGGAGGGGCTAGGATGTGCTCACTCAGGATGGTGTAGTGGTTTGGGAGTTGGACTTAGACCTGGAAGATCCAGATTCAAATCCCTGCTAAGTCATGAAGCTTCCTGGGTGACCTTGGAAGCTCTCAGTCTACCTCACAGGGCTGTTGTGAGGAAAAAAGTAGGGGAGGAACTATGTACACCACCCTAAGCTCCTTGGAGAAAAGGTGGTGTGAAAATGTGAAAAACAGATTAAAAAAGAGCTGATTTGGACTATAAAGAATCATTCAAATTAAGCCACTATTTGAATGACACATCCAACAGATCCCAGGGAAAGTGACTTTTGCTATTAGCTAAGGGGAAGGGTGAGGTGTGTCTATTCAAAGAAGTGTCTCTCTTGCAATTTCAAAAAGGCAGCTGTGGGTGAGCAAAAATCACCAAGGAGGGTACAGGACCTCTATTGGAGATCTGATGTAAGCTAAACATGAAGCTGATACGGGTGTGCACCACTTAAGGACAGGGATAGCGATTAGGTCACTAAGTGCCTTTGATGTGTAAACAGATACTCCCTGCCAAGCACTAGCTGGTTGCACAGGCTACTGGAGATAGATCACCTTTGCATTAAGAGCCTCTTTGTTGTGTAAAAACTCTGTCATATATGTGGACAGTGTAAAAACCACTGTCATATATGTGGTTGTTGTTGAGCAGCACATATCTGTATGTGCTGGGTAGGATCACTGGTCTATCTTGATCTGCTGCCTGCAGAAATGTCTGCTGTTTGTCTTCACTTAAGTGCAACTTGTTTATTTTCTCTGTAGAAAGCCAATTTGAAAAAAGGGTTCAATTCCAGTATGAACATGTGAATGTGCTCTTATATTGAGAGACGATTGATCCATCAGAACTGGTCATGTCTACCCTTGAGCCCTCAGGTTTTCAGATTGGAATTTCTTCCCATCCTGTATGGAATTGCCTGCAATTGAATCCTCTTCCTGCAAAACAAACACTCTGCTACAGAGTCACTGCCCCTTCCTTTAAACAGCCCCCTGCTCTCTCAGACAAAGAAGGCAAACTGGTCAGCATTGCCCCTGGAACTCCTCACCACTCCGAAGTAGGGAGTGCCGGAGGAAATGTATAGAGAAATGAGAATGCATCAAAAGTATTCTTCTGGAGTGATAGAGTTTCTCTAGGACCGCTTTGGATCATCAGTTTCATGTGGCTTGCGAACGCTGTGCCGTTAATGAGCTAGACCCAGAGCCACAGAGGGAGGAATTTTAAAAGCAATACAATTAGTAAATTAATTAAAAGCTGATGTTGTTGAATGCTGAGGATTGTTCCTTATGGGAGAATGCCTTTGCCGATATTCAGCGGCGCCTAAACAAATTACAGTATTGAGCTCAAACGTACTGTACTTTCGCATAAGCCATTTTCTGTTCCTATCTTCTGTCTCAGTGAACTGAAATATTATGGAAAGGTGTTTAAGTAAGCTTGCCTCCCGCTGTGTATTTTTATGAGGCAATGTGAAAGCAGCGGCTTCAATCAGCTTTGCTATTAACAGATTTCCATTTCCCTGCTAATTCAAAGAATTCCTTCCCTGGATGCGCCGGAATGGATTAAAATCAGGAAGCCAAATCATTAAATGCTCCCGTTCAGTTGTGACTGGTCTTGGTCAAGTCAAAGACAGGCTCAGTAGTTCAGTTCAGTTTTATTACGGTGGGCATTTTTTGGGCCACTGTGAGATACAGGAAGCTGGACTAGATGGGCCTATGGCCTTATCCAGTGGGGCTGTTCTTAGGTTCTTAACTACAATTCCCAGGAAGCCTTGCTGGTCTGTTGTTACCTGGTGTGCTCCCTGGGGCATTTGGTGGGCCGCTGTGAGATACAGGAAGCTGGACTAGATGGGCCTATGGCCTGATCCAGTGGGGCTGTTCTTATATTCTCAACTACAATTCCCAGGAAGCCTTGCAGGTCTCTTGTTATCTGGTGTGCTCCCTGGGGCATTTGGTGGGCCGCTGTGAGATACAGGAAGCTGGACTAGATGGGCCTATGGCCTGATCCAGTGGGGCTGTTCTTATGTTCTTACCAACCAGCATAAAAACAACAATACATTCATAGTATCCAACTGAACATACATACAGCCCATCACAGCATCCTAACATAGGCACTTAACAACAAAAATACTAACAATTAATAGACCTAAGTCTAGATAAGACTAAGTTTGATCTAGTTATTGTGGATTGAACGGAGTACAGTAACTTAGGAAGGTACTTCTGAAAGTCTTCTAGTCCATATTGAATTAAAAACTTATTCAGAATATAAATACTCCTCTATGAGCAACCTGGAAGGCCACAATCCACTCTCTCCCTCCTGAAGCTAACTGCAGCGGCTAAAAATTTAGCCACCCTCTGCATTACCTCTGGATTTGCATCTGATAAAAGAGAATGACTATAATCTTGACCTGGGCATTTGGTGAGCTCTTCTAACAATGGGGAGATAAGGGATAACAGTATATAAAAAATGCAATCCAGCAAAACATGACTGGTGGTTTCTGGTTGGTTTGCCCCACAAGGACACAGTCGTTCCAAAAATGGGACCTTCCGAAAGCATCCTTCCACTACAACTGAGGGCAAACTATCACACCGCCCCAATGTAAACGCCTTTCGGTGGCTTGGGATTTCTAACTGGAAAAGGTAGAGAGCTGGGGCAGCTATATATCCGAGCTCCTCCTTGATACAAAACTTTCTGACATTATTAAGAAAGGCTCAGTAACAGATTCAACACACTTCTGCAACCAGTTCAGTTCTGGTTCACTTGGGGAGACAATAGGAATTGGACGATGGTGCCCCAGTGCTATTTGGAAGTCAGGGCTGCTGACCTGCTGGACAGCTCCCTATACTTGCTCCTAAGAATCTCTCTGAGTCACATAGTGGTGGTGGCAAGAACAGGACATGAATGCTACAACTAATCGCCGTCAGAATTGATAATTACTACAAATCATGTGTGATTACAAAACACTTCAAGGCATTAATTTTACAGGCTCGTGATTCATTCATTATTCTAGTTGCAGTTAGTAATCTTTCTAGCCGAAAGCAATGACACCTCAGATTTGGGATTTTATTTTATTACACTGGATGCTTACAGAGTGGACTAGAAACTTGATTTTTTTTTTAAATGTATTTTGGTTCACGTTCAATTGCACAAGTTCCATGGAAATGGTAAAGGTTCACTTTCATTTCCTGATTTAGCAATGCATCTTATACACACACACACACACACACACACACACAGCATCCAACATGCCAGCACTACTTCATATTGTGCCTAATGTTATAGTATAAATTAGTGGTTGCCAGGATCACGCCGCTGCTGGGCACAGAAGGGTTTTTTCACTTTTTTCACTTTTATCAAACCCAGCACTGGCCTCCAGGGGTTGGGGGAGTCCTGTGGACACCTCCACAGGGCTTCCAAGCCTCAGAATGATTAAAAATTGTGATCAGAACCCACTTCCTATTTCACAGTCAGAGATCAGAAATAGGTTGTGATCACAATTTTTAATCATTCTGAGGCTTGGGGCACCTTGCAGGGGGCATCTATGGGGCTCCCTGCAAACCCCCCCCCCCCGGCCGGTGCTGGGTTCAGTAAGTAAATGCCCCTTCTGTCCCCAGCAGCAGTGCAATCCTGGGGTTCACATCACTGCCGTCCTCCCACCCCCGCAAAGACTTAGATGGTTCCCAACTTCTGAGTAGAAGTTTGGGAACCACTAAAAAAAAAAAAATGAGTAAATGGGCATGAACTTCCAGCAGTTTACAAAGCCTTGTAAGTTGCTCTCATCATGGCAATGAGATGCTATTAGCCATAGCTCAATATTTGCCTTTTCTCTAAAGAAGAACTATGAATAGTCAAAGCTTCACTAAATGTGCAATTCTTAAGTTTCAAATAGGACTGGTAAAACTCACTTCGTTCCACTTCAAAAGTAATTCACAGGGTCAATATGTTGATTGATTTAAACTGCAGGCTACTTTCTGGCCTGCAGAAAGTAGCCTACTCCCCTGGGGGCTGGGGATAAGAATAGGCCCTCAGTTTGGCTGTACTTGTCGTAAGAGGCGACTAAACAGCCACCGGGTAGATGGGACTCATCAGCCTGGGAAGGCAGCTCATCTGAGAGAAGGAAAACTCTGATCCCAAACCTCCACTGCCTTGTGGCTACATCCAGTTATGGAAAAGGCTTCAGGAGTCAACTTCGAGGCAAAATCCGGAGCCGGAGTCCCTGAGGCAGTTCATGGCTGAACACAGTCATGTTCTGGCAACTCCTGCAACGCCGCTGGAACCAACCGTATTGGCTTCTGCCTTTCCATTGGACCATTTCAGTGATGTGGAGAGGTATCCTCCATACCTACTTTACCCAGGCTTCGCATACTGGAGAGGACACTGTTCCAGAGCCACCATTCAGAGCGCAATACCATAGTCTTCCGAGACTAAAGGATGCCAACAGCTAACTTTCTGGCCCCTCTGGAAGGGCCTATCAAAGTGGCTCACAAAATCTCATTAAATGATATTGATACCAGTTCAAAACATCAATCATACCTATGTTTCAAACCAGATAAGAAAGCATGAACAAGGTACAGATAATCAAACAGAAGAGCAAGAAACACCTGAAGAGCCTTGAAAGAAAAAGTCAACCGCAAAAAAAATAAAGTCTTAACTGCCTGCTTTGGACAGCTAAGGGACCAATTGGGCTTCATAGAAAAGTGAGTTCCAAAATTGGAGGCCACCACTGACAAGACCCTGTCTCGTGTCCCCACCAGATCCACCTTGGATGGAAGTGGGAAACAATGCAGAGCCTTTGCTGATGACCACAACATACAGGAAGGTTGATGTGGGAAGACTTTATTATCATTATTTATACACTGCTTTCAAACAAAGCATTCACAAAGCAGGTTACAGAGCAAATTAAGGACCCAGATCCCAAACCATGCAGTTTTATAGGCAAGAAGAAGCAGCATGAATAGTGCCTGGAAAAACACTGCATTCGTTTGGTGATGCACAGATCTAATGATCACAAAGATTTTCTCAGGAACATCCACATGTGCTAGGGGTGGATGGTGAGATTTGGCACTGCTTAGGTTGCCACATTGATTTGAGCCAGACCTAACTGTGTTCACTATGTGATTTTTCCCATTGTGTGTGGCATTGTAAAATTCCCTGCCTGCAGTAGCCAAAGCTATTACGCTCCATTCAATGGTCAATATTGAGCACTTCCTCACATGATGGTGTCTTCAGCAGCATCCCCCAGAAGACATGCATAATGTGCGCTGTGACTCTCAGTCCAAGTCTGAGATTTAGAGCCCAATCCATATCTACTCAGAAGCAAGTCCTATCGTGTGTAAAGGATTTACTCTTAGGAAAGGGTGCATAGGATTGCAGCTGAACAGTAGTAGCTCCATTAGCCAGCATTCAGGCAGATGGGGTTGGGAAAAAGACCAAGTGAAGATGGGCTGGTGGAACAACAGACTGAACACAATGAGAGGAAATATAATGAGTTAGCACAAACATCAAGAAGGCAACTGATTGACTAGAGCTTTCAGGGGAGAATGACCCCATTTTTCCTCTTTTAAATTACATAGGCACACATTTTGTTGTCTTTTGTTTGTTTGCATAAGACACACATTTTGTTGTCTTAAAAGTCAGACCTGTTCTTGGGTACATTTGGGGTGCTGAATCCAAAAATGGCATTGGTTTCGGCCAACTGGCTCTAAATTTGGGGATATGGTATAGCCATCTTATATGCAGATTCAAGCAGCTTCCTTGTGAGGATGGCATGGCATGGATTCAGCATCCAAAAAATATCCTAAATTTGTTCAAACATCCTTGGCAACTAAAAAAAGTAGGCCTGTGTTGTTGTTGACACTTGCATACTTTGCCCTGAATCTAAAGGGCAGCGAAGACCATATCTGATATGAAAGAACTGAAACTTTTTCGGCTGAAGGATTTGTGGCACAAAGATTTGAGGATGAACAGCTGCATCCCAAGTGTCTTTTACAGCTGGCAGAGCTCTCAGGGCTGCCTGGCAGACCACATAATTCTGTGGGCTCCATGCGCTCAACATCATGCACCTCTGCACACAAATCTTTGAATGGATTCAACTTTTATTCTTTCAAGAACCTTTTTTTAACTAGACAATCTCTTGAGGCCGCTTCAAAAATCCCATTCGGTGCAAATTTATGAACTTAAATCTTAATCCCGTGCCTTTAAAAATTATCTCTCCTGGCTTGGTATTGGATAAATGTTTAAACCCCATAATCCCCAGCTGTTCCTGAAAATAGCTTTCCATAGTCTCTTTTTTCCCCGGTGGCTGGCTGGCTGGCTGTTTTGTATACGAGACTGACAGAATAAGGGCTGATTTGAATAGTGCATTTTTCAGACACAAGAGGCTTCTTGCATGTGACTCCCATGGATAGATACTAGCGCTGCCAACTGATGGTAAATTCTTAGTTAATTTACTTGTCTGACTTGAAAACTGATTGGTCTGGCAGTTGGTTACATTTAAATATTCTTGGATCTTTCCAAATCGATGAGCCCTTAAGAAATGTTGAAGGTAGGCCAGGATTATCTAAACACAATTGCTCAGTACTGAGTCCCAACCATTTGTGGGATTTACTCCTCCATAAGCAACCGTAGGCACAAGTTATCCAGTGCTTGATTTACACTTGGTTTGGCCCTATATATAAAGAATCACACCACAACTTGCTACACAAGCTAGTTTAAAAAGGTCAACATCAGACACACACAATTTTTAAAGCCCCCGCCCCAACAAAATTCTGACACATTTTTTTAAAGTCCTTGTGCACTGTGAGACCCTAAGATGTATCTAATTTAGCTTATGCCTAAATCTGGCATTGAAGTTATCATTTGTAGTTTGGCAGGAATGTCCCTTTTTTTATTCAACTGTTTATTTTCTAGATCTTTCTCAAATTTGTTTTTAGGGACCCTCACAGGTGGTCCCTCTGAAAGGGCCAGATCTTCAGCAAGGGCCCAGCTTGTTTGATCTCTGATACAACCCATGCCAATCACTCACGGAAATGATAAATTTGCAACTTATTGACAGAGACTTTTTGCCTTTGCAAACATCATAAGAGGCGGGGATCAAGAACCACACATTTTCCTAGCATAGAGATGCTGAGATGTTTTGAGGGGAATCCCTTCTCTGGGTGAAAGGCTGGTATAACTTTTAACAGGAGTGAATCTCTATCCATAATACAAGTGGAATCTAAGAGGACCATCCTGCATTCAAACATGTAATACAGGGGTGCTCAAACTTTCAACTTTAGGGATGCTGGACCTTTAAAAAGTGTATAGAAGAGAGAATTTCAGCAGGTGTAGCTTGTCATCTGTGGGATGACAAGCTGCACCTGCTGAAATTCTCTCTTCTATACACTTGTTGAAGGTCCAGCATCCCTAAAGTTGAAAGTTTGAGCACCCCTGATGTAATATATGGAATCTGTGAACCATTCCTATTAAGAAACAAACAGAAACAAAGAAACAAAAGAACACAGTTTTTGAAAATAAAGGGCACCCAGTCAAAAGAAAAATACGTGGGGGGAAGGCTTTGCATTCTTATGAACACAATAACTAGGAAAACGCATGGGTGATGTGTGGGTGATCGGAGATGGTTGAGTCTGTGCTATATCAACCCATCTGAGAGTCAGGATGGTGTAGTGGTTTGGGAGTTTGACTGACAGCCCAAACCTGAGCTGCCTGGAGTCCAAGGTTGCATTGGTGCCAAAATGGCTGCCACTGCATCCTATCACCATTTGGGCAGCCATAGGCACCTTCCATAAGATGTGTATGGAAGATGTGTATGGAAGATGTGTATTCCATTCATTGTGTATGCGCAACCTCCTGATTTTAGAAATGGGTTATGTCAGAATGCCAGATGCAAGGGAGGGCACCAGGATGAGGTCTCTTGTTATCTGGTGTGCTCCCTGGGGCATTTGGTGGGCCACTGTGAGATACAGGAAGCTGGACTAGATGGGCCTATGGCCTGACCCAGTGGGGCTGTTCTTATGTTCTTAACTACAATTCCCAGGAAGCCTTGCAGGTCTCTTGTTATCTGGTGTGCTCCCTGGGGCATTTGGTGGGCCGCTGTGAGATACAGGAAGCTGGACTAGATGGGCCGATGGCCTGATCCAGTGGGGCTGTTCTTATGTTCTTAACTACAATTCCCAGGAAGCCTTGCAGGTCTCTTGTTATCTGGTGTGCTCCCTGGGGCATTTGGTGGGCCGCTGTGAGTTACAGGAAGCTGGACTAGATGGGCCTGTGGCCTGATCCAGTGGGGCTGTTCTTAGGTTCTTAAAGAGAAGCAGCCACACAATGGGGCTAGTTGACTCTGCACCGGCTATGTAGCCCGCACAGAGTAAAGCAGCCCCATGTCAGGCTGGGAGGCCCGCACAGGGCTATGGATCCAGCGAAGCTGAGCTCCACCGGTCCCACCTCCCTCCTGCCCTGCTCCATCCCCTCCGCCATGCCTTCTTCCCACTCTCCCCTCACCCTGGAACACTGCCCCTCACAACCCCACTCACCTCCCAGCTGCCCAGTGCTCTCTTTCCTGCCATCCTCCACTCACCCCCTGCCGTCCGGGGGGCAGTCGTCCACCCTCCACCCGGTGCTGGCTCAGCGCAGGCTCGGACTAAGCCAGCTCCCGCCCTGGCTGGGCGGTAAGTGATGCAGGCATGCCTTACGTTAAGTTTGTGACACTGCACACTGCTGCTGAGCCGGCGCAAAACATTCAGGATCGGGCCCTAAGACCTAAGATCCAGGTTCATAATCCCCACTTAGTCATGAAGCTTCTTGGGAGTACATTCTATGTACAGTGTGGACTTTGGAAGAGCTGCCCCCCAAATACGGTTGCTTTTAATTTGTGTGTTGGCATCCTTCAGTCTCGGAAGACTATGGTGTCACGCTCTGAATGGTGGTTCTGGAACAGAGTGTCCTCTCCAGTGCGCGAAGCCTGGGTAAAGTAGGTATGGAGGATAGGCTGTTACCCATGCAGCAAACCCCCCCTCTCCACGTCGCTGAAATGGTCCAATGGAAAGGCAGAGGCCAATACGGTTCCCAGGTTCCAATCAAAACTTCCCAGGCTGATGAGTCCCATCTACCCGGTGGCTGTTTAGTCGCCTCTTACAAACTGAGGGCCTATTCTTATCCCCAGCCCCCAGGGGTTATTTTAATTTAACGTCAGGCATTTAACAGGGGCAAACCTGTTGCTTACAGTATAGAGCACGGACAATTTAAAAGCACAAAGGAACCCACACAGCCTGAAAACTGAATGACACCAAAATTGGCTCTGGAGGGAGTGAGACTTAAAGGGTTGAGAAATGAAAAATGGCTGCAAATGGGGTTTGTGAGTTCCTTGGCTGCCCTCGGGCGATGCACTCAAGATAAATGGGACACAGGCCGACTATTTTTAAGCATAAACTTGGCAGGAATTGGAAAACAAGTGGCATATGAAAAGTAGGACCGTTTAGGAGCCCCGGTGATGGATGGCGTCATTTGAAATCATGACTATGCTGGTGGGGAGTTTATTTTAAAGCCTAATAATTGTGCAACTTAGCGCTAAGTGGGAAATTCATAACTTACCGGGAGCTCAAAATCCAATATCACCATCGCCTTTGCCCAGACTAGCTCCACTACTCCTGCCGGGAGATGAGTAGTTGCAGAGAAGGCCCTGAGGTGGAACTAACCTCAGTCAAGGAAACTACCAATTATTATATATCATGTTCACGTGGGGATTCTTTTTTTAACCCACTATGTGTGCTTTTCATTACAAAAGGCTTGCATGCAAAAAGGTCAAAATTAACCTTAGACCTTTATCTTCCCCCCCCCCCCCCCGTGAGCTTATGCCAAAAAAAAAAACACTTAAAGACATTTCACAGGCAAATGACTGTCTCATTTAAACACACAGCAGATATAAATGTGTGAGAGCTGTGTTTCTCAAACTGTGGGTCAGGACCCAATAAGTGGGTTGTGAGTTAATTTCAGGTTGGCGCCCATTCGTTTCACTATTTTATTTTTAATATAATAGACTTGCTGCTACCATGGTACGTGACTGGATTTGGGGAAATGTTACAGACCTGTACTTTGAACAAGCTACTATGTATATTCTTTTAACAACAATAGTAAATGGAACTTACTCCTGGTTAAGGATTGCAGTCTAGGATTGTTAAAAATTCCATGCTTAATGATGTCACTTCCAGTCATGACATCACTTCCAGTGGGTCCTGACAGATTCTCATTCTAAAAAGTGGGTCCCGGTGCTAAATATGTGAGAACAACTGTGTTAGAGCTCAACTTGCAAAGAGGAACGACTCTTTAAGGACCATTAGAGGCTCATCCTGAATCCATCGGACTCCATCTGACTGGTAAGAGTTCTTCAAAGTTTGGAACAAGAATGTTTATCTGCTCCACCTGGAGATGATGGAGATTAAACCTGGGATTCTCATGTGGGCCAAGTAGATATCCCACTCATGCTATGGTTTCCTATAATGGTTCCTTCCTGGGGAATTATTTTTAGATATTGCCCAATGCACCCATTCTCTCCACTGTGTGCAAGGATGCAGGCTAACTACTTTCCTTTCTTCCCATTCTTTTACTGGAATCTCAACCAGTTAAGCCTTGGCCCTCTCCTCACGTGATGTGCTCCAATATTTTCCACACATACCCTGGCTCCCAGCCTAACAGAGAGTATGTCAGAGTGAGGGTACTGCTCACCCTGCACTAGCTAACCACTCTCCTCTCCTTCACACTTCCTCTTATGCTCCTCCCCCTCTTACTTTTCCAATACAGGGAGTCAGAGGAGCAGCAGAGGTGAGCAGGCAGACGGAGGTGGGCACCCATGCTGCCTGAGATGGCCACCAAACTTAGCCTCATAGCCAACCATGCATGAATGGAATCACCACTGAAAGCAACATTAAGGAGCAAATTCAGAGCTCAACATCCAAAGAATTTTTGAAGGAAGCAAGAAGAGTTCCCAAGGCACTAGTGACAAGAATGGAAATACAGGAAGTGCCTCTCTGAAGACTCCAGCTAGCCTTCTGAGGTGTGGGGAGGTGGTGCATGGCCTTCCTACGGTTCAGAAGACCTCTTGGATGCAACTTTCAGATGCATCCAGGAGGTCCTCTGAGGGCCTCCAGTGCAAGTTTGCAATATGCATTGAGTCAAATCTGCATGAGGCATTCTGGGGACCGCAGAGGTCAACGGAATGGGTTTGCAGGCCTGTCACGACCTGGAAGCGGTTTCAGAAAGTGCCCAAAAGTGCATTGTGGTGGAACACAAGGGTCATGACCTACCATGAAAGATGACAGTTGCAGGCCTTCCATTGGGTTCTATGGAGAAAATGCCCTGGGTACAAGAATGTAGGACCCTGCAGAAGCCACTCTGAGGCTACCAACTTGGGTTGGAAACTGTGCTTCCGGTTTCCTGGAAGCACCGATTATAGTGTTGGGGAACCTCAGAGAGGCTTCCCCGATGCAGCCTAAGGTCACTCGAGGCTCTGTGAGCCTCAGGTGAGTGGGAGGGGCAGATTTCTGCACAGGGGGCGGCGAGAGCCTGTCCAGCCCCCAGCACAAGCCCCGGGGGGGGGGCACCATTGTGGACCTTTGCCCTGGAGCGCAGGGCTGGGAAGGTCCGCTGCTGAAAGATGAGATGGATCGTGGTGGGGAAACATTTGGGAACCACTGATTTAGAAGCAGAAGGGTTCAATTTTAATGATTTTGAGGTACAAACCAAAATTCCCACTCTTTACTCTCAGACAAATGAGGACGTGCCAAGATTGCTAAAGTAAACACTTGCTGAATGTTTACCTATTAAACGGGGTTTAATTAAACTCTGCACGAATTAATTGGTTCTCCACAGTTACGTGAGGCAACCTTTCGAAGATCACACAGCTTGCACATTTTAGATTTTGAAAGTGCAGTTCGTCTCATCAGCCAAAGCAAATACATTACCGCAGTTGCCTCCTTCGCGAGACACCAGGTCATAGTAGGATGCCAGCTTGCAAAGGTTGCATATAAAAAGTGAATGGCCTTAATGATTTAATCAGCATTTGACTTTTCCATTTTCAACATGGTGTGACCACCTAGATGAAGAAAGGTGTCTCCTGATCTGTGAGTCTCTTATGCCACAGCCGCCACATTGCATGCAGGAGCGCTAAGGATGAAACAACATTTTCCTTGAGAGTCTAGACATTGTATCAATTGTGTCACTGCATTGGCTGCCCATTCGTTTCCGGGCCCAATTCAAGGTGCTGGTTTTGACCTTTAAAGCCCTTTACTACTCTGGGCCAGGGTATCTTAGAGATTGCCTACTCCCGTACAATCTGGCTCATCCTCTTAGGTCATCAGAGAAGGCCTTTTTACAAGTGCCGCCGCCTACGGAGGTACGTGGGGCTGCAGCAAGAAATAGGGCCTTCTCAGTAGTGGCACCAATGCTATGGAACTCCCTTCCCCTTGACTTAAGAATGGCTCCCTCTCTTGAGACTTTTCGGCGAGGCCTGAAGACCCTTCTGTTTAAACAAGCCTTCTGAGTTCTCGGCCTTTTTAACATCTTTTTAACATCTTTCAATATTTTTTTACAGGCCTGATTCTTTTATGACTTGCTGCTGCTCTATGCTCTTTTTACCAATTTTTTATTCTGATTGCTGTTTTTTATGATGTGTTAATATGTTTTTATTTGTTTTTAAATTATGTTTTTAATCTGTTGTAAGCCGCCTTGAGTCCCTTCGGGGAGAAAGGCAGGGTAAAAAAATAAAGTTATTATTCTTATTATTATTCACTGTCTGGTTGAGGAGATATAGTGGGACCTCATCCGTGTGCTTGGCATCCATGGATTTAAATATCTGTGGATGCTGAGTCTGCAGATAAGGAGGACCTTAGGGACATCCCAAATGTGACTGGGAGTACCTTCCAGTTGTATCTGGGTATCCTTTTGAGGTGTAGGGCAGTCACTTGTGACCTACCCACACCTTAGAGGGCCTCCTGGAGGCTTCTGAAAGGCACATCCAGTTTGTCAGCATCCCCCCCACCACAGATTTCACTATCCATGGAATTTTGTAGGGGGTCCTGGAACAAATCCCCTGTGAATATCAATGGCCAAGCCTGCCAGGAAAAAGGATGACAGAAGAGCAAGAGAGAAGAGCAAGACTGGTGTGTTGGCAGCCCCTGGTCACAATCTACAAGAGTTCAACTGGATCACTGCATTGAATCTACACATGTACAACTATACTGCATGTCTGCTGGCTGTGCTGGCCCATTCATGAGGACAACTGAGGTGGTCGCCTCAGGCAGGATATCATCCCCCCCAGTGGCTATCTGCTGGTCTCTCATGTACTTCTTTTTATATGTCAAGTCCTTTTGGGACAGGGACCTCCTTTCTCATTCGCTTGTCATATAAACCTCTTTTAACTATTATTTTTAAAGTGGCGTATAATAGTGTCTTTATTGATGCTTCCCAAACTGTAGGTTGGGGACCCACTGATGGGTCGCAACCTGATTTTTTGGTGGGTCCCATAGCAGTTGAGCACAGCCTCCAATGAAAACACAGGTGATGGAATGATCGGAGAACTACATGTAATTGCCTCAAGCCCTGAGGCTTTTCAAAAATCCAATTAGATAGCTGCTAATTGACCTGCAAAGAACTCCTGCAGTTTGCAAGCATGTATAAATATAGGGAGATAAATGTTTTTATTCTGATTATTATTACGTGTAAATAAATAAAAATATTATTTCTTCTTAGTTGTTTTTTTTTTTTAAATCTTGTAAACCTGGTGGCACCAACGCTATGGAACTCCCTTCCCCTTGACTTGAGAATGGCTCCCTCTCTTGAGACTTTTCAGCGAGGCCTGAAGACCCTTTTGTTTAAACAAGCCTTCTGAGTTCATGGCCCTTTTAACATCTTTTATACATCTTTTAGTTGTTTTTTTTTACAGGCCTGATTCCTCTATGAACTGCTGTTTTATGCTCTTTTTTATTCTGACTTTTATCTGACTACTGTTTTTATGGTTTCTGTTAATGTGTTTTTAATATGTTTTTATCTGTTTGTTAAATTACGTTTTAATCTGTTTTTAATATGTTGTAAGCCGCCCTGGGTCCCTTTAGGGAGAAGGGCGGGATAGAAATAAAGTTTATTATTATTATTATTATTATTATTATTATTATTATTTTAAAAAGTGGGTCTTGGTGCTAAAAGGCTTGGTAACCACTGGTTTATATTGTTTTAATTGTTCATAAGAGCCAGGATGATATAGTGGTTTGGGAGTTGGACTTAGACCTGGAACATCCATGTTCCAATCCACAGTCACTGACAAAGCTTCCTGGGTGATCTTGGGTCAGTCACTCTCTCTCCTCCTCACCTACCTCACAGGGCTGTTGTGAGAATAAAATGAGGGAAGGAACCATGTGAATCACCCTAAGCTCCATGGGGGAAAAGCAGTATGAAAAGTTGAAAATAAATATTCTTAATCCTTAATATTATTATAATATTAATAGTGTTAATAATTATATACAAATATTTTTTAAAGAACCAAACACACAGTCCCATATCAACAGAGAATGTGATGGAGAGACAGAAGCTCGGCAAGAAAACGCCTTGAACCGGTTTCTTTTGTATCATTTTTGTTGATGTTGCATGGAAGCTGCAAAAACAGCAGTCGTGGCTGGGTTACTGGCTTGGTTACACCGGGACACA
Source organism: Tiliqua scincoides (assembly GCF_035046505.1). Taxonomy (NCBI): domain Eukaryota; kingdom Metazoa; phylum Chordata; class Lepidosauria; order Squamata; family Scincidae; genus Tiliqua; species Tiliqua scincoides. The sequence goes on from NC_089829.1 coordinate 43,278,876, forward strand.
ACAGGACCTTTGTTCGGCTCCACTCGGTGCCATTTAAACTATCCGATTCATTGAATGGGAGACTGCTTCCTGTAAGGGGTTCTTTTTCTCCTGTGTTTATAGACAGAGGAGAAAAGGGGAGGGGAAAAAAAAAAAACAGCCCTATTGAAAAATTAAATGTGTGTGTGGAGGGCAGGAGAGAGGCTTGCCAACATTATTATAACCCCTGGAGGTTGAAACATGACACTGAGCAAGGCCACATTTGCTCCCTGAGCACATGAGTTTTTAGGTTCCATTTATAACTAGACAAAACTATTTGGAAATGATTCAGAAAAAACTCCAAGGCTTAGCAAGAGGTTGTAGCTCACTGGCCAATAACATGCTTTGTGTACAGAAATTCCCTGACTATCTCTACTGTCACCAGGTATTGCCGGAAAGGCCTCTCTGAAACCCTGAAGGGGTGTTGCCCCTCGGCGCATACACTCCTGACCTCAATACATGAATGCTGGACTGCGCATAGGCTGCTGTATCTGTTAATGCATGTGCATTAACAGTTGATAGGAACCTGGAAACATTCTCTGTCGCTTGCCTGAGACGTAAGAATTGCGTGATGTGCAATGAAATGCAGGATGTCAGGTTCTGCCTGGACACTTAGGCTCAGGGTGGTGGCTGGAGCAAAATGGTATTTGGAAAACCCTGGGTTCAATCCCTGATGCTTTTTTGTAGAGTGGAGAAAAATTCCCATCTGAAACCTGGGCAAGCCATCTCCACCTCCTCTCTCTGCTTATGGAGCTTTCACCAGGTGTGAGCCAACACACTTTCAAAGCTCTTGATATACACTTAAGACAGTGGTTCCCAAAATTTTTCAACTCCCTTGACCTACTAGGCCATTGGCCGTGGCTCCCCATTAGGGCTATAATCCTATACATTGTATAGGGCGGTGGTTTTTTTGGCAAGTATTCCGCAGCTTCCCTGGCTGGTTTCTGCTGTGGCTCTCCGGGGAGCCACGGCTCACAGTTTGGGAACCATTGACTTAAGGGGTTTAGCCAGGGGTTCCCAAATGTTGCAGCACTGCTACCCACCTCATCCTCTGTGATGGTTCGCAATGCTCCTGGTGGTGCTGGGGGCTGGCCGCATGACCCACTCTGCAAGCCTCTGCAGGCCTCAGAATGGCCCTCAGAGGCCTCCATAAGCCAAGTCCAAGCTGCATTCTTTTTCCAGCTTCTTGTGTTGGAAGTGCTAGAGAGCTGGGATTTAGAGCTAGGTTCTAGCACTATAAGCGCTAGAAAACTGGGGTTATTTTTAGCTTCCAGCATGCTCAGGTCATGTTTGTTTTTCAGATACTAATGTGCTAGTCACACCAGAATTTTGAAAAGCGAGCTCAGAGCTAGAAAAGATGGCCACCTCCATGCATATGATTTCTATATCAGGAACAGGGTGGCCTCCATAGGGTGTGGTAACCACATGATGATCTCCATACAATCCATTTCAATTGCGGGATGCTAAGAAAACTGCTTCCTCTTAACATTTGATCTAGCCCAGGGGTGCCCAAACCCCGGCCCTCAAGGCCTCTCAAAGCGGCCCTCAGGGAGCCCCCAGTCTCCAATGAGTCTCTGGCCCTCTGGAGACTTGCTGGAGCCCACACTGGCCTGATGCAACTGCTTTCAGCTTGAGGGCAACTGTTTGACCTCTTGCGTGAGCTGTGGGATAAGGGCTCCCTCCACTGCTTGCTGTTTCACGTCTGTGATGCAGTAGCGGCAACAAAGGAAAGGCTGGCCTTGCTTTGTGCAAGGCCTTTTATAGACCTTGAGCTACTGCAAGACCTTCATTCATTCGTGTAAGTTCATCTTTAATATATTCATTTATGTAAACTTATGTAAATTTATTCAACTTTTAAATGTAAATTAATTCTTTTTTTTTCCCAGGCCCCCACCAGAGTGTCAGAGAGGCGATGTGGCCCTCCTGCCAAAAACTTTGGACACCCCTGATCTAGCCTTTTCAAACATTCAGGCTCCCTGCAGCCTGTCTGCACATGCTATAAGCTTCCATGCTTATAGCAACCTGGAAAAGCAACATTTTGCTGCAGTAAGCCTCTAAACCAGCGCTTCCCAACTTTTTAGCACCGGGACCTTCTTTTTAAAATGACGGTCCATCGCAACCCACATAGCTTTACTAGACAAAAAAGATACAGAAAATAACATGATTCATAATCATCAAGGTCCTGTGCGCTTGAGCAGTGGCATTGCTGGGGGCTTAGGGGTGTGTGGACCACACCAGTTGAAATGCAAGGGGAGCCTTCCAGCCACAAGGGCTGTCCCTCCATTCAGATTCCCGCTGCTGCAATTTTCTTCTGCAAACTGGGAAAGGGTGCTTGCATATTTAAAAATGTCAGAGACGTTCCACGACCCACCCAAAATCGGCTTGCAACCCACTGGTGGGTCCTGCCCCACAGTTTCTGAAACATTGCTGTAAACAGTGTTAATGGGTGCGCTCGGGGAGACCCCCCAATCTGTGGTTCCATGGACAACTGAAGCAGCAGATACCAGAGCCACAGATACGGGGGCAATGCCTGAGTCTGCTGCAGTCCCTGGCAACTCTAGGCAGGACTAGAAAAAACTAGCTGCTGCCAGTCAGTGTAAGAAATACTGACACAGACGGAGCAATCGTCTGACTCAGTCTGGCAGCTTTCTTTGTAGCTACTTGAAGGGAAAAAAACAACAAAAAACATTTCTCCTCCCTGGCTTTCTCCCCTGTTCCACTGAATTAGAACATCAGACCCTGCCAAAATCGCAGGAAACAAGCCTTCATTATGAGGTACGAGAAATCATTTTTATTCAGGGATGTGACATTTGGAAGGCTGCCACAGGCCAGTCATAATCTGCTATTGTTTCCCTGCAGCCTTGTGCTATTAATTTTTCTTTTTTAATGAACTGTCCAGTCTGTTTTAGCTAAGGGAACTATGACAGAGCGGAAGCCAAAATGGTTGATGCTCTGCCTGGGTAGATGCAAAAACAAAACAAAACAAAAATCCCCAAAAAACCAAATCTCCCCAAAGCGCTGCTAGAGTATAATTGAAAAGCTAGCATTACAAGAAAGGAACGAGTGCTGGCCAAAGTGTGCTGTCAGAAGTAAAGTGGGAAAATCTCCTTTCGGAAATGCATTCTTTTAGATTGCCTCAATCCAAAGTCGTGCATTTTCTTCTACACTGCTTTGGATGAATTAGTAAAATTGCTCATGCCAGGACATGCAGAGAACTGCCCTTCCTGGGGAGTGGTTTCAGCTCTAAGGCAATCATTTTTGGAGAGGAGGGATAGGTTCAGCCTCTGTTTCCCTTTGGGGAAAATGTGGGACGACGGAGGGGTCCATGAGGCTGACTCCGGAACAATTCAGATGGCAGTTGGGGCGGGGGGGAGAGAGAGGACACCAGTCACTTGCCTCTTGCCTGCCTTTACTACTCCATCTCCTCCCACCCAATGGATTTGGGGGGAGGGGGAAGAAAAAAAGAGAATGAAGTGGAAAAGAAAATGTGGAGGAAAGTCAAGGAGAGCAACAGACTCCCCTAAGCTCAATTCAGAACCTGAGTTCATTCCTCTGCATGTTCATCAATTACAAACATTTTTTGTAGAACACGTGAGCTCTACCTGAGCAGCAAATCACAGCAGGAACTTGGATTAAAAATAGATTTTGTTAAAAAGAAAATCCCCTGGGTTGGTTCAGATAATGCAACCTGGAGACCCTCCCCACCACATGATGTGATGTTCTGCAACATGTGTTGCACCCTCTCACAGTGCTCTATTCCTTAGCCTCCTAATCAATGGGGGATTGAACTCCTCCTCACATACTATTTGCATACTATGCCAAAGCAGTATTTCAATTGCAAAGGGAAGATTGGCCCAAGGCCATTGCCAGCTTTCAGCAGAAGATAAGACTGGTGTTGTTCTGAATAAATATTTATTGACCCAGCATAGTATTAATCTGTGGAACTCCTTGAAACAGAATGGGGTGATGGCACCTGGCCTAGATGCTTTTAAAACAGGATTGGACAGAGAAAAGCCCATCACAGGGTACATGATTGGATGCAACCTTTGGATTTTAGAGTAGCCCATCTCTGGATGCCAGTTGCAAAGGGGTGTTAACAGGATGCAGGTATGTTGTTATCTTATGGGCTCACAAAGGCATCTGGTCAGCCATTGGGACATATAGGAGGCTAGTTGAGATGGGTCCTTCATCTGATCTAGCAGGTCTCTTCTTAAGTTCATCTGGGGGGGGGGTAATTTGCTCTGTTGCTGGGAAGATGGGGAGGGAGATAGGATGTTAATATTTTAGTAACTAACTAAACAGCAAGACTTCTTGCAGATGGTAAAGTAGCCTTTCCCCCCAACACTCCTAAAGCACATTTTTTTATAGTGCAGAAGAGGCAGAGTGAGGCCAGCCAAATGTTTTGACATCATCAAAGGCTGCATGGCATCCATGCTACATGACTGAATGTACACAGATCTCTGCTAAACAGAGAAGGCTGACCACCTCTGCCTTTCTCTGAATGCATACTGGGCACTTTGGCACTCTCCCTCTGTCCTGGAAGCTGCTAAACCTTATCAATATGCAGAGAAGCACATTATTCAGCAATCTCAGCCACATTCTGGGCTCACTAATATTTCTGATTAGAAATTCATCTAAGCGTGCCTGAAAAATTGTCTAAATAATTAGTAAATTAATAGAGGCATAATAAGGTTCACCAAGGGAAATCAGCAGCATGGCTTTTGGGGTCTGTGAACATATATTTTCATGGCATTTGCCCTAGGATAGTTGCCATCTGTCCCCACATCGTGGTAGATGTGAATGTTGCTTATTCCCACCATCAACCTCCTAGCAGATTTTGCTCACTTTATCCATATAAATCAGTTCTAGAGTTGAGATAGGTGCACAACAGAGTGGTCAGTGGTCATCCTGGCTGGCCAAAGTTCCATTCCCACTGGATGGCCCACCTAACCATCTCTTTTCCCTCTCACACAATCGCAGAACCAGAGGACATCCACTAAAACTGAGAATTGGGAGAGTTAGGACAGATAAAAGAAAACATTTATTTACTCAGCGTGCAGTTAGTCTGTGGAACTCCTTGCCACAGGATGTGGTGACAGCATCTGGCCTGGATGCCTTTAAAAGGCATGTGATGGACAAATTTCTGGAGAAAAAGACCATCATAGGTTAGAAGCCATGATGTGTATGTGCAACCTCCTGGTTTGAGAAGTGGGTTACCTCAGACAAGAGATGGCACAAGAGAGGATGCAGGTCTTTTGTCTTGTGTGCTCCCTGAGGCATTTGGTAGGCCACTGTGAAATATAGGAAGCTGGCCTAGATGGGCCTTTGGCCTGATCCAGCGGCCAATCAGTAACAACGGATGGATGCATACCTAGGTAAAGGCAGTTGCGGCCAGGTACAGACATTCTGGAACTGGGTACAGCACAACATGTGCACAACCCTACAGGTGTTTGTCATTCAATCCCTCAGTGGCTATGGAGCCTTGAGAATGAACCATCCGGTAGAGAGGAACAGAAGGAACATTCTTTTCACCGCAAATGATGCCTTTCAACTGACTCAGTACTGATGGGCAAACTTTCCATTGGTTTGGATAATAGGCTTAGGTACTCCCCACCCCCAAGGGGGGGGAAAGCTCTACTTAGAAGACACGCAGCAACCAACCACTTCCCTCCCACTCACCCCCTTGAGAAAATACATTTCCTAAAAGCCACCTGGGCTTTTCCTCCTTGTATGTTCTTTCTCAGCAGAAAATTGATCTATAAATTCAATGACCAAAAATGATCAGAAAAGTCTCATAGAAGCAATTTTGATGAAATCCAAAACTTCAAGGGAAGATTAATTAAGCAAGAGAAGGTTCAAAGGTAGGGGAGAAATTCTTGTAAGAGTTCAAGGGAAATTGTCTTTACTGCATTTTTGCTGAAAGTGGCAAAAGCAGCATTGATAGCCCCCGGGGTCTCTTCCGGAGGGCTGGCTCCGTCTATTGCCATTTTCATTCCCAAAATACCCCTGGAATGATGCTACATCATGATTCTGAGAAGTACCCCTGGGGGCTGGGGATAAGAATAGGCCCTCAGTCTGGCTGTATTTGTTGTAAGAGGCGACTAAACAGCCACTGGGTAGATGGGACTCGTCAGCCTGGGAAGGCAGCTCATCTGAAAGAAGGAAAACTCTGATCCCAAACCTCCACTGCCTTGTGGCTACATCCAGTTATGGAAAAGGCTTCAGGAGTCAACCTCGAGGCAAAATCCGGAGCCGGAGTCCCTGAGGCAGTTCATGGCTGAACACAGTCACGTTCTGGCAACTCCTGCGACGCCGCTGGAACCAACCGTATTGGCCTCTGCCTTTGCATTGGACCATTTCAGCGACGTGGAGAGGGGGGATTTGCTGCATGGGTAACAGCCTATCCTCCATACCTACTTTACCCAGGCTTCGCGCACTGGAGAGGACACTCTGTTCCAGAACCACCATTCAGAGTGTGACACCATAGTCTTCCGAGACTGAAGGATGCCAACAAATTCTGAGAAGATGCACAGGGGAGTAATGAACATGAGCAGATCTTATTCCAAGATGGAGGCATAGTTGTGTGTCCTTGAGTGGGTTTGGACTCCTGGGAAGTGTCCCACCATACCACACCTGTTGACCCACCCCGATGAACTCCCGAAGCATATGGGCCCAATCCCAGTGAGCTTTTCCAGCATCTCTAGGACACAAAACTTTCGGTTGAAGCCATTCCTACATTCGACTGTCAATTATCCATAAGAAATCAAATGGTACCCGTGAAGGCATGAATCAGCCCTTCTATATGATTTCTAAATATTTTGCTTTCACAAAGGACAAATCATAACTAGCCCTGTTGGTTCGACTGAAAAAATCCCAAAGCCAATTCACAAGCCCCCATAAAAACTATGACCAGATTACTGCTTAGGGTTTATTTTGGTCCATCACCCACTTGGAGTACATGTGTCCTGTACCCCGCTCCCTCTTTCCCCCCCCCCCCAAAAAAAAAAGATGTCCATTTCCAACATTAGCAGAGCCAATCTACTGGGCAGAGGGAACCAGGAACAAACTTGAACATTTTGATCTGCATTTGACTTGCCTCGACAATCACTGTTGCGTTTAAATATTTCACTGCTCTTTTTGGATTTAGATATTGAAACAGGAAATTTACATTCCTGAGTGAGCACAGCAGGAACGAAATCATTTCAGACAAAAAAAAACGGGGGGAAAAAGAAACACCAAATGAAACACAGAATGTAAGTGCCATATGGTGAACCAGCTTTACAAGACAATCAACAAAAGTAGGGCTTGTTTTCTGTTCTTTGCAGGGAGGCAATTGAAATTCCTAACAGAGTGGACATCTCAAATCACCCAGTAGGGAGCCTTCTCTCAGAAATAATTAACGTGGTAACTTCAACTTCGTTTTCAGATTCAGAACATCTACGAAAATCCATGGAGTGCTGATCAAAACTAGATATGGTTCCACTCAGACTTTGATTTGGGGTCCTATCATTCCATATCCAAAGGACTAGTCCCCCTGCCCAATCAGAGATGGGAAAAGACCCCCACACACATCTCCTCTCGTTCCCTCTACACCAGGGTTGTTTCATACAGCAGGCCAAATACAGTAGCATTCCTGACACCTGCTGAGGGTGAGAAGTGATGTCACTAAGCAGGAAGTGATGTCATTAAGCAGGTGATGACCAGACATGAGCACTTTTTCTCACTTCAGAACTCATTAGTGGCAAATAACAGAAAAGAAAATATGCAAATCTTGATCATATATGGGAGATTATTTCAAGATATGGGAGAGCTCAATTATCGTGTGGGCCGCTCCTCAGCAGTGACATCTCAGTGCAGCTCAGCAGATGAGAGCAGCTGATGACGGCGCTGGGAGAGCTGGAGTACCAGGTGAAGAACTTCCAAGGAATGCGCCCAGCCCATGAGTCTTATGTTCAACACCCCTGCTCTAGACTTTACAAATTTGCCAAAGAAAATGCCCGAGGCAGCTCGGTTCAACAAGTAATAAAACTAGAAGTAAAAACAGCATCAATGGAAAGGCAAAAAGGTGGCCAACAGTATACCATTTATAGTCACAGGAAGCCAACAACCAAAATCATCACCCAAATTCAGGATAGGCAAACCCCGGCCCGGGGTTTCTCATAGTTCTCATGTGTATTATAAGTAAGCTCAGTAAATTTCATTCATATAAGTTCTGTCTCTAATATATTCATTTATGCAAATTTATTCAAATTTGAAATCTAAATTAATTCTTTTTTTCCCAGCCCCCGACATAGTGTCAGGGAGATGATGTGGCCCTCTTGCCATAATTTTTGCCCACTCCCGACCCAAATAGCTGAGAAAATAAAATATTTTGAAAAGCTCATCAAAAAGTTGAAAGGGAAGGGGTAGTTCTTAGATCCACTGGAAGGGAGTCCCATAGCTGTGGCACTATCATGGAGTAGGCTTGTACTGCTTCCCCCCAAACTTGAGACAGAGGTTCCACTTGCAGGAGGGAGCCCTCAAGTATTCTAAGAGGGTGGGATGGAATGTAAGGTGAGCTTCAGAAAACCTGATCCCAAGCCGTGAAGGGCTTTAATGGCCAACACAGTACCAATTCTACTCTTGTGTACTGTTGAATTTATCCCCTGCTAACTGGGTAAGAGGCACTTTTTCAAGTGGGTGCTCCTCTTTTATTTAGCAGGGGGAGAGTAATTGGCCCACCTCACCCCAGCACTGTCTGTTCTAGTGGCTGTCTGCTGGTATTCCTTTGCATCTTTTTAGATTGTGAGCCCTTTTGGGACAGGGAGCCATTAGATATTTGATTTTCTCTGTAAACCGCTTTGTGAACTTTTTGTTGAAAAGCGGTATATAAATACTGTTGTTGTTGTTGTTTTTCCCTTATGTGAGCATTGGTGGTGAACTGTTTAACACAGGGGCATGACCACTATATACAATGCGTCAATTGCCAGTATGGCATGTGATGGACTGTGGGAATGGAAACTGCCCAGTAACAATGTCAGGGAAATGTCAGGCTGCCCAGTAACAAACCATTACATTGAGCCCCAAATGGCACCTAAGGCCTGGCATATTAATGGCACATTGGGCACTACTACTGCTGCCAGTACTAATGGTTAGGAGTTGGCCTGGCCAGGGGGATCCTCTTTGGCCTTTAAGTGCTCCACCTGGTGTGACACCACCCCTGGCTGCCTGAAAAAGCCAAGAAAACCCAATTTAAATGAAATCATGGATGACGGATGTCAAAATCATGTGAATTCTCTCTGATTAAGTAGGGACCACTAGAATTATTGGAGATGCCTGCATTCACACCATACATAATTTCATGATGAATGCTCAAGTCCCCAAAGAAACCTGAAAAAATATTCTTCTCTTCCTTAGGTACCGACATTTCAAGGCTGTGCCCATGCTTCATTACCTCCCCTGCTGACTGAGATGGATTCTGTAATATCACTATGTCCCACCTTCTGATGTTTGGAGTGCTTCTAACTGGTAACCCTAAAATGGCATAAAATTCAGATAATTCCATAGATTTTTCTACCCAAATTACATGGGTGCCTGTGTTTAACCACCACTTTCTTTTGACTGACTCTTGACTCTCATTGCCGCTGACTATCTTAACCGGCAAATGAACGTTAGATACATTATCCCGTGCAAGAGATTTTTCAAAGGGCTGTTGCAAGGCACAGACGATTTAGCTGCCAGAAATGAAGATCATCAACACTCAAGGACATTTTGAGCAGAAATGAAGCAGCTGTCAAGCAGAACCTCGTTCCCTCTCTACAAAACAATACGAATGAGTCAGCTAAGCGTGGGGCTTTAATGTCATAGGCCCGCGCATGGATTGCGTGCATGGCACGTCAAGAAGGGACTGAACAGCTGACGCTGTTAAGATTAAAACCCATTTGGAGGCATGGTGTCTGTTACAGTCAATGTCACAAAGGTTGGGCATGTCTGAAAATGCAAATGCTCCTTTGTCAAACACATGCTTGACATGTTCTTTGAGATGAGATCTGCAGAGGTAGAACTAAGCAGCTCAAGATGGCAGTGGAACAAAATTGGCACAACAGAAAGGTCTGTAAATACCAGGTTGAAGGAACATCAGTTGGGGCAAATAGATAAGTCAACTAATAGATTGGGGCAAATAGATACGTCAACTAATCTATAATAAATAGATAAGTCAACTAATTACCAAATAGATAAGTCAGTTAGTATGGGACATCATAAATATGCTCAGATGTAAATTACCAGATGTGAATTTTTATAGAAAGGCCATAAAGGTTCAAAAGCACTATAGGAATATGAATAGGAAGGAGGATACCCTTAGCCTCAGTCATGCACAGAGCCCTGTACTTAAAACTGCCAGTATCTTAAGTTTCAGTGGAGATCAGAGAAAAGTGTTAGGTTATAATGACGTTATAATGGTCTCTGCACTAGGATGCAGGTCTCTTGTTACCTGGTGTGCTCCCTGGGGCATTTGGTGGGCCGCTGTAAGATACAGGAAGCTGGACTAGATGGGCCTATGGCCTGATGCAGTGGGGCTGTTCTTATGTTCTTAACTACAATTCCCAGGAAGCCTTGCAGGTCTCTTGTTATCTGGTGTGCGCCCTGGGGCATTTGGTGGGCCGCTGTGAGATACAGGAAGCTGGACTAGATGGGCCTATGGCCTGATCCAGTGGGGCTGTTCTTATGTTCTTATAAATGTGCATAAATGGGTAAGAATAAGCTGAACAAGTATCTTACCTTCATCCATTGGAAACTTGCTACCAGTTGATGTAGCATATTCCACCCATTTGAGCACATCAACGGCACCAGTGAAGATTGGAGTTCAGGCTGCTGTGTATCCAGTATCCCAACCCCTGTTGCAAACGACAAAAGAACAAAGAAAGTTCAGTTTAAATTTTTAAAAAATGATGGCACAGATGCAATAGAAGAAGGAATAAAGGGAAGCAAGCCTTTAAAGTTACCCCCTAGACCCTGAGGAGCCGATAGAGAAGGAAGAGCATCTGTATGCCAACATTAGAATGAACAAGTAACCGATACAGGTATATTATTGGAAAAGTGTTCCTGTAATTAAAGCGCTGGAGGCCATGTCAATATCCCACATGTGGTTCTTTTTGCCTTCAAGAAGAAACAGAATCTCATGAAAGACAATGTGCTCTGAGAACATTACCATGCGCAAGGAAGCTGTAACAAAAATAACAGCTCGAATCTCATCATTGGGAATCAGTAGCCAATTAAAAGATTCTGCTACTAGCCCCAGCATTTTGAAGTGTTGTGAGACGTCAGCTTTAAAAGAAAAAAATCAGGTATATTCCTCTGTATGTATTGATGACTTGTCTGGACCAGCAGGAGCCAGTATGGTGGAATGCCTAGAGCAGCCATTTTCAACCACTATGCCGTGGCACACTGGTGTGCCATGAGTGGTCCACAGGTGTGCCACAAGAATTTGGGGAAAGATAATTTATTAGTAGGGTCAATCGGGATGTGAGCCCGCCACTGGCAGCATGGTTTGCCTTGTCAATTGTCAAAAACCTGATGGTGTGCCTTGACAATTTGATGCCTTGTAAGTGTGCCACGAGATGAAAAAGGTTCAAAATCTCTGGCCTAGAGTGAGCCACTTGTTCTATGAAGAGCTGAGCTTAAATCCTGGCTCAGGATAATGTGAGACATTCCAACAAACATGGGCACATCTCGATCATGGGGAGAACTGGGGCACATCACTCAAGCCTAGAGGTCCAGCCTATTACCATCAGAGGAAAAAAGTGAAACTACAATAGTAGAACATACTCAAGGATAGTTACTGAAACATTTTTGCTAGCACTGAAGAAGCACATTTCTGAACAGAGAGCCATCAGTTAAGGCCAACCTCTAGAAAACACACACAAAATTAACTTACACAGAGATCTTGAACACTTGTTTGAGTGACAGGGAAGTGTGTACCTTAAATGAGTTGTTTCCACTGCAAAACAAATTGCACTAAGACATGATACCTGCAGTTGCAAGCATCTCTGAAGAGTGATAAAATGTTCATAATTTTTGAGACTTCTTTGTCATTCTTTGTGCATGCATACTTTTTTTCTTTTCTGGGGCACTGCATGTTAGTGTACCATGCTTTGGGAATTGTAGGGAGTGAATGGGTTAGGGAAAAACAGCATGTTCACAAGGGACTTTTTAAACTAATGGTTGGGCTGGCAAATTGCTTAAAAGGTCACATTTACATGATGGGCCTTGGGGCATACTTGACTTTTTCAGATTTTTTTGACATTCCTGGCCAAATTTGCTCAGTAAATCACAGCCCTTTTTTAAGTTCAAGTCAATTTCAGGAATCAACCACAGTTTATGGGGAGGAAATTCACACACACACAACTAACTTCTGAGCACCCACCACCAGTAGCTGCTGGTTTCATCTGGTAACTGAAGACCACGCAGACACAAAATGGTTCTGTGGTTCACCCCAAATCATCCTGATTTACATTTTAAGCAACAGCAAGCTATTCCGGGCAAAGAGACTCACTTCAGAATGCATCTTGACGTTACGAGCTTGGACAATTTCTGCAACGAGTCTCTTAGTCCTGAATCTGGGCAGCATCAATCCAGATAGCATTTATATAGCTTCATCCAGGTCACGTTATTATTATTATTATTATTATTATTATTATTATTATTAACAGTATTTATATACCACTTTTCAACTAAAAGTTCACAAAGCGGTTTACAGAGAAAAATCAAATAACTAAATGGCTCCCTGTCCCAAAAGGGCTCACAATCTAAAAAGATGCCAAGGAATACCAGCAGACAGCCACTAGAACAGACACTGCTGGGGTGAGGTGGGCCAGTTAGTCTCCCCCTGCTAAAAAAAGGAGCACCCACTTGAAAAAGTGCCTCTTACAGATTAGCAGGGGTTGAAGCAACACATGAAGCAACAGCAACTCTGGGTTTCCCACTTTGTGCTTATTTAAACACAATTTTATACAAGTTCTATAACTGCAGTAGCTTCCTCCAATGAACGATGGGAAGTGTAGTTTGGCAATGATGCTCAGAATTTTGTTTGAAAACACTAATCCCCATCATAGAACTACAGTTGTGTTTGTGTGAGTGTTTTTTAAACCTGCATGCTATTAAGTTGCTGCATGCTATTATGTAGTGATAACACTAAAAAATAGACTGCTAACCGGTGTGTGTGTATGTGTGTGTGTAAGTGAGAGAGATGACTATTATCAGAAATTCATTTATATTGGTTTATCTGGAGATTTGAAGTGCTGAAGTAGTATAAACCATATCTCATAAAAGCTCTCCCATTCACTATATCCGCTACTTATATGTAACTGAGAAGAGAGCCTGGACAGAATGACAAGCTCCCCAGATTTATCCTTCCAATACCTGTCAATTACAGTTGTTGCAATCCTCTGGCATGAGAGAATAGTTTTCAGACAAGCTTAAAATAAGTTTGTGAACTAGACTTGGAGAGAAGTTTCCTTTTCTCTGCATTTTTCACCATCCCATGATCAACACACGATCATTTCAACCAACTGGCTTTTTTCAGGACTCCTCAAAACATTGCTGGAGCCTTTTCCAAAAAGAAGAGCAAAAACAAACAATCTCATATGCATTTCACTGGATCTGAGATTTGGCTTCCTTCTGACATGATGTCTTGCTGTGATGTACAGCCAGTCCTCACTTAAAGTCGTTTTATTTAAAGTTTGTTTCATAATAAACCTGATGAGAGGGAAAGAAAAACCGATTTCTGGCCGGGGTCACTGTCTGTGTGGAGCTTGCACATTCTCCCCGTGTCCGTGTGGGTTCTCTCTGGCTGGAAAGCTCACGTTTACTTCAATGTTTAATATTTGGAGGATTTGGGGTCTTTATTTAGAAGTTTGGTGATATTTCTGTGACCAGAAAAATAAAAATGTAACCCTTGTTTGCATCTATCAATTAGCCTATGGTAAAATTGGTTTTGTTGTATGTTGTTTCGCTTAAAATTGCAATTTCCAAGAACAGGCAACAATTTTTGTTTGTTTGTTTGAGGACTTGCTGTATCCTGGTTTTCAGACTCAACCTTGACCTTCAGCATTGATCATTCCCAAAAATAAATCAAACCTAATCATTATGTTCCCCTCCCCCCCTCCCCGGAAAAGACAAACTCATGCATTTACCATGATAAAAATGATTAGTTTCTCTACTTAGTTTCTGATTAGTTTCTCCACAAGTTCTGTCTAGAAAAAAAAATGCTAGCTAGAAAACTTAGACCTACACACATTTTGTTATCATAAAAGTTAGATCTATTTTGGGGTATATTTGGGGTACGAAATTCAAAAAATTGCATTGGTTTTGCCTGATTGGCTCTAGTTTTTTGGGTATGGCATAGCCCTTTTATATGCTGATTCCAGCAGCTTCCTTGTGTGGAAGACATGGCTTCAGCATCCTCACAAGGAAGTTGCTTGAATCAGCATATAAAGTGGCTATGCTGTACCCAAAAAACTAGAGCCAATTGGAGCAAAACCGATGCCATGTTGGATTCAGCACCCCAAAAATATCCTAAATTCATTCAAACATCTTTGGAAACTAAAAAAGTCTTTCTTTCTCCAGCATGATGACTTTTTAAGAACCACCATTGGTGTCTCTAACACCATATTCTGGTTTAGCCTCTTTGCTTTCTCCATTGGCCGGAAGAAATACTTCCATTTATTCTGCTTTCCATGTGGTAGATTGAAGTTACACTAGCAGCATCCTAAATGTGAAGCAGCCTATCCTTTGCAGTTTCAGGGTGCAAATGTTCAAAGTCCAATTACACCCATCACTCAAATAGCCCTTCCATAAATCACGAATGAACGTTTCTTGCACTCCAAATGGATTTGACATTGTGATACTTTTGCCCCCAACTCATAACACAATTATCCATTTCTCTTGTAAAGTAAGCCATGTCTTAAGGAGCTGGTTTATACCAAGTGGCAAGCATAGAGATTTGGAAACGGTTGGTAGTTTAGATGCAAAAGGAGGTCAAACAAACCCATTGTCCCCCCATGGTAATTACTTCACAGTGCCTGATGTTAAATGGACAGTCCTGAGTCCCAAGAACCAGCTGAATTCTGCATTGTCCGTGCATGATAAAAAGATTAGAGGCTGAAAAGCAGAGGAACTGAATCTCACAGCTTTTGAGACAGCACTGTGAAAGGACCATTGTAACAGCCTCATAAATCCTCCGCTCCCTGGGCTCTTGACAACTAAAGCAATGGACAATTGAAATCTTGTGTTGAACAAAACATCCCTTGTCTGCCAAAAGGCTTATCTGCTTAATTTACAAATGTCTTTCATTGTCCCCAAATAATTCCCTATTAGAAAAACTATTATGAAGGAAACTAAATAAAAATTTGCAGCTCTGTGGTGTGCTTGCTGGATGAATGCATCAATAAAAAAAAAACAGCAAGGAGCTCCAAATATAGGAGGATTCTCCTTTTGGCTTCTATGTGACCCATTTATCTGTGCACCATATATATATATGTATTCATGCAGCATTTAATAGGAAGTTGCATTATATTGAGCTTGATAGCCTAAGTATAACCTGCAGCGCAATCCTCCGTGACCGCCACACTGGTCTAGCTCAGGCTGCCATGATGATAGCCAACGTAAAAGTGTCAGGAAGCACTTTGAGACATTCAAGTGGAAGCAGGCATCAACGTGAAGGCCTGCGTGGGTATGCAGTGGCCTCTTGCGCTGGTGGAAAAGACACCGGGTGCCAAGATGGTAAGCTCTGCACCAAGTGATGCAGAGGTGGGTTGGGGCAGGGAGGGTGGTGATGGTGGTGGAGAAGACAGACTGGGCCCAGGAGAGAGGCTAGGATGGCACCTGTGGCTGTTGGTGATCCCATCCCTCTTCCTGGGCCTGATTTTTTGATATAAGGCTGATACGACTTTTGCCAGCGATTTTGCTGGTGCAGAACCATGTGGCCCCATGACGGCTGCCAGAGCTTCCCCCGGGGCAAATGCCCCTTACCCCAAGGACAGCTCCAGCAGCCTCTCTTTCCACGCCAGACACAGCAAAGGTTGTTTTGGTACAGCTGCATCACAGCACAGAACATTGAGATTGGGCTGTTGGGCTAGCAAACCAACAGACTAATATTTCAGATGGGACTTTCCCAGCCTTATCTGGAGATGCCAGGGACAGAACTTTGCATCTTCTTCATGAGATGCAGGTTGTATGGCCCTACTCCCAAGAGAGCACATATTTCTCTATTTGTGTGTAGTGCCCAAATAGTATTAAGACAGACCACACTCACCCACAATGCAAGAGAAACATTTGCAAGATTTTGAAAGCCGTGTAGATCACGAGCCAATGAAAATGGGTTTAATAAACAACGGAGGATAATTCAGAGGTAGTGGCATAGCTAATGTTTAGCCTCCTGCCAAGCTTAAAATGATGTCCTAGAAATGACATCATGGCCAGGCTTTTAGAAAAGTAAAAAGGGGCAGAATCTGCCTCCTCCCCCCAGCAGCTCATAGCTCACTGCTGCCTCCCCCCCAGCCAGTGACATAGCTAAGTCATCTGCTACCAGAGGGGTCAAAGAAGATTTTGTAGTCCCCCCATTGCAAAACCAATTTTTATTAATTAAGTAGATAAATAAAAAGTGTGCCCTGTATTGGTTAGAGACACTGTGCTGAGGTGAAGGGGGACGGTTATTCTTCCCCTGCTAAATATAAGAGGAGCACCATTTGAAAAAGTGTCTCTTTATTCAGTTTGCAGGGGTTAACTGCATTATGATACATGGAAATGAGAGCTGACTCATATTAACACCTCATTGGTCCCCTGCTGAATCATAACAACACCTCATTGGCTCTCAGAACAGTCAGTCTCATTGGTCAGTTGAGTTAACAACTGCATTTTTGTGACATAATGCAGTTTTGTTTTTATCTTCTGGATATTTGGGTTCAACATAACTTTTGATAGAAAAGAGATATTTTGATGTGGTTTGTTTCAGTGCATTCTGCATTAAATCCCACATTGATTGATACATGATGGTATTATTTGAAAATACCATGCTTTTCACAATTTTGGCCACTAGTGTCAAGCTCAGGTTGTTGCCCTGCCCAAAACTTGTTGCTCAGTGCAACTGTTGCTCAAATGGCAGATGCGCTTCAATGTCAGTAAGTGTAAAGTCATGCACATTGGGGCAAAAAATCAAAATTTTAGATATAGGCTGATGGGTTCTGAGCTGTCTGTGACAGATCAGGAGAGAGATCTTGGGGTGGTGGTGGACAGGTCGATGAAAGTGTCGACCCAATGTGCGGCGGCAGTGAAGAAGGCCAATTCTATGCTTGGGATCATTAGGAAGGGTATTGAGAACAAAACGGCTAGTATTATAATGCCGTTGTACAAATCGATGGTAAGGCCACACCTGGAGTATTGTGTCCAGTTCTGGTCGCCGCATCTCAAAAAAGGCATAGTGGAAATGGAAAAGGTGCAAAAGAGAGCGACTAAGATGATTACGGGGCTGGGGCACCTTCCTTATGAGGAAAGGCTACGGCGTTTGGGCCTCTTCAACCTAGAAAAGAGATTCCTGAGGGGGGACATGATGGAGACATACAAAATTATGCAGGGGATGGACAGAGTGGATAGGGAGATGCTCTTTACACTCTCACATAATACCAGAACCAGGGGACATCCACTAAAATTGAGTGTTGGGCGGGTTAGGACAGACAAAAGAAAATATTTCTTTACTCAGCGTGTGGTCGGTCTGTGGAACTCCTTGCCACAGGATGTGATGCTGGCGTCTAGCCTAGAGAAGGCTATTTAAAAGGGAATTGGACAAGTTTCTGGAGGAAAAATCCATTATGGGGTACAAGCCATGATGTGTATGCGCAACCTCCTGATTTTAGAAATGGGTTATGTCAGAATGCCAGATGCAAGGGAGGGCACCATGATGCGGTCTCTTGTTATCTGGTGTGCTCCCTGGGGCATTTCGTGGGCCGCTGTGAGATACAGGAAGCTGGACTAGATGGGCCTGTGGCCTGATCCAGTGGGGCTGTTCTTATGTTCTTATCTGCTTTTAAATTATGTTTTTTACTTGTTTTAACCTTGTTTTGTAAGCCGCCTTGAGTCCCTTCGGGGAGAAAGGCAGAGTAAAAATAAAGTATAATAATAATAATAATAATAATAATAATAATAGCTACCCCCTGCACCCCCTTAGCTAAGCCACTGTTCAGAGGCCCCTGCATGTATGATATTTGTCTGATGAAGCATTTTTACTTTGTTGACATCCCCCACCATGATTTTTGTCATCCCCCCCGAAAATTTATAACTGCACCTGCAGTTCAGGAGGACGTTCAGTACAAAAAAAAAATACATTAGAGATGGGTTGTTCATTCAAGCAATCATGTCTCCAACTATATCACCAGGGATAATCCCACACCACACCCTTTTCTTTGGAAGCGTGGCGCAGATGGGTGGAGCCAGTATTTGTGTTTGGGGAGGGGGGACGCCATGAGCACTGCCAATTCCAGAGCCCAGGTCAACTAGGTGGGTAGACCTGGGCTCTGGGTTGAACTTGATGGCTTCTGTGGCCAAGGCTTCCTGAGTGGGTAGACCTGGGCTCCCACCTGGCCTTGGAGCCCAGGTCTACCGGCTGGGTAGACTTGGGCTTCCATTCCAGCCAATTTTGCCAAGCTGGTGTTCTCCTTGTGCCTGATTTTGCTCCGTAGCCCAGCGGGTGCCCTTGCCTGCTGGCAGACAGTTTGGGAGGCCAGGTCCCCATGGCCCCCCAACTGGATCCACCCTTGGGTGCAAATACTACAATTACAGGTGGGATAGCTTCCATCTGTTGTGGATGTTTAGGTAACACAGTGGGCAAATGCACCTCAGCCCAGCTCTGTCTTGCCATCCACACTCCCTTGAGGCCATTTTGTGCTGCCCTGCTATCTCTTGGGCTAGAGTCTCCCACAGCTCCTTTAGAAGGAAACAGGAAAGGTCTCCTTGGCAATACTGCCCAACATGCCTGGATCTCTGAAAAAGCTTCTTTCCATTTCTTTGTCTCCTTCTTTAGGTTGTTCCCCAAGCAGGTTATTTGCTTGGAATCCTGTAAGTGCTAAAAATATGGACAAAAAAAGGACATTCACAAACTACACCCCCATTTCTAGCTAAATCAGCCTCCTAAAATGAACAAACAAAAAAGGGTAGCTGGGGGACTAACAGAAAAGGCAGGGATCAGGATCCCTTTGGCCTCTCTTTAATTCAAGGCAAGGATTTTGAATCCTGCTCTGTCCTCTGTGTTGCTTCCTTGACTGTCTATGCCAAATCTAATCATGATTGTGTCCTAATACAATTCACTTTGCATCACCCAGTTATGCTTCCTACGTCCTAGCTTGTCTTCTGATGTAGCACAACTTATACAGCACACAATAACTCGTGTATCTCATTCAGTCTGAATTACTGGATAGTCCCCTGCCAAAGATTCTTCTTACTCACCATGACTTCAGTCCACCAGAACTCCAAGTTGTGGATGTAAGTCTGGAGGCATTGGCTTGCACATGGAAGCTCAGAGCTGGAAGGAACCCAGAGTTGGAAGGAACTCCCAACTTAACCCTCCCACTGCAATGAGTAAGGCACAGTGCTATTGGTTGTATGGCTTCCACCTGGCAGGACAAAGTTCCAAACAACACAGTCCTGGAACGTGCTGGAATCCCTAGCATGTATGCACTACTGAAACAGAGATGCCTGCGTTGGCTCAGCCATGTCGTGAGAATGGATGATGGCCGGATCCCAAAGGATCTCCTCTATGGAGAACTCGTGCAAGGAAAGCGCCCTACAGGTAGACCACAGCTGCGATACAAGGACATCTGCAAGAGGGATCTGAAGGCCTTAGGAGTGGACCTCAACAAGTGGGAAACCCTGGCCTCTGAGCGGCCTGCTTGGAGGCAGGCTGTGCAGCATGGCCTTTCCCAGTTTGAAGAGACACTTGGCCAACAGTCTGAGGCTAAGAGGCAAAGAAGGAAGGCCCATAGCCAGGGAGACAGACCAGGGACAGACTGCACTTGCTCCCGGTGTGGAAGGGATTGTCACTCCTGAATCAGCCTTTTCAGTCACACTAGATGCTGTTCCAGAACCACCTTTCAGAGCGCGATACCATAGTCTTTCGAGACTGAAGGTTGCCAACAACTATAAATGGTGATAAAAATGAGGCCTTAATGTTGCCAGTCTGGAGGTATCCAAACACCTGGGATATCTTGCTTTGGGCACATATCCCAAAGCTACCAATCTATGAAAAATGGGAGGAAAAAAAATCTGGTACCAGGGTCAAGTTCAGATGCGACTCAAAATGATGTGAGATAAACCTTTGGCCACCCCCATTCAGCAAAAAGGGGGGAAGCTAGAGATACAAGGTAATTTGGGCAAACTGGGAACTTTCTAAGTGTGACTTCCTTCCCTAGCCAGTATCACCATGTTATCCACACAAGTGAAATGCAAGAAACCACAGTAGGGAACAAAGTGAGTCAATTTCAAGGTTATCCATGTTCATGAGACAAAGAAGTCAGTTGGAAAAACAGGCTGGAAACTGAGGCAGGCAGAGGAAGGGAGTGATCAAGCGCTAATGTTTAAAAGGCAACAAATGTCATTTGCTACACACTAAGCACCCCAAAAGCATATGCAAATAAGACCCTTCTTAAGCAGGAAAAGAATTGGCCTTTCCAGCAGTATAATTTAGGCTGCAATCCTAACCACACTTTCCTGCGAGTAAGTCCCATTGAACAAAATAGGACTTACTTCTGAGTAGACCTGATTAGGATTGTGCCCTAAGCCAGTATACATATTCCAGAAATAAAACACAGTTCCCTTGCATTCCCCCCTTTTTCTCTTGAATTCCTTGTGTCAAATCTCAGACTGCAAAGCACCACAAGGCAAAGAATCATCCTCCCATAGTTTGTCAATCATCATGCAAGTTGATTACACTGCACAGACAATAACAGTTGCCATGTTTTTCACAGGGATTTGCATTGCAAAACAGGGCCATCTCCACACTTGGAAACCAGCCCTCCACAGGCCCCTTCTTATCTTACAAAAGCCTTACAAAAGTTGCTGTACTGCCATCAGGCAAAGGCTGTAATCACAGGAGTGGACTGAGAAATTAGCAGTGGGTGCTTCTGAAAGCCCTGGGCCCTCAGCGGTTGCCCAACCATGCCAGCCTCAAGCCCAGCTTAAATAATGCAGATCAGGTGTGCATTATTATGGGTCTGATTTACAATCAACTCATTGATTTCTTTCTATGGACACAGCCTAAGTTCAAAGCATTTCTTGCCCAAACCTACACGGGAACATTGGGTTGTCATGGCTCAGGGGTGCTCAATTCGATTTGAATTACCTTCAGATCAGCTTCTTAAGTTGCATCAATAACAAGTGTTCAGTGGGAGAATGGGCCATAGCTTAGTGATAGAGCACATGGTTTGCATGCTAAAAATCAAAAGGTTCAATCCCTGTATCTCTAGAGAAGAATGAGAAAGATCTTCTCTGTCCTGGAGCCAGCTAGACATCATCTGACTGATATATTGGTTCAAATAGACTGAATAAGACGATATGAGTTTCTCCTGATGCAGCTAATAAAAATGCATTTAGATCACGGATGTTGTTCATATTTCGGCTTGGTGCATTCCTTCCTGGAATTATCTCCACTGCCAGTGCATACGAGGTGACTGTATTACTAATGCCTTGAAGGCTCTCACCAAGGAAGGCTAATTTAAGAAGGAGCAGTCACATTTCGTACCCAGAAATGGATTTTAAAAAAGAGAGAACTGATTTCAATGTCTAATGAGCAAGCAACAGATAATGAAGCAAGTCTTCTGTTACAGCAGTCCCACAAGCATTACAGTCAGCAGCCAGAAAAACGCAGAACATTCACCCACATGGTCTCAAATCTTAATGAGGAATGGTTTCGTCTTCAGTTAATTTTTAAAATGCCATTTGTCACAATCATTTTCTGATATTTGGCCAGATCACCCCTCATAAGGCAGACTCTCAATTTCGAATGTCCTACAGATTGGACAAATTGTCTTGATTTATTATTACTATTATTCATAAGATTTTATAATATTGATTTCATGATGAATATAATTTTCAGAGCTTATGGTAGTAGAATGCTGTTCCCCCCGCCCCACTTCCATGCACATTTGAGGCTGCTCAGCCAGAAAGACAATATTTCAACTTGCATGAATCCATGAAAAGTGAAAGAAAAGGTGAACTCCTGGTATGATGAACTTGCAAATTCTTGAGAATGCAGAATCCACTATTTAACTTAAGCCGTTTCTTTTTCTTTGGTGCTTAGACAAGATCGGGGACTTTTTTTCAGGTTGGCAGACCTCCAACGAAGCCACCCGGATGCTTCCGAGCTTAGCGTTGGTACTAATTATTTTCAGTTTGGCTTGACCAAGTTGAAGAGACCCAAGTTGAAGCTCATGCATAATTGACTCATCCCCAGACTACTGATTTCCATGGTCAAGCCCGACCTGTGTCAATTTTAGGTTGGCCACGTGCCACTTATGTGAGGCTCTCATGCATTTCCAGCCGACCAAAAAGAGATCAGAGTTAACACCATCCAAGGAAGTCCTTCATCCACTGGGCTAAAAGGACATAGCAGTTTCATATGAGGGTGTGCTGAGTGAAGAACATGAATCTAACACAGGTTCTCTAAACTTTTTGGCTGAAGGGCCACATCAGATATCTGGTACAATGTCGAGGGCCAGAAAAAAAAAATTAAATACCTTAGAGATAGAAATTAGATGAATGAATGGGCTCAAATGTCCAGGATTTCTCCAAGCACCAACACAGCCCAAGAAGTAAAGCACACACTTAAATGGACCCCCATTCCCCCACCCCACAAGCACAACACTGGTTGTATTAGGTCAACTGGGCCAGAGGCTCTCAGGGGATCAGAGGCTGGCCGCAGGCCAGATAGAGGCTTGCCGCGGGCCGGATAGAGGCTTGCCGCGGGTCACATCTGGCCCCTGGGCTGGGGTTTGGAGACCCCTAATCTAGCACATTATTGGCTACACTGACTTGGCAGGTTCTCAGATGGCTCTAGCTGGAGAAACCAAGAACTGAACCTATGTCTGCATGCAAAGAAGGTCCTCTATCACTGAGGATTTTTAGCCCTCCTCATAACACCAGATCAAACCAACCTAACAGAGACAGGTGCATACAACATCTGTATGTTGTGAACAGGTTGTTATTCACTTCCATGTGCATATATAGCAGTATGCACAATTTGTGTTCTATATTTGACAGGTTTGGTCATTTTTCTTAGAAGAACAGAGACATTGAAACAAAACATATACCCATGTGTGGACACCTAAACATTGAATAAACATGTCTAGGTGTGTACGCATGGGAATACAGGTTCAGACTTGTTATACATGGATTTTTTATACACGGATTTGACTCAACACGAATGGCCCCTGCAAATAAGAAGGAATGTGCTGATCCCTGGAGGAGGGAAAAAATGCACCCCTTTAAAATCACAGTTTAAAAAACTGCTTTTTACTGTTGCAGAGAGACAGTCATTCAAGTGACTACAGGTATAACCTAAGTATCCACAGATTTTTCTGTCTCAAAGCTGATAAGAAGGGCCCTTTAAATTAAAGGAAAACAGACATTTAATAATGCCAGAGAGGGGAGCTGGCTGACAATCCATCAATCATTCTCTCTCCATGCACAGGGCAAACCGCTCCCTTCCCCCCCCCCCCCAGCATGTGAAGGAAGCTAATTGGCAATGACTATCACCTCCATTCTTTCCCCCTCACTCTGGCTCCTGGTGAAGGGAAAGATTGCTGCCTCCTAGTGAAGCCTAAGCTCCTGGAGAGAGACTGATGGCCTCTGTGTGCATTACAAAGATCAGCAAGGCTGTTTTTAAATCACCAGATCAAAGAGACTTTGTTTTTTAAACTGATTTACTATAGTGCGTTTTTTGCCATCCACGTGAGTTCTTGGAACGGAACCCTCACGAATAATGAGACTCAACCTGTATATTTTTTGTGTGAATTCAAGCATTACTTTGATGTTTGAATAATCCCCAAATATGGCAATGGCCATTAGCTTAGTAGTTTTTTGTTTTTTTTTAAGGATTAGACAAATTTGTTGAAGACAACTATTAGCATCTATGCACCACAATACTAAATAGGTATCAGATGCAGTGTACTTCTAGTATCAGAGTCCAAAAACAAACCACAGAGGAAGAGCATTGCACTTTCCTTCTTGTGAACTTTCAAAGGAATTGGGGTACCTGTTCCTGGAAACAAAACTGCTGGTCTAGATAGACCACTGATGAAATCAGAGGACTCTTTCAATGTCCTCACTTCTCTGATCATGTCAAGCTGCAAATTAATTTGACCCCAAAATGCAATAAATTCATACAGGGACCTCCTGAGTGTGCATCACTCATTGCGAGAGATAACATGAGCAACCACTCAAACTAAGCAAGGCAAAGACTGGAGATAAAATAATTGCAGGGTGTGATGCATTTTTGTGGCAATCCCAAAGAGAGGGAAAAATGTGTGCTTTTGGGGAGGCAGGGAAGAACTTTCCCAAAACATGTATACTGACAGGTACAGATGTGCTCTTTGGGACCTAGGAGTCAACCTATCACCATAGCATTGGTTGTTCAGAATTTAGCTATGTATATTTGCACATCTTTGTGCACACATCTTGGTGTGGGAAGGGAGTAAGCATTCCTCCTGTAGCTGGGGCTCCGCATTCAGGGGATGGGAACAGCATATGGCCATAAGGGACTCCTAAGCATTTGTTTACATCCCTACTGGGTCATGCTTATGAGGCCAGCAGTGAGAAGACTTATGGTAATGTCAGCATCAACAACAAAAAAGGTAAGCTGAACAGGACCTAGCGTTTAGCCGGGGGGGAAAGGTCATTTAGTCACCCTGAATGTTAAGCCTAAATCCAGATATTTTACTTTTTTTATTTTCTTTGCTCCTTTTTTTGTGGAACTAGCAGAAACTGCATTTAAGCAATTTTGCTGACCCTGTGGGAAAAAAAAAATTACACAACACTCTTCACAAATCATAATGACGGCTGGAGTATTTGGTCCGAAGGTGCTGCGTGAGCTGGACTGAAGCATGAAAAAGGACCATGAGATTCTTATACTGAATAACTTATTCAATAAGGCAGAGAGTTATATCATAGTTAGATCTGATCTGGTTCATTCTCCCCCCCCATGCGTGCGTGCGCGCACACACACACACACACACACACACACACACACTTTATCTATGTAGCATTACTGTAGACTCAATAACCAGCAGGCAGAACAAGTGACACAATCCCATTGACTATAATTGCATTTCAGGTGAAACAGAAAGTTGTCTCACCTGACATCTGTGGCATTAAATTTGTGACAGCCCATTCACACCCACAAGTCAACACATGGCATTGCTGCCTCTCTTATCACACTCATCATCTCAAATGTCACACTTTTCGAATGGAGTCCTTCCAACCAGTCCTTCACTTCCACCAATGCTTCAACCAGTCATTTACCTATAGAATGTGCATAATGCGTGGTTTTAAAAGGGGATTGGACATAGAGGACAGCTCTATCAATGGCTGCAAGACACAATGGCTATGTGCACCTCCAGGTTCAGCACCAGCGTTTTATTGAATAACAGCTGCAGGGAAGCAATGGACGGAGAGAAGTCTGTCACCTTCTCCTGCTTGGGGGCTTCTAATGGAAGCAGGTGGACCATATTGGGGAACAGGACATGGGAGTAGGTGGACATCTGTCATGATCCAGCAGGGCTCATCTTATGCACTCACAACACTGCCTCGGTCTGTCTAACCCAGTGTTGTGAGTTTTGACTGGCAATCTCTCCCTGATATCTCCAGGTCTTTCCCAGCACCTGAGCCACTTAAACAGCTGCAGGGGGTGGAGGTGCTTTCACTCTTTGCCCTCACCCTGCTCCTCACTCCAGTTTCAGTCTGCCATCTACTATTTTTATTCAAGCAAAATCCCTTTCACTGACTTTCAAAGGAAGGACTCTCCCTCTCCAATAAATAGCACATGGGAGTCTGATCAGTTTGGGAACCCTGCTGGGTAAAGGAGCTATAGTAAAACCCCTTCCCCATCATAGTTTTGTGCCATCTCACCACCATGTGCTTATTAAAAACAAGAAAAAAAGTCTATGCGACTGGGTTCCAAGAACATGTGATTTTATCCTTAGGGTCACAGTAAAAAATAAATGTTGTGTGATGTGGCCATAAGACGGTGCAAAATGGGAAAGGGGACATGGGAGATGTCCCCAGTCTGTAACAACCTGCTATAGGACTCTTACGGTTCATTCAATGGTCCAAGCTCATTAGTGTGTAACATTAGTGTGAAACCTAGTAACAACCTACCACTGTTTAACATTTTTTTTAAAGACCAGGAGAGGCTGTATCTGTCTCTCTGCTGTTTTATTACCTGTGCCCAAATGTATGTGTCCAAAATGTGATATCCAATCCCTTGCTTCCTGATGGAAAAACCTTCTATAAGGGCGTCACCATCATGTTTCACAGGAGGGACTTTTTAAATGGAGACTGCTTCAGATTCCCTGCAGCCCATTGTTCTTCTGCATCATTCTCCTTGAATGCTGATGCCTTCTGAAAAGCAAATCTTGGGAACAAAATCCTGGCTGGCAGGGGAGGCAGAGGGTTGTGGCATGCAAGCGACTGGTCTTTGCAATCAGTTACGGTAGATACCTCATCAAGAGCTAATCTAAGGATTCGGGGGTATTTTTGATAGGATTTGAAGCATGCTGTAGAATTTCGAATCAAGGCTGCCTTTAAAGTGTGCCTCTCGGGGCTGCTAGAGAAAAGAAGATTTATACTAGTTAATCCTCATCAAAATAAAATAAAGAATGAGCATCTCCAAATTGCTTTGAGCTAACAATACGCCCCAGCCGAAATTGATTCTAAGATGATCATTTTCGTTGATACATTTGTAATGAATCCATATTACGGCAGCGGGGCAAAGAAAACAAACAAAGCGATGAATAATAGAGAAACGAAAAAGATGGTCTGTGTTTGCCAGGCCACACTGGGTAAACAAAGAGTTTCTAAGGGATGTGTGCTGCAGTACACAAAGTTGACTTGGACCCTTTAAGGGGGGAGGCTGGGGAAAAGCAGCAATGACCCCCAGGATCGCACTACTGCAGGGGAAGGGGACTGTTTCTCTACTTACTTGCTGCTGGGGTCCGGGGGTACAGGGAGCCCCGTGGATTCCTCAGCAGGGCTCCCTGCAGCCTGTAGAACGTTAAAAAAAGATCGCAACAGATTTAGGGTCCAATCCTATCCAACTTTCCAGCACCAGTGCAGCCACAATGCAGCCCCGAGGTAAGGGAACAAATGTTGCCTTACTTAGAGGAGCCCTCTATGACTGCCTCCCCACCACAGGGTGCAGTGCATGGCTCATTGCACCGGTGCTGGTTGCACCGGTGCTGGAAAACTGGATAGGATTGGGCCCTTAGTGATCACAATCAGGAAGTGTGTTGCAATCGTTTTTTTAACATTCTACAAGCCGCAGAGAGCACTGCAGAGCGCTCTGTGAGACTCCCCATAGCCCCGTACCCCAGCAGCAAGTAAGTAACATCAAACATAGCCCCCTTTCCCCCGCAGCAGTGTGATCCTGGGGAATCGCTTTGCTGCTTTCCACCCCACCCCCGCTAAGACTTACCCTGGTTCTCAAACTCCCAGAACTCTTGAGAACAAGTGCCCCAAGATGTGTGTTTGTTTTTAATTGTCTGGGATGCTGTAGAATAGATCACTACAGAGGTGATTAGCTCGTGATTTTTTTGGTCAAGCATATGTTGGCAACAGGGCTGGCCTGCCCAGGAGGTGGACCGGTGTGGTCTACCCAACCGTCTCCACTTCTCTGTTTGCTTCTTGGTTTTGAAAATGACACTCTAGCACAGTGGTTCTCAAACTTTTTAGCACTGGGACCCACCTTTTAGAATGACAATCTGCCAGGACCCACAAGAAGTGGTGTCACGGTCACAAGTGGTATCATCAATTTAAGCTTCAAACCTAAGCCATGATCAGTCCAAAGTCCTATTAAATAGTGTGTTTGTGCAGTTACACAAGGACATCTTGTGTTTGTGCGATACAAGGACATCTGCAAGAGGAATCTGAAGGCCTTAGGAGTGGACCTCAACAAGTGGGAAACCCTGGCCTCTGAGCGGCCCGCTTGGAGGCAGGCTGTGCAGCATGGCCTTTCCCAGTTTGAAGAGACACTTGGCCAACAGTCTGAGGCTAAGAGGCAAAGAAGGAAGGCCCACAGCCAGGGAGACAGACCAGGGACAGGCTGCACTTGCTCCCGGTGTGGAAGGGATTGTCACTCCCGAATCGGCCTTTTCAGCCACACTAGACGCTGTTCCAGAACCACCTTTCAGAGCGCGATACCAGAGTCTTTCGAGACTGAAGGTTGCCAACAACTTGTGCAGTTATTTTGCATCGCTCATAATTCAAACATTCCAGCTCAGAAGTCAAAGCAAATGCAGTCTTGGATTCTTCTCCAACCACACAGCCCCGTGTGGTTTTCCAGCATGCCATGTTCCCCCTAGTGAGGGCAAAGCACCAGGCCTCTCTCCCCCAGCGGGAGTCCACCCTACTTGGCAGCTCTGTAGCCTGCATTTTCAAGCTCTGTATTTTCAGTGGTGGCTAAGCTAGGAGTTACACGACTCACCTAAAATTGGCTTGCAGTCTATCTAGTGGGTCCTGACCCATCGTTTGAGAAATGCTGCTCTAGCCCACCGTTCTCTTCTCCACACATCCTATTCTGCTCTATTTTTCACTTCCTTTTTGAACCAGGAAGCAGGAAGAAGGGAATCACTGCTGGGAAAGGGAGTG
Source organism: Tiliqua scincoides (assembly GCF_035046505.1). Lineage (NCBI taxonomy): Eukaryota > Metazoa > Chordata > Lepidosauria > Squamata > Scincidae > Tiliqua > Tiliqua scincoides. The sequence goes on from NC_089829.1 coordinate 43,307,775, forward strand.
ATATTTCATGTGCCACCCGGCCTTTGGACTCTTGTGCTGACTCCGGTTAGTGGAATTCAAACCCATGGGCTCAAGCGGGTCCCAGGTATGAATACCAAAGCAATTACATACCAGGGAGTTTCCAAGCAATTCCACCTTTGAGAAAATCTGCATCTACGAATAGATGTGTCTCCAAAGCATCTAGGGAATGTTCCCATTGAGCAATGGAGAGGAACAACTTCCTGCTGATACTGGTAAACTGTGGGAGGCAGTGGAGGGGTTTGTCTGGGGCCTCCAGCAACTATGTACTGGTACTATGGTACTATGCCACTGCAGATGAATGTGGGTGGGGGGAAAGAATGCTTGCTGAATCAAGCAACTTGATGGAAACTATTTTCAGGAAAGAACTGAAGTCAGCAGATGATAAGGGCACTACACTCAAGTGGATAAAGCAGTCTAGGCACCAGCAAATTAAAAATAACCCTTAAATTCTGAAAGAATTCCAGGGAGGATTTAGTCTCACACTTCCCATTGATTTTAATTTGAGTTCCTGAGAAGCTCAGTAAAGCTGATGTCTCCAGCGATCCTTTTAAAAGAGAGAGAATTGGCAGTTTAATAAGTCATGATTTCTAAATCATATCCTGACTCACCCTACCCTTAATGGTCACTTTAAGAGAGGAGGAGGAGAATGACCATGATTGAGGTTAGCAACTGTGACTGCTCCTAGCAGAAAATAATTTCTACATTTTTTTTTAATTCAAGAAGCAAAATTAGAACAGTGATAATTGAACAGTCATTCTATTAAAAGAAACAAAGACAAAACATGTGGGGAATCAATCCTTTTGGTCTCAATTCCCAGTGAGCATCAGGCTGCAATCCTATACATATTTACCTGGGAGTAAGCCCCATTGAACTCAGTGGAGTAGGCATGCATAGGGTTGCACTGTTATTTGGTTTTTTAATTCATTTATGTTCTTTTTATTTTTTGCTTTTTACACACTTTTTAATCCCATCATTCTGCAGAATATCCAAAGGATCATATTTATATATGATCAACCTTCTAAAGCAGTGGTTTCCAAACTGGTGGGTCGCGACCCATCAGCCAAGGAAGCACTTGTCTCTGCCCTCTTAAGAGGTGGGTTTGGGAATGGCAGCAACTCTGTCCTCAGGATTGCGCTGCTACCAGGGACAGAAAGAAGGGTTAACCTAACCCTGGCAGGACTAGCATTTGGGGTGGAGGTGTGAGTAGCCCCGCAGATGCCTCCTCAGGGCTCCCTTGCTTCTTGGTTTTGAAATCCTCAGAATGAGTAAAAATGGCACTCAGAAGAACCCACTTCCGGTTTTGTGATAAAAAACCAGAAGTGGGTTCTCATCGCTATTTTTACTCACTGACGCTTGGGGTACCCTGTGGTGGTGTCACACCTCCTGGAAGTAAGTAGGCACTGCCAGGGGTAAGTTAAAAAAAAGCCTTTGAGTAGACGTTTGGGAACCACTATTCTAAGAGATACACATTTAAGCTAAATTGCCAAACACACTTACCTGGAGTGAGTCCCTTTGAACTCAATGGGGTTTGAGTAGACATGCACAGGATTATATGGTTAGGGAATCAATCCTATCCAAATTTCTATGTGCTGCATCCTGTGGTGGGGGGCCATGAAGAAGCTCTCCTCAAAGTAAGGGAAATTTTGTTCCCTTACCTCAGGGCTGCATAGGCACTAGGAAGTTGGATAGGATTGGGCCTTGGAAAAGTCTGGAATATAGATTTTAGGCTACAATCCTACATACACGTACTTGAGAGGATACCCCATTGACTACAAAGATATTTACTTCTGAGTAAATATGTACAGGTATTCATCGTTAGTTTCTGACAAGCAATTCGTAGTCTGGGGTGTTTGTTTTTTTTCGGAAATTCAGTTAAATTTTTTTTTAAAAACCTGACACTATATAGGTTTTTTTTTTTCTTTCCTAGTCTAGTCAAGAGAAAAATAAAAGTTATGCATTAATACCAGAGCTACATGTTTGCTTAGGACTCTGTACTTCAGAATGACAGCTGCTTTGAAGGTAACACACATGCGTGCACACACACAAATATATATATATATATATATATATATATATATATATATATATATATACTTCATTTCCATATACTGCAGCCCTGGAGTGTCGCTTCTTTCTAAAATCATTTGAACAGACCACCTTATATGACCACTTATATAAGAATATGACTACTTATACACTCATTCAGAAGAGTGCAATTTCAAACAAATGGTTTGGAAATGAGTTACCGGCAGCAATCTTGCCGGAAATCCCCATAAAGATGTTACTTTATCTGAAAAGTTACGAGGCTCCATAAATGTAATAGCAGGACTCAAGACTGTTTTGTGGAGATTAACCAGTAAATACTTTTCACGTGTTTATAGACGCATGTGTCAGTAAGCGTCTTCCAAGGAAGGGGGAAAAGAAAGGGTAACTCACTTCCAGAGACCCATGTCAAGGTTTCATATAACTGTATGGCCTAATAAGAAGCAATGCAGGTTGCTTGATGAAGTTATTGTCCATGCTATAGCTTCTTTTGCCTCCATATTGAAATTCAGGTTATTCTGAACCATCTCCAAATGGCCCCATGCACATACATGCATCTTTGTTCTCTTCACTTCTGATTATGTTTCTCTAATCACATGGGGGAGTCAAAACAATCATCCCAGTTAGGTACGCTAACTGGGAAGTGAAAAAAGGGGTCAGGGTTGTTGGCAGTCTCGAAAGACCATGGTATCGCGCTCTGAAAGGTGGTTCTCGAACAGTGTCTAGTGTGGCTGAAAAGGCCAATTCGGGAGTGACAATCCCTTCCACACCGGGAGCAAGTGCAGTCTGTCCCTGGTCTGTCTCCCTGGCTATGGGCCTTCCTTCTTTGCCTCTTTGCCTCAGACTGTTGGCCAAGTGTCTCTTCAAACTGGGAAAGGCCATGCTGAACAGCCTGCCTCCAAGCGGGCCGCTCAGAGGCCAGGGTTTCCCACCTGTTGAGGTCCACTCCTAAGGCCTTCAGATCCCTCTTGCAGATGTCCTTGTATCGCAGCTGTGGTCTACCTGTAAGGTGCTTTCCTTGCATGAGTTCTCCATAGAAGAGATCCTTTGGGATCCGACCATCATCCATTCTCACGACATGACCGAGCCAGCGCAGGCATCTCTGTTTCAGCAGTGCATACATGCTAGGGATTCCAGCACGTTCCAGGACTGTGTTGTTTGGAACTTTGTCCTGCCAGGTCATGCTGAGGATGCGTCGGAGGCAGCGCATATGGAAAGCGTTCAGTTTCCTCTATTAGCATGTATGTCTGCCATTGGAGAGGGATGGTTTAGAGCATAAAGTACCACTCACTGGGAAGGAAGAACAGCTGAACCTCGGTATCCACAGGGGATCTGTTCAATGACACCACACGGATACTGAAATCCAGGGATACTTGCATCTGCAAGGGGCCAGGGACTGGTGCCACTAGTACTCACCTGGGAGGCCACACAGGACCTTCTGAAGGTCATGCCAGCCTCCCAGCCTCCTCAGAAAGCCTCCTGCATATGACCAGAAGCCACTTCCAGTCATGTCTAAGAAATGTTCTAATGTGAGGGGAAGGCCTGTGGAGTGGGCCGCGGCCCTTCCCCAGCCTCAGAAGGCCTCCTGGATGCAACTGGAAGCCACTTTCAGTTCACATTCATGACTTCTGGTGGTGTAGGAGAGCCAGGGTGGTGTAGTGGTTTGGGAGGTGGACTTAGACCTGGAAGATTCAGGTTCGAATCCCCCCCTCAGCCATGAAGCTTCCTGGGTGACCTTGGGCCAGTCACTTTCCCTCAGCCTCACCTACCTCACAGGGTTGTTGTGAGGACAAAAGGAGGGGAGCAGCTGTGTATACTGCCCTGAGCTCTTTGGAGGAATGGCAGTATTAAAATGTAAATAAATAAATAAATCTAGGAGGTGTTCTGAGGCTGGGGAAGTCTTGTGGCCCATTCCATAGGCCTTCCCTAGCCTCGGAACACCTCCCGAACATGACCAGATGTGACTTCTGGTCATGTCTCGGAGGCTGTCTGAGTTGTGGGTTTAGTATTCACAGATGCTCAAATCCATCAACACCAAGCCCATGTCTAAGGAGGGTCCAATGCGTTTTCTTCCTAAACATTTAAATGGAGCTGATGCTAAAATATCTGTTGAAGCTAAAATACCTTTCAGAATTAGCATCCTGAACACTGGAAAGCATTCTAAAACCAGAGTTTCACACAGACAAACAGGATTCAGAAAAGGTGTAGACATGTCTTCATCTTATGAAAGACAATCCCCTGGATCCATATGTTCAGGAAATGCCACACTGTTGATATTCAGCTCTTTAACTTTTGGTCACTGCAGCATACGTAATGAATTATAAGGGAACAGGGATTTTGGCAAGAATTGGCATTAAGAATTTCATAAAGGATGGAATCAGATCCTTAGACCATCCAGCTTAGCCGTGATTGCGCCAACTCCCCAGAGTTTCAGAAAAAGGGCTTTCTCAGCTCTAACCAGGGAATGGACCCCAAACCATTCTTCATTCAAAGTGTGTGTTATGCCACCAAGCTAAACGTTGCCAGCCTTTAGAGTGAACACTGATCTCATATGACTACTGAAAGCAATCCTGGAGAATTTAACAGGGGTTCCAGGAATGCCCAAGTTTCCATTATACTGAGGGGAAAAAAATCAAGAATAACTTCAGTGAGAGAGAATAGTCTCTCTTCCTCTCCCTGGGAAGACACAGTCTGCATATGTAAAACACATAAGGCAAAGACCAAACTAAGCTCTTTTTTTCTCATTAGTTTTAATGGGAGTGATTTAAGGGCATAAGGACTTAAGAGCCCTGCTGGATCAGGCCATCTAGTCCAACTGTCTGTATCACACAGTGGCCCACCAGATACCTCTGGTAGCACTCAAGACAACAAGAACTCCATCTGCTGTTGCCACTCCCTTGCACCTGGCATTCAAAGATAACTTACTTCTAAAACCAGGAAGTGGTGAATACCCATCATGGTCTATAATCTGTGACGGACTTTTCCTCCATCAATCTGTCCAATCCCTTTCTCAAGGCATCTAGGACAGGTGCCGTTGCTACATCTTGTGGCAAGGAGTTCCACAGTTTAATCACATGCTGGGTAAAGAAATATTTCCTTTTGTCTGTTCTAGCTCTCCCGATACTCAGTTTGGTGTTGGGAGAGTAAAAGCGCTTGCTCAGTCACTGAAATCAGTGGAAATTAAGAATCCATTCCTTATGGGTTGGGCCCCGTTATCGTGCAAGCGCATTGTTCCTCGAGACCCAAAATAGCAACAAGGTATTCATATGTACCAACAAAACAAATCAAAGCCTTTAACTCAGCGTTCTCTAGCATGCAAGTTCTCCTGTGGTTCATTATCTTGCATGGATCGGAAATGGGATGCTTTGATCCCCGTACAAGATATTGAATCGGTACAAACGACAGGTGTTCTTTCCTTTTGCTTTGAAACTTCTTTCTGTATAATTATTTAATTGCAACAGATTCTGCGCTTTTGTTCAATATTCCAAGATCAAGCTGGAGTTCGGAGCAAGAAATTTTGTTCAACGTAACCATAGACCATATTTCGCTTGTTTGCAGAGAAGTGCTGAATACAAAACATCTTGTACAGTCTACATGATAGCTGCTCTTGAAACTGATGCTTCCTAGGAAGAAAAGAGATTTTCCCCCAGATAGGAAAGAAGCCTACCAATGTACACCATCAGATTTTCTTTTCTGCTTCAACACACATTAGCCTGTTATTTCAATTTACTACACATTATCCTATTTTAGCCTCACAACAACCCTGTGGGGTAGGATAGATGGTAATGAGCCCAAGCTCACCCTGTGAGCTTCATGGCTGGGTGGGGGTTTGAACCTGAACCTCTCTTATGAGTGACTTCACACATCGGAGGCAGGGCACAAAATCCAAGATGTCTAAGCGAGGACGTGGTGGTTCATCCGGTGCAGAATTCCACATCTCCCTTGGTCTCCCTGTGGGAGCAGTTATCAACTGTGCAGATAATACAGGGGCCAAAAATCTGTACATCATCTCCGTGAAAGGGATTAAGGGGCGCCTGAACAGACTGCCAGCTGCTGGTGTTGGAGACATGGTAATGGCTACCGTCAAGAAAGGCAAACCAGAACTCAGGAAAAAAGTGCATCCAGCGGTGGTGAATCGTCAACGGAAATCGTACAGGAGAAAGGACGGGGTGTTTTTGTACTTCGAAGATAACGCGGGGGTGATAGTACCCATCACACTGGCCCACTGTCACCATAGTCTCGCTCAGATTTGAAAAGAAGAAAGGAGGCAGAGAGGAAGAGGAAATGGAAGAGATGAGAGCATCTTCTCCTTCAGTTCCTCTTCTCCTCTTTTTCAGCCTCCTTTACAAATGCAAGTAAATTAGAAACATTTGGCATGTGGGACTGGCACTCCCAGAGCAAAGTGGTAGCAGAGGGCCAGATGGGGCAGACATGTGCTTTTCTGCCATCCCCACCTGGATCACCCAACACCTGGGGCAACTTTCTCAGTTGACCTCATTATGAAGCCAATCCTTGTATGCCTACTCTTTGACCAACTAGCATCCACTACACAACACTGGCTCTCGCTCTCTCAATTCAATCCTCTCAATATCAATTCGCGTCACTGGGATAATTAAAGTTCTTCTGGTTTTCTGAAGAAAGAGAGAGCTGATCTATAGTCCTATTGGGTTTTGGTGCTGGTCAAGTGAGCTTATGGCAGTTGTGAAAGATACTCAGAGAGCACATGGAGTCGCTTATTGCCAGAGTGGTGGCATGAAAGCTGGAGGCTTACAGCACATGCTGGAAGATCCCTCCTGGACCCACCGAGACAGGTAGGTAGGCGGGGGAGGCAGGATGACGTTGCGGGAGGCAGAACATGAGTGGGCATAACAAAGCAGTGACAGGGGGTATAAAGGTGGAATGGAGAAGCAACAGGGTGGGGGTGGGTTTGGCAACAGTGGCTGCTACCAGTTCTACCCCTGACCCAGTCCCACAGCCGCCAGTGGGTGGGGGAGGCTAGTACAAATTACCAGGGTCCAACTACGTTGCAAATTTTCTTACACATCAATACAAATCCCAGGTAAAGATTCTTAGCCAGTCTATACTTGCAGGGGGGCAAATTTTTTTTTACTAGGGCTTGAACTCGCTCATAAGAACATAAGAACAGCCCCACTAGATCAGGCCTTAGGCCCATCTAGTCCAGCTTTCTGTATCTCACAGCCGCCCACCAGATGTCCCAGGGAGCACACCAGATAACAACAGACCTCATCCTGGTGCCCTCCCTTACATCTGGCCTTCTGACATAGCCCATAGCTATGTCATAGCTCCCAGAAGCTCTGCTCTTTACAGACATCCTGTCCCCTCCTAGATCCAAAAGAAGCTCTTTGTGCTTTCTTTCAAAGCTCTCCAACCTCTAAAATAAAATTCAAGCCTGTTCAAAACATAAAGGAGATCATTCAAACATCACAAACAAGACTGACAGCGGAAGTCAAGAAATCACGGAAACAAAAACCAAACCAAAATCCAGTAGAGCAGTGGTTCTCAAACCGTGGGTCGGGACCCACTTGGTGGGTTGCGATCCAATTTCTGGTGGGTCGCAAGAAGCTGGCGGCAGCCATCTTGGAAGGTGGCATAAGACCTCGGCGGCGCCATTTTGGAAGTGGGCAAAGCTTGGGCGTCACCATCTTAAGCTTCCCGGCATTGAGACGTAACTAAGAGCGGCTTGCACATGTGCAAAGAAAGCAGTGTGCCGCTTTCCCCCAAAAAGCGCAGTGCTGCTGCCTTCCAGCTGGACCTCCCTCTGCACTTGCAGGCTTCCCTCAGGGGGCCAATCATGGAGTGCAGGTTTGGATTGCAGGCAAAGGAGGACCAGGAGAGAAGTGGACGAGCCAGCCAGGCTTCTCCCCACCAACCGTTGTCAGCTGGGCTGCCTTGATGGGATGGGCTGCCTCGGGGTTGCAAGACAGAGTAGCTCCTCCCCTGCAACTGGACTGGACTGGAGAGTGTAGGCGGAGATCCTTTCCTGCCCTGGCTAGCACGTCCTCTATATCTTTGCTGGGGTGAGGGGGGATCCCTGGTTGCCTGGCTGCTAAGAGAGCAACTGGGGGGGGAGGAAGGGCAAGACTGGCATGTGGGGGGGAGCACCCAGGGAGAGTGCTGCTCCCCCAGACGCTTCTCTGATGTGCACCCTTCCCCTCTACCTACTTCTCTCTTAGGCTGCAATTCTGTCTACTCTTACCTGGGAGTAAGTCCCCTTGCCAATAATGGGAGTCAATTCTGAGCAGATGTGCTTAGGCTTGGGGGAGATGAGGGGAAGCGTCCCTGCTTATCTTCCCTCTGAGGAGGAGACTACTGTTTTTATTTCCAAAAGCTCAAGCTACTTCTTGTATTGAGGTGCATGAGGAGGGTGCGCTTGTTTCTGGCTAATGCTGTGCACAGTATCAATAGCCACATCAATGTTTGTTAGTTTCAAGCACAATACAAGAAGTAGCTTGAGATTTTGTAAATAAAGACAGAAATAAAAACGGAAGTAAATAAAGACACAAATATTTTGTTCCAGATGTTTTATTTTTTTGCTTGATAGCAATGGTGGCGAGGGCAGGGAGAATTGGAAGAAGCTTCTGAACTGGAATACTGTCTCTTGTCATTTACAGTTTGAGTTTCTAGGCAAGAACTTTCTGCTTGATGACATCACTTCTGGCTCTGACATCACATGGATGGGCCGCCCTTGCTCTGGGACACGGCGGCCAAAAGGAAGCACCTGAAAAGGGTTTTGCTGCTCCATGACACTTTAAACAACAGTGGTAGTAAAAGAAGCAAGAGCCCAAAGGTCAGATTTTGTAATATGTAATATTATTACACGGAAATACTAACTACATTGTCCAAAGGCACTATCCATCAGCACTGATTTCATTCAGAACCTCCAACAAGCAAGAGCTAATCCAACAACATACCACAGAATTCCCAACAAAATCCCTTTCTGGTTCCACTAACTGATAAAAATGGATATTCACCATTTTCAATTCCCCTCTGGAATGAAACAGAGGGGCCTTCACATGTCAGTCCATCCACACTTCTGCTAGGGAAAAACTGAACTAATAAAACATGGACAAGATTTCTCCAAGTTCTGTACGACCCAAGGATTATCCAACATCTAGCTAGCTTAAAATATCCAGGATCAAGGTGTACTCTGGGATGCCTCAGGGAGCACTCAGGACAACAAGACACCTGTGTCCTGTTCTCACCTCCTTGCACTTGTCGTTCAGAGACAGCCTACTTCTAAGACCAAGAAATTGCACATACCCATCATGGCTTGTAACCTGTGATGTACTTTTCCGCCACAAAACTGTCCAATCCCCTTTTCAAGGCATCCAGGCTAGGTGCCAACACTCAACCTCATTTGTTTCCTTCTCGATTACTACTATTTTGCTACTTCTTTTTCAACTTCTCAAGTAGTACAACTGACTGAGCAGAAGCAGGGCAGTGAACAGAAGAACACAGGCTTAATCCACAGTAATAAAACAGTTTTAAAGACAGCCGGCAAGCAGAAGAGAAGCAGCAGCCCTGTCACGTCTGATTGTTCTTGGTGGACGCGGAGGGCCCGAGACATAATAATTGCCTGAAATCTTTCATCTGTGTGTCAAATACAGATCAGAGAAACTAGTGTATAATCAAGACGTTTGCTCCTCTGTTTGAACTATTTGCTGTGAGTTCTTCACTATAAAATCCTGACTCTAAAAGTACACAGAATAAGAAACCACAGACTCCTCAAGAAAGAACCCAAAGAACCCATTTGACTTAGTGTTTCTATGACTGAATTCCCAGCAAATCTGTGCTTCTGGTACATGGCTGGCAACCTTCAGTCTCGAAAGACTATGGTAGAAGCCTACAGCACCTGGTATTCCCAGGCGGTCTCCCATCCAAGAGATGGGATGTAAGCCCCATCTAGGACTAGATGGGCCTATGGCCTGATCCAGTGGGGCTGTTCTTATGTTCTTATGTTCTTATGTTCTTATGATAAAGAAAGAAATGGGAGTTTGTTGGGGGATGTAAGCCCCCGCCGGCAGTGCAGTGTGCCCTGTCAATTGTCAAAAAACCGATGGTGTGCCTTGACTATTTTAGCACTTTGTCAGTGTGCCATGAGATGAAACAAGTTGAAAATCACTGGACTATAGTAGCGAATTGTCTGTCCCAAACAGCCAATTCATTATTACAGACAGTGGCCCTAGAAATAGAGCCGCAGAACCCGGAAGAGTCTCACGGAAGCCCAAAGCAACATCCCAAGAGGGAAAGACCACAGATCAGAAAGACAGAGATTATATTTATAATACCTTAGTATTATAAGGTATTATAATGTCCCATAGGACCTCTTATCAAGGAGTCTTTGAAGCTCTTTGTCTTCAGAAGATGAGATCTTGGTAACTTCTGTTCTTTGACAAACCTACTTTGAAGCTTCAGTACAGAGTTGTGCTTTATCAGGAGAAAGGCTTTGTAAGTTTCTCAGTATACATGGGAAAAAAAAAAATCATGCCCGAGGATTCGCTCAGGTTTTCGTAATTACACAGCATATAATGGAAAATGTTGGAGAAGCTTTATCTTGATCACTCAGCAATAGACGTTCTTCTGACATTTCCTCGGGTTTAATACCTCTTTAATATTCCTGCATAAATAATTCAAATCTTCTTCATTAACCTTCCTGGCAGCTGCCACAGCCGAGATCCTCCAGAGGCTGCAAGTGTTTCCCTTCCTCAGAAGATGAGCATTTGATCAGAGCTTCTTGCCTTCCCCTCCCCCTTTGGAAACTGTTTGCAGGTGGAAAGGCTGAGGGCCATTTCTTGAAAAGTATTTGCAAGGCTACCTCGATGGACAGCCAGGGTAAGTTGGTTGGGGTTAGGCTCAGAGAAGGTGGACACTTTCAAGCAAAAAGCACACAGGTTGTCATTTATTAATCTAAGATTGCCAGTTTACTCCAAACAACTGTTTTGCCTTAGGTTCTTTCCAATGCATTGGGGGGGGGGGTGACACCTCTACTCACCAAAATGTTTTAAATTTTGATATTTTTGAATAATGCCATCATGTTATATATCAATCGATGCGTAGTTTTATGTAGAATGCAATGAAACAAATTGCATTGAAATATCTCTATTCTATCAAAAGTTACAGCCAAAAAACCAGTGGGGTGGGACAATAATACATCACCACTGCCTAGGGTGTTGTTCTGTTCACTGCATGGGAGGAGGTCCATCATGGGGTGACACGCTGGCCTCCCGCACGATACAACCCTAGTGATCACTAGGGTGATACAAACCCTAGTGATGCCCCTGGAGTTACAAACTCACTTTCTCTTGTTTGGGAGCAGAGGTTCCTAGAGGGTTTGCCTTTGGTGGGCCACTGTGAGATGCAGGAAGCTGGACTAGATGGGCCTTGGGCCTGATCCAGCGGGGCTCTTCTTATGTTCTTTGGGGTCAGAATCACAGTAGAGGGGCCACCACAGAGGAGGCTCTAGTGCAGCCATTTTCAACCACTGTGCCATGACACACTGGTGTGCCGTGAATGGTCCCCAAGTGTGCCATGGGAGTTTGGTGGAGGGTCATTTATTAATAGGACCATTGGGGGATATAAGCCCCTACCAACAGCATAGTGTGCCTTGTCAATTGTCCAAAAACTGATGGTGTGCCTTGACAATTTTAGTACCCTGTCAGTGTGCCATAAGACAAAAAAGATTGAAAATCACTGCTCGAGTGCATACCATAATAGATATTCTTACTGGTCATTACAGTCATCCTCTCAGTACTATAAAACATAGGGTGAATTGATGGAATTTAAGATCTTCTATAGGGGCTGTGCTTTAGTTATGGGGCAGGCTTCGGGGGGGCAGCCACACCCCAAGATATACAAGGGACATGTTGCAGAATGGCACTTGGTATGCTTGTAACCTCTGCCTATGGAACAATGAAGAACAACAAAAATCTATGAACTGTTGCAGGCTGGAGTTTGCACACTAATCTGTGAAGCACCAAGATGCAAAGAAATTTCATCCACAACGTGAGATCGGTTTTCAAAGCCATTTGAAACTACATCCCAAAGCCTCCCATTTCAATGTTTGGCACTAGGAACTGGGCATGCTGGTGAACAGAGTAGTCAATTTTTTTTCTCTCCAAGGAACACAATTTTTCCAAGCTGTCACACTTCTTGTTTTTTACTCCTGTTCTTCGTTTGTTCCCGACTGCTAAACTTGATCTCACACTGCCACGTTGCCAATCACTTTGGGCGACATGCTGATGACAGCCGAGGATGAATGAAAGCCCCTCGAAGTGAGGACAAGTGAGGGCAAAGGAAGTGAGCTCTGCAGAAAGAAGGCTAAGAAAAACAATTGCAAAGGCAGATGCAAAACATCCAAAGGTGAGGTGTGCTTCAACAGCCCTCCCCGAAATGTTCCTAACCATTATTTCAATCCTTATTTTCCATTATTCAGTTCTGTGGTTCTTTCATCCTTAGCTTATCTGCCCCGATTCAGTGCTTTCCACAGTGATGAAAGCAAGCCATAGCAACCAAGTAGGGCTCTAATATTGCTTCACTCAAAATGAGTATCCTTGACTGTGCAGGGATTTTCTAAATATGGTCGTCCCCCCCCCCCAATTTGTTTTTGAAATTAACTGCTGTCACAAAACAGATTGGGTGCAAATTTCACATTGCTTTATGACCTGCATCCACTGAAGCACAGCAAATCCAAGAGATAATTATCTTCTGAGCCCCGAGTCGGTGCAGTGAGAATAAAAAGGGGGGAGTAGAAAACAGTCCCCCGATGCCAACACTGTTAGCTGCTCCTGCCGTTGCTTGTTCCGAGAACACAAAACAATCCCCCTGTCTCTACCGCTAGACTGAGAGGACAGAACATGCCTTGTTCAACAATGACCATTTATATGAAATTTAATTGTGCTGGGAAAACTGTACTGTACTATATATGAATTGTCTTAGAAGGATGCTGCAGAGCTTATGGTAACTACATGGCATTTCATTCTTTCATCTGGGATAGGCAGTGCCACATCCCTGATCTTCCTCCAATTTAAAAGCAACAGCTCCCCAAAAATCTATTAACCCATTTCTGCCCAGCCCACAGGTGTACACATTTGGTCCCTGTCGCATATATGCAACTTTGGACAGAAATGGCTTAAAGGTTGAAAATTGGTGCGTTTCTTGAACTGAAACAGAAGAAAGAATCAATGGGAGTGCTCTTTACACTCTCACATAATACCAGAACCAGGGGACATCCACTAAAATTGAGTGTTGGGCGGGTTAGGACAGACAAAAGAAAATATTTCTTTACTCAGCGCGTGGTCGGTCTGTGGAACTCCTTGCCACAGGATGTGGTGCTGGCGTCTAGCCTAGACGCCTTTAAAAGGGGATTGGACGAGTTTCTGGAGGAAAAATCCATTATGGGGTACAAGCCATGATGTGTATGCGCAACCTCCTGATTTTAGGAATGGGTTAAGTCAGAATGCCAGATGTAGGGGAGAGCACCAGGATGAGGTCTCTTGTTATCTGGTGTGCTCCCTGGGGCATTTGGTGGGCCGCTGTGAGATACAGGAAGCTGGACTAGATGGGCCTATGGCCTGATCCAGTGGGGCTGTTCTTATGTTCTTATGTTCTTATGTTCTTATGATAAAGAAAGAAATGGGAGTTTCTTTCTGGAAGTGAAATCAAATCCTAAAGGGGACACGTTCAGCTGATTTTTTTTCTTTAAATATCCAGTTTTTGACCTTCCACACTGAAGCACATGCTTGATCGGAAACAAGAGTTCCCCCTCTCCATATTTTCTTTTATATGGATAACTATGTAGGATCTACAGGTTAAGGCACATAGGCAGTTTGCAAGTTATGGGGATGGAACAGTGGTATCACCAGGATTTGTGTCACCTGGTGTGGGAGGCCAATATGTCACCCCCATGATGGATCTCCTCCCATACAGTAGGCAGATCAGTACCCTGGTTGGTACGCATTGCCCTGCCCCACTGTTTTGTTTTTTTTGGCTATAACTTTAGATGGAATAGACATATTTCAATGAGGTTTGTTTTGTTGCATTCTTCATGAAATTCCACATCAAATGATATATAACATGATGGTATTATTTGAAAGTACCAAGATTTTAAAAATTTTGATCAGTAGTGATGTCACCCCCCCCCCCGTGCTGTGACCCACACCTCCCTAGCATCACCACTGGGATGTAATATTCTTTCATTCTCAAAATTCACACACCCCAGGGAGTCAGCCCATGTGATAATCCCCAAAAAACAGGCCTAGGACATCACAGCTCCAGTGGTGGTGCATGAAATGTAATTCACTCCCCCCCCTTTAATTCGACACTGTCTGCTACCATTGCTTCTCCAACTCCAAAGATTTGAAAAGAAAAACAAAGTGAGATAGGAAGTGTGAAGGAGACAAGATTAGTAGGCTAGATGAAGTATACACAGAGGACTATGTGGATTTCTGACCCACTCTTAGAATCACACTGGGGTACATCAAAACAACCCTTCTGCATATATTTTTAAATGCTACAGAAATACCATTTGGAAGAACAAAAGTTCAGACAAAACACAAACACTGTGATTAGGTAGATGAATCCCTAGCATGATCCAGAAAGGCATGTTGACCAATGGTGCACTCACATGCTTAATTGTGCTGATTGGAAAAGCAATGGCTGAACTAGGCACCTTGACCAAGTCTAGCTCTACACCTAGGAGAATCCAACTGCTAATTCAAACAATTCCCCCAGAAGACTGTTTCCTTCCAGGAATATTTTTAAATCTTGCAACTCTTTGTTAGTTGTTTGGTTTGGTTTCCACTCTTCTGTAAATTTTTTTATTTACATTTTTATTTTTAATATATATTATATTAAAATATTTTATATTTTTTTTTTATTTATGCATTTTAAAATGTGCTTTAATAATATTTGCAGTATTGTTCTATGCTGCCTCAGTGGTACCTTAGATAGGAGAGCAAGGCTACCTGAAAACTTTTTAAATCAGTGGTTCCCAAACTGTGGGTCAGAACCTACTGGTGGGCTGTGACCCAATTTTTGGTGGGTCCCCAAAAGGTGATGGAAAGATCAGATAACCAACTGCCTCAAGCCCTGAAGGTACTGAAGAATCAGATACCATAGCTGTTCATTACCCTGCAAAGAGTTCAGTTCCTACAGTGTGCAAGCATGTGTAAATATAGGGAATAAAATGTTTGCGGGTCTTTCTTCTAGTTATTATTACTTAGAAATAAAGTAGGGCAGGAGGTCTGATCTAGAGGGTAGAGCCTCCGTTTGCCTGAAGACAACATCCAAAGGTCGCCAGTTCGAGGCCACTGGCACCGTGAATGGCAAGACCTTGAAGCAGCTGACAAGCCTAGCCGAGTTATTCCACCTGCTCTTTGGTGTGAGCAAAGAAGTGTCTTGGCTGCCCTCCATGTGAGAGATGAAGGAGCTGCTTGTCAGCTTGTGTGGGAGGAAACCGGAGGCCAGAATGTGATACCAGATCGAAGACATCCATCTGAAATGTTGTGGTTCTTGAAAGATAGAACCTTTCTTTGACTGTAAAAATCCCTACAGGGATTTAGAACAGCCTGCCCATGTAAACCGCCCTGAATAAAGTCTGAGGAGAAATCTGACGACCAAGAAAGGAGGTATATAAATACCTGTATTATTATTATTATTATAAATAAAATATTTCTTTCTAGATTCCCTTTTTTAAGAAGTCTGGTAAACATAGGTGGGTTCTGACAGAGTGTAGTTTAAAAAACTGGGTCCCAGTGCTAACAAGTTTGGGGACCACTTATTTAAATAAATAAAATGCAGTAAATTGCCATGTGGGCACATGGAAGATTTTAAGTGGAAGACAAGGAGTCAGCCAGAAGCCACTTCTAAGACTGTAGAAGATCCCACTGAACTCAGTGGGACTTGCTTCCAAGTTGAAAAGCATGAAATTGGGTTGTACCTTGTCTATATGGGACTTGGACCACATGGAAAGCTGGTCCTACATAACATCTAGACCAGTGGTTCTCAAACTTTTAGTGTCAAGACCACTTTTTAGAAAGAGAATCTGCCAAAACCCACCGGACACGATGTCATGACTGGAAGTGACATCATCAAGCAGGAAAATTTTTAACAATCCTAGGCTGCAATCCTACCCACACTTACCTGGGAGTAAGTCCCATTGACTATCATTGTACTATGTAAAAGCATATACATAGTAGCCTGTTAAAACTACAAATCTGTAGCATTTCCCCAAATGCAGTCGCATACCAGTCTAATATATTAAAAAATAAAATATTGAAATGAATGGGGACCCACCTGAAATTTGTTTATGGCCCACCTAGCGGCTCACACAGTTTGAGAAAGACTGCTTTAGATTACCAAGAGCAACATTACTTTTCAGCTAGTTTGTGGTAATGAGTGGGAATGCAGTAACAACGACCTTATGAAAAAGAAAAAGCCAGGATGGTGTAGTGCTTAGGGAGATCCAGGTTCAAATCCCCATTCAACCATGAAGCTCCCTGGATGACCTGGGAATAGTCAGTATCGCTCAGCCTCACCTACTTCACAGGATTGTTGTGAGGAAAAAAGGAGGGGACATAATCGAAGGACATAATGAGGAGGAAGCACTACTTGTGAAGCAAGCAGCCTGAAATGTGGCAGATCCCAAATGTGGCAGGGGAGGAGCCACATTCACCACCTTGGGGGAAGAGTGGTATAAAAAAGTGGAAAAAATAAAAGAGGTTAGTGGGTTAAGAATCATCTTCACTACAACAACCTCACCATCTATACAGAGAAGAAAAAAGAACTTGTAGATTTTTTTTTATGTAGACCATGTTGGGCCCTCTCTGGAGGTAAAAGGCAGGTTGAAAAACCACAAATAAATGAATTAAGTGATGTGGCCAGAGGTTACAGAATATCAAAGCCTCTATGGTATACCGCGGTTACGCCGCAAACTTCATGTGTCTCCCACTTCCCTGGAAACAGCCAAAGTTCCAGAACAAATAGAGGAGCGGTAGGTAACAGTGCAACTCCATCAAAAGTGGCTAACCCGTTTTCAAGATGACAGCCAGAGCGCTGGCTAGAAGGGAGGAATTGTGGCAACTCGAATCCAAGCCTTGAATCCAAAAGGCCATCTGTGGCACTGCGGTTCTCAAATATTTAAATTGTTATCTTCTCCGACGGAGACCTCAGAGCTCTGCAATTAGTTCTTGGGATCTGCCACATTTCAGGCTGCTTGCTTCACAAGTAGTGCTTCCTCCTCATTATGTCCTTCGATTAAACTTTTGGTTTTCTTGCCTACAGAAATTCAACTCAGTTTAAAACTGTAGGCCAAAAGGGTTTCTCTTGGTGCTGCAGATAGATCTGAACAGCCTCTCTAAGCCCAGAAGCTCCTTTAGGAGACATTATTTCCTTCTCTCTCAGGCTCCTCTTGCTGACACCATTACCTCCCTCCAAAGGTTTGGGATCCATTTTAAAACACACACACACACAGATTTCTGCAGATAATTTAATCCACAGAAAGCCCTCAAAAAGCCCCCTGACACAACTGGAGGCACCTTGTAGTTGGGTCCAGGAGGTTCTTCTGGTTGCATCTGGGGGGTCATGTGGTACTCTCCAGAGTGGGTCAGCACCCTCATTGACTCAACCCCACGGGTCCCAAACTCATGGGTGAGGAGGATCCCACTCTATTCCAATCTATCAAGATCACACAAAGCTGATTTGTACAGTCAGATCTTCAACCCATTTCAGCTGGGGATGCTTACTGGGACTGGCCTAGAGTCATCAAGAATCTCCAAGAGATTTGACAGCAATGCTGGAGATTTTAACAGGACTGGCTTCATGCCTTTGACCTCATGTCTCCTCCTTTGCTTCATGACGTTACTGCCATGTCGGCAAAAAACAAATGAACAAACCCTCCAATAATCAAGTTGGGAAGTCTAAACTCTACCAGTGATCTATGTCATATCACTTCAAGCTTCCTAGCACAATCTGACCCATTTCACGCTGTATTTAAGTCCCTGTCTAGTCTCACCTCCCTCTTCAAGTGCCATCTGCCCATTTCTTCCCTTCTCTGGGATCCAAGTTCCTCAATAACAACCAGAGATTTTTCTGCCTCTCTCACCCATGACACTGGAGCACCTTGGAAATCATTTTTAGAAAATTCACAAAGTACATATTTTCATTTATTCCCCCCCCCCCATTTTTAAGCCCTCTGCTTTCACTCATCAGTTTCAACAAGGCCACGAAGTAAAAATACACTATAGCAACGCCACAAAAGCACCACAATCATTTATAAAGAAAGCCAATCAGAGGCTGCAACACCAAATCATAGAAGACAATTGCCATGTGCCATTCAGCTGGTTATTATGAACAGGCTTCAAAGGCTGGATGGAACAAAACGGTTTCTAAACATTTCTTAAAGGTTGCAAAGAGCTCCAGAGCTAGGGGGCCACCACGGGAAAGGGAAAGGGGCATCTCCATCAAGCCCCCTCCTGTGAGGAGCGACTATCCAGAAAGCCCTCACATCACCCTGTAAGCTAAAGTACATGAAAGAATCCCATATTTTGACCCACTTCACTTCCACATCCCTCCCTTTTCTTCATTGTTTCCCCTTTTGTCCTTTTTAAGATTACAAACCCATTTGTAATAGGGAATTCTCTTTCCTTTACGCAATTTGTTCCGAGAACATTTTGTTTAAAAGTCATATATAAATAAGTAAATGAGGGCCTCTCTCATATGAACTGGGGTCAATAACAACATGATGAGAACAGCCTTTCTTGAAGAACTCACTGGAGAGGGGTATGTTCATGTCAGCAGGTATCTCTTGAGAAATCCAGAGCCCAGACCTTAGAAGGTTTTAAAGATAACACAAACCTTGAATTGAGCCAAGGAGCAGATGAGAAGCCAGTAGCGTTCACACAAGAGTGGAGGCTGCCAGTGAAATCTGATTGAGTGGAAAAGTAAAGTCATCCAGATTAAGTAGATGTTTTTGCAAGAGTCTGAAGAAACCACTTTGCAATTCAAGAGGGGATGCTGTCCTCTTATTATTTAATTAGAAATGTGTATCATTTATCATTCTTCTTCAAGGTAGGATACATGCAACCTTGATGCTTTTTCCAGGCCAAGAAGATGGGAAGAACTTCCTTGGGTCACCATTATCTATTTATGAAATGTAATTGCAGGAGACAGAGAAAGAAAGCAAGAGAAGCTACATAATTCTCTTGGAAAGCTCAGTTCAATAGATCCAGCTTCACTTTCAGGTTTTGTTCATTAAAGTTTGTTTGGAGCTCCATTTGGAGAAGCTGGAAACAGGCCAAGCCTTCCAGGTTTGCATAGAAATGCAGGGGTCTATCATCATAAACCTCCCTGTTAAATTCACTAGTTAACTGCCTTCAAGGGCCTGTACCCCAGACATCTTATCTCCATACTGTGACATTCCGGGGAAGCTCCCTAAAAGGAGTGATGTTCTAGAATAGGATCTAGAAAGCAAGAAGTTGCCATACAGCAAACCAGACCATTTTAGCTCCGTTTTGATAACTGACAGTGTTTCTCCAGCACTTCCAATGGGGATTTTTCTTGGCTGTATCTGAAGATGCGAAGTACTGAACCTGGGAACTTCTGTATATGAAGTTTTTGGTCAGCCACTAAGCCAAGGTCCCTCCAAAACCAGAAATGCTGCATCTCACTTAATCACTGCACAGAAAGGTGCATTGTTACTTTGGGTAAGCCCATTCAATGCTTTTTCAAGTGGGGGGGGGGCACAAACAAGACACTCAGGTGCCTTTACTGTCTACATCACCAACTTTTTCACTGGGGACAAAAACTGGCCCATGTACTGGCTCAGCCCAAAAACTGGCTGACCATCCCACAGGGTTCCCTATAAGTGTCAGGAAGAGGCATTACAGTCAACCACCAAGAAAGAAATCACCTGAACCTTGGAAGACATATGAACTTTAGAACCTATACGAGACATCTTTGGGCTTGGCTTTTCAGTCCAAACTTCTTATTAGAAGGGACTGCCTCACCCCTGCAGCTCCTCCATACCCTGGATTCCTGTGTGCCTGCTCCATACTCAACTTCCTGGACCTGGAATCTGATTTCCTGTCCACCTTTGATTTCACCTTCTGCCTCTTGATCAGCAATTTTCAATCATTTTTCATTTCATGGCACACTGACAGGGTGCTAAAATTGTCAAGGCACACCATCAGTTTTGTTGGATTTTTTTGGACAATTGACAAGGCACACTGCACTGCTGGTGGGGGGCTCACATCCCCCAATGGCCCTATTAATAAATGATCCTCCCCCAAACTCCCGTGGCACACCTGCGGACAATTTGCAGCACATCAATGTGCCATGACACACTAATTGAAAATCACTGCTCTAGATCTTCAAGTACTCATTCACACACACACACCCCCAACTCAACAAAGACCCCTGTTCTGGTTGCCTTTTTTTGTTCAGATCCTGCCAATACATACAAATCAAGCAACAATCCCCCATCCAGCAGATGTTCCACTGTCAATCTGCAGTATTACCTCCCCCCTCCCAAGGAAATTGACTCTGAAAAAGATGCTGCCAAAACTTCCAGTTACTCAGAAGAGGGGCCACAAAACGACTGGTGGTAGTTTTGCTTTTTTTAATGGCATACCCAAGTGAAGCACACACACACACACACAACAAAACAAATCTTATTCGCATCCACTAAATTATATTTGAAGAACTGACTGCAGTCTCCATCCATTCCTTTCATACACCATTACGCTGTCAAAAATCATAAATGCCTGTTTCTAAGTCCGCTATACATTTGTGACAGCAAGATGCCCAGAAGGGATTTCAATTATTTCAACCAAAAGAAGGCTGATTGAGCAAAATGTACAAACTTTTCTGAGTGCCACATCGGGAAATTATTCAAGCATGGCAAGACTGGATGCACCCCCTTCATTTTGAGCCATCTATTTAAGAGATGTGCTGTGTAGTGGTCAAAGTGGATACTAATCCCTGCTCAGCAGCAAGTCCAGAGGGTCGAGTCAAGCCAGTTACTTGCTCTCATATTTTCACTCTTTATAACGCACCATGCACAATGATGGTGCAATAATAATGATAAAATTATAATTAGTGATTATTAATTATTACTAGTTATTATTATTAAGGCACTTTGTGTGTTGGCCCGGGGTGTCTCTCTCCCCTACCTCACCAGAAGGGTGGGATTCAAATGAAATACTTGCATGATTAACATAACAACTGGTTTTCTTTTCTTTGTTACATTTCTAGCCATCAAATAGATGGCTTTCCATGACCAAACTGAAGAAAGCACATACAGGGTCCCAGGGTATTCTATCCCAGAACCAGCCAAGCCTCTATAATATGGCTTCACACCAGGCCTGGTTTTGTTTTAATCTATACGTGCTCAGAACAGCACATTGAATTTTGCAACTGATTAATTCCCAAGATGCAGTGACAATTCTTATAAGCCTTTTTCCCATCTCTCTGAGAAACACAACGAGCGCACCAATGGAAGTTCCGTATCCTTATAAATCTTCACTAATTCATAGATCCAAAGAGCAAATCTTAGACTCTCGCTGGTCCTTGGGCGGATTACACTGATCTGTCCGTGTACTACTTTCATCGGGCACTGATATTATCAAGCTTTTGTATTTTTATCAGAGCCAAGATCCACCCCAAAGGCTGAGAAAGCACTTGGTATCTTTGAAGAAGTCATTTTTGACCTTAACAGTGAAAGCTAAACAAGGGGAATTTATATCTCTGACCTTTCCATTTGGTTCTTCAACTTAAAGAGACAGAAAACAAAGGCAACTGACATAGGACTGTTTGAAAACAAAGGCAACAGGCCAGATACACTTCCTTTGCTTCCTGCTAAAGCAGTTAAGCCTGCCTTTTGACCCACATCTAGGCTTGCCTGTTTGCCAGTAGCAACCCTGTTCTCCCCAGATTTTCCCTTGGGCAACAAACATAAATCCCAAGTCACTTGGGGGTTGCCATTCCCCTCCCCCCACCTTTACTGTTGGGGTTCTTCCCCAGTAACAGATTTTCCACAGCCCCCTTCTGGAGGGACCAGAAGACTTTGAAAGGTTCACAGGTTGACCTGGCAACTCCACCCACATAGACCACACTTTTGATAACAGTTTCATGACCAAACACTTATTGCAGGGGTTTCTCAAAATTTACAGCACTAGGACACACTTTTTATAATTACAACCTGTCGGAACCCACTGGAAGTGATGTCATTGACCTAGAAATGATGTCATGGCCAGAAGTGACATCATCAAGCAGGAAAATTTTTAACCATCCTGGGCTGCAATCCTGTCTACGCTTACCCAGCAGTGAGCCCCATTGACTGTTTTTGTTTAAAGCATATACAGAGTAGCCTGTTAAAGTACAAATCTGTCACATTTCCCCCAATGTACTCACATGCCATGGCAGCATCAAGTCTAATAACTATATTAGAAATAAAATACACATTGAAATAAATGGGCACCCACCTGAAATTGGTTCGAGACCCACAGTTTGAGAAACACTGATTGACTGTATCACTGGTTTATTTACAGACTCCGATGGAGCTCTGACAAGAAGCCTTCCAACTAATACACCATTTGTGACTCACCCACTGAT
This sequence comes from Tiliqua scincoides, assembly GCF_035046505.1. Taxonomy (NCBI): domain Eukaryota; kingdom Metazoa; phylum Chordata; class Lepidosauria; order Squamata; family Scincidae; genus Tiliqua; species Tiliqua scincoides. Next base: position 43,330,467 of record NC_089829.1, read on the forward strand.
CACCTTGGTTGCCCCCCTTCTGGATACAGCTGTAGGAACAATTAAAATGAATGAAGGGAATTACAGCCTAATCCTATCCACACTTTCCTGGGAGTAAGCCCCATTAACTCTAACTCTACTTACTTTTAAGTAGACATGCATAGAATTGGGTGTTAGTCTCTTGGTGATTAAATGGAACTTCCATTCAGAAGCAGGATACCCCATAATGCTCTGGGGGGAGTGGCCTCCCACCTTCATATCTTGCTTGGGTTCTTACATAAGCTTCTGATTGCCCATTGAGAGGCAAGAGAATGCTGGACTTGGAGCACTCTTCAACTATTATACGTTGTGCTATGGACAGTCTCAGTTCATCTGAAGAGGACACAGATGAACCTTTGATCTGACCAGAGCAAAACCCTTCCTGCTCTGATCAAGGGTCCATCCATAACCTCTTCAGATGTCTGAAACAGCAGAGACTGCCCATGGTTACACTGTGCCACCTTTTCAAGTATCATTTCTCAAGTGATGGGGTTTCAGCTTAGCTGCTTCACCATAGCCACCTTTTCCCTTTTTCAGTTAGCTCACTCCAATTTAACACCGGCAGCTCCCAATCAAGCTGAATTCATCAGCTTTGCAGAAAATATTGATAATCACTGCAAGAAAGGTGGGGCCAGAAGGAAGGATGGAGAGCACCCATCCTCACTGCATGATGTGAATTTGATACCACGCCTAACGCCTTGATTACAGACCTTACAGGAGATGCTTCCCCCCACTGCCTGCAATCCTGCTGCTTAATGTATGCAATAAAGGAAAATTATGTAAATTTGAACACATTAGATTGATTGAGATGAGACAAAACCTTTTCTACTTGGGTTCCTCCCCCCCTAAAAAAAAAGGATGAGTCACAATTACAATGATTGAGAAAGGGGAGCGTTAATGAAGTGTGCTATTGCTAATCAATTTCTCATCCTCCTCTGGTAATGGCAAATGCCCAGTCTCTCTGTATCACATTGGAGGCTAACCATCCACACCCCTGCACTGCTTTTCCTACTCAGTCTTCAAGATTCTCTGAATGCCCTGACCCTTCATTGTTTTTGTTTTCTGCTTAAATGAACTGCAGTCATCCAACAAAATGACAAGAGATATTACAGGTACATACAAAATAATTAACTAGAAATAGATTCTGATGGACAGGCTTGTAGCCCACACTGTTGCCATAATTCTGTTTTCAGCTGGGTGAGTTAAAGCAATGTGCACCTGCATACTCTGAGATGGGGGGGCATTATAGTTCGGCATGCGTAGCATGGGCTCTGGTTGTCAAGCACCACAAGCTTTAGCCCTGACCTTTCCTGGCAAGGCTGGGAAAGATCCCTGCTTGAAACCTCAGGGAGTCAATCAGTGTTGACAATAATGATGTCCACCATGAGACTCACTGTCTGCCACTTTGCGGTGTTCCGGGTCTCATGGATGGCCCATCAACCAGCTGAAGTGCATCACCTCCCTTTGGTCATACAGAGACGCCACCCTATCCCACAAGGCTGCTCTCTACATAACATGGGGACAGGGTTCATACAAGCTCAGCTAGCTGAGGAAGATGCAGGGCCAGAAGAGGGCAGGCAGAACATGGTGAATGGGGCAGGAACAACAGGGGAGGAAGCAAAGGCTAACAGAACATCAACACAAAGCCAGGGAGGATTCACCCAGGAGAGGGTGTAGTCCATGCCTAAGCATATGGGCCACAAGTTACCTTTAACAAGGTGGCTCACCAAGGGGCTCCTAAGAACAGAAGGAGCCTGATGACCTACAACAGAGCTAGGCAACAGCCCAGACACAGACCGAGCAGAGAAGGAACGAAGCTGGGTGCAGCAACCCCTTCCCATCACCATATTTTGAGGCCCACTTAGACCCACCAGCAGAATAAGGCACCTTGTGGGAGACCAGGAGCGACAGGTCATTCCAGCTAATATGCCCACCCCTTCCCTCCTATCCAGATAGGAGCCACAAGGACCACCTAGACACTGAGGCAGGGGTACTTCTACAACCAAACAGATGGACTGGATCAGCATAAGTCAAGGAAGCTCAGGCTCCTGCCCATTCACTGGGTCTCCTTCTATAAAAGAACAGCAGCTTACATTGCACATTCAGGGCTACACTCACCCAGCTTGGCTCTACATCGCAACCTACTCCATCCCTTTCTCCACCCTGACACTTTCTTTATATCCCCTTGGCCTTAGGTGTTCCCTCCCTCTTGCTGGCTCCACCCACACAGCCTTGTCACCTTGGAAATGGAAAAGGTGCAAAAGAGAGCGACTAAGATGATTACGGGGCTGGGGCACCCTCCTTATGAGGAAAGGCTACGGCGTTTGGGCCTCTTCAGCCTAGAAAAGAGACGCTTGAGGGGGGACATGATTGAGACATACAAAATTATGCGGGGGATGGACAGAGTGGGAGATGCTCTTTACACTCTCACATAATACCAGAACCAGGGGACATCCACTAGAATTGAGTGTTGGGAGAGTTAGAACAGACAAGAGAAAATATTTCTTCACTCAGCGTGTGGTTGGTCTGTGGAACTCTTTGCCACAGGAGGTGGTGATGGCAACTGGCCTGGATGCCTTTAAAAGGGGATTGGACAAGTTTCTGGAGGAAAAATCCATTACGGGGTACAAGCCATGATGTGTATGTGCAACCTCCTGATTTTAGAAATAAGCTATGTCAGAAGGCCAGATGCAAGGGAGGGCACCAGGATGAGGTCTCTTGTTATCTGGTGTGCCCCCTGGGGCATTTGGTGGGCCGCTGTGAGATACAGGAAACTGGACTAGATGGGCCATGGCCTGATCCAGTGGGGCTGTTCTTATGTTCTTAACTACAATTCCCAGGAGGCCTTGCAGGTCTCTTGTTATCTGGTGTGCTCCCTGGAGCATTTGGTGGGCCGCTGTGAGATACAGGAAGCTGGACTAGATGGGCCTATGGCCTGATCTAGGGGGCTGTTCTTATGTTCTTATGTTCTGTCCTAAGCCTCCTCCTCTGGTATGCAGGTAGGCTCCTGAAGACACTTACCATGCCGCATTGCTCCTTGGCCATTCCACTATGTCAGGGCTTTTCAAACTGGGGTGTCACAACACCCCAGCCTGCGGGCCCTGGCCCCTGCCCCCTTAAGGGGCAGGAGCAGCCTGGAGGCAGAGAGGAGGCAGCAGTGCGGTCCCCAGGATCGCACCGCTCAGGGGGGCTGCAGGGGCTTGGGTACATGTACCCAAGCCCCTGCAGCCCCCTTGAGCGGTATGATCCTGGGGATCACGCCACTGCCTTCCCCCGCCCCTGCTGCCTCCCCCCCTCCCGCCCACACAAGAACTTAGTGGCTCTCAAACTCTCCCAGAGAGTTTGAGAACCACTGCACTATGTACAAGCACACTATGCTCTTCAGTCTCATGACCCCTTGCACTGCCCTGCTGAGGGCTTTCTGGCCTCTTTTGGGCTGGACTCACTCCTGTACCTGCTGGGTAGGCTGCTCCTGGGTTGGGTAAGTCCAGCCTCAGACTGCCAGCCCCAAATATTCAGGTAGTTTTGTTGAATTTATTGTCCAAGCAAACATGCATAAGATCACACTAGATGTTTACTATGTCAGAACATCCTTCTTTCAGCCTGGATGCAATCCTATGCACTTGGAAGCAAGCCCTATTGAACACTAACATAGCAAACCTATACACTTACCTAAGTCCAAAAATTTACTTACTTCTGAGGGTTAAGGGCAAACTGAAGTGAGTTTAGAGGAGAGCATGGCTAAGAGGTGACACAAGAGATCTCTATACAGAGTGACCAGCTACAGTGGAGGACAGAGTGTCTACATCTTTAACCATTGCATAGAACAGGGGAGCCCAAACCCCAGCCCAGGGGCCACTTGCGGCCCTCGGGGACTCCCAATCTGTCCCACAGGGAGCCCCCAGTCTACAATGAGCCTCTGGCGCTCCAGGGACTTACTGGAGCCCTCGCTGGTCCGACACAACTGCTCTCAGTGTGAGGACAACTGTTTGCTCTCCTGCGTGAGATGTGGGACAAGGGTTTCCTCCACTGCTGTTTCACATCTGTGATGCAGCAGCAGGAGCCAAGGAAAGGCCCATCTTGCTTTGTGCAAGGCGTTTTATAGGCCTTGTGCTGTTGCAAGATCTTCTTTCATTCATATAAGTTCCATCTCTAATATATTCATCTATGTAAATTTATTCAAATTTGAAACGTAAATTAATTCTCCCCCCCCCCCCCCCCCGTGTCAGAGAGATGATGTGGCCCTCCTGCCAAAAAGTTTGGACATCCCTGGCATAGAATAAGGAATTTTGGCAGGTGCAGCTTTTTAAACCCCTCCACGCTGAGCTAAACTTGACAAAATTATCTCTTCTATGCAATGGTTAAAGGTACAGCCACTTTGTTCTCCATTGTAGCTGGCCACCCTATCTCTACAAATATCTGAGAGGTCATCATGAGAAAGATGAAGCAGATATGTTCTCAGTTGCGCTGGAAGGCTAGACAAATAGGTCTAAATTACAAGGGAGATTTTGATGAAATGTGAGGAAGAATTTCCTGATGGTGAAAATTGTTCAACAGTGAAACAGTCTGCCTCAGAAGGTGGTAGACCCTCCATTACTAGAAGCCAGCCATCAATCCAGGAAGTAGCTGGGGACTGCTTGCATTGGCAGGGGGTTGGAACCGATGATCTTGGAGGTCATTTCCAACCCTATGATTCTGTGAGCAAGCAACCTAATTGAATACAATGTCCCTCGCTTCTGATGAAACACATATAGGACTGTGCTGTTACTTTAGAGTAAATCTGCAGATAACTGGCTTCCATCACTGCAGTACTAAGGGCATCTACACTGATGTATAGTGGACCCTGGGGGCTGGGGATAAGAATAGGCCCTCAGTTTGGCTGTACTTGTCGTAAGAGGGAGATGGGACTCGTCAGCCTGGGAAGGCAGCTCATCTGAGAGAAGAAAAACTCTGACCCCAAACCTCCACTGCCTTGTGGCTACATCCAGTTAAGGAAAAGGCTTCAGGAGTCAACCTCGAGGCAAAATCCGGAGCCGGAGTCCCTGAGGCAGTTCATGGCTGAACACAGTCACGTTCTGGCAACTCCTGCGACGCCGCTGGAACCAACCGTATTGGCCTCTGCCTTTCCATTGGACCATTTCAGCGACGTGGAGAGGGGGGATTTGCTGCATGGGAAACAGTCTATCCTCCATATCTACTTTACCCAGGCTTCGTGCACTGGAGAGGACACTCTGTTCCAGAACCACCATTCAGAGTGCGATGCCATCGTCTTCCAAGACTGAAGGATGCCAACCTAGTGGACCCACCTTATCAGCGGGGTCCAGCATTCCCTGCTGCAGATACCAGGGTCCCCATTTGCAGGGCAGTCTTCTGTGCGCCTGTAAGCCACTTCCAGGTAGTGTGATGCATTCTGGGATGAGTCAAAGCCAAACGAAGTGGTGCAATTTGTGGTGCAAACGTAAGGAAGGCTATTTTCTTACTGATTTTTTTTTTTTTTTGCTTTTTAAAAACATTTTTTAAAGGGACTCCAGTATCCTTGGAGCCAAGTGGGTTTACTTCTGAGAAACATGGTCTAAAATAAGATGCCCACACAGATTGACATCAAATCTCAGCAATCTTTCTCATTCCTTCTGGGAGATGCCAGGAAGTGAACCTGGGAGATTTTGCATTCAAAGTACGTATGCTGCAAAGTCTGTCCTATTTTCAATTTTACATCCTCCTCATATCTGAACAAGCAGCTTTCATATTTTATGTTGTACATCATTCCCACACAAACACACACTCTCTAATTTAGCTGAAGGCTTCATAAGATCAGAAATCTGGCCCACTGGTATCAGTTTCAAGACAAATGAGTGCAGGTGGGAAAAACCTAATGATTTCATTTATGTTGTGTATCTTATGATTTTGTTTTCATATCCAAAGGCATTTTTCCTGGCATGCTGCAACATTTATATCCTGTGAGCAGGAACATGCCTCCTGCAACTTCCATTTCTGTTCCCTGCTGAAATATATAGATAGAAAGCCCCAGGTGTCCCGCATAAAGAAACTCCAATCATTTCCTTTTGGGTCGTGTGCGCCTGTGTGACAGTGACAGACCAAAATGCGTGCCAGGTTCAGAGAAAACAAAGTACACCTTCACAGAGATGGAAAGAAAAATGGTAGAGATGGGAGCCGGGGCAGGGGCATAGCTAGAGGGGGTGCAAAGCACTACATTTTGCAGGCGCCTGAATGCACCATGCAAGCAGCCCCTCTCCCTCCCCTTTGGAGTCATTCCAAGCCCTGCACATGCCCGATCTCGTCTGATCTTGGAAGCTAAGCAGGGTCAGGCCTGGTTAGTACTTGGATGGGAGACCGCCTGGGAATACCGGGTGCTGTAGGCTTATACCATGATCTGGGAAGCTAAGCAGGGTCAGGCCTGGTTAGTACTTGGATGGGAGACCGCCTGGGAATACCGGGTGCTGTAGGCTTATACCATGATCTGGGAAGCTAAGCAGGGTCAGGCCTGGTTAGTACTTGGATGGGAGACCGCCTGGGAATACCGGGTGCTGTAGGCTTATACCATGATCTCGGAAGCTAAGCAGGGTCAGGCCTGGTTAGTACTTGGATGGGAGACCGCCTGGGAATACCGGGTGCTGTAGGCTTATACCATGATCTGGGAAGCTAAGCAGGGTCAGGCCTGGTTAGTACTTGGATGGGAGACCGCCTGGGAATACCGGGTGCTGTAGGCTTATACCATGATCTGGGAAGCTAAGCAGGGTCAGGCCTGGTTAGTACTTGGATGGGAGACCGCCTGGGAATACCGGGTGCTGTAGGCTTATACTATGATCTCGGAAGCTAAGCAGGGTCAGGCCTGGTTAGTACTTGGATGGGAGACCGCCTGGGAATACTGGGTGCTGTAGGCTTATATCATAGTCTTTCCAGACTGAAGGTTGCCAACCAAGCCATGGGAGCAAAACAGGGGTGCCTGCAAAACTTAGTGCTTTGCACCCCCTGTAGCTATGCCACTGAACCCACCCCATTGCTTCATCCCAAAGAAGGTCTGTTTGTGTGCAATAGCCACTTTGCATAAGCTAGTCAAGTTATGCAGCAGAAGGAGGTGCAAAAGTGCTGAGATGGTAGAATGGATTGTATCACATCACAGCAGGGGCAATGGTCAGTGAATACATTTTCACACCTTTCCCATATTCAACAAATGCCCTGCATGTAGGAAAAAAAAACTAACACTGAAGGAGCTGGGCTCAAATCTGTTTTCCATTTTGTAAAAACATTTTTTTTTTTTAAATCAGGGAGGGAGAATAGCACTCAAAAAGATGACACACTCCCCTACAACTGTGCTACAGTCTGTTCAGGGCCATCCTAGTTCTTCCTGATTGCATGAGGCAATGCATCAAAGCCATCCTCCCCTTACTGGGTGGCACATTGACTCCCACCTCCAGGACTTTCATTTCTCCTGCACTACTCCCAGGATTCAAAAAGGAAGAGGGGAATGGAGCAGAACAGAAACTGTGGAGACGAGAGGTGGAGCAGTGGCTTCTGCTCTATGCCCTTCCTCCTTTTTCACATTTGGGTGGGTGATGCCAGGACTATTAGTAGAGGGAAGCAGGTGAATGGACAGTTAGGTCATTCATTCATTCATTCATTCATTCATTCATTTTTCACATTTTTATACTGTCTTTCCTCCAAGGAGCTCTGGGTGGTGTACATAGCTCCTCCCCTCCTTTTTGTCCTCACAACACCCCTGTGAGGTAGGTGAGGCTGAGGACCCAGGAAGATTAATGGCTGGGCAGGGATTTGGATCTAGATCTTCCAGATCTAACTACAACTCCAGAACCACTACACCATCCTGGCTCTCCATTGTATATTATCAATACAATGTGTTGGTGGCTCTCCAAGGTTTCAGGCACCTTTCAGGATGGGGTCCCCTTAGCCTGCGAACTTGCAAAAGACTCTACTCCTCCCATGCCCTGTACTGGAAAAGGAAGAGGAAATGGAGCAAAAAATGGAAGTGTGTAAGAAGTAAACAGCGGGTTAGAGCATCTTTGCTTCACCAGCCCACCACTCCACACTTCCTCTTCTGCTGAATTCCTGTCTTCTTTTTCCAATCCAGAAAGGCAGAGGCAGGGCTTTTTTTCTAATGGAACCCGGGGGGACGGAGTTCCGGCACCTTTTTGCAGGGGCCCCTCCCCTTCGGAGGCATTCGGGGGGGAGCAAAACAGAGGCATTCGCTGGGTGGGTGCTGGGGGGTGCAGGGTGGGCGGGCGCCTGGCCCCTGCCTGACTGCACAATGACCCTCTCCTGCCCCCATCTCCAAGCTCTCACCTGAGCCCAGCCTGCCTCCCCTCCCCCCACGCTCTGCTTCCCAGCGCAGCTTCCAAGCTGCTGGAGGGCGTGGGGGGACACGCGCCAACGCTGAGGAGGAGGACAGCCAGCCAACCAGCCAGGGAGACGGGCTGCAGCACCCACGGAATGCCCAGGTACTGGCTTGACAGAGGAGGAGGGGAAGGAAGCTGGCTGGTGCAGCCCCATGCCAATCTGCAGCACGAGCCTAGGCATGTCTACTCAGAAGTATGTCTCATTGTGCTCAATGGGGCTTTCTCCTGGGAAAGGGTGCATAGCCTAGCAGCCGGAGAGCCCAAGCATGTCTACTCAGAAGTAAGTTCCATTGTGTTCAATGGGGCTTACTCCCGGGAAAGTGTCATAGCCTTGCAGCCTGAGTAGACAGGCAGCGGAAGGGCTCTGTGGCTGCAGTCCTGTCCACACTTTCCTGGGAGGAAGCCCCACTGCCTCTAAAGGGACTGACTTCTGAGGAGACAGGCAGAGGAGGGGCTCTGAGGCTGCAGTGCTCTCCACACTTTCCTGGGAGGAAGCCCCACTGCCTCTAATGGGACTGACTTCTGAGCAGACAGGCACAGAATTGGGCCCTGAGGCTGCCATCCTATCCACAGTAAGCCCCATTCACTAAAGTGGACATGCATAGGATTGGGCTCTTAGGCTGCAATCCTAGGCACTTTCCTGGGAGTAAGCTCCATTGACTAGAACAAGACTTACTTCAGAGTAGACATACCTAGGATTGGGCTCTTAATCCTGGCAGAGATATATATCTGCACCCGTTTTCACATGCTAAGGGCAGGTGAAAAGGGATTCTACGTGTGTACAACGTGCTGTCCAGCCTTGCCAGAGATCCTCCTCATCCTTCCCCCACAAGCATGCCCTCCACCAGCCAGCGTTTGCAGCTCCTCTCCAGCAATGCACAGCAGCTGCTCAGGGCAGCAGAGAACATACAATTACATGCCAAGCGCCTTCCCAAAGACACAGAGTATTCTGATACCTGCATTAAACCACATTTAATCGCTTGTTTGCAAACGTAGCTGTTTCTATGTGCACCTCAGGACCCCTCTCGTGTAAGAATTCCTTTTTTGTTCCTACTCCCACAGTTGCTTAGAGTAATTTTACTACATGGAACTCATGTAAGCCATTTTTCGGAATCCATTCACTGCTTCCTCTCCTCGAAGTAGTGCCACACTACATACTACACGCTACAAGTGCACCTGTACAGTATTTTTCCCCATGTGTAGAAAAAGTAGCTAGGGGGAAGGGGATGTGGAGATTGACAGCCCAATCCTATGCATGTCTACTCAGAAGTAAGTTCATCTTTAGGGGGGAAGCACATAAGAAATATTTTATTTCTCCAATAAAAAATGGTTTAAATATAAATAAATAAATAAATAAATAAATAAATAAATAAAAGATTAACAAGTTGTGAGTTCCTGCACCTTTTTATTTACAAAAAAAGCACTGGGCAGAGGTGAGTGGGAGGACAGTGGCAGATGACTCCACTAACCACCTCAGTGAGCCTCACAGTTGGGCCGTTCCTGTTCTTCTACCTGGAGATGCCAGACACTGAACCTCATTCTTGCGCAAGCAAAGCAGGGATGCTGCTTCTGTTGCAAATATGTGAAGTACAAAAGAGCCTGTGGAATGCGGTGGATGGCGCCACCCCAGGCAAGTGGCCCTTTCAGCCTCCTGCAACACCATTTGTAATGTACCAAGGTCAAGAAAACTGACATCTATCACACCATGGATGTATCAGTCTTGTCATTTTCACTATTGGTTGATTATTTCAGCCCAGCTCATTTCTTGTCCAGTTTGATTGGAAAATTAAAACTATATTAGTACAATTTCTCACATTTGCGAGGATGCAAATTGCATGCTTAACGAGTGCCTTTCAAAGTTTGTTTGGGCATGAAGTGCAGGCCTGTGGCTAGGGGAGGCCTCTGCAATATTATCTGTGCTCAAAGAGTCCTCCAACGCCAAATCAGATCTGTATTTACCTTGGCACAGATATTGAATTAAGCTGAAATTTTAAAGCAGTAGCTTTAAAATTAATATACAGTAGAGAGCCACTGTTATTTAGAACCATTCTGATTAACTGGAATAACCCTGATTAAGATTGGAATACGGAAGATAAAGAATCTGGGGCGGGGGGGGGGGGAGAAAGTCTTTCAAACACCTTGATCTTTAAGTAGGCTCCCTCATCTCTATAAGGTCTTCTTTTCCTGAGCTTAATGGCAGGTGAGAACCATAATATCTGTGTAATTAGAGTCTCCAGGGATGCAGGTATATACGATACATTAAGCTCCAAGGTGGCAAAGTCAAGGTACTTGCAAACTGTACAAGGTATTTGCATCAAGCCTGCGCTGATGCATTCTGTAGACAAGCTGCACAGAAACTTGTTTTTTCTTTTGTGTTCTCCTTTTCAAAACCTGATCTAAAAATAAAATAAATTGCTAGTTCCTCATGGGGCTGAAAATTAGTTATTTTGTAAATCTACCATACCCCACCCTTCCTCCTCAGAATAGATGCTGTACTTTGCACCCCCCCCCCCAAAAAGGATTCTTCCCTGCTCCATTGAATCATCATGCCAACCTTGGGAGGTAGGTAAGACTCGGGGATAGTGACTAGCCCAGGGTCACTCAGTGAGCTCCACAACTGAGTGAGGATTTTCAATCCTCACTCCCAGTTCAGAAATGCGGCTACTATAACCAATTGGCTCTCAATTCTGACGTTCATTTAATTTATGGCCCAATTCTATTGGGCGCTTTCTGGTGGCAGGACTTCCAGACCGACCGCTGCTGTAAATCCTGCAGCAGAGCTGTAAAAGGCATGCTACAGTTGTGTGCTTCAGGGTCACTGGCACTGGGCAGCAAGGTGGCATTTTGAGGGTGGGAAGGGGTAGATTCCAGTGATGGCAGTAGATGCTGGCCTGACAAGCCCCCAGCAAAATAGCTGGCACAGGTCTGAGTGACATCTCTAGCGGGGTGAAGAGGGTGCAGGCTGCACCGGGGTGACATGCAAAGTGCTGTCACTACTTTATAACACTACTGGTCAAAATTTTGAAATCTTAGTGTTTTTGAATAATACCATAATGTTATATATCATTCAATGCATGATTTTATGTGAAATTCAACGAAAGAAACCATGTTGGAATATCTCTATTCTATCAAAAGTTATAACCAAAAAACCAATGGGAATGGGGCGATGGTGAATCACCATGACCACCACCATGGGAGGAGGTCCATCATGGGGTTGCTGACCTCCTGCACCGGGTGGCACAAACCCTAGTAATGCCACTGGATCCATGGATGGTCAGGTGGCCTCTGGAGGAGTAATTAAAAAACTAACCTCTCCCAGTCCATCTTGTCCCCCCTCCCCCCCCCACAATTTCATTTCATGCAAGCTCCAGCAGTGTGGCTGTAGGGTGGAAGATGGTGGGGGATATGATTGTGCTCTTATTACATTTTCTAGAACAATTATGTGTTTGGTTTTGTTTTCCTATTTTAACTATGTAGCTCTGCAGTCTTATACTGAAAAAAAAAAAAAAATCTATTTAAGCAAGAGACCCTGCCCTAACGATGAATGCTATATTTTTAGATGGTCAGCACTGAAGCAACCATAGACCTGAGATGGTATACTTGGCATCTGGAAGTACAATGCATGTATGATCAACTTGCCTTGAGACTATTTAACCTTGTTGAGATTCATAGCTATGTAAGTAGAAGAATAATTGCAATGAAAAGAGAGAGATAAAGCATAAGTTTGATACAATAATTACAGCAATGCTGTGCGGTATGAGAATGTCATTAGCCCCATACTGCAGATTGGAAGACTGAGGCTCAGGGGGACTGGCTTAATTTTAGCCCAGTCCCTCTATAGTACATTTCTGTTACAGGAAGTAAAATACTCATCCATCCTACAGGCAATATCTGCAACACAGACAGATCTGCTGTCTCCCATTTATTGACTGAAGACAAAAGAATTACTCTTTTTCACAATACTTTTCCCTCCCTGGAGATCCACCCCTAGATGAGAACAGTTGTAGCTTTGCATGGAGAGAGTCTCAGGTACCATTTTGGCATCTCCTGGTAGGGTTTGGAAAGACTCCTCCCAGATAATATGGATAATACCACTAGGTAGACAGAGGGTCTGACTCTGTATACACCAGCTTCCTTCGTTCCTATGAACATAAAAGGCCCATATAACCCAATACATATGCTGGTTTCCATTTCCATGTCTCCCTATAAACTATGCCACTGAGGCAGGATTCACAAACCTATGGAGATCACATTGATTGACAACTGAATTGAAAAGTATCCCATTTCAGTTCGTGTGAAAATTCTGTTGGGGCTGCTGTATCTGCGAGGTCCCCTTCACACATCCAAGTCATAGCTTCTTGTTGTGAACATCAAGTACTGACCACACCAGCATGAACCACCACCACGCTGTGCGTTCTCAGCTCATCATATTTGCCAAGACCCAAACCACTCCTTCACTCATGGCAAGGTTCTGCATAACCGAGACATCTTTTCAAAGAACGTTTCATTCTGGTGACATTGCCTTTAGCCCATTTTACAATTACAACTACTGGATCCCAAGAGATAGGTGGACAAGCGAACTCAATGGCCAAGCAAGAAAGGCTCAAACTCAATAAACACCAAGTCTTGGTCCGATTCCTAACAGGTTTAATCTGAGAACCTGTTAAACTCACAGCTTGCTTCCTTACCACCGATGGCACAGCACTGTAAACCACTAACAATGTGTTGCTTCCACTTATGCATTTCAAATACAAGCTGCTTCACATTCCCAGCTCTCTGCATGGGCCTGTGTCCCATGTTCTTCAGCATCTAAGCCACATGGCAAAAGCAATGGGGAAATGGGAGCATGCTAGGTCAACTGTGTGCTCCTATTGGTCTTGCAATGGCTAACATGATAACTGAGCAGCACAATATTCATTTCCTTGGAATAGATCACTTCTCAAAAGGTGTGTGCTTCCAGTTCTCACTGGGTTACCTAACACCTGCTCCTATAATCCATCCACATTGATTTCCAGTACTGAAACTGATGTTTCCAATGCAATTAAGCATTTTGAGGAACACTTTTTCAGAGTCCACAACAACCAAGGTGGACTTATTGAGAGACTGTGAAGAGACCATATCACTGTGAGTCCATGGCTGCATTTTTTTACAGGGCAAGAAGTAATCCTGTGGCTGATATACCCAGCTGTCCTCTGTGGCTAGAAATCTTGGAAGTCTTTGCATTTGCTTTTTGTCTCTCTTCAGTCAGATGGAAGACGGGACCAAAGCAAAAGTGTGGACAAGAAGAATTGATCGGCTAGAGCAGGGGTCTCTAAACTTTTCGGATGAAGGGCCACATCAAATATCTGGCACAGTGTCGAGGGCCGAGAAAAAAATTAAATATTAAATTTAAATACATTAGAGATGGTACTTAGATGAATGAATAAATGAATGGGCTCAAACATCCAGGATTTCTCCAAACACCAACAGAGCCCAAGAAATAAAGCACACAGTTAAATGGACCCACATTCCCCCACCCTGCAAGCACAACTCTGGATGCATTTGGTCAACTGGGCCACAAGCTCTCAGGGGATCAGAGGCTGGCCTCGGGTCAGATAGAGGCTCTCCGTGGGCTGCATCTGGCCCCCAGAGTGTCTCACTCTAGCCCAGAGGTCTACAAACCCCAGCCCGGGGGCCAGATGTCGCCCACAATAACCCTCTATCCAGCCCACAGCAAGCCTCTGGACCCCTGCAAACCTCTGGCCCCCTCAACCGAATGTAACAAAAGCTGCGTTCCAGTTGCATCTAGAAGGTGTTCTGAGGGTCGGGGAGGCCACGCACCTCTCCGAAGAATGCCTTCTAAAGACCTAAAAACATCACTTCCTGGTTTTCTTGAAAAACCAGAAGTGACGTTTTTGGGCCAATTGAAGGCCTTAGGCTTTCTGAGGTTTTCTAATGTATTTATTTAAATTTTAAATTTAAAATTTATTTATTTTTCCGGCCCTCGACACCATGTCAGATATTTGATGTGGCCCTCTGGCCTAAAAGTTTAGAGACCCCTGCTCTAGCCCGTCACTCTCTTTTCCATTACACTTCCTTTTTATTGCCCCCTTGTTTTCAAATTTAGGGAGCATTGATTCCACAGAAAAGTTCCATGTCTAACACATCTGGAGACAGAATTACAAGCCAAGATCCAAGAGATCAACCCTGACCTAGAGCATGTGTATTTTAACAAAGGATTATAATTTCTAGGAGGCTAAATATCCTTCAGCAACAGTTAGGTGAAATGATTTTTGAATTGCTCAACAACCTTGAAGACAACTTTAGTCCTGGTGTATCCTTTCAATCTTGCACAGTTTTGAAGGCTGACGTTACTCAATTCCCCCAAGATGATTTTTGTAGTGACAAGTTCAAATCCCAGTTGATGCCATCATCACATTGTCAACTGTGTAGGTTTCAGTCTGTTTCAGCTGCAAACATTCAGAACGGTTTACATTAAATTTCAAGTCGCTAAAGTTGACATCCCTTTAAAAGTCTCAGAGACACGAGAACATCACATCATTCGATCTTAGATTTGCTACTGATCTTAACTTTTTCCCAAAAGGAAGGGACGTGTTTGGTTTTGCTACAATTTTGTATCTATATTTGTATTTGGGAGTGACAGAAACGGGTGGCATGTCTCCAAGTAAGGGCATGGTCAGTCCTTTACACTGTCCTATACTTATGTTTAGAGCAGCGTTTCTCAATGCTTGCCCCCCCCACCATACCACTTTGCATGGTCCACCTATTGGAAGTACCACCAGAAGTAACTGGTGATGATGTAATTGCCAGTTACTTCTGGGTTGGGAGGCTAAATGCGACATGACAAACACCAGTTAGAGGCTCATCGTAGACAGGAGGGCTTTTCTGAGCACACAAAAAGCATGCATTAGAGCTCTTCCCACCAAGCCAAATCTCCTGCTGTTATCTGTCGCATCCTATTGCTTCTCTCACTTCTGGGAGGCAAGTGTCCAGGGGTCCACATATACCACCAGACATCAACTCAAGTATCACTGGTGGTACCTGTACCACTAGTTGAGAAACACTGCTTTCGAGCACAATCCTACACAAGTCTACTCAGAAGTAAGCCCCATTGTATTCAATGAGGCTTACTCCCAAGAATATTTGTATAGGATTTCATCCCTAGTCAAGGATGTGGGGTGACCAGGTTTCTTACAACAAGATGCTTCCCGGATAATTTCACCCTGGCAAGAGACCTCAATCAGGCTTGCAGCCTGGATGCCGTACAAAGCAAGCCACCCCTTTTCCATGGAGACGTGCATTCTTTAGAAGAGAAGAGACCAGGGTTGCACATATTAAATGGAACAGATGCCAGCTGTTTCATTCCTCAGACAGCTGAGGCTTCAGAATTCCAGGAGTTTGCCGAGAACTCCACATTGGTAATAGGATGCTGGAGGTAACATCCAGAGAAAGACTGACTAGAAAGATGTTAATCCTGACAAACTGCCTGTGCGTTAGACCGAACCTCCTCGGCGAGATTGAATTTGGTCTCTCCTGAGAGGGTTAGCTATGCTGGTGGTAACAAAACAGCTTCTCACAGTGGCCTACAAAGCAGATGGGCCGCCAGCCACAGCAGTAGAGAAGAGCTTTCGCGCCCTCTAGTGCCCTCCAGCACCAGCTCTTAGAGAAACCGGCTAAATATAGACAGGGCTGCAGATTCCCTGCTAATATTGCTGCAAGGGATGGAACAGCTCATGTTACCTTCCAAGAAAAAAACCAAAACAAATCATGAGGCCCTTTGTTAAAATCAGCTTTAGTAATACACACAGGAGGCACAGTAAAATATATGCGCTCGTTTTTGTTTTAGATCACTTTGAACCTTTTGCACATAGCAAATTAAAAGAGGGTTAGCAAGTCTTTCTGGAGATTCATGTTAAAGGCACAGCATACTATATTTGAAATAACTCTCTCTCTCTCTCTCTCTCTCTCTCTCTCGTTGCATGTGAGAGCGCAGTCCTTTGCATGACTACTCAGAAGTAAGTTCCATTGTGTTCCGTGGGTCTTACTCTCAGGAAAGCATATACAGGATTGCAGCCTCAATATTTTAAGTCTAGATCAGATCCATGTTTTCTCCGAAGAAAGTCCAACTGAATCCAACAGGACTTACTGTCCCAAATATAAGATTCCAGTCTTAGATATATAGATTCCACCCATATATAAGATTCCACCCTTAAAGTGTTCACATACAAATGTGATTTAGGATTCTTGGTTTGAATATGGCAGGCCAATAGCAGTCAACCGTGATCAGTGCTATTCCTAGTTATAAATCCTTTAGGTAACTGGCCCACTCAAAGATCCACAAAGTATTCATTGCACTTCAGTTAAGGGTAGACAGAAAGCAAAACTAGACAAGGGCAAGAAAAAAGTGACTTTTTTGAAGTGAAGTTTCATCAAGACTGTGAGGATGAAACTACAAGACCGAGAGACTGAATTGACACCAATATCTCATAGTTGGCTCCGTGACTATTTATGAAGACCCCAAAGGAAGAAAGCAAAGGAAGACCCCCAAAAGAAGCAAAGGAAGAAATCATTGCTTCCTTTCTCACAAGAAGGATTTGGTCAAAACGCTCCATACACATTTAATTTCATTGGTTTTAACAGAGGAATTTTTTTTTTCAAAGAAATCTGAACATTCATTGCATTTCAGCTGCATGTGTTCTGAATTTCAATGTTCCTCCTTCTAAAAGATCCATTTTCGACCAAGGGTGGAAACATCTTCTTGATAGTTCCATTCATTTTTTAAAAAACTTTTCTAAAAGTATCACTTGGTTCAGTTTCTCCTCATTGGTCAAATGGTTGCTGTCTGCAAGTCTTTTGAACTCAAAACCCTCAACCTTGTTCCTGAATTAACTGAAAAGATGTTTGTATTATCCTGTTAAAACAATGTGTTAATTGCACTTTATCGAGTATGTGTAAAAAGGCAGGATTTATCAGATTTTTAAAAATCACAAGAACCCCCTCCCTCAATCATCTTTCCAAATCTTATCTCATCGTCCATATGTAATTACACCACATTACACCACAGAAATCATTTTGTTTTGCCAGGCCATATCTACATTGGCCTTCTTCTCTCTCTCCCCCCCCCCCCAAGAAATTGCCCAATGCAATTGCAAACACTATTTCTGCTCCCATCCATTGATGTAGCTTATTTTAACAGCTCTCCTATTAATGAACTTCCTCAATTGTGCAAACTTGCTGCATTTCTGCAAAGTCGAAACCGACAAGAAGCCTATAAATAGCAGATTCCCCATCACCCTATTCCTCTGGTTGCATTACTGGGATTTGTTTAAAAAAAAATTAAAAAGAAACTCTACAATGCAGAATTGAAAACAGGACTCATTAATCATACGGCTAAACTGTTTTCTGGGAGGTGCTTCTTTGTTTTGATTTGTCTGGATTCAGCTTTGTGGGCTGAAATTCTCTCTTGTCCAACTTTTCCACTTTGTTCTTACACAGCAGTGGAGCCAAAAGGCACTCCAACTTATTTCTTGGGGTGCGGCACATTCTTAAATGTGCTGAAACAGCCTTTTCGGGATCTTGTGTTGTCCAAAAATGCAACATGAATCTGGAGCTCTAGCCTGTGTTATGGTTTCTAATCTGCTTGTCTGCTTCCCCCAGTTCTATGAATTGTGTGCTGTAGAAGTGTGGCATACAAGAAAATACAGTATCTCCACTTTTCCTGCCCTGTTCTGGGAGTGAGGGTCAAAATAACGGTCAGATGAGGATAATCATGGACTTGCAGACCCAATCCAAATGGGGCGATATTCCGTGAAGCACAGTATGGATTAATTCCTGCACAAGCCTCTAATCCAGAACTTATTTCCTTGGCAAACATGAACAGGTCCGGAGAAGATGGAGCCTGCAGATATGCCCCTAATAAGTCAAATTTATTTTCCAAACACAGATGGAACAGTTATTGAAATGAAGACAAAAAATCTACAGCTAGTCTTGCTTGCTCTACTTATTGTGACGGTACTGCTTTCCAGTTTCATTATGGAGCGATGAAAATTGTTTGATTCTTTAACAGTGGAGCAATGGCCCAGGCAGTTCTTATTGTGTCATTAAAACAAATCAACAGGAAGGATGTCCTTCCCAGCATGTAACCAGCCCTGGGAATGTGGCAAGAAAGAGGATTTGTCTCCCTGCAAATTAAAGTGACATGTTTTTTGTTTTTGTTTTTTGCTAAAGAGATTCCTTTGTCCTTGCTGGGGAAAATACTGTACCACATCAAATAGTCCCAAATTGAGGATTCCCCCCCCCCCCAACACCCAGCCCTGGTCCATGCCAACTGGCTTGTCTCTCTTTCTCTCTCTCTCTCCTCTCCGTCCTGGCCAAATAAATATTTAAAAGCGCTGATGATAAACGGGCATCTGTCCAGAAGGTAAAGTTGTTTGCACGGGTGATGTCAGATTGCAAGATGGGCTCTTGGGAGGAATCCACAGGAAGAGGTTTTATTCCAAGAGTGACCGTTATAGAGATGGGTTTGCAGCCTTCAAGCCTGACTTATGTCACCTTCCCTGAGGCGGAGATTACCTAGAGATCAGCCAAAGAGCATAATGATTTTTCCCCTGCCTAGCCCAGCCACACCACAGATGCAGTGGGCACCTTGTGAATATCACTGCATGCAGTGAGCCAGTTCACAAACAACCGTCAAAGTCTCTCCCGAATCACTGTGCATCTCCTACAAGGGAACTACCAGCATCCTGTTCTGCCAAAGGTCTCTCTCTCTCTCTCTTTCCACAAAGGCTCACATCCCATTTCCGACTGTACCCCCTTTCAGACCCCAGGCAAAGTTCATCACTTGCTGGCCCTCTGATCTCCCCCCAGTGCAGGCAGGCAAGCACAGATCTCCCTGTAAGCTGCCCCCCTGGAGATGCCTCGCCTTGCCTACACAGGCAGGGCACAGACAGCGTCCCGTCCCCCCCAGCTGTTTCTGCGCTGCCCCGGTTTGGCAGGAAACCTCAAGATGCTTCGTGCGCCATGCACAAGCCACTCACCCCGGAGCATCAGTGTGCCCTGATCTGATTGCCTCCAAGGGATGCCGGGCGGAGGGGCTGCCTCTGGGGTCCCCAGCTGGGCTTTGGGTTGGATTCTCAGTTCCCCCTTTCCACCCAAACCCCAGTGATGTGGGAAGGGGGGGGGGGATATTTTGATCTATGAAGATGGTGCATGTACACAAAAATCTCCTCCCCCCCCCCCCCCCCGAAACTCTGCATCTCTTCTAAGCACAGCCAGCTCCTCTTTCCCTTTGGCTGCAGGTCAATTTCCAGCACATCGACTTCCTAATGGTCCCCCCTCTGCCCCCTCCCCAGCCTTAGCAGCCTCAGATGCCTTCATCGCTCTTGCCAGCCCCCCCCAAGCCTTTTTCTGCCCCCATCAAATTGCCCTCCCTGGCCAGATCTCCCCCCGCCCAGCCTTCTCCCCATCACCCCTCCCCAAACAGCCACAGAGCAGCATCGCTCCAGAGAAATCGGGGGGGGGGGGCGTTGAGAGGGAGCCAGGCAGCCGGCCAGCCCTTACCTGGGAGTCCACCTCCGGCGCCTGCCTGCCCGGGTCACCTCTGAAGGAGGGCGATCAGACCAGTCCCAGTCCCAGTCCCAGCTGGAGGCGCCGCATCTCCTCCTATTCCACTCCGCTGGTAGCGGCTGCTGAATGAGGCTTCAAGCTAGTGGAAGGAATTAGAAGCAGGGGAGAGAGAGGAGGAGGAGGAAGAGGAGGGGGAGGGGGAGGGAGGAGGCGAGCAGGATGGAAGGAGGGGAGCCGGAGGCTCTGGCTTGTCCTCTGCTGGCAAGAGCAGGGGGGAAGCTTCTGATCCCCCCATTGCCATGGGGCTTCCCTCCCCCCCACCTCCCCCAGTGCTGGCTTTAAGGACATGCCAGCCACACTCCATGAAATGGGGGGGAGCAAAGAAAGCAATGCTTGGCCAATCGGAAAAGAATTGCAGCAGGACATCCCAGAGATTTTGGGATGAAGAGGTCCTGGATTCAAGTCCTCTCACTTTTTGGAAGAATCTCTCTCTCTCTCTCTCTCTCTCTCTCTCTCTCTCTCTCTCTCTGTGTGTGTGTGTGTGTGTGTGTGTGTGTAGCCCCAAGATGCGCCAAGGATCAGTAGTGTGAAATGCCATCTGCACATGTTCAGAGGCAGCATCCTCTCCAGCCAGCTGGGTTTATGATCACCCTAAGGCATGCATCCTGCTTTCTAGTTTCAGCCGAGGTGAGCAGGAAGGGGTTTCAAGACAGATAGCTGGGATGAATAATAATAATAATAACAACAACAACAACAACAACAACAACAACAACAACAACAACAACAACACAAAAATCCACAACATTTATCAGCTGGCAAATCCTCATCCACAGGGACATCTGCCTGATGTCTAGGTTGAATATAATAATAGTAATAATAAAAGTACAAACATTGATTGTTGGGATTGCTTTTCTTGGCAATGTATGTGAGTTTTAAAATCATCACATTGTAGGTCGCAGTTGCTCACTCCCTCCTGCCCCTCCCCCACACAGGGTGACCAGACCTCTTCTTTTTCCAGGACATGTCCTCATTTTTAGCCTGCAAAAGAACTTCCATGTCCTCCTTTTCCCTGTGAGCGGGCCCCTGCAGGCAGCGCATAGCCTTCTTGTAATTAATACATTATATGCAATATAGTTTTGAACTTAATAATAAGTAATACGGTGTTTAAGTTAACCACGTGGAATCAATATACAAGTGTTTTCAACTTTTATTTTGCCATGTTCCCCATTTTGGGGTGCCAGGTCCTCTTCTGGATTATGACATCTGGTCACCTTGCAGGCACACAACATGGGAATCCCCCCCCCCCCCACAGTTCTTTGAACAGGAAGAGAGGGGAGAGGGAAGGTTGTCACAAGGTCCTTCTGTGATTGTGTGGAGGACTAAACCCAGACCAAGCAATTTCCTTTGATCAATGTGTTCCCTCTGGTCTTCTGCTTGGGCTTGCAAATGGGGAATCTCGTGTTTGAATGGCCATCTCCCCGCACACTGAAAAATAGCATATCAAGAGCATGGGCGGGCTCGAATTGTCTTTCTTAACATGTTGGCTTCAGAGTGTCCCTTATACCCATGCTTGTGACTATCCCCACCCCTACATTCTGAAATGATGGTACAGCCATACACGTGATTTCTCCACTCCCTTTCTGAAATGGTACAGTCCAGCAACATATACAGTGCTTGGAAGCGCTGATCTTAGTCTACATTTTTATCACACCCTACCTGGAAAGAGATCTGGGCAGTGTCCCTAGTTCTCTCCCCCCCCCCACCCACCTTCTGTCTCACAAGCCTGAGAGGTAGGTTGTGCTATGAGATATTGAAAACACCCAAGTTGTGTTTCATTACAGAGTAGGAATTGGAACCGGACTCTCCCAGTCCTAGTCAAGCCCCCTCACTCTAAACACACATTCTTACAGTCACACTGACTTGACTCTTAGTTGGCTGCATTTATCTTTGCACTGAGTCTGGTTCCAGGTCACACATCAATGTGATGTGGTTTGTAGGGATCTGAAGCTCCCTCCAAAGATACAATTCCGTGGGGAGGGGGCCCTCCAAATTTCCTGTGCAGATATACTATCAGTGGCCCTTATCATCAAGGGCCCCACGCCATTTGGGCAAGGCAGATATAGGCTGTCAGATACAGGGCCGGAAAGGGTGCTAAGGAAACTTGCATTAAACACACCATCCTAGATTTCTGCTTTTAGTGGACTTGATGGCAATAATGGAAAGCAATGGCTATATTAATCTGGTGAATGTCACAAGAGCTAGAACCATTTCCTGAATTCCATAACATGGCACATGTACACACACTGATGCAAGGAGTTAGTATTTCAGGATTCCTTGCCAGAATATGGTGTGTTAAAAAGCACAAAGATTGGAATGTTCTGGGGCAAGACTCAGAAAGATAGAATGGGAGTGGAAGGAGGCAGGGGAGCTGTGGACAATCAATATGCCCTCTCAGGCCTGGATATTCATTTGTAGTCAGATTCCTGGACATCTTTGGATCCAAATGTCTCTATCAAGATTCTTTTTGTGTAGTGTTTTACCAATGTCGAGTGCATCATGGAAGCATCCCAAAAACACTGCATGAAAAGAATCTTGAGGTGATTGCGGCACGGTTTATCAAGAGTCTTTTAGTGCAGTGTTTTTGACCAGCGTTCCTGGGTGTGCCCATATAACCACTACACAGAAAGAACTGCAATTCAGTCATGAAATCGCAGCAAGATGGCTTTTTTGGGTGGTGTTTCATCAATGTGCACATGCAAAGGAACTGAAAAGCCATGGCGAATTGCAGCACATGTTTTCATTCCAGAATTAATTTTAGAAACTCTTCTGGTTAGACCGGAATTTAGGATCAGGGAAATTTAGGGGAAAACCAACTTCCAGAACAATAAAGGAACTGGACAGGGGGAAACCCTCACATTATTTCAGTTTCTTCTGTTACCCTGAGGACTAGAAAATCGATAAATTAAAGATCAATAAGTCACCAGGCCCTGATGGCATTCACCCAAGAGTTATTAAGGAATTGAAGAATGAAGTTGCTGATCTCGACTAAAATATGCAACTTGTCCCTCAAAACGGCCACGGTGCCAAAAGATTGGAGGATAGCAAATGCCACGCCGATCTTTAAAAAGGGAAAGAGGGGGGACCCGGGAAACTATAGGCCGGTGAGTCTAACATCTATACCGGGTAAGATGGTGAAATGCCTCATCAAAGATAGAATCTCAAAACACATAGACGAACAGGCCTTGCTGAGGGAGAATCAGCATGGCTTCTGTAAGGGTAAGTCTTGCCTCACAAACTTTTCAGAATTCTTTGAAAAGGTCAACAGGCATGTGGATGCGGGAGAACTAGTGGACATTATATATCTGGACTTTCAGAAGGCGTTCGACACGGTCCCTCACCAAAGGCTACTGAAAAAACTCCACAGTAAGGGAATTAGAGGGCAGGTCCTCTCATGGATTGAGAACTGGTTGAAGGCTAGGAAGCAGAGAGTGGGTGTCAATGGGCAATTTTCACAATGGAGAGAGGTGAAAAGTGGTGTGCCCCAAGGATCTGTCCTGGGACCAGTCCTTTTCAACCTCTTCATAAATGACCTGGAGACAGGGTTGAGCAGTGAGGTTGCAAAGTTTGCAGACGACACCAAACTTTTCCGAGTGGTGAAGACCAGAAGTGATTGTGAGGAGCTCCAGAAGGATCTCTCCAGATTGGCAGAATGGGCAGCAAAATAGCAGATGCGTTTCAATGTAAGTGTAAAGTCATGCACATTGAGGCAAAAAATCAAAACTTCACATATAGGCTAATGTGTTCCTAGCTGTCTGTGAAAGATCAGATCTTGGGGTGGTGGTGGACAGGTTGATGAAAGCGTCGACCCAATGTGCGGTGGCAGTGAAGAAGGCCAATTCTATGCTTGGGATCATTAGGAAAGGTATTGAGAACAAAACAGCTAATATTATAATGCTGTTGTACTAATCTATGGTAAGGCCACACCTGGAGTATTGTGTCCAGTTCTAGTTGCCACATCTCAAAAAGGACATAGTGGAAATAGAAAAATGCAAAAGAGAGCAACTAAGATGATTGCTGGGCTGGGGCACCTTCCTTATGAGGAAAGGCTACAGCGTTTGGGCCTCTTCGGCCTAGAAAAGAGACGCCTGAGGGGAACATGATTGAGACTTACAAAATTATGCGGGGGAAGGATAAAGTGGATCGAGAGATGCTCTTTACACTCTCACATAACACCAGAGCCAGGGGACATCCACTAAAATTGAGCGTTGGGAGGGTTAGGACAGACAAAAGAAAATATTTCTTTACTCAGCATGTGGTTGGTCTGTGGAACTCCTTGCCGCAGGATGTGGTGACGGCATCTGGCCTGGACACCTTTAAAAGGGGATTGGACAAGTTTCTGGAGAAAAAATCCATTATGGGGTACAAGCCATGATGTGTATGCGCAACCTCCTGATTTTAGAAATGGGCTATGTCAGAATGCTAGATGCAAGGTTGGGCACCAGGATGAGGTCTCTTGTTATCTGATGTGCTCCCTGGGCATTTGGTGCGCCACTGTGAGATACAGGAAGCTGGACTAGATGGGCCTATGGCCTGATCCAGTGGGGCTGTTCTTATGTTCTTATGACCAACTTAAAAAAAAAATTGAGACAGTGTTTCTTAAGATCCCAAATTCTATGGTGATTGTGTAAGTAAGATGCCAAATTCTACACTGTAGTATGTAACAGGAAGATTGATTTTTAAACACCCTGGATACAGCCTCCTTTGACTGTAAGGGTAATATTTGGGTATAAAAGAGATTTGGGTGCGGTTGGGGGGGGGGGACAGGACATTCTTGAGTATATTGATGTAAACAGATATGGGAGGTCCAGATGGTTATTCCTTAAATGAGAGGAAAGTCCTAGGGAGTGGAGAGGTTCACTGGGGAAGGAAGGAATGTGTCTGAAAAGCAGTTTATGGATGGATTTTATCTTTGGGGGGAAAGAGGGGAGGCATTTTTTTAAAAATAGGAGTTGGTCTGATAGAACTTTGGAATAATCGCAAGATTCTGTGATGGTTTTCGAATAGTTTTCACTTATAAAAGCTGCCAGAATGATTGTTCCAGATTGAAAGCAGCCTGATGTCACTGTCAATGAAATTCAAAATGGGTTTGTTTTTTTTAAAATTCCCCCTCTCCAATAACCTCAGCGCCAGCCGGATTCGACCAAGAGGGGACAAAACATTAAAGAAAAAATCAAACACCAGAAAAACCTTAGGCCCTTTTCCTTCAGGGCCAAAATGAAACACAATAAACATTCCCCAGTCGGAGGATGGAATACATTATGCAAATCAACTCCATTTCCCTGAATGCCCCCAATCTTCATGTCTTGTTCTGATGTGAGTGTTTTGCTCACAGAGTGTGGACTATTTCCATCACAAGGACTGGACGGCAAAGGAAGAACGAAGGGAAGGCGCAGGGGAAAGAACCATCGTGCTGGTGTTGTACGACAAGGATGGGGAAGGATAAAACAAACATGCGCCAAAAGGTATTTATTTTTGATATTTTTATACTGCCCTTCTTCCAATGAACTCAGGGTGGTGCACATGGTTCCTTTCCTCCTTTTTTCCTCACAACAACCCTGTGAGGTAGGTGAGACAGAGAGATCATGACTGGCCCAAGGTCATCCAGGAAGTTTTTCGGCTGAGACGGCACCCTTGTGCTACCGCAGTTGTGCTACAACAGATGGATTTGCATGGGGAAGTGGATGTCAGTGGCACAGGAGGTAGGATCCTGGGTTCAGGGTCAAGACCCCCTTCCTGGCACCCTACAACAACAGAAGGAATGCAAAAGAAATTCCCATCTGATTGCACAGGGATCCTAGCGCTTGGTCATCAAATATCATTTGTTGCTCTAGAACAGCGATTTTCAGTTTGACACAGCAGTGAATGCTCTGCACACATGCTGTGGCAGTTTGGGGAAGGGTCATTTATTGATAGGGCCATTGGGGGATGTGAGACCCTCCCCACTAATAATAATAATAATAATAATAATAATAATAATAATAATAATAATAATAATAAAACTTTATTTTTATCCTGCCCTTCTCCCTAACGGGACCCAGGGCGGCTAACAACATATTAAAAAAAAACAATCGATTTTAAAAACATTAATACAAGCAGATAAAAACATTTAAAAACACACTACAGGGCCATAAAAACAGCAGTCAGATTAAAAGAATAAAAGAACAGATCACCGAGGAATCAAGCCTGTAAAACTAAAAGATGTATAAAAAAGTTAAGGCCAGAAATCAGAAGGCTTGTTTAAACAACAGTGTTTTCAGGCCTCGCCGAAAGCTCTCAAGAGAGGGAGCCATTCTCAAGTCAAGGGGAAGGGAGTTCCATAATGTTGGTGCCACTACCGAGAAGGCCCTATTTCTTGCAGCCGCCCCCCGGACCTCCTTGGGTGGCGGCACTTGCAAAAAGGCCTTCTCTGATGACCTAAGAGGACGAGCCGGATTGTACGCGAGTAGGCGGTCTCTAAGATATCCTGGCCCAGAGCAGTATAGGGCTTTAAAGGTCAAAACCAGCACCTTGAATTGGGCCCGGAAACGGATGGGCAGCCAATGTAGCCCCCGGAGAAGCGGGCTGACAGAGTCAAACCGCCTGGCTCCGGTGACCACACGGGCCGCCGCATTCTGTACTAATTGTAGTTTCCGAACCGTCTTCAGGGGCAGCCCCACATAGAGTGCGTTACAGTAATCTAACCTCGATGTCACCGGGGCATGGATCACCGTGGCCAGGTCTGCACGATCCAAGTACGGATGCAGCTGGCGCACCAGCCGAAGCTGAGCAAAGGCCCCACTAGCCACAGCCGCCACCTGGGAATCCAGGAGCAGCTGCGAGTCCAGGAGGACCCCCAAGCTGCGGACCTGCTCCTTCAGAGCGGACCCCATTCAGAGCAAGTCGATAGTCCAGCACCTGCATCGAGGATTTCCGAACCAGGAGAGCCTCTGTCTTATCCGGATTTAATTTCAGCTTGTTAGCCCCCATCCAGATCCTCACTGCTTCCAGACAGCGCTCCAGGCCACAGTGTGCCTTATCACTAGTACATTGACAACTTTAGTGCCTTGTCAGGGTGCCATGAGATGAGAAAGGTTGAAAATTGCTGCTCTAGAAAGCAAGGTTTTGTTAATCCCATTGAGGAGGCCCATTAACAAATGAGTCCAATAGCATGTGACTAGGCGGGAGTGATTGGCTGGGGTCTGTTCTCGAAGCAAAAATCTCAAAGCTAGAAACTAATCAGACATCATTCCTATTACATTTGTCTTGTCAGCTCCTCTTCCTAAAGAAGTTATATGTCCAAGGATACAACCCAAGAGACAAAGCCCCAGCAAAATTTCATTTCAAAATCAATAGACTTCAGTGTGAAGGCACACTTGGTCTAAGTCCAGCTGAATCAACAATAGTCACAAAATGAAAAACAAATTGACCCACGTTCTGGCCTTTGTAACGCATGGATGTTGACAAAACGTAGGCATGCAGCGAAAGCCCTTAATAGCCCTGGAAGCGAAGCCAGTGTGGGAAAGGAAAAAAGCTATTTCAGAAGATGAAAATAATAAAAATATTTACAGCGGCACACACCAAGTCCAAACCCGCTTCCCAGGCCCTAGCTGGCTGCACTGATCAACTTGGACCTGCACCAGCGATATGTTATTTATTTATTTTTCACATGTTTATGCTACCTAAGGGGCTCAAGGTAGTGTATATAGTTCCTTCCTCTGGTGTGAGCTAGGCTGAGAGAGACAGAGAGAGAGAGAGAGAGACAGACAGACAGACAGAGACTGGCCCAAAGTAACCCAGGAAGCTTCAAGGCCAGGTGGGGGATTTGAACTCAGATCTTCCAGGTCTAACTCCAGCTCCCAAACCACTACACCACCCTGACCCTGAGGAGAGCTCCAGCAACTAAAATCCTCAAGGGGTAAAGAGTAGCCTATACCAGCACTGCTGCATCACAGCATGGGGATTTAGTTGTGCCAGAGATTCCTAAACTTTTGTGACTGGCAGCTCCCTTGACTTACTGGACTATTGGCTACAGCTTCCCATTAGGGCTCCAATCCTATAGCATTGTATAGGGCGTTGTATAGGACAGTATAGCATTGTATAGGGCATTGTATAGGGCAGTAGGTTTTACACGAGGATTCTGCAGCTCCTCGTATAGTGGATAGTATACTGTATTGTATAGCGTAAGCATTACTGTATAGCATTGTATAGGGCATTGTATAGGGCAGTAGGTTTTACAAGAGGATTCTGCAGCTCCCCTGGCCAGTTTCCACGGCTCCCCAGAGATCCACGGCTCATAGTTTGGGAACCACCCAGTTATGTTGTCTGGACATATAACCCATATGTTAATTGGGCAAAGAGACGCTATTTCAATTGGTGCACCTCTTATATTTAGCAGGGGGAGAGTGTTCCTCTTCAACCCAGCACAGGGTCTTTTCTAGTGGCTGTTTGTTGGTGGTTTTCTGAAGAATTTAAGCCCTTTTGCATTTAGTTATTTGATTCTCTGTAAACTGCTCTGTGAATTTGTTTGTTGAAAAGTGATGTATAAATACTACTACATTTATACATTGTAATATTTATACATCATAAAATTGATGCTAGTAGTATTTCTACTATTACTACTATTACTATTAATAGTAGTAGTTAATTACTATTAATTAATTACTTAATGCATTAACTATTAATTAAATACTTAATGCATTACTTAATATACGCTAATTACTATTAATTAGTAGTAGTAGTAGTTAGGATTGGGGTGCTAACAACTCAACTCAACAATCAAACACACAGCACATAAGGAAAGGAGAAAATGAACCAAACAAAACAAAAATGACAGGAGGTCTGGTCTAGAGGTTGAGCCTCCATTTGCCTGAAGATAACATCCACAAGGTCGCCAGTTCAAGGCCACCGGCACCATGCGACCTGGAAGCAGCTGACAAGCTGAGCTGAGCTATTTCCATCTGCTCTGAGCGTGGGAGGATGGAGGCCAGGATGGAGGCCAGATCAGAATGAAACATCTGAATTGTTGTGGCTCTTGAAAGACAGAGCCTTCTTTCAATTGTAAAAATCCCTCCGGGGATTTAAATTAGCCTGCCTATGTAAACCGCCTTGAATAAAGTCTTGAATAAAGACCAAGAAAGGCGGTATATAAATACCTGTATTATTATTATTATTATTATTATTATTATTATTATTATTATTAAAAATTCCTTTGCATCCCTCCAGAAAGCCAGCAAGGAACGCGCTGTTCTTAACTCCAGTGGGAGGGCGTTCTAGAAACCATTCCAGCAGCCATTCCAGAAATGGCGGTTCTGAAAAGATTCAGTTCAGGTAACCATGAACTACACCTTCACTGGAGAAGGAACCTGCACAATGTCTTCAATTTGGTTAAGATCATATTGACTTCCCTCGCCCCTTGCATGTTAGTAGGGTGTTTGTTTACCATGAACGTGCCTGGTCCTCCCACTTTCTGGCGCATCAGGGCTTTTTTATTTAATCCCGGGGGGGGGGGGTATTTCTTCCAATTGGCCTCCTCCTTTGTGATTAAGATATAAAGTCCAAACATGCCAGAAAATGATGGAATATCCTAACTTACCCATGAAAATTATGACAGTCGGCTGTAAACCTGATTGCAAGGAACAGTTGTGGGGCAGGTAGAGACAGAGAGAGGGAGAAACAGAGAGAAAGACTTTCTTTAAGAATATTAAGTTGGGAGAAGAATGTAGCAATGCGCTGGATGCTGAAAATGACATCCCATAATACAAGCATTGCATTTCTTATTGTTCCTCTTTGTGTCTTTTACTGTAATGGTCTTTGGCTGTGTAGGTCACTCTCCCCCCAAAGAACTGAATCAAATAAATGAGCAATGACCATTGTGCCTCTTGCAAAGATGAATAAAAAGATGTTTGGGGGGTGAGTCACTGGTCTGTATCATACACTGCACACTAAATCTTCCTCAAGCAAGCCCAAGGGTAAATGGTAGACATATGGCTTCACTCTGATACAACAGACAGTATGTATTTTGTTTTCATGCTAACGCACCCCATCTATGTATCAAGTTAACGATGTGCTTGTTGGAGGAAAAATACAGGGAAGAAAGGAAATTCAGTGGGAATCAGCTATTCAGAAAATCTGTAGCTGTACCATCAAGCTCGTGCCTGGAGTAGATCAATGATAACAAAATAATGATGGCTTCCTGGTTCACTCACAGTCTTTAATAGGGTGCTCTAAGCAACTAGATGGTGGGAGAGATGGAATAAATCCACACCCTTCTGTTGAACTGACCACTCCGATCATGGACCAAGTCAAAGAAGCAAGGCCAGTATGTGACTGCTCCAAGCATTCACCAGTACACACCTTTGAAGGTTCAGGAACCTTCTCAGATTGGTGTGCAGAAATGTATAGGTGTGTGCCATTTAACGACAGGGATACATTCTCTAATCCCTGTTGTTATGTGATTAGGTCACTAAGTGAACATTCAGTCCAATCTAGTGCCTTTGTTGTGTAAACAGACACTCCCTGCCAAACACTAGCTGGCAGCACAGGCTACGGGAGATAGATTGCCTCTTCTTTGCATTAAGAGCCTCTCTGTTGTGTAAACAGACACTCTGCTGCAGGCTGTGGGAGACCTGACTGCCTCATTAAGAGCATCTTTATTGTGCTTTGACCACCGTCATATATGCGGTCCATTGTTAAGTGAACTGTTATTAAGTGGCGCATGCCTGTAATTCAATGAGAGGTCAACAATATGGTCAATCAGTGACAGTGTGGCAATTTGGCCTGAGGCAGATTCTGGAAACAGGAGCTGTCCCCTCCTCAGGTGAGAGACCTGGTCTCCAAGTCCAGGAGGGTTTGCCTGGAGTGATTACACTTGACTCCTCTTGGTCACACAGTTAGATGCATCGAGGGAGATCTAGGCTGAGTCACCACCAACACCATCCTTGGGTATTTGGCCTTACACCATCAAAGAAGCCTGTAGGAGGGAGTGATTTTATTGCTTCTCTGTTCTGCTTGATTGTTACTTTTAAGGCTGATCTCCCCGTAAGCCAGCCTCGAACTTTTTTTCCCCCTTTAAATTCAAATGCAGGCTATAATTTTCAATAAATAAACAGGGCTTTCTTCCAAGTAAACATGGATAGGCTCAATCTGCAGAGCTGCGCACAGCCGGCTGAAGGAGTCAGTTGGATTCAAGCAACTCATCTGTTTGCACACCCTTCCTGGGGAGTAATCTCAGGGACTTCAGTGTGACTTACTTCCAGGAAAATGTGAATAGAACCAGGCAGTACATACCCCCCCACCCCACCCCACCCCCACACATCTTTCTTTTTCAGATAATGCTGGTTTTCAACTCCAATCTGACTCTCTTGGCAAAAACTCCAGGTTCAGGTAATCTGGCTGGTCTGTAACAATATCATTTATATACCGATAACCTAATATCTTAAAAACATAAGTGTGTTGGGGGAAAAAAGAAAATAAAGCCGGAGTGGTATGTTGCATGGTGGACCTCATACACTTTGTAATGCATCACTGCTTTTGATAATGGGCTTTCTGAAACACAGGTCATAAAGCTAGATTTCCTATTTAGATAAAGTATTATTTACTGCAAGAAACTTGATCTTCATTCGTTCCTGACATTGCACTTTTAAATGCACACGCACACACACACACCACACACACACACACACACACACACACACACACACACACACACACACAGAGAGAGAGAGAGAGAGAGAGAGAGAGAGAGAGACAGCTCCACAATAATTGAAGCATTTTATTCACATATCCAAGGAAACCATCTTCTCAACTGAGTGTCACACAAGTTGTGATATTAAATTTTTGCATTTTAAAAAGTCTCACATGCTTGGAATTGATGTAACCAGTAATAAGTTTTTCTTTTCTTTTTTCTTACTCACACAGGAAGACCTCACTTAACATCGATGATACGTTCTGGAAACTGAGACTTTAAGCAAAACGGCATATAATGAAACCAATTTTATTGTAGGCTAATTGATATACATAAACAAGAGTGAAGTTCCTATGGCATAGTTCTGATTGTCCACCATGCCCTGCAGTGTGACCTCACAGTTCTGAGACCGCAGTCTCCAAGTTCTAAGGCATTGGGTGTTATCCAGGAGGCATATGTGCCCAGGCCAAGCCAATGGGGGCAGACTTCTAAAGGTTGGGGTATGCGATAGCTTCAGACAGTCCCCAGGGAGGGGGTTGCTGCACCCTTGCTCCTTCTCCTGAATCAGTTTCTCTGTCATGGGACTTTAGTGGCGCGGATGAAATCTCCCACCACCAGCCTTCCGAGTAGGATGGTGACTCCAAAAAGAGACCCTCCCCTTTTCCACCTCCCTGTCCCACCCACTTCCACAGCAAAGGTACCACTGATTGTGCCTTACTCAGTGTGTTCCCACAGCCTGGGAGCTCAGTGGGTTAGAGAGTCCCATGCCACTGGCGGCAACTTGGGCCCACCAGACTAGTGAGCATGTCAGTGGCATCACTAGGAGGTGTGGGCCACACAGGGTGACACACTCAGTGGGGTGTCACCAGTACTGGCCAAAATTATTATTATTATTATTATTATTATTATTATTATTATTATTAACTTTATTTCTAACCCGCCTTTCTCCCCGGAGGGACTCAAGGCGGCTTACAACAAGGTTAAAACAAATTAAAAATATAATTTAAATATAATTTAAAAACAGATAAAAGCATATTAACAACATATCATAAAAACGGTAGTCAGATAAACTGTAGTCAGGTAAAAAGAGCATAGAGTAGCAAATCATAAAAGAACCAGGCCTGTAACCAGGTATTTAAAAAGATATTAAAAGATTTTGAAAAGATGTTAAAAAAGGCGGAGAACTCAGGTGGCTTGTCTAAACAGAAGGGTCTTCAGGCCTCGCCAAAAAGTCTCAAGAGAGGGAGCCATTCTTAAGTCAAGGGGAAGGGAGTTCCATAGCGTTGGTGCCACTACTGAGAAGGCCCTGTTTCTTGCTGCCGCCCCACGTACCTCCTTAGGCGGTGGCACTTGTAAAAAGGCCTTCTCTGAATACCTAAGAGAACGAGTCGGATTGTATGGGAGTAGGCGATCTCTAAGATACCCCGGAGCAGTATAGGGCTTTAAAGGTCAAAACCAGCACCTTGAATTGGGCCCGGAAACGAAATTATGAAAATCTTGGTACTTTCAAGTAATACAATCATGTTATCTATCAATCAATACATCATGTAATGCAGAATGCAATGAAGCAAACCATATTGAAATATTTGTATTCTATCAAACATTATATCAAATAACCAAAAAAGGAAAACAGAACTTCCTTATGTAACAAAAAGTGGATTTCTTTAACACAAAACTGACGAATGAGACTGCAGGGAACCCATAGAGTGTTAGTATGAGTCAGCTCTCATTTCCATGTGTCAGAGCTAATACTAGAACTCTTACTCAGTTTGATGAACGGCACCAAGTTGGCCACTGGTTTTTTTCTTGGTAACTGATTTGTTTAGTGACCTGTACTGTTATCTATCAAAATAAATATAAATAAATAAATATGTAAAGTTAATGGGGGATTGACACCAACCCTAGTGATGTCACTGCATTTAGGTTGTGCATATGTTATTGAAATTTATTTTGCATGCTCTGGTATACGAGGAGGTCTATCATGGGGGTGATGCAATGAGCTCTTGCCCCGGGCGACGCAAACCCTAGTTACGCTTCTGGTGCATCCTCCAGTGAGCTGGTGAAGGAGTGCCTCAGCAGGCCCTGAGTTGCAGCAGCTGCTGGTTGGCTCTTCCAAGTTCTGCCATCTGTGGAGCCAGCTGCCTCACCAAGCCAGGTCATGAAGTGCTGCTCAGGGTCTATGCCCAGCTGTCCCAGGACGAGGTGAGGGGTCTCGCCCCTCCAAAGTGAGTCTGGATATGGTCACAAAAACATCACCAAACTTCTAAATACAGTACTTTGTTGTTTTTTACTCCCTCCTCACCTACATTATAATGAAACACTGTTGAATGAAACAGCGTTAAGTGAGGATTTCCTTTATTGGCTTTTTGAAAATGTGTTCAAGGCAGTTTACAAAGTAAACATGTCAGAAGAAGGAGATACAACAGCACTGTGTGGGCAAGTAGTGGGACAAGAGCATGATAGTATGAATAGGGCCAGCTTCAGGGATTTTGGGGCCGTTCTCAAAGACCCCATGTCCTCAGAAGGATTTGCTGCTCATCTCTGACCTCCTGTGCTCATAGTTTTGATGCAGTGGTGGGCAATGGAGTGAGTCTTTCAGCTGAAAGAGTCATTCTGTCATGCTCTCTGTTATGTATGCAAGTTTCAAGTATATGCAAGTATAAAGTATAAGTTTAAGTTTAAAGTACAAGTTAAGCAGGATTGAAATCCTGCATAACCGATTGGCCTAGTCTTATGGCTGGCCAATCGGGAGGTAGATCGAGAGCCTACCTGTTCGATTGGCCCTCTAGTTTAGCCTGCCAATCAGGTGGACCGAGACTGGTTCAACAGCACCAACCGTGGGGATTCTGGACAGAGCGAAGGGGTATAGAGCAAGGGGTGTTTGCCTTGTGGTTTCATTGCTAGGTTCTATTCTGAAGATGGAATAAATGTGTTGAGCTGTCATCTCTTGGCCTTCATTTATTTGCATAGACCCACTATTTAACAGTCTCCTCTCTCCATTCCAGTCCAGAAATGAGAGCTTTCCTCCAGGCGTCTATGAGATGATACAGGACATCCAGTCGAAAGGTCCTATTTGTAAAGGGAAGGGCACCCTTCCCTGGAAGAATTCACCCAGGTGCCCCTCCCTCTAAGTCACATCATGAGCTTAGGTAGAAACCAGGAACTGAACCAGGGACTTGTGTGTGCACAGAAGGGCTCAACTACTGAGCTGCATTGCCCATTTTTAATAA
This sequence comes from Tiliqua scincoides, assembly GCF_035046505.1. Taxonomy (NCBI): domain Eukaryota; kingdom Metazoa; phylum Chordata; class Lepidosauria; order Squamata; family Scincidae; genus Tiliqua; species Tiliqua scincoides. Next base: position 43,365,374 of record NC_089829.1, read on the forward strand.
GAATAGGGTGTCTCCAAGATCCTTCTTATGGAAACTCTGGTTCTAATTTCTCTATAATCTGAATGTCACTTCTCTCGTACGGTCCTTGCAGTATAATTAAAGGCTTTATGCATTCAGGCACATAACAGGAGGATGTTTCAACCTCCCAAGTTTGTGGGTGCATTTGTTTTTTTAGAACTTGGCTCAATTCTATGCGGGTTTTCTGTTTCAAGACTTGGGCTTTTGCTCTCCCCAGAAGCATATTTCAGCTGAATTTAGGGCTGTTTTGGGATATACCTTTGGGTTGCAAAGAGCCCCCTCCCCCAATATGTGCAAATAGAGTTACGAGAGAAGGTTCCTGTAAACCATTTTTGTTCTGATGAACACCAAGCAGCCACACTTCTTGGGCACCAAGACATTCAACTCCCACAACTTGAGGCAGTCAATCATGCCCAATGTGCATTTCAGGGATTTCTTAAATCATTATTTGCAATTTCTGTGCACGGCCTCATGCCACAGGCTACCACTATGAGTCAACAGATACTATTCTCTCCGTCCAAGGCTGTAGTCAGAGGTAGGGCCCAAACCTATCCCTGGCCACTGCTCCAAGTACAGCAGGGCCAAAAGGTCTGACACTGTATCCTGTGGGGCTGGGGAAGCAGCCAGAGGTCTCTTCAGGAAAAGAGAAAAAAGGTTAGTAATTTGTTGGATACCCTTACCCTGTGTAAAGCCCTGGCATCCTCAATGGGTTTGCTCAGAGCTGCACCAGCTATTTAGTTGGTGCAGAACCAAGGAGACCTGTGTCTGGCTCCAAGGCCTGGGAGGGGGGCTGCCATATCTGCTCCCCTCCAGAACCTGAATGGCCCCCGGGCCACTCACCCCTTCCCAGTTTCGCCCCTCCCTATCTTCCCTTTGCCCTCCCCCCACCCAGAAACACCTTCCCACTGCTCAGCGGGATACTTACCACCGCATGTCCCCACTGGTCCTCCAGCTGCCAGCACCTCTCCCCTCCTTGCCACTGCGACATGCTTCAAGGCACATTTGTGACAGCTGTTGATGGCGCAGCAGGTGGAGCAGCATTGGATTGGGCTGCCCTTCTCGCTCATGCTGCCTGACCGTCCCAATTACACCAATCCCAGATGGTTCGCCACTGCCCCATTGTAGCTGTCTGCCTGCACCTTGAAACATTTATAAATGGAGCCAGTCTTAAGCAAAGCAACAAAATGGCAGAGTCCTTAGCTGTGGGTTTTCTTTCAAATTGCAAAGAAAATAAGAGCTTTTCAGAACGCTATCAAAATCCCATTAATGTTTCAGTGAGGGGGAGGCTGTATTGGAATTTAAGCCTACATTTAATTGGATTAGGTCATAATTTAGCTAAAGGTAGGCAGTCTTAAGACCCATTGATTTCAATGACAGTAAATTAAAATCATTGGGACCTGCATGTTTACTCCTTTGAATGTGTTTTTCTTTTCTTTTTTCCTCCCAGAATGAGACTTCCATCTAAGTAAATATATACACAGAATTGCAGCCTTACAATGTTGTTTAACTTTTACTGGCTCTTTCCCTAAGGAAGACGTTAGTCTCATGTTACTTAACTGAGTGTATTTATTTCCCATTTTTTAACAAACAACATGGGATGGCACATATTAAACCAGTCAAAAATCAAACTTGCAATGCCGATTGAAATAGGGAAAAAATAGAGTCTATAAGCTCTTCAATTGATATACGGATTGTACCCAAGGAGCTAAAATATTATTATTAATAACAATAATATAGGACAGAGAAAAATGTGCAAATACACTAAAAAATCTAACCTAATACCAATTTGAGCCCATTTGTGTAGAGAAAGAATTATAAAGCAGCAAGAATAATGCCTTTAATATAATATAATATAAGTGTGTGCCACTTAACGACAGGAATATGTTTTCCAATCCCTGTTGTTATGCGGTTAGGTCATTAAGTGAACATTCAGTCCAATCTATTGCCTTGGTTGTATAAACAGACATTCCCTGCCAGACACTAGCTAGCTGCACAGGCTGCTGGAAATAGATTGCCTCTTCTTTGCATGAAGAGCCTCTGTGTTGTGTAAACAGACACTCTGCTGCAGGCTGTGGGAGATGTGATTGCCTCATTAAGAGCATCTTTGTTGTGCTTTGACCACCATCATATATGCAGTCCGTCATTAAGCGAACGGTTGTTAAGCAGTGCATGCCTGTATAATATAATATGATATGATATAATATATAGAGGTGTTATTAAAATGGTGTTATTTATTTTTACTCAGAAGTATGTCCATTAACACAGGCAGCCCAGTCGCATAGGGCCAGGGAGGCAGCTGGAGGTCTCCTTGATGTAAGGTAACATTTGTTCCCTTACCTCATGTTGAGCCCCAGAAGCCTCTATGCCTCTACTCAGATCCAGATCAGCTCAATTGCTGGCTCAGATCCAAATAGCCCTGTGTAGGGCTTTCAGGCCCGCAATGGGGCAATGGGGGCCCGCAATGGGGGATAGGATAGGCAGCCTTTCTCCATGTCCCCACCCCCTTCCTGGGCCTGAACCACACTCCTTCCCACCCTCCCCTGCCCTATTTTCCCCTCTCTACCTTCCTCCCCTGGCAGCAACTGTTACCCTGCACATGCCCGATCTTGTCTGATCTCGGAAGCTAAGCAGGGTCAGGCCTGGTTAGTACTTGGATGGGAGACCGCCTGGGAATACCGGGTGCTGTAGGCTTATACCATGATCTCAGAAGCTAAGCAGGGTCAGGCCCGGTTAGTACTTGGATGGGAGACCGCCTGGGAATACCGGGTGCTGTAGGCTTATACCATGATCTCGGAAGCTAAGCAGGGTCAGGCCTGGTTAGTACTTGGATGGGAGACTGCCTGGGAATACTGGGTGCTGTAGGCTTATACCATGATCTCGGAAGCTAAGCAAGGTCAGGCCTGGTTAGTACTTGGATGGGAGACCGCCTGGGAATACCGGGTGCTGTAGGCTTATACCATGATCTCAGAAGCTAAGCAGGGTCAGGCCCGGTTAGTACTTGGATGGGAGACCGCCTGGGAATACCGGGTGCTGTAGGCTTATACCATGATCTCGGAAGCTAAGCAAGGTCAGGCCTGGTTAGTACTTGGATGGGAGACCGCCTGGGAATACCGGGTGCTGTAGGCTTATACCATGATCTCGGAAGCTAAGCAGGGTCAGGCCTGGTTAGTACTTGGATGGGAGACCGCCTGGGAATACCGGGTGCTGTAGGCTTATACCATAGTCTTTCGAGACTGAAGGTTGCCAACCAACCTTCCTCCCCTCCCCTGCTCTCCCCACAGTGGCATAATTACCCCTGACAGCTCCCAGTGCTCCTCTGACTGATGAGGAAGTCCAGCCCCTGCCCGCACTGCTCCCCCGCCCACACCAGTGCCTCCATCCTTTGGTCCACTGCGAAGTCCTTTATGGCACTTTTGTAACTGCTGTCTCATGGGCAGCACACAAGAGACAGGGGTTGGCTTGGGGTTGGATTGGTCCATTAGGTTGTAATCCCATTTTCATCACCAGAAACACCACTAAATACTGTATATACATTATAGATTTTTTTTTAGTTCCAATAATTAATACCAGAAATTAGTTTTCTTACAATCTTCTCTGACTTAATAAGAACGAAAGAAGAGCCCTCCATAGATCAGGTCAAAGGCCAATCCAGTCCAGCTTCCTGTATCCCACAGTGGCCCACCAGATTCTTCAGGGAGCACACAGAACAAGATACATAGAACCACACTGAACAAGATACCTGCATCCTGTTGCCACTGCCTTGCAACTGGCATTTTGAGGTGGCCTACTTCTAGAACCAGGAGCTTGTATATTTCCATCATGGCTTGTAACCTGTGATGAACTTTTCTTCCATAAACCTGTCCAATCCCCTTTTAAAGGCATCCAGGCCAGGTGCCATCACCACATCCTGTGGCAAGGAGTTCCACAGATTAATTATAACATGGGTCTAAATAAATATTTTCTTTGTCAATGTTAAGAGAAGAATTCTGAGCAGCAATACAACTACATGCAGCCATCAATAAGCTGTAGGATAATTCTCAGTTTGGCTGAGATAATTCTCAGTTTGATAATTCTCAAAACTCAGTTTGGCTGTACTTGTCGTAAGAGGCGACTAAACAGCCACCAGGTAGATGGGGCTCGTCAGCCTGGGAAGGCAGCTCATCTGAGAGAAGGAAAACTCTGATCCCAAACCTCCATTGCCTTGTGGCTACATCCAGTTACGGAAAAGGCTTCAGGAGTCAACCTCGAGGCAAAATCCGGAGCCGGAGTCCCTGAGGCAGTTCATGGCTGAACACAGTCACGTTCTGGCAACTCCTGCGACGCCGCTGGAACCAACCGTATTGGCCTCTGCCTTTTCATTGGACCATTTCAGCGACGTGGAGAGGGGGGATTTGCTGCATGGGTAACAGCCTATCCTCCATACCTGCTTTACCCAGGCTTTGCGCACTGGAGAGGACACTCTGTTCCAGAGCCACCATTCAGAGTGTGACACCATAGTCTTCCAAGACTGAAGGATGCCAACAACTCAGGATAATTCTATATCCCCACACCTTTCAACTAACCAAACAACAAAAAAAAGCAACTTTGAGATTAAATGATAATGATCACTTGTTAGGTCTGTTCTTTTCTCAGCCACATCTGGTTTATTTTTAGGGTTCTTTTTTTTTTACACGTGGACATGTTTAGAATGTATGAAAAATATCTGCCTTTGGACTATGAGATTTCCAAAAGTGACAGTCCCAGTGCATGCATCATCTGGGGGGGGGGTGCCATTGGGTCCACTGCAGGGCATTGTCCCACAACCTCCAGCAAGCTGGTGCTATTGGCTTTTGTGGCTGTTTGTTTCCCCATGTCTTGCCCCATGATGCGAAGTTCATTTCCTTGACCGTGAAAATGGCCAGGACATTTGTGTCTCAGAAACCAGTGATATGGACCAGCCGGGAAAGTTTTGCATGAACTCCAGTTCTGTCTCCTGGAATGTTTGGGGATTTGTGGTCTTGGCTATTCCGGTGAAGGAATGTGCTGTTGAGCAATTGTGGCCACAGTATCTCATTTCCAAGTAAAAACAGAAAGATGAATCAGAGAAAGCAGAATCCGTCCTGTCCGAAGGTTCGTTGATTGCTAAATAAAATCTGCTCTGATTACACGCAGGCAGCATCAGAACTTTGCCAAGAAGGTACTGAACTTTCAGTGATAATTTCTTCATTAAGGACTCTTAATCCGTTTGGGGGCACTCTGACAGTTCTGGTGTCTGATTGACATCGGTTACCGAGAAGAAAACAGGAGACTATCTCCTGACTCAGCAAATCATTCAGAAGCTGAGACTGGTGCCATTTCGCCCCACTCCCTTCTTCTTTTTTTTTTCTTTCAAATTCAGAATAAATTACTGATTTGACACATCAAACAATGCCAAACTCTTTTTGTGAACATTTGACAGGCATTAGCAAATGGTACAAAATGTCTTTTTGGAGCACAAGGACTGGCCCTACATAATAATGGTGTTACATACTCATGACTCACTTCCCTGAATTATGAGAAGTCACTGGGGTGCAGGGAAGGTCCCGGGTGCCAGCTTCCTTGGGGAGTAGGGAGCACTCAAGCTTGATGATACCTTTGCAATATTGGCTTTGTTTGCAAACATACAGGTTGAACATTTGGGAGCACTGGCGATCCTGGCACCTGTGCTGCCCAGGGCCAGGACTGCAGAATGCCACCCCTCCCCATCCAGGAGAATACCACCACCGCCCGTTGCATCTTGGGGCCTTTAGAAGGCCAGGAAGGGCACATGTGGCCTCTTCCAGCCTTCTGAAGGCCTTCTGAGTGTTCTGCCAAATCCCAATCCACTGGGCCTTGTGCCCGCTTAAGGCTAATTAGCTTCCCTTGTTAAACGCACAAGTGCAGCAGGCAAAAGTCAAAGTCCAGTCCCAGTCCAAGGTCAAGCTCCAGTCACGTCAGGTCTCCTCTGGATCAGGTAGCGTCTCCCTCTGGGTCAGGGTAGCCTTTGGTCCTTCTGAAGCTGCCTTGTATCCTTGGATGTCTCATAATCCAAAATGCAGCTCAGCTGTGAGCTACCTTGCTAGCCCCTTGTCAAGTCCAAATTAGGCTCAGCTGAGCCATCTCTTCAGTCCATGTCCATTCAAAGTCCCATCAAGGTCAAATGAAGCTCAGGTGTCCAACCAGGCCTCCATTGGCCTTGATTGATTACAGCTGTGGAGCCAGCCCTGCCCTTCCCAGAGCTGTCAACCAGCTGTCAAAACATGGAATAGCTGTCAGCACCACAGCATCCACCTGATGATCTTCTGATCTTCCATTACACTGAGGCTTCCAGAAGACCTCACTTGCAGTGTTCATCTGAAACTGGAAGTGACATTTTAAGGCCCTTATAGTACCTATGGTATCTTTGAGGGTGGCCCAGAACCCCTAAAGACCTTCTAAAGGGCTAATGTTTTTGGATAAATACCAGAAGTGAGGTTTAAAGGTCCTATGGAGGCCTCAGAAGGACTTTGGAGGGCCGGGGAGGGCACATGTGGCCTCCCTGCCCTCCAAAGGCTTACAGATGGGGGGCAAGGAAGGTGACATCATCTTTACAGGCAGCCATGGCATCCCGGGGCATTTGCCCCCCTTAATGCCCCTAAGTACGCCATTGTCTGGATGTGCTACATGTGTCTACCTTTGAGACATGCACAGGGAGCCCAATCGCACACATGTCTACCAAGAAGTAAGTCTTTTGAGTTGAAGGGGACCAACACCCAGGCAAGTGTGCATAAGATTGCAGCCTAATAAAGGTATAGGATGGACAGCATACATACACGTTTGTGCCTTAATACATATATCCTTTCCTGTTGGCTAGCAAACACTGAAGGACAAAGAAGTGGATTCACATTTCACACCTCACTTAAAAGGTCAATTAAAACACTCCCCCGGTTTATTTTCTTGTATGTATGTAAATTAGAAATTGACTTGTGAATATTTCATACAGGCTTGCGTTGGTTACCTGGAGTTTCCATGGATATAATAAAGCAAGATCAGGATCTTAGACACGGAGAGGATATTAGGGGGAAAAAAAGGTTACGCATGAACTTAGACAGAGCCATCTCTTGAGATCGATGGTTTTTCAATTTGCAGGGTTTTACAACTGTGGGAGAGCTGGATGCGGTTCAAGTGCCGTTTCTGTTGGTGAAAAGCATTTGCAGCTGCCAAGAGGGCCTGTTTTAGGAATCCGAAACTTGGCAGGCAAACACCAGAGTGCGATGGCATGAATACAGCAGCAGCAGGAAAGGTGAACGGTTCTAAAGGTAAGGAATGCTGGATGTTTCTCCGCGAGACCTTCACTCTGTCCTTCGGTGTTTATATTTTGTTCCATTGCTTATTAGAGACATTGACGACCGCTCTTCTTGAACTCTGGTTTTGGCAAAGCATTTTGCCACATGCGCCACGTGTTAAAACAGAGATCGGTTTGCAAGATGGGGAGAAAATAGGGATCCAAATGGCAGGTCTGGGATTTTGTGCTTGTGGAAATTTCAAGATGAGTGAGCTCTGGATACCCCAATGAGGCTGTGGCTGCTACTGCAATAGTGTGATCCCCCCCCCCCCCCCCACTATTATGGACCATTTCATACACTGCACAGCAACAAATACAGGTTAACTACAGAATACAGGTGTCCTCCAGTATCCACGGGGGATGCATACCTGGTCCTCCCACAGATATCAGAAACTGCAGATGAAGCAGAACCCTATCTTACATAAGAACATAAGAACAGCCCCGCTGGATCAGGCCATAGGCCCATCTAGTCCAGCTTCCTGTATCTCACAGCGGCCCACCAAATGCCCCAGGGAGCACACCAGATAACAAGAGACCTGCAAGGCTTCCTGGGAACTGTAGTAAAGAACATAAGAACAGCCCCACTGGATCAGGCCATAGGCCCATCGAGTCCAGCTTCCTGTATCTCACAACGGCCCACCAAATGCCCCAGGGAGCACACCAGATAACAAGAAACCTGCAAGGCTTCCTGGGAACTGTAGTAAAGAACATAAGAACAGCCCCACTGGATCAGGCCATAGGCCCATCTAGTCCAGCTTCCTGATTCTCACAGCGGCCCACCAAATGCCCCAGGGAGCACACCAGATAACAAGAGACCTGCAAGGCTTCCTGGGAACTGTAGTAAAGAACATAAGAACAGCCCCACTGGATCAGGCCATAGGCCCATCTAGTCCAGCTTCCTGTATCTCACAGCGGCCCACCAAATGCCCCAGGGAGCACACCAGATAACAAGAGACCTGCAAGGCCTCCTGGGAATTGTAGTTTAAGAACATAAGAACAGCCCCACTGGATCAGGCCATAGGCCCATCTAGTCCAGCTTCCTGGATCTCACAGCGGCCCACCAAATGCCCCAGGGAGCACACCAGATAACAAGAGACCTGCAAGGCCTCCTGGGAATTGTAGTTAAGAACATAAGAACAGCCCCACTGGATCAGGCCATAGGCCCATCTAGTCCAGCTTCCTGGATCTCACAGCGGCCCACCAAATGCCCCAGGGATCACACCAGATAACAAGAGACCTGCAAGGCTTCCTGGGAATTGTAGTTAAGAACAAAAGAACAGCCCCACTGGATCAGGCCATAGGCCCATCTAGTCCAGCTTCCTGGATCTCACAGCGGCCCACCAAATGCCCCAGGGAGCACACCAGATAACAAGAGACCTGCAAGGCCTCCTGGGAATTGTAGTTAAGAACATAAGAACAGCCCCACTGGATCAGGCCATAGGCCCATCTAGTCCAGCTTCCTGGATGTCACAGCGGCCCACCAAATGCCCCAGGGAGCACACCAGATAACAAGAGACCTCATCCTGGTGCCCTCCCCTGCATCTGGCATTCTGACATAACCCATTTCTAAAATCAGGAGGTTGCGCATACACATCATGGCTTGTACCCCATAATGGATTTTTCCTCCAGAAACTTGTCCAATCCCCTTTTAAAGGCGTCTAGGCTAGACGCCATCACCACATCCTGTGGCAAGGAGTTCCACAGACCGACCACATGCTGAGTAAAGAAATATTTTCTTTTGTCTGTCCTAACCCGCCCAACACTCAATTTTAGTGGATGTCCCCTGGTTCTGGTATTATGTGAGAGTGTAAAGAGCATCTCCCTATCCACTCTGTCCATCCCCTGCATAATTTTGTATGTCTCAATCATGTCCCCCCTCAGGTGTCTCTTTTCTAGGCTGAAGAGGCCCAAATGCCGTAGCCTTTCCTCATAAGGAAGGTGCCCCAGCCCCGTAATCATCTTAGTCGCTCTCTTTTGCACCTTCTCCATTTCCACTATGTCTTTTTTGAGATGCGGCGACCAGAACCGGACACAATACTCCAGGTGTGGCTTTACCATCGATTTGTACAACGGCATTATAATACTAGGCGTTTTGTTCTCAATACACTTCCTAATGATCCCAAGCATAGAATTGGCCTTCTTCACTGCCGCCGCACATTGGGTCGACACTTTCATCGAACTGTCCACCATCACCCCAAGATCTTTCTCCTGATCTGTCACAGACAGCTCAGAACCCATCAGCCTATATCTAAAGTTTTGATTTTTTGCCCCAATGTGCATGACTTTACACTTACTGACATTGAAGCGCATCTGCCATTTTGCTGCCCATTCTGCCAGTCTGGAGAGATCCTTCTGGAGCTCCTCACAATCACTTCTGGTCTTTACCACTCGGAAAAGTTTGGTGTCGTCTGCAAACTTAGCCACTTCACTGCTCAACCCTGTCTCCAGGTCATTTATGAAGAGGTTGAAAAGCACCGGTCCCAGGACAGATCCTTGGGGCACACCGCTTTTCACCTCTCTCCATTGTGAAAATTGCCCATTGACACCCACTCTCTGCTTCCTGGCCTCCAACCAGTTCTCAATCCACGAGAGGACCTGTCCTCTAATTCCCTGACTGTGGAGTTTTTTCAGTAGCCTTTGGTGAGGGACCGTGTCAAACGCCTTCTGAAAGTCCAGATATATAATGTCCACGGGTTCTCCCACATCCGCATGCCTGTTGACCTTTTCAAAGAATTCTATCTTGGCACTCTGTACTTCCCCCGTGTCCATTACCTTTTTTTGTCCTCATTACAGTCGTGTCAAACGTCTCTTTCTTTAACCAAACAAGCAGGCAGGCAGCATTAACAGGAAGCAGGAAGCAAATGTTTGCTCTTAGTCTCCCTCTCAGCCTGCCTGCTTGTCCTTTAAAGCAAGAGACATTTTGTGCAACTGTAATGAAAAACATATGTAATGGGAGCGGGGATCTAAGTGGATCACGGAAACCGGATCTGCGGAAATGGGGCGACACCTTCATACAATCAACAGGGAGACACAAGTTGTGTTTCTCCGTATACAACCATGTTTGCCAATATGTGATGACTGGCGGCCCAATCCTATGCATGTCTACTCAGAAGTAAGTCCCATTAGAGTCAATGGGGCTTACTCCCATGAAAGTGTGGATAGGACTGGGTTGTTAGTCCTGCTTTGTCATACAGTCTAAATACCAAAGGTCATAGTATGGCAATATCAATATTGGGGCAACCAGAAATATCACAAAGTTGTGAGCAAGTATTCAGGTTTTCCAGCATGTTTTTTAGGTTAGATGCTAAGCCATATTTAATTCTTAAAAAAAAAAAAAAAAAAAAGCACATACACAAATTAATAAATCATCATTTTTCATATTACAGTGAAAACAGCAGAGTTGTACGTAAAACCATAAAGGTTTCATTTATTTCATCGATTTTCAAATACGTATTCCTCTCTTTATCTCTGGAGACTCAAGGTGTCTCACAACATAAGTTAAATAAACAAAAACAAAAACAAAAAACAAGCGATGCAACCGAAAAAAGACAACCAGACCGACACACCAGAAGAAGAAAAAAGGAAGTGGTGGAACAGAAGAAAAGGACAAAGGTTTAGAAGTAATTGGGACATGCCTCTCAAAATAAATGTGTAAAACAAATGTGTTTTGACCCTCTTCTAAAAATTATAAAAGGGAGGAACTCTTCTGTGGGAGGGAATTTCACATGAGATGGCCTTCCTACATGTCCCCATCAGTCATAGTTCATATAGCCAGGGAACATGCAGGAGCATCTCCCCAGCATGGGCTAAATGCTAATGGAATGGTAATGCCACATCTAGAGTATTGTGTCCAGTTCTGGTCGTCGCATCTCAAAAAAGACATAGTGGAAATGGAAAAGGTGCAAAAGAGAGCGACTAAGATGATTACGGGGCTGGGGCACCTTCCTTATGAGGAAAGGCTACGGCGTTTGGGCCTCTTCAGCCTAGAAGAGAGACGCCTGAGGGGGGACATGATTGAGACATACAAAATTATGCAGGGGATGGACAGAGTGGATAGGGAGATGCTCTTTACACTCTCACATAATACCAGAACCAGGGGACAGCCACTAAAATTGAGTGTTGGGAGAGTTAGAACAGACAAAAGAAAATATTTTTTTTACTCAGCATGTGGTTGGTCTGTGGAACTCCTTGCCACAGGATGTGGTGATGGCATCTGGCCTGGACGCCTTTAAAAGGGGATTGGACAAGTTTCTGGAGGAAAAATCCATTCCAGGTTACAAGCCATGATGTGTACGTGCAACCTCCTGATTTTAGAAATGGGTTATGTCAGAATGCCAGATGCAGGGGAGGGCACCAGAATGCAGGTTTCTTGTTATCTGGTGTGCTCCCAGGGGCATTTGGTGGGCCGCTGTGAGATACAGGAAGCTGGACTAGATGGGCCTATGGCCTGATCCAGTGGGGCTGTTCTTTTGTTCTTAAACTACAATTCCCAGGAAGCCTTGCAGGTCTCTTGTTATCTGGTGTGCTCCCTGGGGCGTTTGGTGGGCCGCTGTGAGATACAGGAAGCTGGACTAGATGGGCCTATGGCCTGATCCAGTGGGGCTGTTCTTATGTTCTTAACTACAATTCCCAGGAAGCCTTGCAGGTCTCTTTTTATCTGGTGTGCTCCCTGGGGCATTTGGTGGGCCACTGTGAGATACAGGAAGCTGGACTAGATGGGCCTATGGCCTGATCCAGTGGGGCTGTTCTTTTGTTCTTAACTACAATTCCCAGGAAGCCTTGCAGGTCTCTTGTTATCTGGTGTGCTCCCTGGGGCATTTGGTGGGCCGCTGTGAGATACAGGAAGCTGGACTAGATGGGCCTATGGCCTGATCCAGTGGGGCTGTTCTTATGTTCTTAACTACAATTCCCAGAATGCCTTGCAGGTCTCTTGTTATCTGGGGTGCTCCCTGGGGCATTTGGTGGGCCGCTGTGAGATACAGGAAGCTGGACTAGATGGGCCTATGGCCTGATCCAGTGGGGCTGTTCTTATGGAAGTCAGTCATTCTGAAGTCATGACTAAGAGCCCAATCCTATGCCTGGGCAGTGCAGCTCTCGCATAGAGTGCCAGTTCACACAGGGCCTCCATGCTGGTGGGACGACTAGTGACACTCACCAATGCTAAGTTGCATGACTGCCAGGGAAGTGTTCCTGGCTGTGGCAGGCGGCGGGGGAAGGTAGGAAAGGGGCAAAACTGGGTGAGGAGAGGGTGGCCTGGGGAAGGTTCAGGACCAGGAGAGGGTGGGGATGGCAGCATAGGCTGCTGCTGAATTCTGCCCCCCTCCTGTGCCTGGAAACCCTACACAGGCTACTGGAATCTGCTCCAGCGATTGAGCTGATATAGATCTGAGTGGTCCCATAGGGGCTGCCTGGTCCCAACATGGGGTAAGGGAGCCAATGTTCCTTTACCCTGAGGAGACCTCTGGCTACTTCCTGGGCCCCTCAGGATACAGTAGTGGCCATTTTGGCACTGCTATGTTGGCAGCCCAAATAGGATTGTGCTGCAATTTCCTCTGGGCACAAGCCAATGTGGTCCAGCGATCCTAAGAGGATGTGTGGAATATGACACCGGCAACACTTTGGCTTTGTCTACCAAACATCTATTACGGCACAATCAAAACCACACCTTCATTCGGCAGTGCCAACAATGTGTGGAGATTGATGGGGAAAGTTAAAGGAAGTTCTATTAGAGTCGGAATGTAACAGGGTTACCACACCATTGTGCATTTTCCACCTGGGGGGACAAGCAAGCCTCACTGACCATTCAAATACTGTGCCGGTAATCAAAGTCCTTGGAAACTAATAGGAGGGGGAAAGTGTCTCTCAAATGAGAGTATCAGAAGCTCTTCTTGCTTATATTTGCAGAACATTGGAGAAAATAAAGAGTTGCGTGTTTGTGTTTCCATGTGTGCAAGTGGAAGCAAAATGCTTAATATCAAGAAAAGCTCAGACTGAAAAGAATAACTGCTTGATCCAACATCTGCCTGAAAATAGAAGTATTACATTATTCTGAGGGCTTTGAATACTAAATGAATTATACCCTCAGAAGTGAAACACACTTAATCCAAATGTCAAAGGCATGTTTGCATGGAACAGAATAAAAAAAGAAAGAAAGCTATTACCCAGAGAGCACAAAAGAAAAGGCTCTTAAAAGCCTGGTTAACATGACTGAGCTGCGCATATCTGAGATGCCATCTCCTCCCCTACACCTCTGTGCAAGCTCTTAGATCAGCAGGCTGGCATCCAAAACATTTGCAGAGGTATATCCAAAGAGAAGACAGGTCCAAGGTCTTCTTGGACCAAGAGTTAGAACAGACAAAAGAAAATATTTCTTTACTCAGCGAGTGGTGGACTTGAGGGTCTCTTTGCTGTCCCTCTTTTCTTTTTCCAATCCAGAGAGTTGGAGGAGGAGAAGCACTGGAAGTGAGAGGGCAGAATGAGTAGGGATCCCTTCTGCCGATCTCATTTGGTCTTCTGGGATGGGCCAGCGCTGTCCAAAGGGATGGGCATTTTCAGAGAGAGCATTAACATTTTTTTTTTCTTTGAACAGCCACCCCCACAATTCTTTTCATAATCTGCTTTCGAAACACTCCACCAGTTTCAAAAGAGGTTTGCCATACGGATGGTGGAGAGACTGGCATTTAATCATAATATACAGACATTACGTTTCAGCAACGACAAAAAAATTCATAAAGTGGTTGATGCAGTAAGATAAAGGACAAGATTAATCCTTGTCCCAGAAGGACTCGCAATATTAAAACAAAGAGGATGCAAGAGACACTAGCAATGAACCACTTTTCTAACATTTTCCCCAATAGTTCAAAACATACATTTTTCAACAACAGAAGCTACCCAAATGTTGCACCTCTGAGTTGTGCCATTGGACAATCCATTGGATTCCTGCGCATGTCATTGTTTCCCCCATGTGCACATGCTCCGTATGTCTTAAAAGCATGTCTAATAACATTTTTCCCACGCAAGTCCTGTGTAGTGAACTGTAGTAAACAAAAGTCCATGTTCTTCCCTTTATTTTTGGACGACTGACTGCTCTGAACTTGAATTTTCTGTAAGCAGAGTGACCTGGAGAGAAGAGGGCACATCACTGAACAATAACTGCTAATTAATTGGTATTTTTAACAGTATTGCTTCAACCCAGATGCTTTCTGTGTCGACTTTTCTTTGTGAGTCACACAAAGCTGTGCATGGGGGCCATGTGCTGAAAGCCATTCAGTAACATTGCATCCAGTACAGACTGTTTGCCAGCCAGCTGTAAAGAACCTGAGGAATATTCTCCCCACTCTAAGTGTGACTTGAATACTCACATTATAGCCTGGTTCATGCAACATAAGGCACTGGGGAAGGATCTCAAATGAAGACTCTCAGAAGCCAGACTCCTTCTCTCACACACCACCCTTCTCTTTGGCAACCATGATTCTGGCAGTTGGAACTTTGTACTTTAAGGGCATCACCAAGGTTGCTATACTGACCATATCACCTGGCAAAGTTGATAGGGTCAGTCAAGGTCTGTCAGATGACCCTGACGACCAATTCCTGTCCACCAAGAGCGACAAAAACTTTGACTCAGAACTTTTACCTGCATTTGTCTCACCAGGGAAGGCCTTGGAGAAAGGGAAATGCGTTACGGTGTGAGAGCTCTTTGGTCTACTGAATATGGAAGCCTATTGGAGACAGTATTATCTGATCCCCACCACCATGGGGGGGATATGGGGGATACATGGGGGATATGTTCCCATACATGGGGGATATGTTCCCACCCCCCCACCATGAATACCAAAAACAGCAGATAAAAGTGAACCCAACTAAAAGGGTTTCACAAATTCCCTGCCCTCTTTGTGCAAAGATTCTGGTTGCAGCCTTCTTGTCACTGATTCTGGTGTTTCTGCACTGTCTGTGCTCTCTACAAACACTAATAAGAACCAGAAAGTGCTAACAAGAAGGGGTTGGAGGACTGAAAAGAATGCAACGCTTCTCATAGAGTTCATAGAGCTTAGTGTTGTATTCTTTTCAGTCCTCCAACCCCTTCCTGTTAGCACTTACTGGTTCTTACCAGAGTTTTTAGAGAGCAGTGTCAGA
The DNA here is from genome assembly GCF_035046505.1 of Tiliqua scincoides. Classification (NCBI taxonomy): domain Eukaryota; kingdom Metazoa; phylum Chordata; class Lepidosauria; order Squamata; family Scincidae; genus Tiliqua; species Tiliqua scincoides. The sequence continues at coordinate 43,380,846 of NC_089829.1, forward strand.
ACAGAGACACAGGAGACAGCGACAAGAAGGCTGCAGTAAGAGGCTGGTAAGTCATTTGCTTGATGGGGGGATTGATGAACCGTGGATAAGTGGTTCAGCGGGCACGGGACCTGCAGATACAGGGGACATGTGTATTATTACTACAGGTAGGGCCTCGGTATCCACAGGGGATCCATTCTCAGATCTCCCCCCCACAGATACCAAAAACTTTCTAAAAGCTCCAGAAGGATCTCTCCAGACTGGCAGAATAGGCAGCAAAATGCCAGGTGCGCTTCAATGTCAGTAAGTGTAAAGTCATGCACATTGGGGCAAAAAATCAAAACTTTAGATATAGGCTGATGGGTTCTGAGCTGTCTGTGACAGATCAGGAGAGAGATCTTGGGGTGATGGTGGACAGGTCGATGAAAGTGTCAACCCAATGTGCGGTGGCAGTGAAGAAGGCCAATTCTATGCTTGGGATCATTAGGAAGGGTACTGAGAACAAAACGGCTAGTATTATAATGCCGTTGTACAAATCGATGGTAAGGCCACACCTGGAGTATTGTGTCCAGTTCTGGTCACCGCATCTCAAAAAAGACATAGTGGAAATGGAAAAGGTGCAAAAGAGAGCGACTAAGATGATTACGGGGCTGGGGCACCTTCCTTATGAGGAAAGGCTACGGCGTTTGGGCCTCTTCAGCCTAGAAAAGAGACGCTTGAGGGGGGACATGATTGAGACATACAAAATTATGCAGGGGATGGACAGAGTGGATAGGGAGATGCTCTTTACACTCTCACATAATACCAGAACCAGGGGACATCCACTCAAATTGAGTGTTGGGCGGGTTAGGACAGACAAAAGAAAATATTTCTTTACTCAGCGTGTGGTTGGTCTGTGGAACTCCTTGCCACAGGATGTGGTGCTGGCGTCTAGCCTAGACGCCTTTAAAAGGGGATTGGACGAGTTTCTGGAGGAAAAATCCATTATGGGGTACAAGCCATGATGTGTATGCGCAACCTCCTGATTTTAGAAATGGGTTAAGTCAGAATGCCAGATGCAAGGGAGGGCACCAGGATGAGGTCTCTTGTTATCTGGTGTGCTCCCTGGGGCATTTGGTGGGCCGCTGTGAGATCCAGGAAGCTGGACTAGATGGGCCTATGGCCTGATCCAGTGGGGCTGTTGTTATGTTCTTATGTTCTTATAACTACTAATAAGCAAATCTGGGGGTTTTGGCCCCTTAAGCCCTCCAAAGGCAAGCAGAGCACAGCTCCAGTCGCCTCCAGAGGGGTTTGTGAAGCCCACAGAGTCCGCGCACATCTGCCCATGGCTTCTGCATGCTTCAGAATGCCTCCTAGAAATGAAAAAATGCTACTTCCAGCTTCCAGCCCTCCTAAAGCCTTCTAAAGGCATTTTAAAAGTCACATTTTTTTCACCTCTAGGAGGAATTCTGGAGTCTGCAGAGACTGCGGGCAGACATGCACAGCCTCTGCAGGCTTCAGAAGCCCTCCAGAGGTGATTAGGTTCAAGTTGGGCCAAGTGGGAAAATTCATGAATAAGTAGGCTTAACCTGTACTACCACTACCACTACCACTACGTCACAGCCTATGCTGGGTTGGTTATAGTCTGCAATTATGGATCTTGCCAAGATCCTGGGAATCACAGAGATATCTTCTAGAATTCTTGCTCTTCCAAACAACATAGTGTTCTGGTGCAGAGCTGGTGTGATTAGCTAAAGGACATTTTCAGCAAAAATTGGTTCATAAACGTGATTTCTGTAGCTAAATAAATTGTTCCCTGTCCCCAAAGGGGTCACGATCTAAAAAAAGATGCAGAAGAGATATCAGCAAACAGTCACTAGAAAAGACACTGTGCTGGAGTAATGAGGAACAGTTGCCCTCTCCCTGCTAAAAATAAGAGGGTTCTACTTTATAAGGTGCCTCTTTGCCCAGTCAGCAGGGAATATGGTGAAAATATGCACAACCTGCCAGATGTTAGTTGCTGAATTTGGCCTTCTGAATACCAAGTCCTTCCCAAGGACCTGAGATATTAACAGATATTTTATGTGCTGATATTATATGTGCTGTTCCAAGTAAGGCTGTTTTCTGTAAATGGCGTGTAGTGATTTCATTCACACCTAGGATGTTTAGGTGTTTTTCAAAGCCTTTTGGTGTTGCAGTAGAGCTGTTGTTATAATTATTATATTGCTTTTCAACCAAAAAAAAAAAAAATGTTCACAAAGCACTTTACAGAGCTAAATAACTAAATAGCTCCCTGACACAACCGAAAAAGACTCAGAAGATACACCAGAAAACAGTCACTGGGAAAGCACTGTAGTCAGTAGTATAGCTAGAGGGGGTGCAAAGCACTAAGTTTTGCAGGGAGCCTCCCCACATCGTGCAAGTGGACCCTCCCCTCCATTTTGTTCCCCCTTCCAAGCAATGGCTCCGTAACACCAATGAAATTATAAAATGGTACAATTATATTATTATTATATAATAATATAATATATTATATAATATAATTTCATAATTATATTTATGAAATTATAAAATGTAATTATAAAATTACAGTAGTGGGGCTTGTTAGCGGGAATGATGAGTCTGCTTATAGGAAGGAGGTACAGGAGTTGTCATTGTGGTGCAAAGAAAATAATCTCTCACCATCAAAAAACTAAAGAACTTATAATTGACTTCCGGAAAAAGAGGGACGTACACACATCCATAAATGGTGAGGAGATGGAGAGGTTGCTAGTTTCAAATTCCTAAGTATTTACATCACAGAGGACCTCTCATGGACAATTAAAACCAGTATGTTGATAAAAAAGGCACAAAAGCGGTTATATTTTCTGAGGAAGCTTGGGAGGTTAAATTTGTCACTGCAGCTGCTTGTTTCTTACTATCGTTGCACCATTGAGAGTGTCCTAACCTATGATATCTTGGTGTGGTACAGAAATTGCTCTTCAGGGGACAAAAAAGCTCTGCAGAGAATTATTAAGATCATGCAGCACATCAACAACCTTCATTACCAACTTTGGAGGACATCTACACATCTCGATGTCTGCAGAAGTCACATAGTATTCTGAGAGAGCCCTTCCATCCGGCTCATAAGTTATTTGAACTGTTGCCTTTAGGTAGACAATACAGAACTATGAGAGCAGCACCACATGACTCCTGAACAGTTCTTATCCCACAGCCATAATTGCTTTGAATAAGGCGATATAGTTGTTACCATGCTCCTGGGCATTATGGTCTGTTATACTGTTTTTATATTATGATGCATGTTGTATAGAATGTGTGGGTGAGTGTATAGAGTGTGATTGTTGGAATTGCAGAATATATTTATGCTTGTATCTCAAAGGTGCATAGATTTCGTTGTGCTGTAGCACAATGACAATAAAGTTACTACTACTACTAAAAGGGAGAGGGAGAGGTTGCTTGCACGCCATGAGGAGGCTCCTTGCAAAACTTAGTGCTTTGCACCCCTTCTGTCTACGCTGCTGGCTGTAGCAAGAAGAGACGCTGCCCCTGCGAAATATAAGAGGAGCACCACTTGAACTTGTGCCTCTTTGCTCAGCCAGAGTTTGAATCTTTCAAGAGCAGCACAGTCCCCCTAAATTAAGTCAGAGAATGGCACTGAATTCTCACACCGCCCAAAACTGCACCCTGTGGATTTCTACCTGCAGCACTGCTGAAAAAAGTCTTGCCAGAAAAAATGTGAAGGTTGCAGCTCAAGGCAGGAAGTGAACTAAGCCACAACACACAAGGGCAATCTGTGTTCCCGGCTCTGCTGCACCAAAGGACTCCATTCAACAACACAGAAATGTGCAAATCTCGGACAGTCCAGACCTGACACTGTGGGAGGAGAAGCGATACAGCGACAGGTGACACATCGCTCCTAAGTGTGCCTGGTGCATCTGCCAAGTCACAGGGCACTGCATGGGAGTTTCAATCTACTTGCAGCTGCAGCCACCTTTGGCTTTGAACGATGTCAGTCAACACCCTGGATAAGAAGGGCTTCCCCCTCTACATGTTGCCATAGCTTACTGGCAACCATGTCTTCAACCTTGAATGCATAAATTGGGCACATTTACTACCTGGGAGGGGGGTATGAATTCAGGTCCAAACAGATAGTGGAGCATGGAGCTGAAGAGCGCCCAGCAGTGACACAGTGTCACCTCTTCACACCTCCTTCTTTAAAGAGGTGCTTTACACAGAGAGCAAAACCAGGTGATGGATGAGCCGTGAGGGGTTGTCATGCAGGACTGCGGACTATTTTTGGCGTAAGGGGTCACAAACTGTGGAGGCCATCCCTTATGTACCAGCTGTCCCCTGTTCCAAAGATGAGCTTTGTTTTGTGGAACCAGTCCCTAATAAATCATTGATCCTGTTTTGTCTCTGTCGCCTGCCTTCTGTTCAACTTTTGTTAATGCAAACTGCCACAGTTGTCATTCATCTAGATTTAGCTTCTTCTCCACTCCAGAAGCTAAGTTTCTGAGTGTGTGGGTGGTTGCATCTTCTTTCCGGCGCACACGCTTAGTGTCCACCCTATCGCGAAGTAGGGTAAAGTGGGCCACGCCATGCAGCCTGGGCTCACTTAAAGCCAATTGGACCCATTTCTCCCATAAGAACAGCCCCACTGGATCAGGCCATAGGCCCATCTAGTCCAGCTCCCTGTATCTCACAGCAGCCCACCAAATGCCCCAGGGAGCACACCAGATAACAAGAGACCTGCAAGGCTTCCTGGGAATTGTAGTTAAGAACATAAGAACAGCCCCACTGGATCAGGCCATAGGCCCATCTAGTCCAGCTTCCTGTATCTCACAGCGGCCCACCAAATGCCCCAGGGAGCACACCTGATAACAAGAGACCTGCAAGGCTTCCTGGGAATTGTAGTTAAGAACATAAGAACAGCCCCACTGGATCAGGCCATAGGCCCATCTAGTCCAGCTTCCTGTATCTCACAGCGGCCCTCCAAATGCCCCAGGGAGCACACCAGATAACAAGAGACCTCATCCTGGTGCCCTCCCTTGCATTGGCATTCTGACATAACCCATTTCTAAAATCAGGAGGTTGCACATGCACGTCATGGCTTGTAACCCGTAATGGATTTTTCCTCCAGAAACTTGTCCAATCCCCTTTTAAAGGCGTCCAGGACAGACACCATCACCACATCCTGTGGCAAGGAGTTCCACAGACCGACCACACGCTGAGTAAAGAAATATTTTCTTTTGTCTGTCCTAACCCGCCCAACACTCAATTTTAGTGGATGTCCCCTGGTTCTGGTATTATGTGAGAGTGTAAAGAGCATCTCCCTATCCACTCTGTCCATCCCCTGCATAATTTTGTATGTCTCAATCATGTCCCCCCTCAAGCGTCTCTTTTCTAGGCTGAAGAGGCCCAAACGCCGTAGCCTTTCCTCATAAGGAAGGTGCCCCAGCCCCGTAATCATCTTAGTTGCTCTCTTTTGCACCTTTTCCATTCCCACTATGTCTTTTTTGAGATGCGGCGACCAGAACTCGACTCAATACTCCAGGTGTGGCCTTACCATAGATTTCCTAGTTGGGCCTTGCACCTAAGGGGTGCCATGCTATGGCGTCACTAGGATTGCATCACCTGGTGCGACAGGTCAGCACTTCACCCCATGATGGAACTCCTTCCATGGAGTAGGCAGGACGATGCCCAGGCAGTGGGCATGGTGATGTACTATTGCCCTGCACCACTGGTTTTTTGGCTATAACTTTTGATAGAATACCGATATTTCAATGTGGTTTGTTTCATCACATTCTGCATGAAGTTACACATTGAATGATATATGACATGATGATATTATTCGAAAATACCAAGATTTTTAAAACTACGTCCAGTAGTTGTGTCATCCCCCCCCCGTGCATGTCAGCTGGTGTGGCCCGCATCTCTCTCACCCCCCTCAAGCGACACCACTGGCCCCACGCTAGAATAATCTAGTTTTGTATGCAATTTTATATAAAAATGTGCTTAGTTCCATTTGGTCTTGCAGGCAGTTTTTAAGCACACCTTTTGATTGCTTTCCTATTCTGCCATAGAGATATAAAGTCTATAATACATTTTATTTATAGCTCTACGACTCTACAGACCTTGGCTGTGAACCTGGAGGCCTGAAAAAAAATGTGTCTATTTGGACCCCACACCTCCTAAGGCTGGCCTTGCAGGTAGCAGATGGTGAGTCTGTCCCTGGTGTTTTCAGGGACAGCACAGAAGCCCACCCCATCATCAGCATAACTCACAGCATTATGCTGCATGTAAGCACATGGAATAACATGTCCCAGGGAGACAGAACAGGGACAGACTGCACTTGCTCCTGGTGTGGAAGGGATTGTCACTCCCGAATCGGCCTTTTCAGCCACACTAGACGCTGTTCCAGAACCACCATTCAGAGCGTAATACCAGAGTCTTTCAAGACTGAAGGTTGCCAACACAAGCACATGGTGTGTGTGTATACATGCCTGTGTGACAGGATTGCCACAGGCCTGCCACTCTCACAGAGCACACTCCAGATGTTATTCCCTGCATGAGCAGCCAGCACATGAGGGGAAATGAGAGCATACTGGCTGCCCACATCCCCTGAGTCAAAGCTCCAGCGACTCGCGCCCCCTCCAATATCCACATGTTCAGGGAGTGACAAATATGTTGAGGGTTATTCCGCATGGAACACTGGTTAGCCGTGTGTGTGTGAAGAAAGCATTGTATACACAAAAGCCCATGGTCCTGTCCTGCTGGCACATCAACACAGTGTTTTGGCTACCTAGTAGAAACAGGGCTCAGGTGGATCTCATGCCGTCATTGCCCCCCACACACATGTGCAATAAAATGGAGAATCTCCAAGTTAGCAGTGCGAACAAGCAGCTTGGAAGTCTGACACTTCTCTGTGACATATTAAGTGCTCCTTTTGTCTCCCAGAAAAATGCTGGCAAAAGAAATGAACAAAATGCCCTAATTGAAAACATTCCTCTCTTCATCCTGCCATAATTAAATGTGAAGAGAAGCACAGGTGCCTGACTATGGAATTTGTTTTAAAGGAAATTCAGTGTACATGGGGGCGGGCAATCATGGGAAGGAACACATGTACTTTTTTGTTGTTTTGTTCAAAGTGTGAATTACTTGAACGGATTCATACAATGACACTGAAGTGACCCTCAAAATCATAAACACTTTATATCCAAAGTAAAAGATGAGAGAAACCAAGGAAGAAAATCTCTCTCTCTCTCTCTCTCATGGAAGAGGCTGATATATGGAAGGAACTAATATATATGGTGGTACGTTTATGGTGGTATAGGTTATGGTGGTAAGCTAACATTCAGGCTGCATAATTTCAGGCTATTATTTCCTATATAAAATATATATAACTGCATGTAGAAAACTAGCATGTCAGGGATTTGGTTCTAGAGTATTTTGATGTGCAGGATTCTAGTTTCTTACGTGTAAGAAAAAAGAAAGGTGTGGAGGAGGATTCTATTACATGCGCCTGTATCAAAGTAGTTTAACCCAGATACCGATTTATCTCCCAAGACAGAACTAGGCATGAGACAAAGAATAAGCTAGTTCAAGGATGCTGTTGCCTGCCCCACAGTCTTACGCATGAACATGTTGCTGAATGCATGTAGGGGAGCGAAGACCCAGACATTTGGAATTGGACTGGTATTAGAGAAGCCTCAAGTCTACAGATCATGGGGAGAGAGTCAAACTGTGGTTCATCAGAGCAATCTGATCTAGCAGGCTGGCTTAGGAGAAAGCTTTCTTTCGCATTTTGGGAAACTGCATTGTCAGGTCAGCAGGAGAGGATAGCCCTTTCTTTCCTGATAGCAGAATGGCACGGGAGCGTAGGGAGATAGCAAAAGAAGCAGGCAATCCCAAACTGAACCAAAGAAACAGACACAGGCTTGTTTGTTGCAGAAGCAGGTATTGGTAAAAAGAGCAGGCAGAAGAGTAGTCAGTCATATGGTCCAGAAGTCAGGGATACAGCAGGTCACAGTCACGAGAAGGCAGTCCGAAATCAGTACAGAAACCAGCAGCGCGGCACACAGAAACTCCACCACAACAACCCACGTCTTGGTGTCTGTGCTTGCCCCATATATACCGGGGCCAGCCAATCAGAGTAGGGCGCACTCATAGTCACAAGACTTGTGACCTACTCTGATTGGCTGTCCAGTGGTGCATTGCACCATTCCTCCATAGCCTAAGTGACTCTGCACACATCTTCCCAGAGTCACGTGATTCCCACCTGCAGCAGGCACAGTTGATAGCATCAGCTGGGCTGCCTTGCTGGTTGCTTCACCCCAGGCCCAGATATCAGGACCTCCTGCCACATCCTGGCTAATAACAATCTCAAGCCTGGGATTCCAAAAACCTGACGTGCATCATTGGCTCCAATTGCTTTGATAAGCAGGCCTGATTCTGGAAACAAGCCACACTTTTCAGGTTTTGCGCATTTGTTTTCAGCTATTGGAACCCATTCCCCGAATTTGGAATACAACGAGCCAACTTTTTAAATGAGGCACTAGCGTTTGACATAAGTGGCAGTCTAATGAAGACCCATAAAGTTGATTTTTTGTTCTTGTTGTCCAGTCTCCAAGGGTGTGGCTATGGGTGTGTCATGATTTGTTTGCGCACTTCAAAGTTCACCGCAACAGCACTGGGGACAGCATCATGGAAGCCCCCGGAAACTTTTCTAACAGCCATTCAAAAATCAAAACCAAACTAGATTCCTGGCAAAAGGTCTACCTGTGATGGAGAGAAAGACAAACAGAGCTTCAACCAAGAGTCTTCCTGCATGTCGCAAAGAAGGGGAGAGGAAAGTCAAACTTCCTAAATTAAAAGAAAGTAAAATAAATGTGAAACAGCAACGGTCTGTGCTTGATTTAAGGCTTCCTGAGCCAGTCATTAATTCTAATCCACTTGGCCTTTTGCAAGCTATTTATTCTATAAACAGTAGGCTAAATAAGAGTCCATGGAGGTCATTCAACCAGCACAGGAGAATCCAGATCCACATCAGATGAGCAAGAACAGACCAGTTCATCCTCCAGGGACAACACTTTTTTTTTTCCTTCTTCCATCCTTCCTTCCTTCCTTCCTTAAATGTTGCTCAAGGAGGCATCCCCATATTCTTAAAAAAAATTCCACTCTGGGTGGTACAAAAACGGTAACAGCAAAGCCCAATCAAGACAGATCCGGCCCTGCAGGGTTGTTGCAGGAATCATAGCACACTAGAACTCAAATGCTGCCATGAATTTATATTTTCTTCGCTCTTGCACAGTGGGCAGGGCATGGGCATTGTTCCAAGTGCAAGGACAAAGCCTGCAACCAGATTAACTCAATTCCTCTTTCATCTTCTCAGAGCCCAATCCTAACCCCTGCCATCTTCAGATGGACGCGTGCAATTGTGGTGCGGGGACTAGATGGACCTGGGAGAGGTAAGTAGTGTTAAAAATTTTCTTACTTACCTCCTGGTAGGCCACCTGGTCAACAGTGGGTATCCTGGGATCCATGCCAACTATTTTGTTTGCGTAAGTTTAAGGAGATGCAGGGATTGTGTTGGCTGGAAAAATGGGGGTGGCATCCCAGGAGATGCTGTTGCTGCCTTGATCTACCCCCCCTCCAGCCCCAGAACCACCTCCTGCCCTCCCAGTTCCTTGCCCTGAACTTGAACCTCCCCTGAACTACCCATGATTTGCCCATAACCCACACTCACCCGCACCTTACCTGCCTGAGTTCAGCCAACAGCCCCAACATGCATGACTGTAGCACAAGAGTTGTGCCACTGTTAGAAGGACTAAGATCAGGAGATTTGTTACCATAGGCCCTCCATCAGATTGGGCTGTAAGGGTGGGGAGGAAAGGTGAATAGCAAGAACTATCAGGCACCAACCCAACTCAGGGGACTGGAGAGGTCCTGGGGAAGAATGAGTGCAGGGGATTAAATCTACACTTTGCCCCAAAGCAGCCTGCATCACACCTGGATTGGAAGAGAAGAGCAGAGGCAGTACCAAAATTGGGATAGAGAAGGTCAGGGGCTTCTAATGCAGACTGCAAGTTCTCCAAATGATCCCTCCCAATTTTAAACAATGTGTGTTTGTTTCCATATCCTTCTAAAAATATATATAGTGAAGGGGGCCAAGCACCAAAGATCAGAAGGCTGCCCCCTGCCTCTTTGGGGGATGATACTCTTTCTGGGTTGAGGCTGAAGCAGAGGACAGTGTATTAATAAGAATGGCATAGTTCTGAGCTTCTTGGGGTGGGGGGAGAAGATTGATCCACGTAGTTAATCATTGGCAAGTGCACGAATCTGACCGAAAGATATGCTTGGAGCTAACAGAGAGATGACTATGTATAATTCAAACATATGAGGAAGAACAGTAAGTTCAAGTAAACTGAAAATTGGCAAGACACTGTTAATTCTGTTCTCTCTCTCTCTCTCTCTCTCTCTCTCTCTCTCTCTTCCTGCTTTCTGCTATTGCTCTCATTTAACCTTCAGATACTCAGCGGTATTAAATACGTTAAGTCAACAGCTCGGTACATAATCTCTTCCCTCCCCCCTTTTGTTTTACCCTCGGCACGTCTTTCATTTCCTAGACATGATGGTCTTGATGCTTCCCGCATATTAAGAGCGAGAGCCTCATTGTTTGCCGTTGGTTATTGTTAATGCACCTGCACTAATTAATTTTATTAATTGGAGAAAATAAATAATAATAATAAAGGGATAGGCCTGGGCCTCGTTGCCAGCTTCTTTTGCTGGCTCTGTCCAGGCTTTGTCATTTATGGCTAAGCGTTGACATTGGGTCTCCTAACTAAACCCTCTCCCTGCTGATGCATCTCCCCCAATGGCATGAGCCAGTAGAGTGTGTGCTGCATCCGGTGGGGGACAGTCTCAGAGACCTCCTTAGGGTAAGGGAAACGTTACCTTACTTTTTGCTCCCTTACCCTGCTGCCCAATGGAACTTCTCGGATCTGGGCCAGACATTTTGCTGGTGCAGAACTGAGGAGAGTTAGAAAGAGGGGAGAGGAGAGAGGAGAAAGGGGAGGGGATAGGAGCCTGGCACCGATGCCGCTGGGATCCAACCCCTTCCTCTGCCCCCTGCCCACCCCCTTCCAGCCCAGACACTCCCCCATTTCCCTCTCCCTGCCCTGTTTCTCCCACTGCCCACTCCTCACACTTGCTTTCCTGAAGACCCACATGTATCTGTTTGCAGAGGCAGTTCCAGAATGACTGCCGATGACATGCTGCACACGCTGCCATTTACAACAGCAGGACCTCTATTCCACTGCCATAAATCCCATAAGAATTTAAGAACATAAGAACAGCCCCGCTGGATCAGGCCATAGGCCCATCGAGTCCAGCTTCCTGGATCTCACAGCGGCCCACCAAATGCCCCAGGGAGCACACCAGATAACAAGAGACCTGCAAGGCCTCCTGGGAATTGTAGTTAAGAACATAAGAACAGCCCCACTGGATCAGGCCTTAGGCCCATCGAGTCCAGCTTCCTGTATCTCACAGCGACCCACCAAATGCCCCAGGGAGTACACCAGACAACAAGAAGACCTGCAAGGCCTCCTGGGAATTGTAGTTAAGAACATAAGAACAGCCCCACTGGATCAGGCCATAGGCCCATCTAGTCCAGCTTCCTGTATCTCACAGCGGCCCACCAAATGCCCCAGGGAGCACACCAGATAACAAGAGACCTGCAAGGCCTCCTGGGAATTGTAGTTAAGAACATAAGAACAGCCCCACTGGATCAGGCCATAGGCCCATCTAGTCCAGCTTCCTGTATCTCACAGCGACCCACCAAATGCCCCAGGGAGTACACCAGACAACAAGAAGACCTGCAAGGCCTCCTGGGAATTGTAGTTAAGAACATAAGAACAGCCCCACTGGATCAGGCCATAGGCCCATCGAGTCCAGCTTCCTGTATCTCATAGTGGCCCACCAAATGCCCAGGGAGCACACCAGATAACAAGAGACCTCCATCCTGGTGCCCTCCCTTGCATCTGACATTCTGACATAGCCCATTTCTAAAACCAGGAGGCTGCACATACACATCATGGCTTGTACCCTGTAATGGATTTTTCCTCCAGAAACTTGTCCAATCCCCTTTTAAAGGTGTCCAGGCCAAACGCCAGCACCACATCCTGTGGCAAGGAGTTCCACAGACCGACCACATGCTGAGTAAAGAAATGTTTTCTTTTGTCTGTTCTAACTCTCCCAACACTCAATTTGAGTGGATGTCCCCTGGTTCTGGTGTTATGTGAGAGTGTAAAGAGCATCTCCCTATCCACTCTGTCCATCCCCTGCATAATTTTGTATGTCTCAATCATGTCTCCCCTCAGGGGCCTCTTTTCTAGGTTGAAGAGGCCCAAACACCGTAGCCTTTCCTCATAAGGAAGGTGCCCCAGGATTGGGCTGTAATTACACTTACACAATTAGGATCTGCATGCGGTTTCTGTGATCCACTTTTACTTTCTGTTAACTAAACATCCTGTTTTGTGTATGCGTACTTGTTACACAGAATACTTGTGAAACATGGATTGAGAATTCTTCCCTATCAGATCAAAAGCAAAAGTATCCCACAATAACCACTGAATCCATTAGAAATATATTAGTGCAATCCTGTAAATACTGACTCAGAGGCACGTCCCATTATATTCAGTGGGACTTACCCTCAGGTAAGCGTATATGTCAGCACAATCCTAACCTGCACTGAAACAGGCAAGGCTGACTGGTCTGTGCTGTATTCAGCACAGGGTCCGAGGTGAATCCCATGCAAGAGAGTAAGGGGATTTATTTCCCCTGGCGCAAATCGCTGGCACAGACCCAAGCAGCCCAGTGTAACGCCAGGCTGCACAGGTGGGGGGTTAGGATCTGACCTAAGTGCCAGAGGCTGGTCCCACCTCCTACTGGGCCCGGTCTGAGCAACGCTCTGCCCTCCACTTGCCCTTCCCCCACCCCAAAACACCCCCATCCTGACATTTCCAACCCCCTGCACTGGCCGCTCTTGACTGGCACAAACTCACCTCTGCCGGGCCCAGATTTGGCACAGGGAGGCTGGTGTGGGTCCTTGCGCTGGCCTCCCTGACTCCTGCAGTGGCACAAATGTGCCTTATGGCATGTTTGCGGCACCCACAAGCTGGAGCAAGAAACTTGTGTTGGCTTAACTGCAAATCAGGATTGCTCTCTAAGGCCCACATCCTAACCAACTTTCCAGCACTGGCACAGCAGTGCCAATGGAATGTGTGCTGGGTCCTGCAGTTCAGTGGCACTCACGGAGGCCTCCTTAAAGTAAGGGAATGTTTGTTCCCTTACCTTGGAGCTGCATTGCCCTTATGTTGGTGCTGGAAAGTGGGTTAGGATTGCACCACGAGACTGCTAGCTGGCACAGCTGACTTCTAGTTGACTGCTAGAGGAGATCCATAGACCACCAGAAGGCCTTTGCAGATCCAAGAAAAAAAAAAAACTACCTCCGGCAGGCCTCCTGATCGCCACTCCACCATTGGCTGCAGCACGCGCTCCGTCAGTGCAACTGCATCCTAATTAGCGGACAGGGAATCACATTAGGGCCCTAATCTCTGAGTGCTCACAGACATTCCTGGTACTTGGGAAGAAACAGAGAGAACGGGCACCCCTCCTCCTCCTGAGACCCTATTACCCTCCCCTCCCCAATCTCACTCTCTCTTTCTTACTTACTGCTTACTCAGCTATTATGCACACACAGAGGTAAAAAAATAACCACTGAGAAGCTGCAATTTACTTGTAAGGCCACATGTAATGTTTAATACAAAAAGGATTACAACAATCCTTTTTGCCTGTAAGACTTTGTCACTACCATTGTTTTTTGTTGTCTTATCTGTTTCTTCGAGAGCTGTCCACTATGAAAACCAATGCAAACTGAATCAACAAAGAAAAGGATTCTCTATGACTTCTGACTAAAATAATAAAATATTCCCCCCCCTCAAAAAAAAAAGTGAACGTACACTGTTTTATCACTATCCTAATGCAACATCAAAGCCCAAAACTCCTACCATCAGTTAAAAGAAAAAAGAGGTTTGCTCTTTCCGAGATGTTCGCCTTAATCAGCAAAACAAATGTGCTGGACATATGGAGACCTGGAGATGGGCTCCAAGTAACCACATGAAAGTGCTTCATTTTTTCCACATGCCCAGTGCTGTGGTTTGCAGAGTTGCTTGTAATGAACAGAAACACCAACTCTAATAGCACATGAGGAATTTGAGGCATGGTTTGAAGTTTAAGAAGTTTTTTGTTTTGTTTTAAATGTGCTCCTATTCCTGTTTACTCTGTTGTGGTCCTGATGGTGCAAGTGAAGGTTTATCATGTTTTGCTCATGTATTCTAGCTCATGTATTCAGACTGTCAAGAGTTCAAAGAAGGAACTCTTGACAGTCAGTTTTCGGAAGTCAGAGACATTGCTGTTTGTATTCCTCTCTGGAGTTCTGCCTCCATGGCTCTTAACTGTAGAGTCTTAAGTGTGGGTTGCGACCCACCAGCCTGAGAACCACTGTCCCTTTCCCTTTAAGGGACAGGGGAAAGCAGTGACCCAATCCCCAGGTTTGCTCCTCTGCAGGGGAAGGGGGGGCCTGTTTTAACTAAACTTACATGCTGCTGGGGCCTGGGGGGGTACAGGGAGCCCCATGGAGCCCTCTGCAGCACTCCCCATGGCTTGTAGAATGTAAAAAAAAAAAATGATTGTGACCCACTTCTGGTTTCACAATTGCAATCCCCCGCAAAGACTTACCCTGGTTCTCAAACTCCCAGTGAGTTTGAGAACCAGTGCTGTAGACCTTAATTGTCAGGAGGGTTTACACATTAGGGCCCAGTCCTAACTAATTTTCCAGTGCAGTGCAGCCCCAAGATAAGGGAGCATACAATTCCTTATCTTGAGGAGGCCTCTGTGACTTCCCCCCACCCCACCGCAGGATGCATTGCATGCCCCATTGACACAGCTGTATCAGCACTGGAAGTTTAGATAGGACTGGGCCCTGAATCTCATTTCAGTGGACTTGCAGAGGAAGACATCTATATTTAATTCTGGCATTCCTCCATTTCTATTTAAATTATGAAAATGAAATTAGTGGTACCCTTCACAGTGTTGTATTTTTTTTTAAGCTGTGTTTCCTTTTGACTGTTGACGAGTGAGGATTCTGAAGTGGACTGATGGACCAACCCACTAACAAGCCCTGGAGTATTTGATTGACTATTTTTGCTATCATGGAATCATCTTGGTCTCAAGATTGCCTGCCGTCCCAGATCATTTCAATCAGCGGTGGAACAACCTTCATAAATCATCTTGCGCTAGCAGAATCGTCCTGACATTTGGAACTGCTTAGTGATTTTGCATAAGGGATGCCTGGTTTGTTTATCACTTGTGATTTGCATGCCTATATCTTTAACATGTTCTAGTACAGCAGTGTTTTCTTTTTTTCCTTTCCCCCATTCAGATGTTCCTTCCTGCCCCCCCCCCTTTTCTGGTGCAAAGCAACAATGCTGGTCAAAACACATCTCAACACCCATCTTCTTCAAACGTTTCCAGACTGGAAGCAACCACAGCATGGTCATTCCTGAACTGCTTAGCTAATATATTACACAGGCCAACACACACTTTGCTTCCTTAAACGTTACGCCAATTTCTGGGTATAGTTGGGGTGCTGATTCCAAAAATGGCATCCGTTTTGCCCTATCACGTCTAGTTTTGGAGACACAGCAGTGCCTCTTTAGTGAATGGTTCAAGCAGCTTCCTCATGAGGAAGCCTACACCATGGCTTCCTCATGAGGAAGCTGCTTGGACCATTCACTAATGAGACTTTACTATATCTCCAAAACTAGACGTGATAGGGCAAAACGGATGCCATTTTTGGAATCGGCACCCCAAATTCATATCAAACCACCATAGTTTGGGAAAAAACTTTTCTGACCCTCAATTTTGTAGGCCTGTGTTATAGCATATAGCAGCATTTCTCAAACTGTGGGTCGTGAGCCAATTTCAGGTGGGTCATGTAGCACCTAGCTCAACTGCCCTTGAAAATACAGAGCTGAAAATACAGGGTACAGAGCTGCTGGGCAGGGCAGGGCAGGCTCCCCCAGTGGGAGAGAGGTCTGGTGCTTTGCCCTTATTAGTTAGGAAGATGCAATGCTTGAAAGGGGGAGGGTGGCAGGTTGGAGAAGGATCCAAATCTGTGTTCTGCTTTGACTTCTGAGCTGGAATGTTTGAACTCCAAGCAATGCGAAACAGGATGAGCACTCCATGGAATTGGCTGATCATGGCTTAGCACATGGTGAAGCACAAATGGATTGTTTAGGCCATGACATCACTTCCAGGATGATGACATCACTTCCAGTGGGTGCTGAAAGATTGTCATTCTAAAAAGTGGGTCCCGGTGACGGGGAGAGGGCGGGGGGGGGGTAGGCGTGCTGGGAGGAGGGAGCAGGGAGGGAAGCAGGACCAGGGGCTCTGAGAGAGATTTTGTCAGGGGGTACGAAGTTTCTTTTGGGCCCCTTCCCAAAGGGGGAGGGGTCAATGGGAACAGGCAGAATGGGAGACAAAATCAGGCAGGGGGAGGGTGCTGACAGCCAGAATAGTCTTTGAAGCCCAGGTCTACCAGGCTTCTTGATGCGGAGCCCAGGTCTACCTGGCAGCTAGATAAAGTACAGATAAAGTAATTCACTGAAATGAATGGGGACCCACCTGAAATTGGCTTGCGACCCATAGTTTGAGAAACACTGGTGTATAGGATTACATAGCATGGCCATAGCATACAATTTGGCCCTAACGTGAACCCCTGGATTACAGGCCCCGAAAGGCACATTTTCTTTATCCTTTATTCTGCAGAGAGGCCAACGCGGCTACAACAGCCGGCTGAACACATTATTTGCAGGCTCACCGCGATATGCAGATCTATGGAATCGCCGCGGCTCCCTCCTCGGCTTTTGAAAAGATTTTTATCATCAAATAACAAAGCGAAAACCATCAGTACACGGCCTGTGGATAAGATTAGATATGTTTTTAGGTCGCAAGCTAAAAGCTTGCTAATGCTCCAGGCATTCCTTGTCTAGGAATGTTTGTTAATTTGAACTCCCCTCCCATGCTGTGTTTCTTTAATCTCCCAACCAGCTGTCTCCCATAAAAAGATATTTCTGTTTTTAGTTACAAATCTGTTTAGAGATAAAAACTCACCCATAAATACACAAACACATGTACGACTCTGTGTGTGTGTGTGTGTTGCTAACAATTGAAAACTAAAGTCCAGATGAAAAATATTAAAAGTTTTTTTTGGGGAAACATAAAATGCCTTCTCTTAGCCAAGAGGAGGTGAAGCCCAAGGGTTTATTGATAACCAACATTTTTTCCCATACTGTGCCGGCAGCTCCCCGATAAAAGCGCCACTTCATCACCTTCTGAGATGTGGAGCACATCAGAAATGCAATGTTTGTGCCCTACAGACGCACAAATGATTTTTTTATGCAGCGAGAGTGCCCAACCAGGAATATGCATTTCTCAACATGCAAATATGGGAACGGGCAATGTAAATGCTGTTTGTCACCTGGGCTTTTGCAAAAACAAAGCAAAAAAAATAAATAAATGGCAGCGTTGCCTCTGTTTTGGAAGGAAGATGATGGACAGCATTCCTTGAAGGTAGTGGTGGAAATAATGGACAAGTTTTTTTTTTTACAAAGATGATATTTGTTAAGGCTCTTTTAAAAATAGGGTGTTATGCTTGATGTCTCATTAGGTGGATACCACTTACAGCAACGAGTTGACTCTTAATTCTTCATTAAAGATATAACTCTGCTACAACACGAACAGGATAAGGGTCATTCTGAAGCTACCAGTAGTTCCAAAGGTGACTGAAAGTCTCCCAAATATTCTGCGCACACAACCTTTTGGAGACAAATGCTTTCTTGAACTAGTTTTCAAGAAGCCAGTTCACATCTCAGTCCAGCTGCCGTTTTACATTTGGCTCACCCGTCACTGAGACACACTCCTGCCCCCTCCATAAATACCCATTTCATGCTGGTAGTTCCCAAATCTCTAGCCAAAAAAGTAGCTCCCAGAAAGCTAATGCCTGCCTGCCCTAAGATATGGCTATGCCTGACTATCCTGCTGCATTCTACCATCAAATCTGCTGGACTTTGGGATGAGTAATGGTCTGCTGAAGAAAATCTCCCAGACTTCAAGCCTTCTTCCATCTTTCCTGTTATTCATCTGATAAAAACCCTGATAAGTTTTGTTTTGACTACATGCACCTGCTCTGAATCATGGACCTTGTAGTCTATACTTGATAAGCTCTACTCAAAAACAAGCAGGAGGAAGTGTTTTGTCTAGGCAATGAATCATCTAGAATAAATGTGGATTATTTCAAACCAAACTCTGACTCATTATGTCATTTGGACCTGGGAAGTTAGTGGATATACTGAACAAACTGTGGTTTGGAGGCAGCAATTGCATGGATGTGAACTAACAAGTTGAAATTTAATCTGGTGAGACAGAGGTACTGGCGGTCAGTGGCATAGCTAGAGGGGGTGCAAAGCATGAAGTTTTGCAGGAAGCCTCACTGCAGCATGCAAGTGGCCCCTCCCCTTGGAGCAATTCTGGGCAGGGGAGCAGAATGCAAGAGGTCAGAATGCTGTGGCCAGATTGCTGATGGGTGTCACAACAGAAACCATATCATTTCCATCCTGTAAAAGCTAGACTGGCCTCTGGTTCAAATTCAAGACTCTTACCTTTAATGCCCTGTCCAGCTTAGCCCTCAGTACCTGAAGGACTGCCTTCTACTGTACGTACACACCAATCTGTTACCATCTTCTTGAAATTATTCTTTAGCATCAACACATCCGGAATGACACCTACTCTTTACATTTCTTATGATCTTACAGCAGACTCTGAGCCCAATCCAAGGCGTGTCTACTCAGAAGTAAGTCCCATTATAGTCAATGGGGCTTACCCCCAGGAATGTATGGATAGGATTGTAGCCTCTGTTCCTTTTAGTGGGTGAAGTGCATTATCGACAGAGGAGAAGGACTTCTTTTCTCTTGGGAATATTCATCAGGTGCTTCCCCATCAATGTGTGTGGCACTGTACATAGAATGGAAAGGTTTCTGGCCCTGGTTGGTTGGCAACCTTCAGTCTCGAAAGACTATGGTATAAGCCTACAGCACCCAGTATTCCCAGGCGGTCTCCCATCCAAATACTAACCAGGCCTGACCCTGCTTAGCTTCCAAGATCAGACAAGATCAGGCATGTGCAGGGCAACAGTGCTTTCAAAAACACAAAGGAAACAGGAAGAGGTGGCGGGTAAACAGGGGAAGCCTATATGGGTATTGCATTTACACGTTCTTAGCTTAGGCTACAATCTGATAAGCACTTACCTGAGAGTAAATCCCTTTCAACACAGTGAAACTTACTTCCAACACCATTTGATGCCGTTCTGCTCAGAAGTAAATTCCACTGTGTGAGTGCACTCCCAGGATTGTAGTGTATAGGACTGTAGCCTCAGACCTGGTGCTCAAGCTTTCTGCAGAAATGAAGGTTTTTAAGAAGGGATTTAAAGGAAGCCTGCAAATAAGAACATTTCCCTGCTCTTTTGACATCATCTGATTGGATACCTATTTCTGTTTCCTTTTACCTATTTGTTGTAAAAATTCTCTCTCTCTCTCTCTCTCTCTCTCTCTCTCTCTCCCCCTTAATTCAGTTTTTACTGTAATTGATTTTTCTTTTGGACCATGCTGAAAGATGCCTTGGAGACCTATCTTTGGAAGAAAGGTAGTCATATAAATATTTTAAACTAAACATCTATGCATCAATAACACAGTCCATTCTGGACCATGTTTTTCTAACAGTGTTTTCATTTCCCATAAGGAAAGCCTGTGATGCACAGACTATCCACTGTGCGTTTATCTGAAATGCTTTATTAGGGTTGGTTCCTGCCCTTTTCGACACCTAAGCAAAAGGTGTCACAGAGTAAAAGAATAAGAGACTGACAGTGGGGGGGAAAAAATCAAGGATGAGGGAAAACTTTGAGGATAAGGAGCAATGTCCATCTCTGTTTTAGTGTTTAAGGAATGCTGTTCCAAAGGCAAGAAAATTGCCCTTTGGTTCCCAGTTGTCCTTGTCAGCCTGTGTGTCAATATTTCCTAACAAAAGCAATGTTGTTTGTCTGGGGATAAGGAGGCTGCAGAAATCAAAAGCAAAAATCACAAGCCACAGTGGTGAATGGCGGCAGCCTTGAGAAACAAGTACACTTAAGTGAGCACAAACCATTTCAGGCCCCAACCATCTCCACCATCCTTTTTCAGACTGGAGGACTTTAAAAGTGGCCCCTCCAAAAGTGATGCCATGGGTTCTACCTCTGACAAGCACTGTGGCTTTGTTGTTCTGGAAGAGCACTTAGCTGTGAGATCCCTCTCCAGAGAAGTCTGTGGAGGACTTGGTCAAAAGTGAAGGCGCACAAAAGAAATGGAATGGACCATTTTCAATTCAAAGGTTGTGCGACAAGCCATAATGCTGTGGGAGTAATTCAAAAGGGTTTTGGGTGCACCTGAACTAAACTGAATGTAGCATAGTGGCTAAGATTTCACATCTTCCGCGTGGTGAAGACCAGAAGTGATTGTGAGGAGCTCCAGAAGGATCTCTCCAGACTGGCAGAATGGGCAGCAAAATGGCAGATGCGCTTCAATGACAGTAAGTGTAAAGTCAGTAAAGTCAGTAAAGTGTAAAGTGTAAAGTAAATTTCAGAGCGCGATACCATAGTCTTTCGAGACTGAAGGTTGCCAACAACTGTACAAATCGATGGTAAGGCTACACCTGGAGTATTGTGTCCAGTTCTGGTCGCCGCATCTCAAAAAAGACATAGTGGAAATGGAAAAGGTGCAAAAGAGAGCGACTAAGATGATTACGGGGCTGGGGTACCTTCCTTATGAGGAAAGGCTACAGCGTTTGGGCCTCTTCGGCCTAGAAAAGAGACGCCTGAGGGGGGACATGATTGAGACATACAAAATTATGCAGGGGATGGACAGAGTGGATAGGGAGATGCTCTTTACACTCTCACATAATACCAGAACCAGGGGACATCCACTAAAATTGAGTGTTGGGAGAGTTAGGACAGACAAAAGAAAATATTTCTTTACTCAGCATGTGGTTGGTCTGTGGAACTCTTTGCCACAGGATGTGGTGATGGCATCTAGCCTGGACGCCTTTAAAGGGGGATTGGACAAGTTTCTGGAGGAAAAATCCATTACGGGTTACAAGCCATGATGCGTATGTGCAGCCTCCTGATTTTAGAAATGGGCTATGTCAGATGCAAGGGAGGGCACCAGGATGCAGGTCTCTTGTTACCTGGTGTGCTCCCTGGGGCATTTGGTGGGCCGCTATGAGATATGGGAAGCTGGACTAGATGGGCCTATGGCCTGATCCAGTGGGGCTGTTCTTATGTTCTTAAACTACAATTCCCAGGAGGCCTTGCAGGTCTCTTGTTATCTGGTGTGCTCCCTGGGGCATTTGGTGGGCCACTGTGAGATCCAGGAAGCTGGACTAGATGGGCCTATGGCCTGATCCAGTGGGGCTGTTCTTATGTTCTTAACTACAATTCCCAGGAAGCCTTGCAGGTCTCTTGTTATCTGGTGTGCTCCCTGGGGCATTTGGTGGGCCGCTGTGAGATCCAGGAAGCTGGACTAGATGGGCCTATGGCCTGATCCAGTGGGGCGGTTCTTATGTTCTTATCTGCCATCAACACTGTGGTGTCGCAAATTAGCTAACAGCACAATCCTAATCCAGCAGGCCTGTGCTGTAACCAGCACAAGTTTGGGGCTATCTGAGGCTTGGTCCAAGGCAAGGGGAAACTTTCCCCCTTACTCCAGGAAGAGCCGCAGCACCCCCAATGGGGCTACTCTGCTCTGTACCACCTAAATCGGTGGTGCAAATTCAAGCAGCCCGGATTTGCCCAGGAACAGGGCTAGGATCTGGTATAAGTGCCAGATTCTGACCCCGCCTCCCACTCCCTGCCCGCCTGCCCCTGGAAACACCCAGCAACCACCCTCCCTCCATCTTGAAACACTTCCTCCCTGCCTCCTCCTCAGCCTCCCCACACCTCCCCTGACCAGGCTTGGCCAGCATGAACTTACTGGGTCCTGGGGCTCATGTCAGCATGGGGAGGCTGGCATAGGTCCATGTGCCGACCTTTCTCCCCCAAGACTGGTGCAAAAGTGCTTTACGGCACTTTTTGCAACACTCTTCAGCCAGTGCAAGGGACTTGAAAGGTGGTTCTGGAACAGCGTCTAGTGTGGCTGAAAAGGCCGATTCGGGAGTGACAATCCCTTCCACACCGGGAGCAAGTGCAGTCTGTCCCTGGTCTGTCTCCCTGGCTGTGGGCCTTCCTTCTTTGCCTCTTTGCCTCAGTCTGTTGGCCAAGTGTCTCTTCAAACTGGGAAAGGCCATGCTGCACAGCCTGCCTCCAAGCGGGCTGCTCAGAGGCCAGGGTTTCCCACCTGTTGAGGTCCATCCCTAAGGCCTTCAGATCCCTCTTGCAGATGTCCTTGTATCGCAGCTGTGGTCTACCTGTAGGGCGCTTTCCTTGCACGAGTTCTCCATAGAGGAGATCCTTTGGGATCCGGCCATCATCCATTCTCACAACATGACCAAGCCAACGCAGGCATCTCTGTTTCAGCAGTGAATACATGCTAGGGATTCCAGCACGTTCCAGGATTGTGTTGTTTGGAACTTTGTCCTGCCAGGTGATGCCGAGGATGCGTCGGAGGCAGCGCATGTGGAAAGCGCTCAGTTTCCTCTCCTGTTGTGAGCGAAGAGTCCATGACTCGCTGCAGTACAGAAGTGTACTCAGGACGCAAGCTCTGTAGACCTGGATCTTGGTATGTTCCGTCAGCTTCTTGTTGGACCAGACTCTCTTTGTGAGTCTGGAAAACGTGGTAGCTGCTTTACTGATGCGTTTGTTACATTATAGAACTGTATTCATTGGCCCCTGATTTGGACAACAGACTTCTGACTCTCCACTAGCATCATGCTTCACCACCACTACGCAACACCAGCTCGCAGTGCACACAGTGAGCGGATTGTGTGCCTTGACTCACCATACTGCTTGAGTGATTTTTGTCATGCTGGCCTCTTTTGTTTGGCCGTTTATGATATGGAAACATTGGTGTGAGCCACACAATGGCTGCCTCAATGCAAGCAGCTGGTCACATGGAGGCACAAGGAACACTTAGAGCGCAATCCTGACGTTCAGTTGGACCAGCACCAACCCAGGAGTGTCGCCAATGTGCCACAAAGCATGTTCATGCCTCCTTGAGAGTTGACTGAGCCAGCCAAGTGCACTGGCTTACAGAGGCCAAATCCAGCCTCCGCAGAACCAAGAAAATGTTAATTTGTACCTGCTGAGGACGGCTGGCTCAGAAGTTGGAGAAAGTGGCAGCAAGGAAGAATGGGAGTGTTTTGGGTGGGGGAAGGCAGGGGAGTGCAGACTGGTGGGTGGACTGGATTCAGTGGGGGCAGCCTGGACTACTGAGGCCAGATCCGAATCCTCCTCCCGGCCAGCCCGGCCTTACACAGATCCTGGCACAGATTTGAGTAGCCCCATAGAGGTAGCTGCAGCACAACATGGGGTAAGGAGAAATATATCCCCTTACTCCAAGTTGTGTGGCAGCCACCTCCTAAGCCAGGGGTGTCCAAAGTTTTTGGCAGGAGGGCCACATCATCGCTCTGACACTGTGTTGGGGGCCGGGGAAAAAAGAATTAATTTACATTTAAAATTTGAATAAATTTACATAAGTTTACATAAATGAATATATTAAAGATGAACTTATATGAATGAATAAAGTTCTTACAATAACTCAAGGCCTATAAAAGGCCTTGAACAAAGCAAGGCTGGCCTTCCTTTGCTGCCGCTACTGCATCACAGATGTGAAACAACAAGCAATGGAGGAAGCCCTCGTCCCACAGCTCACGCGAGAGGTCAAACAGTCGCCCTCACGCTGAGAGCAGTTGCGTTGGGCCAGTGCGGGCTCCAACAAATCTCCGGAGGGCCAGAAGCTCATTGGAGAATGGGGGCTCCCTGAGGGCTGCATTGAGAGGCCCTGAGGGCCGCAAGTGGCCCCAGGGCCGGGGTTTGGGCACCCCTGTCCTAAGCTGTGCTGGTTATCGCTTATGTCAGTGGGCCTGCTTGTTCCAGGGCAGGTTGGAATTGGGCTGTTAATTGGGCTTTCACATAGCAGCCCTGAGCTATAAATTCATTGCGCAATGGAGCAGGTTCAGGGAAGTCAGGTAAGCCACCAAAGCTGGGGGAAGCAATAGAGCAGAATAGTCCAGTATCTACAAACAGAACTGACTATCCAGAAATGTTTTCTCAGCATGCCTGCAGTTACAAGATCTGACTCCTGGCTAGTAAACGACAAGAAACTGATTTATCACAGGGGTATTTTGTGTACCCTCAGCAACTAAGAAGAACAGCTGTTAGCGCCAATCAGGCGCTAGCAGCCGATTGCCCCCTCCCCGCCTCGTGCTCCAGGGCTGAGGCTTGAGCCGCGATTGGATGATGCGGCTGGGGAGGCGGGACTTGAGCGCCAGCTAGGAGCGCACGCTCCAGCTGGGCTCAGTTTGCTCCCGGCTGGCAACCCCGCCCGCCCGCCCTATTAACCAGTCTGGGATTAGCTGGTCGCCTTCGGGGGCCAGGTAGGAATTTTTTGCCGTCATCCTGATTGGACCTTGGACGGCTGCCAGACCTCAGACTGGCAAAGGGTGGTGCGGTTATTAGGTTAATATGGGTTGGTCACTCCCAGTGAGGGCAGGGTACGTGTGGGGCTGGGTAGGCAGGTACTTGGCTCGGTGTTTATCCAAGGCAGCAGGGTGAGGGGTAAGTCTGAACCACTCCCATGATGCCTGACTGGCTCCAGGAGGCAGGCAGGCAAACCCCTTGCCTGGACTGACAGGATGGTGCGGCTCGGCCGGCTAGCCTGAAGTCCAGCTTCCTTGCCCCCCTTTGGGGGGTGGCGGTGACAGACCTAAGCTGGCATCTGACGGCTGGGGCCTCGAGCCAGGTGGTACACCCAATGAGAATGCAGGGGGAGGCAGACAGGCTAGGACCGTTTCCCCCATATGGCCCCGCACGATTGATGTTCAGTGTTATTGCCCTGCTGCAGTTAAAGTCCAATAAAGTGGCCCATTTTCATCCAAGCCAAAGTCTGGTGTCTTTATTGCTGGTGTGGGGGTAAACAAGTCAGAAAGTCCCCCATCAAGTGCCTTGCACCCCAAAATATTTTTGGCCGTCTTTGAAAGTTTAGTAAGGAGAAGACAAGATCTTTGAAGGACAGTGGGGCAGACAGAACTTAAATAGCAATTGTTTTTTGGCAGAAGAATTGCACCTCTTTTGTGAGTCATCTGTAGAAAGAAATTTCCTCTGGTGCTGGCTGCAGAATTTAGCAAGTAATTCCCTTACTAAAGCATTACAGTAACCGTGCATTACAGAAACCCCACTGTGACCACAGAGAGTGCTTCTATAACGACACACCCCGCGTTTATCATAACACTACTATTATCATAATGCTGCTGTAATAACTGTCAAATGTGGAGATGACCTTTATTCTAGCTAACAGCTAAGCTCATAGATACAGCTGTTTTCTCTATGGGTTCTGATGGCTAGAACAGTGGTTCTCAATCTTGTAGGGAGACTTGCCTCCTAAGTAAGTTGTTGTGGGGCAGGGGCCAGGGCAGGGAGAAGATCCTGAAGATCATGTCGCTAAGGGGGGGGGGGCGAGGTGGGTGGCTTCTGCTTCACTATTGCAGGGCTGCTGCAGCCTCCAGGAGGCCTGGGGAGCCCCACACAGCCCTCCTGCAGGGCTCCCCAAAGCTTGGAACATTGAGACGTTGCATCTTTGCTATGCAATGAGGAAGTGTTTTGCGTGTGATTATGTCTCAATGTTCCAAGCATCGGAGAGCTTCGCAGAGGGCTGTGTGGGGCTCCCCGTACCTTCTGGAGTAGCCCTACGTTAGTGAAAGTAAGTAGAAAGCACCCCCCTTAGTGATGCGATCCTGGGGATCACCTTGCTGCCCTCTCCCCTTTCCCCACCCCTTAGGGACAGAAGAACCACAAACTGGTGGGTCACGACCCTTCAGTTTGAGAACCACTTGAGTTCCTTTGCAGCATACCAGGACTCTGAAATAGGAAACTGAAAACAAATCAAAGACTTTCCTATTATTTTGGAGACTATTTTGGAGATTTCCAACAGTTCCAAAACCTCCCAAGAAGCTAGTTACACAGTACAGAGAACTCCTTCAGCAAGGAGTCCTTTAACCTGTGCAAAATCTTCCTACTCAGCCTCCTGAACTCAGGGGAAGGAGAGTGTTGAAAACGCTAAATAAAAAAGGACTTTTAGCATCTTTCCTTTCTTTCCGCCAGTCCTAATCTACTCTGTACTGTGCCAGCGGCTCTTTCTTGTACGACTCTCTCCTAGCATACAGTTATACTCCAGGCAGAGAAAAAGGCGCCTCTCCAGGTCATGGCTATGAAAGGCTGTTACCTTCCCTCATTAGCTGAAGAGTCTCTGGGTCAGTTCCTGCATTAAGAAATGTTAGGACCACCAGGTGTTCTGATGCTTCGGTCATAAACAGGTCAGATGGAATGTCATTGATATGAGAACGAGAGAGAGCCAAAGAGAGAGAAGGGAGAAGGCTGCTACAATGATGTCAGATAAAAGCACCCCCCTCGCTAGGCATACACTGAAAATGGACACACAGCCCATTCCTATCCTTTCCATTCCCCCCTCCCATTGATGCAGCGGTGCCAAAATGGTGGGGGGCAGTTGCAGAGGTCTTCTGTTCCCTTACCCAGACATAAACTTCTGCAGCATGGAAGGTCTGTTCAGACCCACGACAGCTATTTTGCTGTCACAAGTCCCCATTGACTTCTAGAGGCAGCTGAGAACAAATTTGTCCCTTCTTCTATCTAATAGAGCTCTTCAAATACCTGAAGGGCTGTCATGTGAAAGAAGGGACAAATTTGTTCTCAGCTGCTTTTCAAAGTGGAACTTTAAAAGTAGATTTTAAAGTGTGCCTTTAAAAGTAGATCCAACAGGTACAAGCTGCAAGAGAAGAGATTACAAATGAATATCAGGAAGAAATTCCTGACCATCAGGGTGGTTCGCCAGTGGAACAGATTACCAAGGGAGGTGGATTCTCCCCCTTGGGAGATCTTCAAGCAGAGGCTCGAAAAGCACCTTCTAGAGATGCTCTAGGACAGTGTTTCTCAAACTGTGGGTTGGGACCCACTGGGTGGGTCGCGAGCCAATTTCAGGTGGGTCCCCATTCATTTCAATATTTTATTTTTATTATATTAGACTTGATGCTACCCTGGCATGTGACTGCATTTGGGGAAATGTGACAGATTTGTATTTTCAACAGTCTACTATGGATATGCGTTAAACAATGATAGCAAATGAAACTTACTCCTGGGAAAGCATGGCTAGGACCTCAGCCTAGGATTGTTAAACATCTTCCTGCTTGTTGATGTGACTTCTGGTCATGGCATCATTTCCAGAGGCCCCTGACAGATTCTCATTCTAAAAAGTTGGTCTCCCGGTACTAAAAGTGTGAGAACCGCTGCCCTAGGAGAATTTCCTGCAACAGACAAGGGGTTGGACTAGATGACCTTTTAGGTCACTTCCAACTAATTCTGTGACCTATGCTGCAGGATTCGGCCTAGCGATGCCAGAGCCACCAATTCCACCCCCTATTGGAATCCGATCTGCCCATCCCCACCTTCTCCACCCCACTCACTTACCTCCATCAGTGCTAAACAGCAGATACTATGGCATCTGGTATCACTTGCAGGAAGGTGCAGGTATTCCTGCTGGCACTCCTGATAGTGCACTGTGTAGTGTGCTCTCAGAGCACCTTTTGTGACAGCCGCTGACTGATTTATGGCAGAGAGTGCCAATGGAGGGGAAGAACTGAGGACGCACAGTAAGGGTACGATTGGGCTGACAGTGTGGTGGAGAGAAAGCATATGCAATAGTCTCCCCAGTTCTATGAGAGGAAGGATGGAGTTTAACAAACACACTGAAGCCTTGCAAAAGATGCTCTTTATATTTAAACAATCTTCCTATCCTTCATTTTTCTTAAAAATCATTAAGGTTCATTAATTTCAACTATGAGATACAAGGCTGAAGAACACCCCCCCCCATACTATCCATAAAAATAGATAATTAAAATTACATGATTGGTAACTAAGGGCCCAATCCTATCCAATTTTCCAGCACTGGTGTAGCTGCAATGCAGCTGCAAGATAAGGGAACAAATGTTCCCATACCTTAAGGGGATTTCTGTGACTGCTGCCCCATCACAAGATGCAGTGCATGCCCCACTGGCATGGCAGCACCGGCACTGGAAAATTGGATAGGATTAGGCCGTAAGAGAGTTTCAGTTCAGTTTATAGCCTTTGCCCTTCTTTTTAGAGTGAACATAAGAACATAAGAACATAAGAACAGCCCCACTGGATCAGGTCATAGGCCCATCTAGTCCAGCTTCCTGTATCTCACAGCGGCCCACCAAATGCCCCAGGGAGCACACCAGATAACAAGAGACCTCATCCTGGTGCTCTCCCTTGCATCTGGCCTTCTGACATAACCCATTTCTAAAATCAGGAGGTTGCACATACACATCATGGCTTGTACCCCATAATGGATTTTTCCTCCAGAAACTTGTCCAAGCCCCTTTTAAAGGCGTCTAGGCTAGACGCCATCACCACATCCTGTGGCAAGGAGTTCCACAGACCGACCACACGCTGAGTAAAGAAATATTTTCTTTTGTCTGTCCTAACCCGCCCAACACTCAATTTTATTGGATGTCCCCTGGTTCTGGTATTATGTGAGAGTGTAAAGAGCATCTCCCTATTCACTCTGTCCATCCCCTGCATAATTTTGTATGTCTCAATCATGTCCCCCCTCAGGCGTCTCTTTTCTAGGCTGAAGAGGCCCAAACGCTGTAGCCTTTCCTCATAAGGAAGGTGCCCCAGCCCCGTAATCATCTTAGTCGCTCTCTTTTGCACCTTTTCCATTTCCACTATGTCTTTTTGGAGATGCGGCGACCAGAACTGGACACAATACTCCAGGTGTGGCCTTACCATAGATTTGTACAATGGCATTATAATACTAGCCGTTTTGTTCTCAATACCCTTCCTAATGATCCCAAGCATAGAATTGGCCTTCTTCACTGCTGCCGCACATTGCGTCGACACTTTCATCGACCTGTCCACCACCACCCCAAGATCTCTCTCCTGATCTGTCACAGACAGCTATATATCTAAAGTTTTCAGCCTATATCTAAAGTTTTGATTTTTTGCCCCAATGTGCATGACTTTACACTTACTGACATTCAAGCGCATCTGCCATTTTGCTGCCCATTCTGCCAGTCTGGAGAGATCCTTCTGGAGCTCCTCACAATCACTTCTGGTCTTCACCACTCGGAAAAGTTTGGTGTCGTCTGCAAACTTAGCCACTTCACTGCTCAACCCTGTCTCCTGGTCATTTATGAAGAGGTTGAAAAGCACCGGTCCCAGGACAGATCCTTGGGGCACACCGCTTTTCACCTCTCTCCATTGTGAAAATTGCCCATTGACACCCACTCTCTGCTTCCTGGCCTCCAACCAGTTCTCAATCCACGAGAGGACCTGTCCTCTAATTCCCTGACTGTGGAGTTTTTTCAGTAGCCTTTGGTGAGGGACCGTGTCAAACACCTTCTGAAAATCCAGATATATAATGTCCACGGGTTCTCCCGCATCTGCATGCCTGTTGACCTTTTCAAAGAATTCTATAAAGTTCGTGAGGCAAGACTTACCCTTACAGAAGCCATGCTGACTCTCCCTCAGCAAGGCCTGTTCGTCTATGTGTTTTGAGATCCTATCTTTGATGAGGCATTCCACCATCTTACCCTGTATGGATGTTAGGCTGACCGGCCTATAGTTTCCTGGGTCCCCCCTCTTTCCCTTTTTAAAAATAGGCGTGACATTTGCTATCCTCCAATCTTCTGGCACCATGGCCGTTTTGAGGGACAAGTTGCATACCTTAGTCAAGAGGTCTGCAACTTCATTGCAGAAGAACTGAACTACATTACAGAGTACATTACAGAACTACTGAACATTACAGAGTGAACTGTAATACTTCTTATGTTTAAGTTGTTGCTTTTTTTTAACACACTCCAAAAATCTAATGTCAGTTTGGCACACAAGATCATGCAGGAGAAAGTCCTGCTGCATAGGCTTGCAACTGTTGTCAAGCTATAGCCAATTACCATTTATTTTCAGGGGAGCTGCATGCAAATGACATCAACCATTTGTGTCAACTTGGGTTGGCCCAGTGATCCAAGGATGAGCCGTCCTGCTAATTGACACACACACACACACACACACACACACACACACACACACACACATGACACAAACACCACAACAAGAATGGACCATATTGAATAAACAGGACCTTTTGTTATGTGGACAAGAGTCAAACTCTTTGGGTAAATGCAAAACCTGTCCGCCATTTTCTGGAAAACAAAGCAATGTGGAGATAGAGCTGAGAAGCAAAAAAAAGGTATATCACTTGAAACATCCAGAGCAGTCTTTTTTATTTTCTTAAGTGTCAATTTAACACTGAGCGGAAAAAGAAATAACAATTTCCTCTGCTGGGTATTGCTTTTGATCACGGCATACCTTGTTACTTTTAAACCCTTTTAATGCTTGAAAGGTAACTCCAAACGTATGACAAATGCCCTGCACTAAAAGCTGTTTCCTCTGCAGTTTTACATTTAATGATGTTATGTTCTTGTTCTTTTTCCAGAGGCATATTCCCTTCTAAGGCTGCCAAATCACAAGAGGAAGTGATCAGAACATTCTCATTGGAGGACAAAGAGCATTCAGGCAGTGTCGAGGTGGGTGTAGGATTTACGTCGTAAAACTCCCAAAAGGTAATGGCTTTCCAACATGGCTAGAGAAATATATGTATGCTTGATGGAAACATAAGGAGGCTGGCTTCCCAGAAGACTCATTGCAGAAGCTCGTGCTCAGAAGGGCTAGACAGACAGCTTCAGCTTGGCAACCTTCAGTCTCGAAAGACTATGGCATCGCGCTCTGAAAGGTGGTTCTGGAGGGAAGAACCACCATTGAAGAGGGAGCAGTGGACAGACAGACAGATGTACAAAGACAAGTAGCTTGTCTTTCAAACATGTTAGGGAGATTGTGGGCCGGCTTTAAGCTAATTGCTCCTAATTTGGCCCTGTGCCTAAGAGCCCTCCATGCTAGGGTAATCTAGTCTTGTATGCAATTTTATATTAAAGTGTGCTTAGATCAGTGGTTCTCAAACTTTTAGCACCGGGACCCACTAGGTGAGCTGCGAACCAATTTCAGATGGGTCCCCATTCATTTCAATATTTTATTTTTAATATATTAGACTTGATGCTACCATGGTATGTGACGGCATTTGAGGAAATGTGACAGATTTCTATTTTTAACAAACTACTCTGTATATGTTTTTAACAATGATAGTCAATGGGGCTTTCTCCTGGGTATGCGTGGGTAGGATTGCAGCCTAGGATTGTTAAAAATTTTCCTGCTTGATGATGTCACTTTCTGTCATGACATCACTTCCGGTGGGTCCTGACAGATTCTGATTCTAAAATGTGGGTCCCGGTGCTAAAAGTTTGAGAACTACTGGCTTAGATCTATTTGGCCCATTAACTCATGTGCAGTTTTTAACCCATTTCTACCTGGCTCACAGGTGTATACATTTGGTCCCTTGTTGCATATATGGAACGTCGGGCAGAAATGGCTTAAGCACACATTTTGATTGCTTTCCATTCTACCACAGAGATATAAAGTCTATAATAAATTTTATTGGTATCGCTACAATGCTACAGACCTTGGCTGTAAACCTGGGGCACTGCAAAAAGTGTTTCCAGTTGTGCTCCACAGCTCCCCCAAAGTCCCACAACATGCCTCTAGAGACCATTTGCAGCACACCAATATGCCACAGCACACTGGTGGAAATTTGCTGCCCTAATGCCCTGTTAGGTTCTACCACTGCCACCAGTATTGAGGGTTCAGAGGATAGCCTGGCCAGATGGGACTTCATTGCACTGGGACCTTTGGCCAGGGCTTTGTCCCTGATGCTGTCCTTGAAGAAAGGCCAACATATGTAGCATCTCCACACAATTGGGAATCTCCATCAGGCAAGGTTCCTGTGTTTCTGGACCAGATACACACATGACTTCAATATTAAAGGGAATGCAGCTAGTGGGGCTGATCTCGCTTTCTATTCATACATTCAGTGAATGAATGAATGAATGAATGGAGCAAATGCATGAACAGGGATCCCATGAATCAAGAATAAACCAGATTCCCCCCTTTTGTTTGGCCAGCAGGGGAGATGTCTAGAAGTCTCACCAGCTACGTACATTAACGATGATGTCTTTATAAACCACCTAATAAATTAGCTTCATTACCCTACTGGCTCTGTAATTGTGTTTGTGTGGGCTAATTACTGCTCTCCTTCAGCCCCCTCATTGATAACAATCATTCTTATGAAGAAAGGGTTAGCCCTTCTGAGCTTTCTGTTGGCTTGGACAATTAAAAGGAAAAAAAAAAGGTTGAGTGCCAAAGTAGATGTGACTTTGAACATGTCCTTCCCTTTCCATGTGTGGGTTATTTATTTAGTTTTAATAGAAGCCGTGTGGAGAGTAGTGCTCTGAATCAAGATTGTTGTGCAGGAAAAGGGGTTTAACCCAGGGGTATACAATTTGAGTGGCTAGAGGGGTTGGGCACCAGGCTGCAGGGATGTATTTGGGAAGCTGGCGGAATGCAGAGGGCTATGCACCCCCTTCCGTAGCGCTGTGGGTGTTTGCCAGGCTCATCGCAGAGGGGAGTGCATCACTGGGAGTGGTGAGTGCCACAAATTTTGCTCACCCACCCTCCTTTGGGTCCAAATGGCTCCAGAATGGCCATTTTGGAAGTGGGGAAGAATGTCGGGTGCAGGCGCAGGAATGACATGATGACGCAGGCGCATGGAAGTGATGCTGCCGCATCACACACCCCCAAGTGCCATTAGGCCCTGGGATACTTCTAGTTCAACTCTTTACATCTGCACCACAATCCTGACAAAAATTAGATCAGTTCAGAAAGAGCCATTGACAACAGCATCAAATTATGTACTTTTCTGTGGCAAATAGCATCTTGAGACAAATTTTGATCAGGATATGACACAGTGGACCAGGGATAACTACCTTTCCCCAAGTCCTGCTCTAGGGCAACCCTCTCATTTCCTCACATCTCATTTTGCTGCCCTTTTTAAACTTCTTTTAATAGCATGGGAACGGAAAGACTGAAGACAGCATTCTCAGTCCTACGACTGAGAATACCACTTTGTTTAGTGCTATTTCAGAACCGTGCTGTTCCTCCTGGGTCAATTGACTGCTATTGCAGCCAATGAAAGCAGGATATTATGGCCAATGAGCACCAGTTTCCTGCCCCATTTTCCATAGCGTCTCTTACAAAGCTGTTTCACACAGTGCTCAACTTTGGAGGAACAGTTCCAAAGTTCCTCCAAAGTTCCAACAGTTCCTTCTGCATTTTTCAGAAGAGTTACTGTACCAAAATTTATTTTTCATTGTTACTGTATTTCAGTGAAAGGTGGGCTATCTATCTATCTATCTATCTATCTATCTATCTATCTATCTATCTATCTATCTATCTATCTATCTATCTATCTATCTATCTATCTATCTATCTATCATCATCCAAGGTGAGAGTTAAGAATGGCCATAGTTCAACACAGAGTGTTCACATAAAACCATTGAAATCAATGAGCTTATGTGCACTTAACACTCACTTGGACTGTAGCCAGTGCATTTAAATCCCTCCCTTCAATTGGGCTATATATTGTGCCAGGAATGACTTCAGATCAATGAAAAACCTGCTTTTGTGGGTTCACATCTTACTATGATCCAGTCCCAGAGTCTGTCTTCAGCACCTTCTGGATTCTCTTTCTAGATAGAAGAAGCTGGAACTGGATGTGCATCACCAGCTGTCAGAGACAAAAGGAGGCTGCCTCACCCACATGTACATGGATCGGGTATTTGAGATGGCTTTTAATTGTTGCGCATTGCTTTGGGAGTGCATCGCGGCTAAAAAAAAAAAAGAGTTTATACATATTTTATAAACTATATATAATGAATTGTGTTCCATGCTGAGGAAGATCTATCTCAGATAAAAGTTCTCCCTGGAACAAACTGGTGAATGAAGATAAGCAAACAAAAAACCAGCAAACAACAAAAAGTCCTTACAGCTACATGGGTGGTCATGACCTTTCCAGATATTTATCCTGGGATTAAAGGAATGATTAGCCCTTTTCAGGCCCTCAAAGTGGGTACAATCAAGACACATATGAGATTCCTAGAAGATCACAAACATACTGAGATCAGGGCCCAGGGGTGGTCCTATCTGTTACTGCAGGAGAAGGGAGCTTTAGCCCTCTACTAGCAACATGGTTCCAAGCCATGGTTTATTCCTTGTGCAGCCCAATCCTAACCTGTGCTGGAACAGGCAGGCCTGCTAGACTGTGCTGTATCCAGCGCAAGTTTGAAGGTAGAAGGAGCACAACCAGGAGTAAGGGGACTTATGTCCCCGTACCCCAAGTGATGCCCCAGCTACCTCAATGGGGCTATTCAGATCTGCGAAATCAGATCTGCAAAATTGTTGGCACAGATCCAACCAGCCGGATGTAATATTGGGCTGCTTGGGAATGGGGGTAACTTCTGGACTAAGTGCCAGAGTCCCACACCCTTCCCAAGCCCAGTCTGTCCACTTGCCCGCCCACTTCCCGCTTCCCCCTCCCACTCCGAGAAGCTCCCATTATGCCCTCCCCCTGCTCTCCCCAAACCCTCTCACCAGCCTCCCCAGGCCGACACAAACTTACATTGAACTGGTCTGGATCCTGCAGTAGCAGGACAGTGCACATTCTTCTACTGGCGCAGCCTGCTCCCGTGTTGTCACAGAAGTGCCTCCCAGCACTTTTGCCATACTCCTCAGCCAGCACAAAAAACATGCACTGGCCAAAGAGACCGTTAGATTGTGCTCTCAGTTTCTGTATCAACCATGATGGGGCAAAGGTCAAAAGCCCCCTTCTCCTGCTGTGGTCCTATGCACCCCCCCATGTCCTGCTGTTATTTTTGAAACAAAGTTAAATTTTAATTATGTTCTCAGTGCTAATGATCAGTTTAATATAGTTTGGCCCTTAGTTCTGATTGGGTCAGAAGTCAGTACATTGGTCCATTTAGTTCATTGACTGATGGCAGAT
Organism: Tiliqua scincoides; assembly: GCF_035046505.1. Classification (NCBI taxonomy): domain Eukaryota; kingdom Metazoa; phylum Chordata; class Lepidosauria; order Squamata; family Scincidae; genus Tiliqua; species Tiliqua scincoides. The sequence continues at coordinate 43,416,200 of NC_089829.1, forward strand.
CTGGGGAGGTGTGTTTGGGGGGGGGAGGGTTTAGCCAAATCTGCAAATTCCAGGATACAGAGACATTCAACATTCAAAACAGGGTCTGTAACACTGAGTTAAAACTATCTGCCTTAAAGTAGAGTATTTTTCTTGTTCATTATTACTTACTTTGACATCCTTACATACACATTTTTTTTAAAAATACAAATTGGACATATTTGTGCAAATTATAGGGGAATGAGAAATGAGGCTGTTTTAAATATGGAACTGCCTGCCTCAGTAGATATGAATGACTCCCTCATTGTGTCCAGTTACAGCTTGAAATTGTACCTCTTCTCTGAGGCTTGTTTGGTGTTTGTTTTTTTTAATTTTGTTTTTGGTTTAATTTTTGCTCTGTGCCTCTCAGTGTTTAATTGGATTATTGATCTGGCTGCAGCATTTTAAAGAAGTGTTGCGTGTGTTATTTGCTTTATGTGAATATTAGTTTTGGATGCTTGTAGAGGAAACGTGGAATGTATGTGTTTTTAACACATATTGTCGTAGTCACCATCATCAGAAAAAGCTGGGATTCTTTTTGAGATCTTTGTTTCACACTTGTAGCTTTCATGTGTCAAGGATGACATCGAAGTGTGCTCTATATATAGACTTTTGATTGATGTAAACAAGTTGCTGATCAAGACCAAAGACCAAACTGTCTCCAGAGATTGTGCGGAGACTGATTCTTTTTTTTTTTTTTTTTTTTTGGGGGGGGGGGGGTTATGATTGGATAATCCTGCAACATTGCAATTTTAGACGATTCACTGTAGTCAAGAACTGAGCATTGGTGGATCACCATTGTGATTGCTTTGGGAAACTGTGTCTCTTCAAAATAAAGTCAATGCTTTTGTATGTATTTATTGCAATCTATGTCTCCCTGGTGCAATCAACAGGATTGGATGACACTCATATTTCCCTGTGTCTTAATGCAGGAAGGGCAAAGTGTTGCTCTGTGAACCACAAAGTGATCACTGTGTTTTGATAATTGAGCAGTGATTAATCTACTTTAAAAAATAAAAAGATCCAAGAGATGTCTTCCTGTTCATGTCCAGAATGATAGGTTCAAACAAATCAGCTTGCAGATCCATAAGGGTTATGGGTTATCCAGTGGAAAAATATTAACGAACAGTAGTACTAGTAATGGTTTTTTGTATGTATGTGTGTTTCTCACAAGCAATTAAGCCACATGGTCCAGCTGATCCTAAATATCTGGGATAATCTCAACTTTCTGGGACCTGTCCTGGGTAAATTACCATTTCACCCTCTTTTTACCTTTTTACCAGATCCAGCAAGGCTCTTCTCATGTTCTTAGAAATTGTTGAGAATGCATTTGCAAAATGTGAAAACATTTTAGGTGGTCATGTTGATCCACAAGAAGAAAATTCTACAATCCAATGCCTTTATTAAGACCACTCTCAATGGAATAAGATATCAAACAGCAATCTTTTGCGTCTTATAGGATTTCTTATCAGGCTAGATGGTAAGCAAGAAGGGGTAAGAAAACAGGATGCATTCTAAATTTGTCAATTGCCTCTAGTTTATTAAAGCAAATGATGTGAGCAAGAACTCTTATGTGTCAACTGCAGAGCTCAGCTGCTATCCCCAGGATCAATAGATGTTCAATTTCCAAGGAGGGGATAGATACATCCTCTCTTTATTTAAATGCAGTCAGGTTCAATGCAGTTAGAGATATTTAATCTGATGAAGCAAACTCTAGCTGATGAAAGTGTATGCTACAATGATGCTGGACTTCAAAGTGACCCAAGACTTCATTGTTCGTGCATGGGAGTGCCATAAAGGCACCACAGAGTGCCCAGATCGCCATTTCACACATGGGTGAGGCTCTCATTTTGGGTGGCTGCTAACAGATGGTAGAGCAATTCTATTTTTCTAGCAGAGCTGTCATGCATCACCTTTTTGGATTTCAAAAGCAGAACAGGGCAGGCAACTGCAGAATACAGGAAGACAGCAGACTGAGTATAGCTTTCAACCTTTTAGTGTTTTGGGCCTGCTTCGTGATTCTTGGTTTGGGATTATGTTTGCTACAGGGCATTTTCATTTGTGAAGTGCTGGGGAATGTGCACTGCAATGGTTTTCATGCTCCTTGTCCTCAGAGTGAAACAAATGGTGATCAATAGGAAGTCGTTTCCCGGGGAAGACTGTGAACTAACAGCAGACTCCAACCTAATTTCTAATGCATCCCTTTATAGCACCAAATGGGCAGATTTGATTCACACCTTCAGGATATTCCCCTGCATGTGTGAAAGTTATGAGACAACTGTGAACCCCACAGAGATATTTTTAGTGTCCAAGAAATAAAGGCCCAGACTGCCCTGGTAACCCTGAGATGACTATAATCTTATGCAAACTATGCAATAGGCCACTAACTTCCTTATAGATTCATAAAATCCATACAGCCTCTGCGTATAACCATTTGTTTTGTTATGAGCTAGGAAAAAAACACACCTGATAGCTGAAGATGCTCCTACTTAAAAATGTGTTTTGAACCTATTTTGGCATGAACTAGTGACTTTATAATAAGCCATGCTTAGTTCTATCAGTTTTTTTTTTAATTTTTTATAATGAGCAGCACCGAACTTAATCTGTAGGCAGAGATGATGTATTGTAGGAAACAGGCAGTCCAATCTTAAACTATGCTGGAACAGGCAGGCCACAGTGGCCTGCGCTGTATCCAGCATGGTTTAAGTGCAGGCTGGAGGAGTATTTTTCCTGTTACTCCGTGTCAAGCCCCAGCCACCCCTATGGGGTGTTTTGCCAAATTCTTGTTCTTAGCTTTGCCTAAAGAACTTACACCCACTTTAAACAAATTAGATCCCCCAGCTTAACTACAGCTAGCTCTAGCAAAAAAAAAACAAAAAAAAAAAAAACCCTGCCACTGTACCCCAGTACCAACAAAAAGGGTAGCTTGATGTGGGAGGGTCCCCCCTCCCAGTTCCTAAGGCAGTAGTCCTTTCAGGTACAGCAGCACCACCTCCGCTCTCTACCACTCAGCAGTCTCTGTGATGAATCCGTTAGTTAGTCCGCTGGGAGAGGTCATCCGGGGGTTTGGAGTGGGGTGCCATCAATATGCTGATGACACCCAACTCTATCTCTCCCAACTCTATCTCTCCTTTCCTCCAGACTCCAGGGTGGTGGTTGAGGACCTGGAGCACTGTCTGGAGGCAGTGAGGATCTGGATGGGGCTAACAAGCTGAAATTAAATCTGGATAAGACAGAGGCTCTCCTGGTTAGGAAATCCTCGATGCAGGTGCTGGACTATCGGCTTGCCCTGAATGGGGTTGCACTCCCTCTGAAGGAGCAGGTCCGCAGCTTGGGGGTCCACCTGGACTCGCAGCTGCTCCTGGATTCCCAGGTGGCGGCTGTGGCTAGGGGGGCCTTCGCTCAGCTTCGGCTGGTGCGCCAGCTGCGTCCGTACTTGGATCGTGCAGACCTGGCCACGGTGATCCATGCCTCAGTGACATCGAGATTAGATTACTGTAACGCACTCTATGTGGGGCTGCCCTTGAAGACGGTTCGGAAATTGCAACTAGTGCAGAATGCGGCGGCCTGTGTGGTTACTGGAGGTAGGCGGTTCGACCCTGTCAGCCCGCTTCTCCAGCGGCTGCACTGGCTGCCCATTCGTTTCCGGGCCCAATTCAAGATGCTGGTATTGACCTTTAAAGCCCTATACTGCTCTGGACCAGGGTATCTTAGAGATCGCCTGCTCCCGTACAATCCGGCTCGCCCTCTCAGGTCATCAGAGAAGGCCTTTTTACAAGTGCCACCGCCTAGGGAGGTATGTGGGGCGGCTGCAAGAAATAGGGCCTTCTCAGTAGTGGCACCAACGCTATGGAACTCCCTTCCCCTTGACTTAAGAATGGCTCCCTCTCTTGAGACCTTTCGGCAAGGCCTGAAGACCCTTCTGTTTAAACAGGCCTTCTGAGTTCTTGGCCTTTTAACATTTTTTTAACATCTTTTAATATTTTTTTTTACAGGCCTGATTCTTTTATGACTTGCTGCTGCTCTATGCTCTTTTTACCTATTTTTACTCTGACTGCTGTTTTTAGTATGTGTTAATATGTTTTTATTTGCTTTTAAATTGTTTTTAATATGTTGTAAGCCGCCTTGAGTCCCTTCGGGGAGAAAGGCGGGGTAGAAATAAAGTTATTATTATTATTATTATTATTATTATTAGTCCGTCAGTGTGCCAGTTTGCTGTTTGTTTGCCAGTCCGTGAGTCAGGTTGCCAGTTAATCAGTCCAAAAGTCCATTAAGTCATTAGCCGGTCCATTGGTTTGTTAGCAGAGTCATGAGTCAGTCCGTGAGTTACGTCAGTTAGCCAGAGGGTCAGGTCGATAAGCAGAGCCATTAGTCAGTCCGTGAGTCAGCAGGCCAGTAAGCCAAAAAGTTAGTCCGTTTAGCCAGAAAGTCTCCTCTCCCTCTTCCACCATCTCTCTCCAACTACGACCCACCAACTCTTGCTGCATCAGGTGCTGCTTATATCCCTGAAGACCTTGTTGCCTTTAGTGGTTGCAGCTGTGCAGCGCACCCTCTGCTGAAACCCCTGACTTCCCAGATTCACCAGAGCAAAGGGCCACTGCAGACACCACATCCTATCTCCTTGCCAGATCTTCCGCGATTCCAATACATGGGGCAACCAGGATCTGTGCTTGCTGTTTAGCTGGTGCAAATCTGAGCAGCCCATATAAGTCTGCCTAGGCCAGTAGTAGGATTATGATTAGGCCTGCGCTGCTGTGGTCAATCTCGCCCCCCTCCTGAGCCTGATCTGCCTCCCATTGCACCCTCCTCCACCCAGTGCTGGGTCTCACAAGTTTGCCATAAGGCATGCCCACGACACCCTAAGAGGAGAGGCCATGGGTGCTGGGCCAGCACCAGTTGGCACTGGGTTTCAGCACTGCATGGACAGCTGGCCAGTGCTCCTCCAGAACCGGTCAGCAGTAAGTCTTCTTGGAGTGGGTGGGAAGCAGGGAGTGGCCAGAATGGGATTGAAAGAGGATGGAGGAACAGGCCTGGAAGGGGGCGGAAACTGTGGCAGTCTCTACAGCTGTATCATCACCTCCCTTCTGGCCTGGGTAGCCCAACACAGGCCTCCTTGGGTCTGTGCCCACTCCTAGGCGACCCACTGGTGCTGTGGCTGCATTACCTGGGGTATATCTGCAAATGCTCCCTTACCCCAAGGAAACTCTTGGCATTAGCTCAGCACCCATAGGATCCAGTGGTAGCCATTTTGGTGCCGCTGGAGTCCTAGGGGCTGCTGGGGATAGGACTGGGTTGCCCAAAACCAACAGGTAGTGGGTTAGCTACAATAGTGTAGTAGTACATCTGGAAATGCAAGAGCTGTCACTCTTGCTATGGCACTCCATAGCTTCAGTTATGACTGTAGCAATAGTTGGTGGCTGTAGTGTTTGTAGCTATATTTACATGCCACAAAAAGTATCAACCAAACATCAACTTTAAACATCTTCATTTGAAGCATGATCTAGTGGTAGAGCTAGAGGAGTTTTGCAGGGAGCCCCATTGCAGTGTACAAGCAGCCCCTCCCCTTTGGAGCCATTCTGGGTGGGGGGGGAGCAAAACGAAAGCATTTGGAATGGCTCCGAAGGGGAGGGGGAGGTTGCGGGCTGCGGTGAGGCTCCCTGCAAAACTTAGAGCTTTGCCCCCCTCTAGCTATGCCACTGGCATGATCTAGCCATATCTTCTCTCCTCCCCCTCCATCTAGGTGCTTATGCCTGTTGGCACATTTTCTCAGTCTACCTCCTGCCACTTTGTCTCATCTAAAGCCCTGCGGAAAAAGTGACAAAGATTGCTGTTTGGTGCTCTGACTGATGATGTTCACGCTATAGGGGAAGTCCTGGAGTCCCTCCCCCCTCCCTCTGAACTGCACCTCTAGTTGGTTGGTTATCTTCAGTCTCGAAAGACTATGGTATAAGCCAGGGGTGTCCAAACATTTTGGCAGGAGGGCCACATCATCTCTCTGACACTGTGTCAGGGGCCAGGGAAAAAAAGAATTAATTTACATTTAAAATTTGGATAAATTTACATAAGTTTACATAAATGAATATATTAAAATGAACTTATATGAATGAATGAAGGTCTTGCGAAGCTATAAAAAGCCTTGCACAAAGCAAGGCTGTCCTTTTGTTTGCTGCCGCTGCTGCATCACAGATGTGAAACAGCAAGCAGTGGAGGGAGCCCTCATCCCACAGCTTATGCAAGAGGTCAAACAGTCACCCTCACGCTGACAGCAGTTGCGTGGGGCCAGTGTGGGCTCCAACAAATCTCCAGAGGGCCAGAGGCTCATTGGAGACTGGGGGCTCCCTGAGGGCCGCATTGAGCGGCCTCGAGGGCCACAAGTGGCCTCAGGGCCGGGGTTTGGGCACCCCTGGTATAAGCCTATAGCACCCAGTATTCCCGGGTTGTCTCCCATCCAAATACTAACCAGGCCTGACTCTGCTTCTGAGATCAGACAAGATCAGGCATCTGCCGGGTAACACCTCTAGTTAGCTTCTCTTAATTTCAACTTTGCTTGCACTACATTTTAGGAAAAGAAACTGCTTTGACATTCTGGTTGACACAGGAACTGTAAATGTGACAATTAGCAGTGGGGTCTCTTCTTGCAAATCATTACATTTCAATTGCAGAAATGTTAGAAAGATGTGCAGCTTCAGCTGAGCCATTCATTGCCACTGCCCGCATTGCAACCAGAGAGCAAGGAGACTTGTGAGGGTACAATTCTATTATCTGTTTATTTTTAATATTGATTATGCTCTGCCTCTCAGCCATGGTTTCCAAATGGCTTACAGAAGCAAATTAAAAACAACAGTACCTGCAGACTCAACTCACAATAAGGGCCGAAATGGAAGGAAATGAGCAAATGAAAGCTAAACATCAGGTAAAGCTCAATTTAAATCAGGGCTCTCCAAACCCCAGACTGTGAGTCAGATCTAGGGTTTGGAAAAAGCACCCCCCCCAAGGGGGGTGCTTACTGATCTGCATCCCCGAACCCAGATCAGCTTGAAAGAGACGCGGTGCCATGGTAGAACAGTAAGTGCTACTCGTGATGGAGAAGGCTTTTTTGGGTCACAGTGGTTTCCAGTTTGGAGACCGCTGGTTTAAATCAACAACAAGGAAAACACACACAAGGCCCAATCCAGTCTAAAGGAAGAGTCAATGGAACAAGCATTCTGCCAGCACAGGCTGCTGCAAAGCAGCCGTTAAGCACTTTGCGACAGCACAAGCTGCCAGCACGTCAGCGGGAAGGCATGAGCCTTCCTGCATGCAGCAGCAGCAGATGTTGGGAGGCCCACCAGAGCAGGTAGGCCCAGCATAAGGGGTGGAATGGACTGGAGGAGTGAGGGGTAGGGGATGGGGGATGGAGACAAGAAGGGGGTGGGATCAATGGTGGCACATGGTGAATCCCAAACCCCTACCTGGGCCTGATCTGCCTGGATGGAGCAAGATGGACATGCACCGGTGACAGTGGCATCACTAGGGTTTGTGTCACCTGGCGCGGGAGGCCAGCGCATAGCCCCTATGATGGACCTCCTCCCATGAAGTGGGTGGGGCAATGCCCTAAGCAGTGGGTGTAATGATGGACCTCCAGACGTGTGTGGCCTCTGGGAACCAAGTGCCTCGGGAACTAAGTGCCAGGTAAGGCACAAGAGTTTAGCATCTGGGCAAGGAGAAGGCAAGTAGACCTCTGAGTTTTGGAGGAGGAGGAGGAAGACGACGAGAGGGTAAGTGTACTCATTCTAACGCTTTGTCTTTCTAACTCCCTGTCTTCTAACCTTAACCTTACCTTTAAATCAACCTTAAATCAAAATTGAAAGTTAGCACCATAAGGGAGGAGCAGAGTCCTACTTGTGAGCAAGAGCAGAGTCCTACTCCTGAGTAAGAGCCCAAGGGTCAGGCATTTAAATCAAAGTTGAAAGTTAGCTGCACCTAAGGTAGCACCTAATCGAAGGAAGGGAGGAGGATAAAGTGGAAAGCAGGTTTTTCTACTTGTTTAAATTAAACCTATACTTAACCCAGGTTAAACTTAATCTAAGTTAGACCATAACCTAAACAGGTCAGTAAATTGGGACACAGGATCTAGAGAGCAATAAATAATTAAACAAACCCAAATAAAAACTAGCTTGAGGTTACAAAAACAGTCCAGCCTAAGAGAACAGAACTAGGAGGGAAAGAACCTAGGAAGGGCCAATTCCCAACCCATTAAGAGCCCCATTAGGCTAATCCAAGCAGTCCATTCAGGAGCCTGCAGAGTAGGTCACGCCCATCAGCAGCCGTTTGCCTTCCTGAGCTTTTGTAAACTCACCTGGGAAGGCCAGCCCCCTTTCAATCAGGAAGGAAGGAGGGAGGAGGAGCCAGCCAGGAGCATAAAGCTAGGCGGGCCATCGCGTGAGGCTCTCTGCAGACGCGTGTGGCCTCTGGGAACCCAGTGCCTCGGGAACTAAGTGCCAGGTAAGGCACGAGAGTTTAGCATCTGGGCGAGTTCAGCAGCAGGGCGAGGAGGCCAGGGCCCCATACACTGCCCTTCCTCTTCCCTTGAGAAGAGGGCTGCTATACAGTGTAGGGTTTATAAAAGGACCCCTAGATAAAACAACAACAACAAAAAAGCTATGCAGTCAGACAGCCAGCAGCAGGGTGGGGGCTATCCAGTGTTCTGCATTGAGTGCCACATGTATGATTATATGCCTCTGGGGCATAAGTCATGGGTGTGTCCTCGGTGCAAGGAGCTCCAGGGTCTCAGGGAACGCGTCCGCTCCCTTGAAGCCTTGGTGGCCGACCTGGAGAAGCGCAGGCAGCCAGAGGAGGACCGTGGGGAGACTTCTGGGGACGATCAGGCTTCGTCCCAACCTCAGGCATGCAGCCCCTCGGCTGCCTGGGTGGGAAGTCTCAGGACTGGAGGATGTCAACAATCCCCTAGGGGGGATCCCTTCTCCAGGGGATGGGCCCGTATCCAAGCGCACTCGGGATACTCCTCGGCGGGAGGGGGGTTGGGGGCTTCTTGTAGTGGGGGATTCAATTATTAGAAACATAGAGAGGGGGGTTTGCGACGGATGTGAGGACCGCATGGTGACTTGCCTGTCTGGTGCGAAGGTTGCGGACATCACTTCTTGTCTAGACAGGCTAGTAGACAGTGCTGGGGGAGAGGTAGCGGCTGTGGTGCATGTCGGCACCAATGACGTGGGCAAGTGTAGCTGGGAGGTCCTGGAGGCCAAATTTAGGCTTTTAGGCAGGAAGCTGAAAGCCAGGACCTCAAAGGTAGCGTTCTCTGAAGTGCTACCTGTTCCACGCGCAGGGCCAGCTAGGCAGGCGGAGATCAGGGGTCTCAATGCGTGGATGAGACGGTGGTGTAGGGAGGAGGGGTTTAGATTCGTTAGGCACTGGGGAACTTTTTGGGACAAGCAGGGCCTGTACAAGAGGGACGGGCTCCACTTGAACCAGAATGGAACCAGACTGCTGGCGCATAACATTAAAAAGGTGGCAGAGCAGCTTTTAAACTGATCCCTGGGGGAAGGCCGACAGGAGCCGAGGGGCATCCGGTTCGGGACTCCTCATCCCTATTGGATGAGGATGGGGAGGTTAGAGAACAACAAGACAAAGGCAGAGTAGGAGAAGAAATTGGGAAAGGTAGGGTGATGGGATGTGATAGACGGTTTGGCATAATGAGAGGATGCGGGGACAAAGGAGCGAATAAGCAGCGCATCCTGGGGCATTCCGTGTATAAATGCTTTTATGCGAATGCCCGAAGTCTACGAGCAAAGGTGGGAGAACTGGAATGTCTGGTGACAAGGGAAAACATTGACATAGTGGGCATAACGGAAACCTGGTGGAATGCGGAGAATCAGTGGGATACCGCAATCCCGGGCTATAAACTCTACGGGAGGGACAGGCAGGGGCGTGTTGGAGGTGGGGTGGCCGTTTATGTTAAGGAAGGGATAGAATCCAGCAAAGTAGAGATTGAAGGTGGGTCCGACTCCACCGTAGAATCTCTGTGGGTTAAATTACCAGGCTTGTGCAGTGATGTAATTCTGGGGGCATGCTATCGTCCTCCAGACCAGAAATCGGATGGGGACCTTGAAATGAGGAAACGGATCAGGGAGGTGACAAGGAGGGACAGGGTTGTAATCATGGGGGACTTCAATTATCCTCATATTGACTGGGTCAATTTGTGTTCTGGTCACGATAAGGAAACCGGATTTCTTGACGTGCTAAATGACTGTGGCTTAGATCAGCTAGTCACGGAGCCCACCAGAGGACAGGTGACTCTGGATTTAATTTTGTGCGGTATGCAGGACCTGGTTAGAGATGTAAACGTTACTGAGCCATTGGGGAACAGTGATCATGCTGCGATCCGTTTTGACGTGCACGTTGGGGGAAGAATACCAGGCAAATCTCTAACAAAAACCCTTGACTTCCAACGGGCGGACTTCCCTCAAATGAGGAGGCTGGTTAGAAGGAGGTTGAAAGGGAGGGTAAAAAGAGTCCAATCTCTCCAGAGTGCATGGAGGCTGCTTAAAACAACAGTAATAGAGGCCCAGCAGAGGTGTATACCGCAAAGAAAGAAGGGTTCCACTAAATCCAGGAGGGTGCCTGCATGGCTAACCAGCCAAGTTAGAGAGGCTGTGAAGGGCAAGGAAGCTTCCTTCCGTAAATGGAAGTCTTGCCCTAATGAGGAGAATAAAAAGGAACATAAACCGTGGCAAAAGAAATGTAAGAAGGTGATACTGGAGGCCAAGCGAGACTATGAGGAACGCATGGCCAGCAACATTAAGGGGAATAATAAAAGCTTCTTCAAATATGTTAGAAGCAGGAAACCCGCCAGAGAAGCGGTTGGCCCTCTGGATGGTGAGGGAGGGAAAGGGGAGATAAAAGGAGACTTAGAGATGGCAGAGAAATTAAATGAGTTCTTTGCATCTGTCTTCACGGCAGAAGACCTCGGGCAGATACCGCTGCCCGAACGGCCCCACCTGACCGAGGAGTTAAGTCAGATAGAGGTTAAAAGAGAAGATGTTTCAGACCTCATTGATAAATTAAAGATCAATAAGTCACCGGGCCCTGATGGCATCCACCCAAGAGTTACTAAGGAATTGAAGAATGAAGTTGCAGACCTCTTGACTAAGGTATGCAACTTGTCCCTCAAAACGGCCATGGTGCCAGAAGATTGGAGGATAGCAAATGTCACGCCTATTTTTAAAAAGGGAAAGAGGGGGGACCCGGGAAACTATAGGCCGGTCAGCCTAACATCCATACCGGGTAAGATGGTGGAATGCCTCATCAAAGATAGGATCTCAAAACACATAGATGAACAGGCCTTGCTGAGGGAGAGTCAGCATGGCTTCTGTAAGGGTAAGTCTTGCCTCACGAACCTTATAGAATTCTTTGAAAAGGTCAACAGGCATGTGGATGCGGGAGAACCCGTGGACATTATATATCTGGACTTTCAGAAGGCGTTTGACACGGTCCCTCACCAAAGGCTACTGAAAAAACTCCACAGTCAGGGAATTAGAGGACAGGTCCTCTCGTGGATTGAGAACTGGTTGGAGGCCAGGAAGCAGAGAGTGGGTGTCAATGGGCAATTTTCACAATGGAGAGAGGTGAAAAGCGGTGTGCCCCAAGGATCTGTCCTGGGACCGGTGCTTTTCAACCTCTTCATAAATGACCTGGAGACAGGGTTGAGCAGTGAAGTGGCTAAGTTTGCAGACGACACCAAACTTTTCCGAGTGGTAAAGACCAGAAGTGATTGTGAGGAGCTCCAGAAGGATCTCTCCAGACTGGCAGAATGGGCAGCAAAATGGCAGATGCGCTTGAATGTCAGTAAGTGTAAAGTCATGCACATTGGGGCAAAAAATCAAAACTTTAGATATAGGCTGATGGGTTCTGAGCTGTCTGTGACAGATCAGGAGAGAGATCTTGGGGTGGTGGTGGACAGGTCGATGAAAGTGTCGACCCAATGTGCGGCAGCAGTGAAGAAGGCCAATTCTATGCTTGGGATCATTAGGAAGGGTATTGAGAACAAAACGGCTAGTATTAAAATGCCGTTGTACAAATCGATGGTAAGGCCACACCTGGAGTATTGTGTCCAGTTCTGGTCGCCGCATCTCCAAAAAGACATAGTGGAAATGGAAAAGGTGCAAAAGAGAGCGACTAAGATGATTACGGGGCTGGGGCACCTTCCTTATGAGGAAAGGCTACAGCGTTTGGGCCTCTTTGGCCTAGAAAAGAGGCGCCTGAGGGGGGACATGATTGAGACATACAAAATTATGCAGGGGATGGACAGAGTGGATAGGGAGATGCTCTTTACACTCTCACATAATACCAGAACCAGGGGACATCCACTAAAATTGAGTGTTGGGCGGGTTAGGACAGACAAAAGAAAATATTTCATTACTCAGTGTGTGGTCAGTCTGTGGAACTCCTTGCCACAGGATGTGGTGATGGCGTCTAGCCTAGACACCTTTAAAAGGGGATTGGACAAGTTTCTGGAGGAAAAATCCATTACGGGTTACAAGCCATGATGTGTATGTGCAACCTCCTGGTTTTAGAAATGGGCTATGTCAGAATGCCAGATGCAAGGGAGGGCACCAGGATGAGGTCTCTTGTTATCTGGTGTGCTCCCTGGGGCATTTGGTGGGCCGCTGTGAGATACAGGAAGCTGGACTAGATGGGTCTATGGCCTGCTCCAGTGGGGCTGTTCTTATGTTCTTATGTTCTTATCACTCTGCCCCACTGGTTTTTTGGCTATGACGTTTGATAGAATAGAGGTATTTCAACTTGATTTGTTTCATTGCATTCTGCATGAAAACATGCTTTGATTGATATATGACACGATGGTATTATTTGAAAATACCAAGATTTTAATCATTTTGGTGTGTACTGGTGTCCCCCCCTGCAACTCCCTAGTGACGCCACCTACCAGTGATTCAGCTGGGACAGATCTACGTTGCCTCATAGCAGTTGCTGGGGCTTACCTTGGGGCAAATGTTTGCTTACCCCAAGGAGACCTTCAGCAGCTGAAAATCCCCCTCCCTGCAGGACGCGTCAGCAGCCATGCTGGTGTGGCTGCATTGCTGTGCATTTAGGTGGAATTGGGCTGAAGGACACACACACACACACACACACACACACACACACACACACGGTCCACCACTGAGTTATGGCCCCTCCTACGATGTTTAATATGATATTTAAAAGATTTAGGATACTTGAAAAACCACATGAACCTGGCTTGGTTGGAACCAGGGAAAAGCCTCCTCCCTTCTTCCACGGCTTGGGATTTGTGAACTCCCTCCCTTAGAGAAGAACAATTGGCCGCTTCTTTGCAGGTCATCTACCAGCTGGTAAGGATGTTTTTATTCCAGCTAGTTTTTACCTGCTGCAAATCTGCTCCACCCCCTGCCAACAAGCAAATAAATATTACCTGACTATGAACAGCTCAGGAGGCAAGATCCTTAGAGTGATGGATGAAAATGCATTTTGAACTCCGTATATCCTCCTTTTAATATTGCTTGGACTACTGTGATGTTTCTTCTAAAATCCTATTCTCTCACCACTTTGACCTTTACATTTTCATTGTGGCTTATACCTATTGCATTCAATCTCTCCCCCACCCCATGTTTTGATGTACTCTTTGAGACTCAGAGATAAGCATCACCGACGCATAGAAATCCTTAATCTGGCAATTACAGGAAACAGCACTTGAGTGAGAACACTTAACATTTTGCACATTCATCCACTATATACAAGTGGCACACTTCAACTGTTTTTGTTGAAACATTGCGTTTCAAGATCTCAGCGTGTTGTTGACATATCAACTTTTTGCGACGCTTCTCTGAGGCATCACCAACACGTGAATTTGAACTTTGTCAACGCTTTCTTCAAGGAATGTTCAACTTACTGCCAGACACAAATATTTAAATGTCGTTTGTCTGAATGAAGCTGTCTTGCTATTGACCCACACTTGCCAAACTCGTGACTGCTTTTGGTCAAAGAAGTGGTCCTTGCTTGGACCGGACCTTACCGTTCTGCTTCTTCATTGCATATATTCTGAGTAGATCTGGGCACCGGGATGCAAATCTCGATCATATTTTTAAGATATGTGGGAGAGCCCAATTATCACACAGGCTGCCCTTTCAGCAGAGCTGCTTCTGCTACAGTGTCACTTTGCAACTCAGCAGCTTAGAGCTGGTCTGCTAAGTGATACCTTGGCAGGTGCGGCGTTACTGAAAAGGCAGGATGGCCTAGTGGTTTGGGAGTTGAACTCAGATCTGGAAGATCCAGGTTCAAATCCCTGCTCAGCCATGAAGCTCCCGGGTGACCTTGGCTAGTCCCTATCTCTCAGCCCAACCTACTTCACAGGGTTGTTGTGAGAACAAAAGATCCTGTACACCACCTGAGTTCTGTGGAGGAAGGGTGGTATAAAAATGTGAAAAATAAATAAAAATAATTGGGCTCTCCCAGCACCCTTACGGCGTCTCCCACACCCACCCCTCAATGCTGCTGAAATGCTCTCTGAGAGAGTCCAATTGGGGATGGATACAGAGTTTCTAGGGGTGCACCCAGCCCACAGGCTTTATGTTTGACACCCCTCCCTAGAACTTCTGGCAACCTGACATCAATCCCAGGACAGAATGAAAACCCATTCAGTGAGTCTTCCCCAGGGAAGGAGTGCAACACCGTACCATCCATTTATTCTTGTCCGCGGTGCCTGGAGTCCGTCCTCGCTTTGTTTTGGAAAGCCTATTTTCCTTCAAGGGTATTTTCATTTGCCTTCCTTCATTGTGTCAGATTTTCCAGGCAATATTCACAGGGGAAAGCGAGAAGTGTCAGAGGCAGAGTCAATCTTTCAAAGCCATTATATTCCAGTGAATTTAAAAATTATGCAAAACGGGCTCGCCCAACTTCTAATTTAGACTTATGCTCCGACATGAAAATCCTCTGCAGGAACGTTTGTCCATGCAGACAAGTTACTAGCTTGGAATGAATACTTCCAACATTTATAGTCCAGGAGTTAATTTACCTAATCTCCCACTAGGGAAAGCACAGATTCCTTCTCCTAGGGCTTGTTACTGACTTTTAAAGGAAGATGCATTGCACACCATCAAGCAGCCTGACTATTACTGTTTCCAGCTGTAGTTAAGGGAGCTCAACCCACCAAAATAGCTCCTGCTGTGTGTTTTATTTTTCCTTTTTTTTCTTTTTAATCTTCTGAGATGGAAAACAACACATTTTGGTTTTGAAATAAGTTTCTCTTCTTGCTGACCGAGCAGGTTTGGAGGCAGCCGCACATAGTTTAAAGCGGAAGCATAATTACTGTGCAATTGTAGAGGATGAGTCTTCAGGCACCGAGAACGCAATCTTATGGATTTAAAAGAGACGCTGTCAGCCCAGTCCTAACCTGTGCTGGAATGGGGAGTCCGGCTGGCCTGCCCTGTATCCAATGCAGGATTGGGACCGGTGGCGACTCAACCCGGGGCAAGGGGATTCCTTCCCCTTATCCAAAGTAATGCCGCAACAGCCCCAATGAGTCCCTTCGGGGAGAAAGGCGGGGTAGAAATAAAGTTGTTATTATTATTATTATTATTATTATTATTATTATTATTATTATTATTATTATTATTATTACTCAAATCTGCGCTACCTAAACAGGTGGCACAGATCTGAGCAGCCTGGAGTAATGATCTGGGAGCAGCCCAGGGTTATGATCCAGCACAGGTGTTGATCCTGGCTCCACAGCCCACCCATGGGCATGCCTGCCACCTGCTCCCCGCCCCCAAATGCCTCCTTTCCACCCTCCCCCCGCCCTCCCAGACCCCTGTGCTGGCCTGATTTGGCCAGCACGGGCTTACCTTTTGCATCAGCCCTTGGGGCTTGGGCCAACCTGTGGAGACCAGTGCACAAACATACTCCAGCCTCCCTCCTCCTGGGTCATTGCAGAAGTGCTCAGTGGCAGATCACTTGCATCATCCAGAACAAGGGTGTCAAATATAAGGCCCGGGGGCCGGATGCGGCCCATGGAAGCTTTTTATCTGGCCCTCAGGCTCTCAGCCGCTGAGGTGTCACAACTGCAAGGGCAGCCCACATAAAAATTGGGCTGTCCAGTATCTTGAAATCTGATAAAGATTTGTGTATTTTCTCTTCTGTCATTTGCAGCTAATGAGTTCCTGAGAAAAAGTGCTTATTTTTTGGTTATGACCTGTTTAATGACATCACTTCCTGCATAATGACATCACTTCGGGCCCTCAGCTGGCATCATGAATGCTTTTCAGCCCTCTGTATGAAATGAGTTTGACACCCCTGATCTAGAAGGTTCAAATCTACATCTGCGGCATTATCAGATAGGGCAGGGAAAGACTCCTGGCTGCAATTCTGAAGACCTTCTTCCAGGCAATTAATACCAAGCTAGAGAGAGCAAGGATCTGACTCATTATAAGGATATAAGGTATATCTTCCTGTGTACCTAGAACCCTCCTTATGGGTCTCAGACTGTACAGATGGGGGATATTTTGGGCACTTGGTCTAATTAGGCAATCCTAGTCACACTTTCCTGGAGTAAACTCCATTTACTCTGATGGGACTTACTTTCTGAGTAGACGGGCATAGGATTGGGAGGTTAATTAACTAACCAACTAGCAGCTCAATCCTATGCATGTCTATACAGAAGTAAACCCCATTATAGTCAATAGGACTTACTCCCAGGTAAGTATAGAGAGTGCAGCCTGGGTCAAGCACCTGCTTCTGTGCACACCATATGCAGTATATGTGTGAACTATAGTGCAATCATTTGAACACTATAAAGTATGCATACATTTTCTTGAGACACCCCCCTCTCGTGTGCTCTTGCGCGTGTGTGTATATCCATAGCACTGGAATGGACCACAGATTATATTAAATGGGAATTCTAGTCTCCAGGGTGCCAGTTTAGTACTTTATTCATGTAATAGACAAGCTCTTTGTGATCTATTATTCATCAGACAGGTGAAACTGGAGGAGAGTCAGAGTGCCAGATCCTGTATTTCCATGTAGTGTCTTTAGCACATGGATAGGAGAGGTCAAAGCAAGCTAGAATGAACAAGCAAAGTGTGCTCAGCCAGCTTTTCACAGCCCTTCATGGACCACAGCCTGACATAACATGGGATTGCCCTCAAAGGCTTGGTTAACTGCAGGGACATTAAAAATGTACTCGTCTCTTCTTGCTGTAGTGTGTGCATAGCATCTAGATCCACCAAGAATGCCGTAATGGTAAAGGTACCCACCAATAGGCTAGTCCATTGGTTCCCAAATTTATCATTGTCACAGTGCCACCACAGCCTCTTCTTCTAAGATGGCGGCACCCAACTCTTGTGAGATTTGGCAAGGTCCAATTTGGTGGCACTTGGGAGAATTAGTAGGAAGGGCAGCTGGGGGTATCCCAAGGCACCCCTATGAGTGCACTGGAGTGCACTATGGAGTCACAACACACACTTTGGGAACCCCTGGTCTAGTCTATGAGTCCCTGGATATCGAAGCACATTGATGCTATTATAAGGATACCAGCGCCAGTGAGAGTGGACCTATAACACCCCAAACCTGATGGCATCCTATAGGAAATCATATAAGCCAAACTAACCACCCTTTCGCTGGCCACCATTGAAGCGCAGAGAATGCTTTGCTGGAAGTGGTGCAAGTAATTTAGTTTTTGAAACAAATTCAATTCTAGAGCAGTGTTTCTCAACTTTTGTCCTCTGCAGTACTCCCCTATTTGAAGTGCCAGTGGAAGGAACAGGCGATGGCATCATTGCTAGTTACTTCTGGGTTGGGAGACCAGATGGTTGGCAACCTTCAGTCTCGAAAGACTATGGTATAAACCTACAGCACCCAGTATTCCCAAGCGGTCTCCCATCCAAGTACTAACCAGGCCTGACCCTGCTTAGCTTCCAAGATCAGACAAGATCGGGCATGTGATGTGACACAACAAACACCAGTAAGAGTCTCAGGGTGGACGGGAGGGCTTTTCAAGCATAGAAAAGCATGCTTTGGAGCCTCTTACTGCTGTCGCTGTATCATGTTCCTAGTCTCGCTGCCAGGTGGCAAGTGTCCAGGGGTCCCAAGAATACCACCAGACACCACTTCAAGTACCACTGGTGGTACCAATACTAGTGGGTGAGAAACACAGTTCTAGGGGATATCAGGGTATAATGGACAAGGCTTGCCTTCCTCTGACAACATCCCAGCATTCCCTCCACTGGCCACCAGTAAGCTCTTCTCATCCTCCTCTCACATTATCTTTGTGAGCCCATGCTTTAGGGGTGTGTATACATGCTGGTAGGGAAGGCAGTAGAAATGGGGGGGGGATTCAGGCTGCCATATGGTACAAATTGTTCCTGATTACCACCTTGATTAGCTAGCACTTGATTATACAGGCAGTCCTTAAGCAACATCAGATGTGTAAATCTGTGGGCTGGGCAGAAAAGGCTTAAGCATATAGGCAACCAGTGCAGATGGTCAAGCCCAGAAGAAATGCAATCAGACCAAGAGACCCCTGAGAGGATACTGGCTGCTGCATTCCAAAACCATTGGAAAAGCAGACCGTTTCGAGGGCAGTCCCACGTAGAGGGCATTTCAAGGGCAGTCCCATGTACAATACTCCAAATGCCGTTTGTCTAGGGCAATGAGTTTCAGCCTTTCCAATCTCACAGTACATTGACAAGGTGCTAAAATTGTCAAGGCGCACCATCGGTTTTTGGACAATTGACAAGGCATATTGTGCTGACAGTGGGGGGAGGGGCTAACACCGCCCCCCCCCCACAGCTCTGCTAATATGACCCTCCCCCAAATGCCCATGTCACCCCTGCAAACCATTTGTGGCACACCAATGTGCTATGGCACAGTGGTTGAAAATCACTGCTCTAGAGCATGGAACAGTGTGGCCAGATCTGATTTTGTGTTTTTTTTTTTGCCCAGAAAACTATGTTCCTTCTATCAGCACAAGCCATTTCTGTGCACCGTGACAGCTCCGTGCGAGGTGAGATGGACAGGTAATCTACTTTTGAAAGTAAAGCTTTAGAAGATGTTTATGGAAGTTGGGGGAAAAGCCTTTCTAATGAAGACAGATTGACTTTGGCGGGAAGGGGGGGGGGACGGAATTCCATCTCCCGTACAAGAAGCTGGGGATGTACATCCATAATAGGCCTGTCAGAAAGAGGAAAGAAGGCGTACTATAAAGAGAGTGAGCCCTCGTGGCAGCCACCTTAGAGACTCAGTGCTTTAGCTTTTAATGCATAAGCTTGTGTAAGCCTCAGCTTGCTCCACCGGAAGCAGGAAGTAGAACTGTTGACAAAGCAAAGATATGAAGGTGCCTATGAGACAGCTTTCAGTTGCCACCCTTTGTACTTTGCGCTGGGCCCTCTTAGGAAGAGAACACCAGCTTAGTGCACCCAGCTACCCTTTCAAACCCTCTTAAGAACCCCTATCTCCCACAAAGACTTTGGCTACCAACGGCGTAGCTGAGGTGACGGGCACCGGAGGGCAAAAAATCTTTTAACACCCCCCATGTATTTGTTAAGTCAAATTAAACTAATCCCCTGTGGGTGTGTTTAACTCCCCCACGCATCTGGTTTGCGAAAACCAGAAATGTCTTTCTAAGGCTTCTAAGAGGACTTCTGAGGTCTGGGGAGGTCACACGTGCATTCCTGTGCCCCAGACCACCTCTCAGATGCCAGGAAGTGTTAAATACCAGAAAACCGCTAGAAAACTGGCACCCTCCCCACATGACCTTGAGGCCTGGAACCTGGAGCTTTGTGCCCTCAGCCCCCCTTAGCTACACTAGTGGGTTAACCCCTCTACCCACATCTCCATCTCAAATATAGCCTGATCTGACAGCATGTCTTTACATCCAGCTTTTCTTATCCCTGCTTCTCTCAGCCTTCCACATCATTGACTGTTATTGTGATATATGCATGTTGAATTTTTGCTGGATATGCTGTAGGACCCAGGAAGGTGCAGTGGTTGAGGTGCTGGACTTAGATCTGGAAGATCCAGGTTCAAATCCCTGCTCAGTCATGAAGCTTTGTGGGTGACCTTGGGCCACTCACTCTCTTTCTCTCTCTTAGCCTCACCTACCTTGCAGGGTTGTGGTGAGGAGAAAAGGAGGGGAGGAACCAGGTATACCATCTTGAGCTCCTTGGAGGATGGGCAGTATAGAAATTTGAAAAAATGAATAAAATATTTGAACTCATGTGCTTGTTCTGGGAATTTAGAGGAGGGGTAGTCATAGATGGTGGCCAAGGAGAGGAGGTGCACTTATGGGCCAGATAGAGGGAGAAATAGGGGAAAGGGCCATGCTGTAATCATATCACATCTGAAGCATTTGTTTTCCATGCAGGTGGTATCAGATTAAAATCTCAGAATCATCAAATCAAGCTGGGAATGACTTATACAGAAAACACTGCAGGCCTGGCCCAACCATGAGGCCAACTGGAGCAGCTGCCTCAGGCAGCAGATGGGGGACCCATCTCTGCCTAGCTACTTCCTTCTACTCTGCCTCCTTCTCCCTCCACTCCCTGGACTGGAAAAGTAAAGGGGGGGGGTTAGGGAGGAAGAGGAAATGTGGAGGGGAGAAGAGTGCTAAGCTAGAACATAGGGAAGGAACTGACACATCATTGGGTTACTGCAGGGGTGCCCAAACCCCGGCCCTGGGGCCACTTGCGGCCCTTGAGGCCTCTCAATGCAGCCCTCGGGGAACCCTCAGTCTCCAATGAGCCCCTGGCCTTCCAGAGATTTGTTGGAGCCCACACTGGCCCGACACAACTGCTCTCAGTGTGAGGGCAACTTTGACCTCTCATGTGAGCTGTGGGATGAGGGCTCCCTCCACTGCTTGCTGTTTCACGTCTGTGATGCAGTAGCAGCAGCAAAGGAAAGGCCAGCCTTGCTTTGTGCAAGGCCTTTTATAGGCCTTGAACTATTGCAAGACCTTCATTCATTCATATAATTTAATATATTCATTTATGTAAACTTATGTAAATTTATTCAAATTTTAAATGTAAATTAATTCTTTTTTCCCCTGGCCCCCGACACAGTGTCAGAGAAATGATGTGGCCCTCCTGCCAAAAACTTTGGACACCCCTGGGTTACTGGGACAGGGTTTGCCCTGTGGCCTCAGGCACCAGGACATCTTGGGTCAGCCCTACTGGAGAGCCATCACCAGTGATCATCTAGCTCACCCATACTGAACTAGATGGACCAATGACTTGCCTTGGGATAAGACAACTTACTAGGTACCTATGAAACAATTGGTTGATCCAGCCTATGGTGAAGGGAAGGTAGAATATTCCATATGAACACCATGAAAAAGAAAAATTCTCTCTGCTATATTTCTCAAGCATCTCAAAGATCTCTGTCTTGCTTGGTTGTTTACATTCCTCAGCTGTTTGGAGTTGGTTATTGGCTCATTCCTCCAGCCTAGATGGAGAGTGTTTAGCCTCCATGGATGCCCCAATCAATAGAAGCATCCACGCAACGTTAAGAGGAATCAATATGTTCAAAATGAGGGGATACAGACAGTCACAGGATTGAGATAGCCACTAACTGCTTATTGAATAGAGCGCTGCAAGATTGGGAGACATTTACTTTTAATTACTTTCTCACAGAATTCATGGAAGCAAAAAAGGCAAGCCGCACCCAATCGGTTCTCTTGCATTTTTTTCCCCCAGTTCTCCCAATTTCCATACACCGGATGGGGGAAAAGCATTCACCATAAGAATATTTCTGTTGACATTTCTGTTGGGCACAGAAAAACTATGCAAATTATGCTAAATGACATGCAAATGATATGCGGCCTGTTTGCTCAGAATGTGTTTTTCCCCGTCTGGCCCTTTCCACCAAATAAGTTGGCTTGATCTTGGTGTGGCTTTGTCGCTAGGACTGTCAGTCAGGGACGGTATTCTGAACGGATAAATCAGTTAAAAGACACCTGATTAAAATGATCAGTATGTTAATTATATATAATTTAACACACCTGTTACCAAATTCTCAGTCTAACTGCCTTTTTTCAAGGATGGAGGAAAACTTGTGATAGCTCACAATCTACCACCTGAAAGAATTCTATATTTTGCCCCTTTCTACCCCAGCAACAACAAAAGTGTTGTTTTCCACTTTTCTCTGATGCTGCATTTGTGTCACTATTTCTAGTTTGTAAGCTACTTGGGGCAGGGACCTGTGCATGTACTTGGACAGAAGGATGTAAAATCATCATGGGATTAACCCATTTCTGCCCAGCCCTCAAGTGCAATTTTCAGCAAACCTGCCATCAGAAATATTAGAAGATGAGGGCCCACTGACTTCAAAGTAAAGGTCTCGGTCAGGCACTGCATAAAATCTCCCTCTAGACCCAGGGCCAGTCAATTCATTGACGGTGTAATGGTGGGGGGACAACTACTTCTGTCTGCTCACTCCTCCCCATCACTTCTCTTACTTCCACTCCCTGGATTTGTGGGTTGGGGAAGAACGGAAGGGGAAAGAGGTGTGGAGGTGAGGCAAATGATGGACTAGAGCAAGGGCGTCAAACTTGTTTCATAGCAAGGGCCGAATAGCATTCATGATGCCTCCTGAGGGCCGGAAGTGATGTCATTAGACAGGAAGTGATGTCATTAAGCAGGCCATAACCGAAAATAAGCACTTTTTCTCACTTAGGAGACCTCTGAGTTTTGGAGAAGGAGAGGAGGAGGAGCAGGAGCAGGAGGAGGAGGTAAGTGTACTCATTCTAACGCTTTGTCTTTCTAACTCCCTGTCTTCTAACCTTAACCTTACCTTTAAAGCAACCTTAAATCAAAATTGAAAGTTAGCACCTAAGGGAGGTACATAGGGCTACTCTGAGCAGGAGCAGAGTCCTACTCGTGAGTAAGAGTAAGTCCTACTCGTGAGTAAGTGCCCAAGGGTCAGGCATTTAAATCAAAATTGAAAGTTAGCTGCACCTAAGGTAGCACTTAATCGAAGGAAGGGAGGAGGATAAAGTGAAAAGCAGGTTTTCTACTTGTTTAAATTAAACCTATACTTAACCCAGGTTAAACCTAATCTAAGTTGGAACATAACCTAAACAGGTCAGTAAATTGGGACACAGGATCTAGAGAGCAATAAATAATTAAACAAACCCAAATAAAAACTAGCTTGAGGTTACAAAAACAGTCCAGCCTAAGAGAACAGAACTAGGAGGGAAAGGACCTAGGAAGGGCCAATTCCCAACCCAGTAAGAGCCCCATTAGGCTAATCCAAGCAGTCCATTCAGGAGCCTGCAGAGTAGGTCACGCCCATCAGCGGCCATTTGCCTTCCTGAGCTTTTGTAAACTCACCTGGGAAGGCCAGCCCCCTTTCAATCAGGAAGGAAGGAGGGGGGAGGAGCCAGCCAGGACTATAAAGCTAGGCGGGCCATCGCGTGAGGCTCTCTGCAGACGCGTGTGGCCTCTGGGAACCAAGTGCCTCTGGGAACTAAGTGCCAGGTAAGGCACAAGAGTTTAGCATCTGGGTGAGTTCAGCAGCAGGGTGAGGAGGCCAGGGCCCCATACACTGCCCTTCCTCTTCCCTTGAGAAGAGGGCTGCTATCCAGTGTACGGTTTTAAAAGGACCCCTAAATAAAACAACAAAACAATAACAAAAAAGCTATGCAGTCAGACAGCCAGCAGCAGGGTGGGGGCTATCCAGTGTTCTGCATCGAGTGCCACATGTATGATTATATGCCTCTGGGGCATAAGTCATGGGTGTGTCCTCGGTGCAAGGAGCTCCAGGGTCTCAGGGAACGCGTCCGCTCCCTTGAAGCCTTGGTGGCCGACCTGGAGAAGCGCAGGCAGCCAGAGGAGGACCGTGGGGAGACTTCCGGGGACGATCAGGCTTCGTCCCAACCTCAGGCGTGCAGCTCCTCGGCTGCCCGGGTGGGAAGTCTCGGGACTGGAGGATGTCATCCTGGAGAGGAGGGAAACAATCCCCTAGGGGGGACCCCTTCTCCAGGGGATGGGCCCGTATCCGAGCGCACTCGGGATACTCCTCGGCGGGAGGGGGGTCGGGGGCTTCTTGTAGTGGGGGATTCGATTATTAGAAACATAGAGAGGGGGGTTTGCGACGGATGTGAGGACCGCATGGTGACTTGCCTGCCTGGTGCGAAGGTTGCGGACATCACTTCTCGTCTAGACAGGCTAGTAGACAGTGCTGGGGGAGAGGTAGCGGCTGTGGTGCATGTCGGCACCAACGACGTGGGCAAGTGTAGCTGGGAGGTCCTGGAGGCCAAATTTAGGCTTTTAGGCAGGAAGCTGAAAGCCAGGACCTCAAAGGTAGCGTTCTCTGAAGTGCTACCTGTTCCACGCGCAGGGCCAGCTAGGCAGGCGGAGATCAGGGGTCTCAATGCGTGGATGAGACGGTGGTGTAGGGAGGAGGGGTTTAGATTCGTTAGGCACTGGGGAACGTTTTGGGACAAGCGGGGCCTGTACAAGAGGGACGGGCTCCATTTGAACCAGAATGGAACCAGACTGCTGGCGCATAACATTAAAAAGGTGGCAGAGCAGCTTTTAAACTGATCCCTGGGGGAAGGCCGACAGGAGCCGAGGGGCATCCGGTTCGGGACTCCTCATCCCTATGGGATGAGGATGGGGAGGTTAGAGAACAACAAGACAAAGGCAGGGTAGGAGAAGAAATTGGGAAAGGTAGGGTGATGGGATGTGATAGACGGTTTGGCACAATGAGAGGATGCGGGGACAAAGGAGCGAATAAGCAGCCCATCCTGGGGCATTCCGTGTATAAATGCTTTTATGCGAATGCCCGAAGTCTACGAGCAAAGGTGGGAGAACTGGAATGTCTGGTGACAAGGGAAAATATTGACATAGTGGGCATAACGGAAACCTGGTGGAATGCGGAGAATCAGTGGGATACCGCAATCCCGGGCTATAAACTCTACAGGAGGGACAGGCAGGGGCGTGTTGGAGGTGGGGTGGCCCTTTATGTTAAGGAAGGGATAGAATCCAGCACAGTAGAGATTGAAGGTGGGTCCGACTCCACCGTAGAATCTCTGTGGGTTAAATTACCAGGCTTGTGCAGCGATGTAATACTGGGGGCGTGCTATCGTCCTCCAGACCAGAAATCTGATGGGGACCTTGAAATGAGGAAACAGATCAGGGAGGTGACAAGGAGGGACAGGGTTGTACTCATGGGGGACTTCAATTATCCTCATATTGACTGGGTCAATTTGTGTTCTGGTCACGATAAGGAAACCGGATTTCTTGACGTGCTAAATGACTGTGGCTTAGATCAGCTAGTCAAGGAGCCCACCAGAGGACAGGTGACTCTGGATTTAATTTTGTGCGGTACGCAGGACCTGGTTAGAGATGTAAACGTTACTGAGCCATTGGGGAACAGTGATCATGCTGCGATCTGTTTTGACGTGCACGTTGGGGGAAGAATACCAGGCAAATCTCTAACAAAAACCCTTGACTTCCGACGGGCGGACTTCCCTCAAATGAGGAGGCTGGTTAGGAGGAGGTTGAAAGGGAGGGTAAAAAGAGTCCAGTCTCTCCAGAGTGCATGGAGGCTGCTTAAAACAACAGTAATAGAGGCCCAGCAGAGGTGTATACCGCAAAGAAAGAAGGGTTCCACTAAATCCAGGAGAATGCCCGCATGGCTAACCAGCCAAGTTAGAGAGGCTGTGAAGGGCAAGGAAGCTTCCTTCCGTAAATGGAAGTCTTGCCCTAATGAAGAGAATAAAAAGGAACATAAACTGTGGCAAAAGAAATGTAAGAAGGTGATAGGGGAGGCCAAGCGAGACTATGAGGAACGCATGGCCAGCAACATTAAGGGGAATAATAAAAGCTTCTTCAAATATGTTAGAAGCAGGAAACCCGCCAGAGAAGCGGTTGGCCCTCTGGATGGTGAGGGAGGGAAAGGGGAGATAAAAGGAGACTTAGAGATGGCAGAGAAATTAAATGAGTTCTTTGCATCTGTCTTCACGGCAGAAGACCTCGGGCAGATACCGCTGCCCGAACGGCCCCTCCTGACCGAGGAGTTAAGTCAGATAGAGGTTAAAAGAGAAGATGTTTCAGACCTCATTGATAAATTAAAGATCAATAAGTCACCGGGCCCTGATGGCATACACCCAAGGGTTATTAAGGAATTGAAGAATGAAGTTGCAGATCTCTTGACTAAGGTATGCAACTTGTCCCTCAAAACAGCCACGGTACCAGAAGATTGGAGGATAGCAAATGTCACGCCTATTTTTAAAAAGGGAAAGAGGGGGGACCCGGGAAACTATAGGCCGGTCAGCCTAACATCCATACCGGGTAAGATGGTGGAATGCCTCATCAAAGATAGGATCTCAAAACACATAGACAAACAGGCCTTGCTGAGGGAGAGTCAGCATGGCTTCTGTAAGGGTAAGTCTTGCCTCACGAACCTTATAGAATTCTTTGAAAAGGTCAACAGGCATGTGGATGCGGGAGAACCCGTGGACATTATATATCTGGACTTTCAGAAGGCGTTTGACACGGTCCCTCACCAAAGGCTACTGAAAAAACTCCACAGTCAGGGAATTAGAGGACAGGTCCTCTCGTGGATTGAGAACTGGTTGGAGGCCAGGAAGCAGAGAGTGGGTGTCAATGGGCAATTTTCACAATGGAGAGAGGTGAAAAGCGGTGTGCCCCAAGGATCTGTCCTGGGACCGGTGCTTTTCAACCTCTTCATAAATGATCTGGAGACAGGGTTGAGCAGTGAATTGGCTAAGTTTGCAGACGACACCAAACTTTTCCGAGTGGTGAAGACCAGAAGTGATTGTGAGGAGCTCCAGAAGGATCTCTCCAGACTGGCAGAATGGGCAGCAAAATGGCAGATGCGCTTCAATGTCAGTAAGTGTAAAGTCATGCACATTGGGGCAAAAAATCAAAACTTTAGATATAGGCTGATGGGTTCTGAGCTGTCTGTGACAGATCAGGAGAGAGATCTTGGGGTGGTGGTGGACAGGTCGATGAAAGTGTCGACCCAATGTGCGGCGGCAGTGAAGAAGGCCAATTCTATGCTTGGGATCATTAGGAAGGGTATTGAGAACAAAACGGCTAATATTATAATGCCGTTGTACAAATCGATGGTAAGGCCACACCTGGAGTATTGTGTCCAGTTCTGGTCGCCGCATCTCAAAAAAGACATAGTGGAAATGGAGAAGGTGCAAAAGAGAGCGACTAAGCTGATTACGGGGCTGGGGCACCTTCCTTATGAGGAAAGGCTACGGCGTTTGGGCCTCTTCAGCCTAGAAAAGAGACGCTTGAGGGGGGACATGATTGAGACATACAAAATTATGCAGGGGATGGACAGAGTGGATAGGGAGATGCTCTTTACACTCTCACATAATACCAGAACCAGGGGACATCCACTAAAATTGAGTGTTGGGCGGGTTAGGACAGACAAAAGAAAATATTTCTTTACTCAGCGCGTGGTCAGTCTGTGGAACTCCTTGCCACAGGATGTGGTGCTGGCGTCTAGCCTAGACGCCTTTAAAAGGGGATTGGACGAGTTTCTGGAGGAAAAATCCATTATGGGGTACAAGCCATGATGTGTATGCGCAACCTCCTGATTTTAGGAATGGGTTAAGTCAGAATGCCAGATGTAGGGGAGAGCACCAGGACGAGGTCTCTTGTTATCTGGTGTGCTCCCTGGGGCATTTGGTGGGCCGCTGTGAGATACAGGAAGCTGGACTAGATGGGCCTATGGCCTGATCCAGTGGGGCTGTTCTTATGTTCTTATGTTCTTATGTTCTTATGTTCTAGGAACTCATTAGCTGCAAATGACAAAGAGAAAATATGCAAATCTTGATAACCTTTCAAGATATGGGAGAGCCCCATTTTCATGTGGGCTGCCCTTTCGGCAGTAACACCTCAGCACTGCTCAGTAACTGAGAGCCTGAGGGCTGGATGAAAAGCTTCCACGGGCCGCATCCGGCCCCCGGGCCTTAGTTTTGACACTCCTGGGCTAGTGTCTCCAATACTCTAGGCCACCACTCCCCTCTCCTTCACACTTCCACTTTTGCCCTTCTTTTTCAGAGACACGCTAGTCCACCACTCTCCTCTCCATCGTACTTTCAGTTCTGTTCCCCTCTTCCTTTTCCAGTCCAGGGAGCCCAGGTTGGAATGGCAGCGGCAGAGGCTGATGAACTGCTAGGTAAACAGAACAGCATTTAGAGCACCATTTCAGGCCCTCACATACACCCAGTTCAGCTCGGTGCCTTTGATTGTTCTTCATCTACAGACAGTTCAAATGAAGGCTAGAGACAGGCAATCATAAAATTAGAAGAAGAAAAAAGACTTGAAAGTGACTTGAGAAAAGCTTTTGTTTCCTTACATACAGATTTCTTTCTTTTTTTTTTTTCTCCACTTCATCTTGGGTGAAACAGGCTCTGTAGGTTTTTGAAAGAATGCCAAACCCTGTTTAACAGGCACCAAAGTGGGACACATATCTACCCCCATAATCAGTTATCATTCCTGGGTGCATAATCTATTCTTCAAAAGCTAATATTGCTGCTTTCTTCACCTACAATTCTCACAACGGTCAAGGCAGAAATGAGAGCCCAAAGAGACTTAAGTCAAAGAGAGTTCTCATTATTTTTAGGCAGGAAAGCCGGCAAACTCCCCCCCCTCCCCGCCTGTACTTTACAAAGAGAACCTAGGCAAACTAAAAGTGCAAGAGAGTAAGAGTCACGCGATCGTATTTAAATCAACTCTGTAAAAAATGTGTAATGCTTAGAACATTAGAAATCATCTCCCAGGGTTACAGTACATTTTAGTGCAATTTGACCCAAAGTGTTTCACACTGTCAGTTGCATTTTATGTCCACAATAACACCCTAGTTAAGCTTCATAATTTTAATGTTTCCGACTAGGCTTGAACAAATGAGCATTTGGACTCTTTGTCTCGGGAAAAGCAGAGGATCATTATTCATTCTTAAGTAACTGCAGGACTGACATGATATTTTGCTTCTTCATGAGCCAGCTTGGTGGTCCCTATTTTCAGAATGACCTTGTTCTAACTTTAATTGCTTGGCAAAAGCACACCTAATTCAATTAAATGGAGCTTTCGTATAGCCTTAAACTTCATTTTGGCTCACCGTGAAAGGGACACAACGTCTTCCGGCTTAGAGAACAAGGATAATGGGATGATGTTTAACCACGTCCGTCCCTTTCATCTATGGGCATATCTTTCAAAGGTCTGACTGTGACGTTGGTGTATGGTCACAATATAGCATTTCACATTTATCCGTCACTTCCAAAGTCTGCTGGTGCAACCTCAATGAATGACCAGAGCCGGCCTCTCTATGAGGCCAACTGAAGCAATCGCCTAAGGCAGCAGATTGGTGGGGGTGCTGATCTCTGTCTGCCTACTTAGCTCCACCGCTTCTCCTTCTCTCTCCACTCCCTTGGATTGGAAAAGGAGGACAGAGAGGAAGGGGAAATGTTTCCAGTGCTGGAAAACAGTGCCAGGCTAGGGCATTGGAAAGTGGAAGAAGCAGAGCCTGGCACAGCATTGGGTCAGGGAGGAGGCATATGGCACACCCCTTCTGGAGTCAGGAGGTCTTGGGCCCGCATGGAAGTGAGGTCTAGTTAACTTCAATGAGGTGGTATGGTCTTTTTGCCTTGCACCACTATCCAGAGCCCCCTCCCCTAGGACAGTTAGATGAACCCCAGGTAGCATGTAGCCTTGGAGATCAAAGGGACAGGAGGTGGAGAACATGACCCTAATCAGTCACTAAAGGGATGAGTGGCCCTTTCAGAGATGGGCAATGTTCCCATCCTTTCACTGATGAAAAGCGTGTCCTATTTCCCTTTAGAAACAGGATTTTCCAGCAAAAATGAACTCTTCCTCCAATGCCAGAGCCATGGAGGTTCATGAATATGCATGACCTGCTGTACTCTGGCATTGTGGGGAGGGTGGTGAAGGGAGGGAAAACAAACAAACATGGCATCAGATGACCAGACCTTTGCCTGACATGTCCACATACACATGTACCTGGTACTGGATACATGTCAGGCAAGCATGCCAGGGAAGCTCTAGCCCACCACTCTACTCCTCTTCACTTCCTTCTTCTGCCCTCTGCCTTTTCAGAGGAGGAACATCAGTAGAGCAGCAATGAGAGAGAAAGGGAAGGAAGGAGAGAAGAGAAAGCCATTGCGGGGTGGGGGGAATAACTGGGAAGGACGGACAAAATCTACTCAGGGAAAGGGCGGAGAGAAAGTTGCCTGAGGAAAAAGAGAAAGCTTCTGGGTGGGGTTGGACTCTATATTCCCATGGTGGTGTGACCATGACACCCATGATGGATGATTCCAGGTTGAAGGGTATTGGGGACATTGTTTCCTGTGCAGCCATGCTTGGAGCTCAGCTGAACTGGAAGTCAGCAATAATAATAATAATAATAATAATAATAATAATAATAATAATAATAATAATAATAATAATAATACAGGTATTTCTATACCGCCTTTCTTGGTCCTCAGATTTCTCCTTAGACTTTATTCAAGGCGGTTTACATAGGCAGGCGATTTTTAAATCCCTGTAGGGATTTTTACAATTTGAATGAAGGTTTCTATCTTTCAAGAAACCACATCATTCAGGTTTCTTTCTTGAACTGGCCACACATCCTGGCCTCCATCCTCCCACGCTCAGAGCAGATGGAATAGCTCGGCTCAGCTTGTCAGCTGCTTCAAGGTCGCACGGTGCCGGTGGCCTCGAACTGGCGACCTTTGGATGTTATCTTCAGGCAAATGGAGGCTCAACCCTCTAGAGCAGACCTCCTGCCCTCCTGATGTCATTGTTGAATGCCAAAAAACATCCCACACTCCTGTGCAGCAAGTGAAGAGATATCCCCTGTGCCACTGCGCAGGCCAGGGATATGAAGTGTGGGGGCAGAAAGTGTGGCAGAACTGCCCCACTGGAGTCCTCCAAAAAGCGTTGCCACCATTGCCAAAGTTGTGAGTATGCAAACATGACCCACACACGCTGAACAGTGGCTGAGAGCTGAGAGAGAGAGAGAGAGAGAGAGAGAGAGAGCTTGCATTTGTGAATGTGTGTGCATTCAAATCTGTGGTGGTGGTGTATTCAACTGTTACCCTGCATGTGGCTGATCTACTCTGATCTTGAAAGCTAAGCAGGGTCAGGCCTGGTCAGTTCTTGGATGGGAGACCGCCTGGGAATACCTGGTGCTGTAGGCTTATACCGTGATCTCGGAAGTTAAGCAGGGTCAGGCCTGGCTAGTACTTGGATGGGAGACCGCCTGGGAATAGCGGGTGCTGTAGGCTTATACCATGATCTCGGAAGCTAAGCAGGGTCAGGCCTGGTTAGTACTTGGATGGGAGACCGCCTGGGAATACCGGGTGCTGTAGGCTTATACCATGATCTCGGAAGCTAAGCAGGGTCAGGCCTGGTTAGTACTTGGATGGGAGACCGCCTGGGAATACCGGGTGCTGTAGGCTTATACCATGATCTCGGAAGCTTAGCAGGGTCAGGCCTGGTTAGTACTTGGATGGGAGACCGCCTGGGAATACCGGGTGCTGTTGGCTTGGTCATGTCGTGAGAATGGATGATGGCCGGATCCCAAAGGATCTCCTCTATGGAGAACTCGTGCAAGGAAAGCGCCCTACAGGTAGACCACAGCTGCGATACAAGGACATCTGCAAGAGGGATCTGAAGGCCTTAGGGATGGACCTCAACAAGTGGGAAACCCTGGCCTCTGAGCGGCCCGCTTGGAGGCAGGCTGTGCAGCATGGCCTTTCCCAGTTTGAAGAGACACTTGGCCAACAGTCTGAGGCAAAGAGGCAAAGAAGGAAGGCCCATAGCCAGGGAGACAGACCAGGGACAGACTGCACTTGCTCCCGGTGTGGAAGGGATTGTCACTCCCGGATTGGCCTTTTCAGCCACACTAGACGCTGTGCCAGAACCACCTTTCAGAGCGCGATACCATAGTCTTTCGAGACTGAAGGTTGCCAATACAATACAATACAGGCTTATACCATGATCTCGGAAGCTAAGCAGGGTCAGGCCTGGTCAGTTCTTGGATGGGAGACCGCCTGGGAATACCGGGTGCTGTAGGCTTCTACCATGATCTCGGAAGCTAAGCAGGGTCAGGCCTGGTTAGTACTTGGATGGGAGACCGCCTGGGAATACCGGGTGTTGTAGGCTTATACCATGGTCTTTTGGGACTGAAGGTTGCCAACCATCAGTCTTTTTGGAGGACTCCGGTGGGGTGGTTCTTCCTCACCTGCTGCCCCCACACTTCATGTCCCTGCTGCAGCCCTTCTATGAGGAATACTGTTGGGAAAGGGCCTGAATCAAAGGCTTGGGGGCTAGTGCCATGAGGTGGTGTTGCTGTTTGGATGGAGACTGGATGTGGAAGGGAAGCTGTGCCATCAGCCTTGGACTGGGTGAGCATATGATCCAAGCCAGGCCAGTAAAAACAGCACAAAAGAATAACTGCTGCAAATTTCTTTTCTGGAAATATGTTCTCTTTCATCCTGTCATTTTCTTCTCCTTTCTTGGAAGGGAAGGCCTCTCTCTCTCTCTTCCCACCCCTCCACTCTGAGTAGCATCAGCCACCTTTTTTTGTAGTCCTGAATATAAATAAATTATCTCGACTCCTGTTGTGTTTTTGGTGCTTGAAATCCCAGATTCTTTTTACAGGACTGCGCCGCGCTTGGATTTCCGGTGAGGAAGATGACGGCGGAGCCGCAGCCGTCAAGCGCAGGCTATAAAATCCCACTAAAGCTTTTACAGAGATTCCACAGCACAGAGCCTGTCTTAGGAAGCAATGGATAAATAACGTAATGCCGATTCCATATGTGTGAGCATGTGTATGTTTGAACCAGCCCATCTGCTTCCTTCGCAAGCAGAAATGCACAGCCATAAAATGTCGCTGCTGATCCATCTTCTCTTACAGGGCTGGAGCTTTTTTGAAGAATGATATGAAAAAAAGGGAGAAGGAGGAGAAGAGGAAAGGGAGGAGGAAAGGCACAGAGAGACTTTTTTTTAATTGCCAGACTATCTGCAGGACATTTGTCTTGGAATAGGTTTGGTGGAAGCAGGAAAGTGGGAAGGGGGAGACCAACCGAAATGACAACTTCAGATGCTCAGCATTTGTAAAATACAGATTTCCTGTATTGTTTCAGAAGCAACACTTTAAATAAAGAGGCAGGTTCCAGATGAGGAGCTGGGTTTACATGTGGCTCTGCCCCTTGCCATCTGGCAAGCTCAAGAAAGTGTAGTCATGGTGGTTTTCATAGGCACCTGAAGTGTTGTGTCTTTTGTTCTTTTAATGTCTGACTTGCTTTTTAGCACCTGGACCTATTTATTTATTTATTTGATTTATATTCCGCCTTTCTCCCCGAAGGACACCCTTTTCTCTGGTACTGCATAGCTTGGATGTCAGTATTGGACGTAGCAGGGCTTCTTAACCTTTCTTTTTCAACCCCACTTTTGCACAGATTACATAGTTTCCAGGCACAGATGCTGTGTGCCCAAATGGGCAGCTTGCTATGTAGTTGTTCCCAATGGTGGAGTAGTAGTAGTAGGCAACCTTCAGTCTCGAAAGACTATGGTATTGCGCTCTGAAAGGAGAATCTGGAACAGTGTCTAGTGTGGCTGAAAAGGCCAATTCGGGAGTGACAATCCCTTCCACACCGGGAGCAAGTGCAGTCTGTCCCTGGTCTGTCCCTCTGGCTATGGGCCTTCCTTCTTTGCCTCTTTGCCTCAGACTGTTGGCCAAGTGTCTCTTCAAACTGGGAAAGGCCATGCTGCACAGCCTGCCTCCAAGCGGGCCGCTCAGAGGCCAGGGTTTCCCACCTGTTGAGGTCCACTCCTAAGGCCTTCAGATTCCTCTTGCAGATGTCCTTGTATCGCAGCTGTGGTTTACCTGTAGGGCGCTTTCCTTGCACAAGTTCTCCATAGAGGAGATCCTTTGGGATCTGGCCATCATTCATTCTCACGACATGACCGAGCCAACGCAGGCATCTCTGTTTCAGCAGTGCATACATGCTAGGGATTCCAGCACGTTCCAGGACTGTGTTGTGTGGAGTGGTAACTTCTGAAGTGCAGGAGTTCAACATGGCATTCCCCCACCCCACCCAGCCATACTCAACTAAGAGCCCAATCCTATCCAACTTTCCAGCTCTGGTGTAGCCACAATGCAGCCCTAGAGTAATGGAACAAATGTTTCCATTTCTTGAGGAGGCCTCTGTGACTGCCTTCACACCACGGGATGCAGTCCACACTCCATTGGGATGGCAGCACCAGCACTGGAAAACTGGATAGAATTGGGCTCTAAGACTATTCAACTAAAAAAAACACACAACTTTAAATATCTTCTCCTGCCATTTTGATACTTATGACCAATTCTAGTGGCCAATTCTAGCCATCAGAGAAACGTGTTCTGCTGGCAGGAACTGCTGTAAAGCACTTTACAAAAATGCCCTGAGTAGTGTGATGTTGGGACGCTGGCCGGAAGGCTGTTTCATGAACAATGTTCATGAACAACATTCCTGCACGTGTTGTTGGCTCTCCTGCTACCTGTCGGAGCAGGTACGTCAGCAGGAGAAGGGTGGGGGAGGGTAGAGCAGGTGAAGAGGGGGTGAAACTGGGAAAGGAGGGGGGCATAACAGGAGCAGGGAAGCTGCAGGAGGGGGTGGATCTAGTGGCAATAGTATGTGTCAGATCCTATATCCTCCAACAGCAGCTTTCCTGCCCCTTTGATATCCTTGGACTTGCACTAGTGAAATCACCAGTGCATGTTTGAGGAGTCCCACTGCAGAGTAGGAGGCTTACATAGGAGTACCCTACTGAAGCCTGATTGGATCCCCACCCCCCATCAGGTACAGTGCACCAGCCAGAGCAACTAGCAATCAGAAATATCCCAAACCCCGTTTAAGATTAATGGAATTGATCCGTCATGATCATGTCTTTGCTTTCCCCACTTTCTGCCAGCAACTGTGTCATGTTTCTAGCCAGATCACCACATCTGCTGTCTGAGAACTTCCTCCTGTTTAACCACATAAGAGCGCAAGTCCTTTGTATTTTCAT
Source organism: Tiliqua scincoides (assembly GCF_035046505.1). Classification (NCBI taxonomy): domain Eukaryota; kingdom Metazoa; phylum Chordata; class Lepidosauria; order Squamata; family Scincidae; genus Tiliqua; species Tiliqua scincoides. The sequence goes on from NC_089829.1 coordinate 43,451,299, forward strand.
GTCATGCTCCAGAAGTTTTCTCCTTTACATCAAAAAAGTTCTGCGAGAGCCAGAACGTTTTGCTTTCATCCGAAATGCTTCATAGTAGCAGCGTGTTGTCAAAGTCTTCTGGCTTCTGGGTTATTTTTCACATGTACTCCCGGAAAGGGATGTATGTCAACCATTACGGATGAAAACCATCTTCATCTGTTCCAGGCAGTTGTCCCGTCAACTTTAGTTCCTCTTTCCTACACATTTGAATGGAACATTATTGTATTTTTTTTAATCACCACAGACAGGGAAATGTGCAAAGCCAAGTCATTTCTAGAGTCATAAATCACAGGTGACTGTGACTACTCCAGTGATCATATGGGGAAAAGGAAAAGAAAAAAATATTTCATAGCCTTAGAATAAGAATAAGTTAAAAAGGGGATTTTTAACTCTAGGCTTCTGAACTGGTGTGCTTACACTTTGTAGTAGAGACCCTCCTTGAGGTCATTCTTAAAAGTCTTCTAGGCTTGGACTAGTGAGTCTGTGTTAGCAGGGATGATGGGATATTCACACAGCATTGGAATTATGGGAAATACTATATATAGCAGTGGTTCTCACACAGTTAGCACCAGGACCCACTTTTGAGAATGAAAATCTGTCAGGACCCACCGGAAGTGATGTCATGACCAGAAGTGACATCATCAAGCAGGAAAGTTTTTAACCATCCTAGGCTGCAATCCTACCCACTCTTACCCAGGAGTAAGTCCCATTGACTATCATTGTTAAAAGAATATACAGAGTAACCTGTTAAAAGTACAGATCTGTAATATTTTCCCAAATGCAGTCACATACTATGGTAGCATCAAGTTTAATATATTAAAAATAAAATACTGAAATGAATGGGGACCCACCTGAAATGGCTTGCGACCCACCTAGTGGGTCCCGACGCACAGTTTGAGAAACACTGAATAGAGTTAGATGAGATTGGTTGCACAGCATCCTTTTTGGAGACATTAATAATGCTCATACTGTATTTGTTGGAGGTTTGTCACCGAATGTAACTCAGATGGAGGGCAATCTTATGCAGGCCTACTCAGAACTAAGTCCTACTGTTCAAGGGGGATGATTCTCAGGAAAGTATGTAGGATTGCAGCCTTAGAGCACTCAGTGGCTTAGGACCATGAAAGGCCTAAAGAACTACTCTATATGAAACAGCCCATCCCATGACATCAGCTAACAAATCCCTCCCATATGCCCTGCTACCATCTAAGTGCAGATGGCAGGGGCAAAGAAGTTAGTCGTCTCTGAAGTGGCACTTGTTATGTGGAACTATGCACCTTGAAGTGGCCTTTCCTTGCCATTGTTGAGTCACCAGTTAAACACTTTACTTTTCCATCAAGCCTTTAAAGTTTATTTTTGACCTCACGGCCAATGGTTTGGACTTCAAGACTTTGGGGGAGGGGGCTTCTGCTTTTACCCATGAATGTTTTGTGCACGTGTGTTTTGATAGCTTGTTGTAGCTCTTCTTCTATTGTACTTTGCTTCTACACTGTATATCCCCTTTTAGGGATTTAAAGGTGGAATACCTTGAGATGTCAGTGTCAGGCAAGGCCTCATAAGTGATGTGTTAATTGTGACATCAGTGCTGACATGTCCACTACACATACCCAGTTTGTGTACATTGCAGAGATAGCAAATAGGAAGTGAAGAGGAGCAAAAGGCACAGAAATGAAATGTAGCCCTTTTAAAAAAAAGCACAAAAGCCAGTTACTGCAGAATTTAAGGCTCCATGAGATGCAATGCAGCCAGCAGTGGGTCCCATTTGACAAGTTAATGCTTGGCAGCTTTCTGAACGCATCTGGGTATTACTGACCTAGCATGCAGTGCATCTCTCCAAGTGACAAGGTTCTCTGGGGATTCCACCGAATACAGCAGAAAATTGAGTCACCTGTGTGTGTATCTGTATATTATTTAGCCAAGAATTCCAATCCCTTGTCAGTTGTGGGCCTCTTGCAAGACACGCTTCAGGCATGACAATGAACATGTCCTGAGCATTTCATGTCCTATTTGAAAAAATCAGTGCGGTGCACTGGGCTATGAAGACCTCAGCTCATCAATGTTCCTCACAAGATAGCTTGAGGAGAAGCAACTGCACTAAGCTATGTAAGCAATGGGCTCAGTAGTGTACCATTGAATTTAATGAATAGACTTGGGGGGGTTAAAAAATATAAAAACAGAAAATGCCGCAATTTATTTGAAATATTCAAACAAAACACTGTAGCTTTTTCCCAGAAATTAAAATAGGTGGACGCTGGACACTTAGCATGGGTAAGAACATATGAGCCCAGCTAGATCAAGCCCAAAGCCCATCTAGTGAGTCCAGTTTCCTATATCTCACAGTGACCCAGCAGATGCTTCAGGGAGCACACAAGACAACACACCACATCCTGTGGCAAGGAGTTCCACAGACTAATTACATAGAAATCTAAGAAGAGCTCTGCTGCATCAGGCTCAAGGCCCATCTAGTCCAGCTTCCCGTATCTCACAGTGACCCACCAGATGCTTTAGGGAGCACACAAGACGACAAGAGACCTGTATCCTGCTGCCCTCCCTTGCATCGGTATGGATGTTTCCATCCACCAGGACTTTTTGAGGTGCAGCCTCTTTACCTCGCCCTATGCTAATCTCCAGAGAATTGCATCAAGGCAAGGAAAGGGGCTGGTTGCCCTGGTATTGTATTGGCAACCTTCAGTCTCGAAAGACTATGGTATCGCGCTCTGAAAGGTGGTTCTGGCACAGCGTCTAGTGTGGCTGAAAAGGCCAATCCGGGAGTGACAATCCCTTCCACACCAGGAGCAAGTGCAGTCTGTCCCTGGTCTGTCTCCCTGGCTATGGGCCTTCCTTCTTTGCCTCTTAGCCTCAGACTGTTGGCAAAGTGTCTCTTCAAACTGGGAAAGGCCATGCTGCACAACCTGCCTCCAAGCGGGCCGCTCAGAGGCCAGGGTTTCCCACTTGTTGAGGTCCATCCCTAAGGCCTTCAGATCCCTCTTGCAGATGTCCTTGTATCGCAGCTGTGGTCTACCTGTAGGGCGCTTTCCTTGCACGAGTTCTCCATAGAGGAGATCCTTTGGGATCCGGCCATCGTCCATTCTCACGACATGACCAAGCCAACGCAGGCATCTCTGTTTCAGCAGTGAATACATGCTAGGGATTCCAGCACGTTCCAGGACTGTGTTGTTTGGAACTTTGTCCTGCCAGGTGATGCCGAGGATGCGTCGGAGGCAGCGCATGTGGAAAGCGCTCAGTTTCCTCTCCTGTTGTGAGCGAAGAGTCCATGACTCGCTGCAGTACAGAAGTGTACTCAGGACGCAAGCTCTGTAGACCTGGATCTTGGTATGTTCCGTAAGCTTCTTGTTGGACCAGACTCTCTTTGTGAGTCTGGAAAACGTGGTAGCTGCTTTACCGATGCGCTTGTTTAGCTCGGTATCGAGAGAATGAGTGTCGGAGATCGTTGAGCCAAGGTACACAAAGTCATGGACAACCTCCAGTTCATGCTCAGAGATTGTAATGCAGGGAGGTGAGTCCACATCCTGAACCATGACCTGTGTTTTCTTCAGGCTGATTGTCAGTCCAAAATCTTGGCAGGCCTTGCTAAAACGATCCATGAGCTGCTGGAGATCTTTGGCAGAGTGGGTAGTGACAGCTGCATCGTCGGCAAAGAGGAAGTCACGCAGACATTTCAGCTGGACTTTGGATTTTGCTCTCAGTCTGGAGAGGTTGAAGAGCTTTCCGTCTGATCTGGTCCGGAGATAGATGCCTTCTGTTGCAGTTCCAAAGGCCTGCTTCAGCAGGACAGCGAAGAAAATCCCAAACAAGGTTGGTGCAAGAACACAGCCCTGCTTCACTCCGCTTCGGATGTCAAAAGGGTCTGATGTGGAGCCATCAAAGACAACAGTGCCCTTCATGTCCTTGTGGAAAGATCTGATGATGCTGAGGAGCCTGGGTGGACATCCAATCTTGGGGAGAATCTTGAAGAGGCCGTCTCTGCTGACCAGGTTGAAAGCCTTTGTGAGATCTATGAAGGCTATAAAGAGTGGCTGTCGTTGTTCCCTGCATTTCTCCTGCAGTTGTCTAAGGGAGAATACCATATCAGTGGTGGACCTGTTGGCTCGGAATCCACACTGCGATTCTGGATAGACGCTCTCTGCAAGTACCTGGAGCCTCTTTAGTACAACTCGGGCAAACAGCTTTCCTACAACGCTAAGGAGAGAGATGCCGCAGTAGTTGTTGCAGTCACCCCTGTCACCTTTGTTCTTGTACAGCGTGATGATGTTTGCATCCCTCATGTCTTGAGGTACTCCACCTTCTCTCCAGCAGAGACAGAGGATTTCATGCAGCTCAGTGACAATGATCTCTTTGCAGCATTTTAGGACTTCAGCAGGGATGCTGTCTTTTCCAGGTGCCTTGCCAAAGGCAAGGGAGTCCAGGGCCACGTGAAGTTCTTCTAGGGTTGGTTCACTGTCAAGCTCTTCCAGCACAGGCAGGCACTCAATGTTGTTCAGTGCTTCTTCGGTGACTACATTTTCTCTGGAATATAGCTCAGAGTAGTGCTGCACCCAGCGTTCCATCTGCTGCGCCCGATCCTGGATGACCTCGCCTGTGGCAGACTTCAGAGGGGCAATTTTCCTCTGTGTTGGACCTAGGGCCTGCTTGATACCATCATACATCCCCTTGATGTTGCCCGTGTCAGCTGCTATCTGTATCTCGGAACAGAGCTGGAGCCAGTAGTCGTTAGCACATCTCCTGGCAGTCTGTTGGACTTTGCTGCGAGCAGTTCGGAGGACCTGCAGGTTGCGCTCACTGGGACAGGCCTTGTGTGCTGCTTGAGCTCTCCTCTTTTCCTCAATGATTGGTGTCAACTCCTCAGAGTGGGCTTCAAACCAGTCTGCCGCCTTGTTGGTCTTCTTGCCGAATATGGACAAGGCGGTGTTGTAAACGGTATTCTTGAAATGTTCCCATCTGTTGGATGCGTTTGCGTCGGCCGGGCCTGGAAGAGATTCCTCAAGCGCTTGTGCAAATTCCTCCACTTTTCTCTGATCCCGGGTCTTGCTGGTATCAATGCGAGGTCTTCCTTCCTTTTTCGTGTGATACAGTCGCTTTGTTTGCAGTTTCACTCTGCTGCACACCAGGGAGTGGTCAGTGTCGCAGGCAGCACCATGATAACTGCGTGTGATCTTGATGCTGGGAAGGCTGGAGCGTCTGGTGAGGATCAGGTCGAGCTGGTGCCAGTGCTTTGATCTTGGATGTCTCCAAGAGACTCTATGTTGGGGCTTTGTGTTGAAGAACATGTTGCTGGCACAGAGACCGTGATGACAGCAAAACTCTAGCAGGCGTTGGCCATTTTCGTTCATCCTCCCAGTGCCAAACTGACCTAAGCAAGTGGGCCATGAACTGTTATCAGCACCAACTCTAGCATTGAAATCGCCGAGGATGAACAATGGCTCTTTTACAGGGATTTTCTTGACAGTGGTGGCCAGGTCATCATAGAATTTGTCTTTGGCTTCTGCTGGAGACGACAGAGTCGGTGCATAAGCACTGATGAGAGTGATAGGTCCTGCTGATGACTGGAGCTGCAGGGACAAAATTCTTTCACTTCCCACAGTAGGTGGGATGATGGATTTCAGCAGGGTATTTCTGACCGCAAAGCCAACGCCATGTTCCCTGGTTTCATTTGGTGGTTTTCCCTGCCAGAAAAATGAGAAATTTCTCTCCTTGACAGATCCGGAATCTGGCAGCCTAGTCTCTTGAAGGGTGACGATGTCCATCTGCAGTCTGCTCAGCTCCATGTCGATGACAGCTGTTTTGCGTGCGTCGTCTATTTCTTGCAGGTCATCAGAGAAGCCAGGTGTCATTGTCCTAACGTTCCAGGTGCCCAGCTTTAGGGCAGTAGTTTTCTGTTTTCTGTTGCATGGTGCAGAGTTGTCGATCCACTTGTCGGTTTTCACCCTAAACCCCACGCACCCCATGAGGTTAACGGACCGTGGCGAGGCAACACCTTACTGGCTGGGGACTGCCCAGCTTAAGGCGGGCGGTAGCTGCCCAATGAGATGCAATGATCTCTCCCACCATCGGAAGCAGCCCCTGGCGTCATGCTCTACGCCAATCGAGCAAAGACTTATAACCGGTAAACTGCTGCTTCCCGTGTTGTGCCGACGCCGTATGGCGAAGTTGGAGTGTCCTCTCCAGTGCGCGAAGCCTGGGTAAAGAAGGTATGGAGGATAGGCTGTTACCCATGCAGCAAATCCCCCCTCTCCACGTCGCTGGAATGGTCCAATGGAAAGGCAGAAGCCAATACGGTTGGTTCCAGCGGCGTCGCAGGAGTTGCCAGAATGTGACTGTGTTCAGCCATGAACTGCCTAAGGGACTCCGGCTCCTGATTTTGCCTCGAGGTTGACTCCTGAAGCCTTTTCCAGAACTGGATGTAGCCACAAGGCAGTGGAGGTTTGAGGTCAGAGTTTCCTTCTCTTAGATGAGCTGCCTTCCTAGGCTGACGAGTCCCATCTACCCGGTGGCTGTTTAGTCAGGTTTAGTTTAGTTTACCAGGTTGTCCTGGTAAACTGAATGTAAATATACTAGCAAGGATTTGGGAAATCAGGTTCCTGAGTGAGGGGTCAGAGAGGGGCTTAAGCTAGGAATTCTACTCTGGCTTGGATAATAGGAACTGGAAAAGACATCAGATGCCACATGATCCCAGACAGGAGCATGCGTGTCAAAGCTTGCATTAGGGCCAAGCAAGTGTGCTTGACCAGTGAGTCTGATCCCAACCTTGATGGCTAGTTTCATGTTTCTAAACAAGCTAGTAAGGAGAGACCAGGGCTTCAGCTGAGGTCCTATTCAGAGGCCCTTCCTGCTGAGCTGTCGAGAAAGACAGAGAGACTTGCAGGCAAGGGGTTCTCTGGGGCCAGCTTCACAGTGACATGTAATCAGAACACAACAACTTTAGCGCTCTCCTCTGTGAGTGAAAAACACGCCACGTTTCTTCAGGCAAGTGCCGATTCGAGGACAAGGGACGCTGTGGAAACCGCGGCCTGTGACTGGCTTTCTCCACCACTTCAGCCCTTTTCACAATTGCCTCTTCAATGACTTGCTTCCTGCCCTGTCTGTCAGATAGGACGATGGTGACGGAGAATGGGAAAAGCAGCACAAATGCAGAATAAATATTGGCGCCCATGTGTGAACGTTCCCAATGCAGGATGGAGAGCAGATGAAGTCCACTGTCAAATGCATGGCCTTTTTGGAGCCCTTTTGGTCTGAATTATAGTTGAAGTAAAAACGAAAAACAAACCAGAAACTGATTGAAGAGGCACCGTAAAGATGGCGCTGACGGGGAGCAGTTGTCACGGACTCTAGTTTTAGTTTCTTTGTCCCAGTTGGAGTTGCTCATGGCTGGTTTTCATCATGGAGAAAGCTCCTAAAGTCACATTTTCTGTCAATGTTAGCAGCATATATGTGTGGGGTGTTTTTGTATGTGTGTGGGGGGGGGGTCAGGGTATATGTGTGCACATACATGGAATGATTTAAACACAAGAACACCCACAAAAGCAAACAAACTACATTGCAGGCATATATGCTCCAGGTTAGTGGTGTAGCTAGAGAGGGGCAAAGCACTAAGTTTTGCAGGGAGCCTCACTGCAGCGTTCAAGGGGCACCTCCCCTTTGGAGCCATTCCAGGTGGGGGGAGCAGAACAGAGGCGTACCATTCAATAATAATAATAATAATAATAATAATAATAATAATAATAATAATAATACAGGTATTTATATACCGCCTTTCTTGGCCTTTATTCAAGACTTTATTCAAGGCGTTTTACATAGGCAGGCTTATTTAAATCCCCGTAGGGATTTTTACAAATGAAAGAAGGTTCTTTCTTTCAAGAACTACAACATTCAGGTGTTTCTATCTGGTCTGGTTTCACATTCTGGCCTCCACCCTCCCACGCTCAGAGCAGATGGAATAGCTCAGCTTCAGCTTATCAGCTGCTTCAAGGTTGCACGGTGCCGGTGGCCTCGAACTGGCGACCTTGTGGATGTTAATCTTCAGGCACATGGAGGCTCTACTCTCTAGACCAGACCTCCTACAAATTCAGTGTAGGTTTGCTTACCCATGTAGGCATGTACCCATGTAGGCTTGCCAACTCTTGACTAAAGCTATTCCTGAGGGTTCCAACCCCCCCAACCATGATGGCATCTCAATAAGATGGCAATCCTATATACACTTTCATGACAGTAAGTCCTGTTGTAATTTATGAGATCTCCTTCTGAGTCGACATGCATTAACTTTCATTGTAAGCCAAGGAAGCCCTGTTAAAATCTCCAGGATTCCTTCCAGTCATCACCTGGAGCTTGATGCTGATTTCTGGAGACGCCAGGCAAGTGGTTCCCAAACCTTCCTGGATCACAATGCCCCCCACAGCCTCTTTGTCTCAAGTCAGCCAGGAGCCACCATCTTGGATCTAATGAAATCTTGCAAGTTCCAAGATGGTGGTACTCAAGTCTTGGAAGATCTTGCGAGATTCTAGATGCTGGTGCCCAAATCTCATAAGATTTTGTGAGATCCAAGATTACAGTGCTGGGGAAAAACAGGTAAGAGGTGCACCAGTGAGTGCTCCACAACACCTGAAGGCATCTCATCGTGCACTTTGGGAATGTCTGCTCCAGATCAATCCTGAAGGGCTGGCAACACTAAAGGAAGATGATTTGGTTCAAACGTAAAGGTCTCAGAGCACATTCTTTCCCCTCCCATCACACACAGCCATTGAATTTGGTAGTGTCCTGGCTAAATTTGTTCGCCACAGTGGAGGAGAACAAGAACTGCATGGCCCAGAGTAAAATATAAAAGCAGGAGCACAAAACAGCACAGTTGTGAATGTAATTCTTGTCTTCCCCCACAGGAGCCCATCGTGCTTCTTTCAGAACTCACAGGGAGGAAATAATTATCCAAATTTTTAAGTTGAGCTGTTTTTATTCTGCTCCCTATTTTCATGCTAAAACTCTTAACAGAATTGTGATGATGAAGCTGCCGGAGACTGAAAAGAGCAGAGCTCTTTGAAATATCAATTATTTCCCTTGTAGTCGTGTTGGAGTTCTTTGTACGGCCTTGGCTGTGAAATTGTGCCCTAGAGCACTCCACAGCAATTCCCTCCGGCCGGAGTGCTGTTCAGAGGTCTGACAATTGAGGAATAAATTTCCTCAAAGGGCATCATTAGTCAAAGTTACTTTTTTCAGTTATACAATTAGCTCTCGCTGGTCCAAATGAGCCCCTGTTGCTCTTGAAGCGTTGGGGGAAATGGAGAGGGGAGAAAGAGAAAAAAAAGACGCACGCAGTCGGGACAATAACTAGAGGCGCTCAACAATAGGCGGAGTAAAACACACTTGTAGGTTGCTCCTTTTAAAGGTTAAAAGTGAGATGGTATGCAGAACAATTAGCGGCAAGTAAAGCGAGCTGCTGGTAAAGAACAGCACAGGTCTCACCACAGGACTTCACAGCTCTCAGAAAGCCTCTTGGAAGCCTCGTGGAGGTTGGTCTGTGGAACTCCTTGCCACAGGATGTGGTGACGGCATCTGGCCTGGATGCCTTTAAAAGGGGATTGGACAAATTTCTGGAGGAAAAATCCATCACAGGTTACAAGCCATGATGTGTATGTGCAACCTCCTGATTTTAGAAATGGGCTATGTCAGAATGCCAGTTGCAAGGGAGGCACCAGGAGGCAGGTCCCTTGTTATCTTGTGTGCTCCTTGGGGCATTTGGTGGGCCGCTGTGAGATACAGGAAGCTAGACTAGATGGGCCTTTGGCCTCATCCAGCGGGGCTGTTCTTATGTTTTTACCCTTTTCAATTAAGTTAGGACAGTGCCTCCCAGACTTTCCCCTACTACGACCCACCTTGTTCTCCTGTACTGGGCCTGGGGCATACTCCGTTGGCCTCCACAGGTCTCAGAAAGCCTCTTGGAAGCAACAGAAAGTGGCAGGCATGAACCCAGAATCCAGATGTATTCTGAGGCTTGTGGTGGCCTATGGAGTGTGTCCCAGGCCCAACACACCCTGGGAGCAGCCTCCAATTGTGGCCAGAGGGCTCCAATTAGGAGCCAACCAGACACAACAGCAGGTGACAAAGCCCAACCTTGTGACCCACAGTGCATCGGCCAGTGACCCTCCAAGTGGGATATGACCCCAGTTTGGGAAACACTGACGAAAGGGTATTGTTTTGCTTGGGGGCCAGGTCCACCCATGACACCCCAGTATGGGAGGCAGTGTGTCAAATTCTGCCCCCTTACTTGGTGCTATGCCAGCTCATCCCATTCCCTGGATGAGAAAAGGAAGAGATGGATGGAGTAGAAGAGGAAGTGTGGAGGAAAGTGGTGCGCTAGGACATCAGAGATGGGACACTCTGGTTCACCACCACCCTGCTCTCCTTCCTCTTTCTTCTTCCACCCCATCTCCTTTTTCCAAGTCTGTGAGTGAGAGAAGAGCAGCAGTGGAGGTAAGTTGGTGGATTAAAATGGCAGTCCCCCACCAATCTGTTGCCTGAGTTGACCATCTCAATCACCCTTAGGCAGGAGCCACTTGAGGCTGATTCCACCACAGTGTCTATATCACTTTTCCTGAAATGTTTAGGAGATAGAGAGGGCTGTCTGGACACAGACAACCTTTTCACCACACATCTGTATCCAGTACATGGTAAACATTCTCCCTATTTCTTGGCAGGATGATACAATGAGTCCAGCAGGTTAAGATGGGGTAGCTATCAGGGCTGAACCATGGGCAACAATTTCAGGAGAAGTCAATAAGTAATCTGTACAACTTCAATAAGAAGAATTGACAAGAAGCAACTGCAATAAGCTATGTAGTCTTAAGAAGAATTGCCAGGAATCCAGACAATCAAGTTAGGCATCAAGACCAAAGCCAGGAATCATAGATAGAAAAGACCACAGCTAAGAACTTGTTGCACAGGCAAAATCCTAGCCCAAATGGGATGCTCTTTTGTAATCCCAATGCTGGCCCATTTATGAGGCCAACAAAGGTGATTGCCTAAGGTAGCATATTGGCTGAAGCCACCCACCTCCTCACTTCCACTTCTCCTTCTGTTCCCTTGATTGGAAAGGCAAGAAGGGAATGAAGACTTAGCCCATCCTCTTCCACTTCATCTCCCTCTTCCTTTCCAACCCATAAGAACATAAGAACAGCCCCACTGGATCAGGCCCATCTAGTCCAGCTTCCTGTATCTCACAGTGGCCCACCAAATGCCCCAGGGAGCACACCAGATAACAAGACACCTGCATCCTAGTGCCCTCCCTTGCATCTGGCATTCTGACATAACCCATTTCTAAAATCAGGAGGTTGCGCATACACATCATGGCTTGTAACCCGGAATGGATTTTTCCTCCAGAAAGTTGTACAATCCCCTTTTAAAGGTGTCCAGGCAAGTCGCCAACAACACATCCCTTGGCAAGGAGTTCCACAGACCAACCACACACTGAGTAAAGAAATATTTTCTCTTGTCTGTTCTAACTCTCCCAACACTCAGTTTTAGTGGCTGTCCCCTGGTTCTGGTGTTATGTGAGAGTGCAAAGAGAATCTCCCTATCCACCCTGTCCATCCCCTGCATAATTTTGTACGTCTCAATCATGTCCCCCCTCAGGCATCTCTTTTCTAGGCTGAAGAGGCCCAAACGCCGTAGCCTTTCCTCCTAAGGAAGGTGCCCCAGCCCCGTAATCATCTTAGTCGCTCTCTTTTGCACCTTTTCCATTTCCACTATGTTTTTTTTGAGATGCGGCGACCAGAACTGGACACAATACTCCAGGTGTGGCCAAGGAGTGGTAGGCACATCATGAGATAAAGGAAGTCAGTGTCTGGAAAACCATCTCAGGTACCAGGTAGTCTTGGGCTGCCCCTGTATAGTCCAAAAGAATCCAATGGCCCTGGATACGTGGAGTCAGTCTGCAACCTGAGAATCCCTATGATCAGGATTTGCATCACCCGATGAGAGAGACCAGCACATCACCCCCATAATGGACCTTCTCCCATGCAGTGAGTGGGGCAATTCCTCAGCCACTAAGCGTGGTGACGTACCATCCCCCTGCCCCTGATGGCTTTTTGGTTATAACTTTTGAGAGAACAGAGATATTTCATTGTCGTTCGTTTCATTGCATTCTGCATGAAATTTCACATCGAGTTATAGATAACATTATGGTATTATTTGAAAATATCAAGATTTTAAAAATTTTGGCCAGCAGTGGTGTCACACCCCTCCATGTGCAACACTGTAGTGGAATAGCGGAAGATCTGGCAAGGAGGTAGAGTGTGATGTCCTCAGTGCCCCTTGCTCTAAGTAAATGCAGGGTTAAAGCCCAGGTGGTAGCCGGAGCTGTGCTGCACAGCTGCAGCCACAAGAGGCTAAAGTGAACCTGGGAGCATATAAACAGCACCTGGAGGAACTAGTTGGTGGGTTGTAGAAGGAGTGCAGGTTGTAGGTAGGAGAGGAGACTGACAGGGTTTATTGACTTTGGAATCTGACCTCGGACTGTGACTTGGTGTACTGACTTTGGACTTTGACTTGGATACCCTGACTGATTTGACTGACTTACCTGGAACCTGACCTTGGACTGTAACTTCAGCTTATTGGCTCTGGACTCTGATTTGGCAACTCTCATTGATTGGACTGGTTTACTTGGAATCTGTGGACTAGAACTGGACTCTGACTTTTGCTTGCTGCACTTGTGAGTTTAACAAGGGAAACTAATCAGCCTTAAGCGGGCACAAGGCCCGGTGGGGAGGAGAATCTGGCAGGACAGTGTGGCCTGCACCCCCTAATCACTGCCTGTGATTATGCTGCAGTTCTAGCAGCTCACCACACGGGGCAGCCACCCACAGGATCTTTCATTCTCAGCCCTGACAGCTCTTGACAATAGCTTTGTCCTATCATGCACTCAGGAGGTGACTACCACTCATCATGGAGAGGCATGATAAGAATTTATGGTTGTCAGCTCAGAACTGGTGAGATGCACACTGCAGGAAGTCATGACTTGGCAAAGGGTTCTCTCTTTCCACCCGCCGTGTCATGCAGTTTAATTGTCTGGGCTCAGAGTGGAACCTTCACTGTGCAACCATGTCCCGGCATGTCACCATCATCTCTGAGAGTGTCAGTAGTTCCATCAAACCCTGTTTGCTGCTGCAAAAGTGTGTATGGGACTAGAGATCTCTCTTTCACAGTCATATGCTATAAAACCTAATAATTCAGAACAGAATTAAAACAAAATATATATAATATAAAAAAAATTATATTCTATGGGGAGGCATAGAAGTGGTCAAGTGCATTTCTTTTTATATATATTTTATTTATTTATTTATTACAGATACAGGAAAGGAAATAGGTTATACTTGGGTAGGTACAACGCAGGTTACACATAAGGATATTGGCCCTAGATTCCAACATTCATCATTCAGTTAACAAAAAAAAAAAAAAAAAAACCACAATAATCATCAATACAAAGGCTATCATATTTATCAATATAAAAAATTAAATTTAGCGAAACACTCAATATTGTTTAACTAAAATTATCTATCCAATCATAAAAAAACTTCCAATATTTTCATACTCTATCTAAATCTCTCTCTTTCATTCTTTCTGTTAAAACTTCCATTTCTGCTGCTTCATAAATTTTGTCTATTAAATTTTCTCTAGTTGGCACATCTGTGGATTTCCATTTTTGTGCAAACAATATTCTTGCCGCTGTAACAATATGTACAATAAGGTGTTTCTTACATTGGTCTTTAATTTCTGATGCCACATTTAGGAGGAATATTTCTGGTTTGAATGGTCATACACAATGCAATATCTCTTGCAACAATTTATGTATCATTTCCCAGTATTTCCTTGCTTTTTCACATGTCCACCACATATGATAAAAAGTTCCTTCTACCTCGTTACATTTCCAACACTTATTTGATAACCCAGAGTACATTTTTGCTAATTTCTCTGGCGTTAAATACCATCTATAGAACATTTTATATAAATTCTCTTTAAAAGACACTGCTTTAGTTATCTTAATATTTGTATTCCAAATTTGACTCCAGTCATCCATCGATATATTATATCCAGAATTTTTTGCCCAACGCACCGTTGCATCTTTAACAATCTCATCTTCCATTCTTATCTCCAGGAGAAAACTATACATTTTTCTTATATATTTCCCCTCATCAATCAAAAATATTTTATCAAAACTTATATCTTCTTCATATCAAGTGCATTTCAAGTGAGGTGCAAGGAACTTTTCCTCCTGTGTTACATAAGAACATAACAAAAGCCCTGCTGGATCAGGCCAAAGGCCCATCTAGTTCAGCTTCCTGTATCTCACAGTGGCCCAGTGTGTTAGAATTCTGAAAGATAAATAACAGTATATTTCACCTGAATGGTCCTATCCCAAACAGTGGCATCACAAGGGTTTGTGTAAGGCCAGCGTGTCACCCCTATGACGGACCTCCTCCCATGCATTGCGCAGGGCAATGCCCTAGGCAGTGAGTGTGGTGATTCACCTTTGCCCTGTCCCACTGGTTTTTTTGGCTCTAACTTTGGACAGAATAGAGATATTTCAACGTGGTTTGTTTCTTTACATTTTGTATGAAATTACACATTGGGCAATATATAACACAATGGTATTATTCAAAAATACCAAGATTTAAACATTTTTGACCAGTAGTGGTGTCACCCCCCCTTGCGTGTCATACGGTGCGGCCCACACCCCATGCACCCCCCTAGCAACACCACTGGCCCCAAATATCTTTTGCATTATATTTGGAAGTCGTCAGGCTGTTCACATGTTATCTTGGATCCTTGTCCAGAATGTCTGTGGATACAACCTTTTGTATGTGGTTGAAGCTGCCTGTACCTGGGTGTGCATTTGAATGCCAATGACTGTACGTGACTCCTTTAAACAGATCAGCATGTGTGAATAACAGTACCCAGGTCAACTAGCAGCCCAACCCTAACTGGTCGAATGCTGGCAGAATGTCAATGCATGCTGTCGCAAATGTGCAGGAAAGCTTTTTGTGGCAGCATGGAGGCTCATGGCATTGGTGCAAAGGCCTGTGCTGGCCTGCCGGTGCCAGAGGTTTTGCTGGTACAAACCCAAACAGCCCCATAGAGGCTGCTGGGACTCATCCCAGGGCAAGGGCACAAAAGTCCCTTTACCTTGGAGAGATCTTCAGCAGCCTCTAGATCAGGGGTGCCCAAACCCCAGCCCTGGGGCCACATGTGGCCCTCGAGGCCTCTCAATGCGGCCCTCAGGGAGCCTCCAGTCTCCAATGAGCCTCTGGCCCTCCAGAGATTTGTTGGAGCCCGCACTGGCCCGACACAGCTGCTCTCAGCTTGAGGGCGACTGTTTGACCTCTCGCGTGAGCTGTGGGATGAGGGCTCCCTCCACTGCTTGCTGTTTCACATCTGTGATGCAGCAGAGGCAGCAAAGGAAAGGCCAGCCTTCCTTTGTGCGAGGCCTTTTATAGGCCTCGAGCTATTGCAAGACCTTCATTCATTCATGTAAGTTCATCTTTAATATATTCATTTATGTAAATTTATGTAAATTTATTCAAAAAAATTTCCCCGGCCCCCAACACAGTGTCAGAGAGACAATGTGGCCCTCCTGCAAAAACCTTTGGACACCCCTGCTCTAGATACAACAGAGGCTGTTTCGGTGCTGCTGCATCATTCCACGGGGATCTCGATAGGTTTGTTCTGTAACATTGACCTTAAGCATTAACATATGCACATAGGCACGGCTCCACATGGTATTCACTTCCAGGTAAGCATCCTTCAAATTTATTATTTGTTCTATTGCCCAGGTTTATAATTCTGCAATTTGTCTAGCAATGTGGGGAGGGGGGAGCAGTGGGTACTATGGTGGGGGGGAGTAAGCAACTTTTCTGTGAAAACATGCCCCCGGCACCCTGGTACTAGTTATGTGGCAAAGATTTCCCCCAGCCATGTTCACTATGCCAGCACATAATGTCAGAAGAAACGTACCAGCCTCTTTCTATAAACATTTGTTCCCTGGGTTTAATTTTCTACATGCGAAATGATTGCAGAGGAAGGGAAAGGAGACGCACATTTTCATTTAGAGTTAACAAATGCTGCTGGTACCTTGACGAAACTTGCTCATGTCTGAAAAAGTGAAATAGGAGCCACATAATTAGGTTTTTTCTCTTCCAGATGTAGCTAAAAATACACGGTTCTCAGCACTCCGAACTAACTAAGACGATTCTCTCTGTTTAATAACATTGCCGAGAATATGGAAACTCAACTCTAATTACTTGCTGGCGCATGTACAAACAAGGCAGGGAACAATATATGTATTATGTATTGCCAGATCTATCACAATTCACAGAGATGCTCCCCAGTTCCCCATAAATTGTCTGCCTTGGCATCTTTTTATCTTTCATCATGGAAATACGCTCCAATTATATTATACAGCATGAAGATTGACTTCCCCCTTTGGTAGTGCCGGTAAATTTCAAGGACATGGTGGAAAGTTGTGAGCTGATCCATAAGTCCCAAGGAATTCACAAAAGAGTTGGGCACCATATAACTCAAGCTTTTCTCTCGCCTTTCCATGAAACCGTATCCAAGTTGTGAACATGGAACACGGTTGGGATATTCTTCTGCAAAAATGCCACACCGGCTTTGGTTGGCCTTGGTAGCTTTCAACTGGGAAGCACTAATGTCACAGTAATCCACACTGTAAACTCAGTAGGGTTAATGGCCTAATCCTACGAATCACTTAGGGAGGTGGAACCCCTCATCTGCAGCTATGTCTCTGCAGAATTGTAAAAATGCACTGCTGTGCACTTCAGCACAAACAGTCTCTCTCCCCCCCGCCCCACAGCAATGACTTCTGGATGCCCTACCAGTGCAGGTAAGATGATTGTGGGGGAATTTCAAGGGTTGGATAGGAAGGAACAGGGAGGGTGCATAGTGGATGTTTCAAGGGCAGGAGGAAGTGGATCACAGAGGTGGCAGAGCACAGCAGGATGCTATCCCTGCTTTCCCAGCCCAGCACAACCCCTGCCTCTCTTCAGACTTATGCCAGCAAAATAGCAGGTGTGTGTCCAAGGAGACTGTGGGTTGAAGGAGACCAGGCGGCCTACCAAGGGCTAAGAGCTTGATCCTGACAGGCTCGGGCTAGCCCGCCACTGGCATGCATTGTTGCAAACATGCCGTAAGGCCTGCCTGTGACAATCAGCGCTGGCTCAGTACGAGTCTGTGTTGGGCCTGCACAGGTTGGAGGCTGGTCAGACGCTGCCTGATGCTCCGTGCGGGCACCCAGCTGTGGACCGGAAAGTTAGGGCAGGGAGGCGTTCTGGATCAGGGAAAGGCATGGTTGGGGATGGAGCAGGGCAGGAGGGGAATGGAGATGACAGCAGACCCTGCCACGATATCCTATCCCCTCTCCTGGCCCGGGAGACCCAACACAGAACTCCTCAATTCTGTGCCCACTGAATAGCAGGTGCAGATCCAAGGAGGCCTATTGGGGCTTCCTGGTCACTACACCCAGTGCTCTGTAGTAGCCCTGGCACTGCTTCCCAGTCCCATGGGATGCAGCGGTAGCCATTTCAGCACAGCTGTAGCTCTGAGTGCTGGGAAGTTCAGGATTGAGCTGTAAGTCAACAATATTTTTACTTGCTTCTTCCAGGCTACCTGGTTGTCCCCACCCACCACGAACACCATAGCTTGCAGCATAAGCTCCATTGGTGGTGGTGCATACTATGCACTTGGGTAAAACAAGGCTCACAGTGTAATTTGGGATGCATTCCCAGGGCATGGGAACTGCCAGGACAGAGCTGGATGGAAAGACCACCACTGGTTAGAACAATTAGGTACAGACCAGGCATAGAGACTTGTAAGTAAGTTCAAGTTTCAATGTTACAAAAGTTAATAAAATGGTTGTTTCTACATACATTGCTTCTTCTTTTCAAGAAAGTAACACACCACCTAGTCCCTGATGGTGCATTTATCATTACCACCACCACCACCACAGGTATTGAGGTGGAACAATCAAGAGTTGTTCTAGCCAGGCTGGCCCTCTGATGGGCATATACCCTTGGTCAGTGTCTAACCTGGCCTCCCCGATGTTATCCCAGTACACATTAACCCATTTCTGCCCAGGCCACAGGTGTACACATTTGATCTCTGTTGTGTATATGCAACATTGGGCAGAAATGTCTTAAAAACTCTGTTCCATTTCTAGCAAACATCAGCAATGTGGAGAGTGACAGGAATGGCATTTCTTCTTTCTTCAGAGTATTTGTCAAAGCCCCAAACATGACCAGAGCAAGGGAGCCAGCCAAGCCACCAGACATCTTGACTTTGCAATGCTGACCTCTCCCCTAACCTTTCTTGTGTTCTTTGGCTCTCTACTGCATTGGGAAGAATGGACTTTAAGCAGGGAGCCATTTGTATGTGTTTTTGCAGGATTCTGTCATTGTCACTCTGTGCTGGTCCAAAGTGATCTGTCAGGTTTAAGGAGGACAGCTTTTAGGAGAAAGACAGTCAGTCGGTCTTAGAGCAAAACAGCTCTGTTGGGTTGACCCTTCTTTTCACGTATTGACACAAATACACATGTCTCCGTGACTAGGTACATCATGTGCTCCGTTTTTGATCCTTTCCAATTGTCTTTCAACTCAGATTTTCTTTTCAGCCTGTTCCAAGTTGGGCTGCTGTGCAAACCGCAGCCACTATGTGGTTCAAGACCTCTTTGAGAATTTATTTCTTTCGCAGCTTTTGCGAGAAGCAGAAAATTTGCAAATTATATCCGTGATTTTTGCACTGTGCTCTGCACAGTGGCGTAGCTAATGATCGTGTAGCCCGGTGCCAAGCTCAAAACGTTGCCCCAAAAGTGATGTCACAACCAGAAGTGACATCACGCCCAGGCTTTTTTAAAAGTGAAAATTGGGAGGAACCCACCTCCTCCCCCCCCAGCAGCTCACCACCCACTTGCTCTGCTGCCTCCTCCCAGTCAGAGGTATTGCTAAGGCATCTATCTGCTACCTGGGGTCAAATAAAATTTTGTAGCTCCCCCTCCATTACAAAATCATTTAATTAATTAAGTAAATAAAAAGTCATTGGTACCATGCTGTATCATTATCTCATTCACACTCAGAACTCAGTGTCATAGGTCAGTTTTGAGTTAAGCAAATCCACTTTTTGTTCCACAAGTCAGTTGTGTTTTCATTTTCTAGTTAATTGGCCAGACCTTTTGATAGAATACAAATATTCCAGTGCAGTTTTTTTCATTGCATTCTGTATTAAATTACCTTTCCAATTATATATAACATGATGGTATTATTCATACATACCAAGATTTTCACAATTTTGGACACTAGTGTCAAGCTCAGCTTGTTGCACCACTAAAGCTTGATGCCCGGTGCAACTGCTACCCCCTGCACCCTGTTAGCTATGCCACTGGCTACGCATAACCTGAGCCTCCCCTGAAGCTTCTCAGAAGGTTATCAACATAGGATAAACTTAAGTTGTTTGAGAGCTGCAAGAGAGCGGTTTGAAAGCTGCTATGCTTGAGAAGCATTTAAATTCTGAAATTTACATCGGTAAAGCAGCTACCATGTTTTCCAGACTCACAAAGAGAGTCTGGTCCAACAAGAAGCTGACGGAACATACCAAGATCCAGGTCTACAGAGCTTGCATCCTGAGTACACTTCTGTACTGCAGCGAGTCATGGACTCTTCGCTCACAACAGGAGAGGAAACCGAGTGCTTTCCACATGCGCTGCCTCCGACGCATCCTTGGCATCACCTGGCAGGACAAAGTTCCAAACAACACAGTCCTGGAACGTGCTGGAATCCCTAGCATGTATTCACTGCTGAAACAGAGACGCCTGCGTTGGCTCGGTCATGTTGTGAGAATGGATGATGGCCGGATCCCAAAGGATCTCCTCTATGGAGAACTCGTGCAAGGAAAGCGCCCTACAGGTAGACCACAGCTGCGATACAAGGACATCTGCAAGAGGGATCTGAAGGCCTTACGGATGGACCTCAACAAGTGGGAAACCCTGGCCTCTGAGCGGCCCGCTTGGAGGCAGGCTGTGCAGCATGGCCTTTCCCAGTTTGAAGAGACACTTGGCCAACAGTCTGAGGCAAAGAGGCAAAGAATGAAGGCCCATAGCCAGGGAGACAGACCAGGGACAGACTGCACTTGCTCCCGGTGTGGAAGGGATTGTCACTCCCGGATTGGCCTTTTCAGCCACACTAGACACTGTGCCAGAACCACCTTTCAGAGCGTGATACCATAGTCTTTCGAGACTGAAGGTTGCCAATATAAAAAAATTTACTCACCATGAACATTAAACATATGTTAATCCAGTGGACTCTGAGTTTATACCGGGTAAATAATTATACAGCTTGAAAACGTCTTATTGCCCTTTTATATTAATTGCAATGCAAAAAAAAAGAGAGAGTTCAGTTAGCATATTTCTGAGAGCTGCGCATTATAGGTCAAAGAGCCATGTGGGGTTCAGGAGCCAGTTTGGCCATCCCTGTGATATACTGTCTAGCATAATATCTTACACAGAGTAGCTAGAAGAGGAAAGTGGTCCAGCCTTCTACCATTTTCCGGACACCTCTAAGTTCTCCTTTTTGTATGCATTTCCTTCCTTAATTAGGAATGGCAATGAAGTATGAATGAACGCTCGGGCAGACTGGCAACTAAGGTACGCAGGCGTTCTCTTCCCTACTGCTACAAACATCTGTGTGAGAAACATGTTGACATCACACAATACAGAGATCTGAAAGACAAAATGATTTCACTGCTAAAAGTGAGAAGATGCTCGCGGGCAAAATGATCGCGCCAAATCCATGCTGCTCTTCTACGCCTTAATTCTCAGAAGGCTGTTTCATGATAATTAGTTATGGCTCCAGGTTATTGACTTATTCCCCTCCCCCCCGTGTTCCCTCACTACAAAAGGAGGTGCCAATCCGAATCGCAGAGTGTCAGAAAAGATGAATTCATAATTCCATCCATCTTTCTGTCATTGCAGGCCTGTTCCTTTCCCAAGAGCACATTCCCCAATGTTTATCTGCAACTGCCTTGAAAGATCTTCAAATGACAAAGTCTTTAGCTGCTGCCCAGACACTTTGTAGTCCCCAAAGCCTGATCTTATTTTGATTAAAGATTTGCTAACCATCAGTCTCTGTGAGGTAGGATAATTTGATGGATAGACTGGAGGATTAGGGCCTGAGGGCCCAATCCTATCCAAATTTCCAGCACCGATGCAGTCTCAATGCAACCCCAAGGTAAGGGAACAAGTATTCCCTTACCCTTCAAGAGGGCTCCATGACTGCCCCCCCCCCACTGCAAGGAGCAGTGAGTCCCCTGTTGGCATGGCTGCATTGGGGTTGGAAAGTCAAATACAGGGTGCCCAGATGTCCTCTTTTTCCAGGACGTGTCCTCTTTTTTAGTCTTATGTACTGAAAAAGAACTTAAATGTCCTCCTTTTCCCTGTGAGCAGGCAGGACGTAATCTTCTGAATAAATTATATGTAATATAACAAATCATATGTAATAAGCTAAATATAATACAGTATAGTTTTAAATTTAATAAGTAATATAGTGTTTAAGTTAACCACCTGAAATCAATATACAAGTGTTTTAAGCTTTTATTTTGTCATGTTCTACATTTTTCTCTACCCCATTTTGGGGTGCCTTGTCCTTTCTTGCGGTTATGACATCTGGTCACCTTGGTTGGATTGGATTGGGCCCTGAATTCGAATACCTCTCTCGGGCTAGGCTTTCTGCTGGCCTGTTCACACAACCCATGAATTCCCTGCCCTTTGGCTGTATACTGAGGAGTCTCTTTCAGAGATCATGCCTTCAGAGAGAGCCATCATTGCCCAGATGTACTCATTCACCATGCGTCTTGCTCAGGACACGTGCCAAAGCATTTTTGATGCAAGAAAGATGCAGAACATTGCACGCTTCCCCACATATAGTTAATTTGTATCAGATGAACGCATGTGGATCACTTTCAAGATGAGTGGGATTGTTTTACAGAAAGCTTGACTGTGGATAGGTCTTCCTCCCTGACAAGACCTACTTATATCTTACATAGGAATGGATACATTGGAAGCTGCAATATTCCATTGGTTCATCTAGCTTGTTTTTTTTTTTGTATAGGATTGCACACTTGCTGATATGCGCTACATAGTGTCTCTTAGCAGCATTTGCAAAAGATGATGGCCTGGCCCTAATATATGACTGTGCCCCTAGGGAAATGTCTCAGTTTGCCTTCTTCAGAGCCTGATGCTTTTTCTCAGGTAAGACCCTTTGGAAAACATTTCAAAAGGGATTAATATAAATTAGGATTGAGTCCACTGCCTTCTTTTCCCAAATGTTTTGCCAAATTCCTGTTCCAAGCTTTACCTGGAGAACTTATGTCCACTTTCAGCTAATTAGATCCCCTGGCTCAAACCCAGCTCACTCTAGCGGCATACACAACTACTATTGACCCTCAGCGCTAATGGGAAGATAACCAGAAGGTAGCTTCCCTGTGGGGCTGCAGGGTCCCTCCTCCTGGTTCTCAAAGCAGCAGCTCTTCTGGATACAGCAGTACCTCTCAACTCTCAACCCAGCTGACTCCAGCCGTCCCTGTTCCAGTAATCCTCAGTAGTCCATTCACCTGTCTGTCCGTCCATCCGTCGGTCGGTCGGTCAACCAGTCAGTTAGTTCACTGGTCACACAGCAGGCTGAGTAGTCTGTCAGCCTGTCCCTCAGTCTGTCAGTCAGCCTCTCTCCTTACTCCAACCTTTCCCCCTCCTGCTGCCTACAACACTCTCCCTCCTCCAGGTGCTACTTTTATAGCTGAGGGTTTTGTTGCCTCTAAGCAACTGCAGCTGTGCAGCACACTCATTACAATCTAAGACCCTAGTGTTAGCCCCATGTTTCCCAGCCCTGTCAGAGCAAAGGGTCACTGTTATTAATTGTTATTATTAACAGTATTTATATAACGCTTTTCAACTAAAAGTTCACAAAGCGGTTTATAGAGAAAAATCAAATAACTAAATGGCTAAATGTTGAAACCACACCCTATCTCCTCGAGGGATCTTGCGCATTTCCACTACCCCAAATTCCATATGTTCATGTGAATGTCCACATGTTATTATTATTATTATTAATTATTATTATTAACAGTATTTATATACCGCTTTTCAACTAAAGTTCACAAAGCGGTTTACAGAGAAAAATCAAATAACTAAATGGCTCCCTGTCCCAAAAGGGCTCACAATCTAAAAAGATGCAAAAGAACACCAGCAGACAGCCACTAGAACAGACAGTGCTGGGGTGAGGTGGGCCAGTTACTCTCCCCCTGCTAAAAAAGGAGCACCCACTTGAAAAAGTGCCTCTTACCCAATTAGCAGGGGTTGCTTTTGCATGTGCATGAACCCTAACTTCCACTGACTCCTCAGTTGCATACATTCCTTTCAGACCTTCTGATGAACATGAGGAGGTTGACAGCAGGGAAAGCAGGTATAATCCCCATTTCCCCCCTTCACACATTTGCCTAAATGTGTGGAAAGGCCAAGGACAATTCTGGGGCTGTGGACGATCTAATGCTGATGCATTCTTGACATGCCATCATTATCTCCGGCAACCACAAGCAGAATTTAGAAGATGCTCTTTAAAAAAAATAAACATTGACTTCCAATCTGCTATGCTTGTATATTTGGAAATAGTGAATATTACCAGGACACACTGTGTCTCCATTGAGCTCCTTGTAACACAGTTGCCAGAATGCTTACCACTTAGAAGTGAGGAGTGTGCAACTGTGTAAGTGGGGTGTAGAATATATGACTTTTTCAACATGCATTTGATGGGAGAAAATCTGCCCTTCAATGCATAGACAGTTGCAAAGGGCCCCCAAATAACGCCTCCCCTTTTTTCTCATTACAGAGGAAGCGGTATACATTTGTATAATATGACAGTGCTCTAGGGACTGTGCCTCCAGACCTTATTAGGCCAGTGCGCACCATCAACTTCAGATATGCCACTTCCCTGCAATCATCGAGGAAAATTGCACTCTCTGAAACAGGACAGAGGGAGTTGGGATTTCTGCAGCCAAAGGAACAGGGGAAATGAACTCTGTTCTGTGGAGATGAGTGATTGACAGCTGGTGTCAGATAGCACAGTCAAGGACACTGATCCAAGGAGAGGTGGGTCATTTGCTCTGTTCTTTTGTGAGAAGACCTTCCAGAATGGGGACTGAGTCCGCAAGTCAAGCCAAAAACGGAGTGACATTTCCAACAATTGAAATCACCCCCTCCTCGCCTCCGCCTGCTTTGTTACACCAGCGCTGCCCCCTTCGTGCCGTTGAGTCAGCACCGGAGCTGAGATTAAAGACAGCGGCTACATCCCATTTTAGCACAAGGGCACAGTTCAAGGCTTTCTAAAGGGGGAAAAGGCATTCTAAGCAGAAAAGGCTGACAAAAGAAGACCAAACTGGAGAAATAATAGGCGCACAGGGGATTTCAGCATTTGGTGACCAAGGATGGGCAAGCATACAGGTTTCAACTTTTGGACACCCATGTCCAAACCCTGGATTGATGGCATGGCTTTGGGAAAAGGTCTCTGCCCTTCTGTCGCAGGTCCTGGCTGTAGAATGGAAACAAGTTTGAGTAGAACCAGAGTGACCAGACATCCTCTTTTTTCCAGGATACATCCTCTGTTTTAGCCTTGTGTCCTGGAAAAGAATCCTAAGTGCTCCTTGGGCCTGCGCAAGTCCCTTGCGCTGGCCCAGGAGAGCTGAAAACATGCCCTATAGCATTTTTGAATAATACCATAATGTTATATTGTATATTATACATCATTCAATGTGTGATTTCATGCAGAATGCTATAAAACATACCATGTTGAAATATATCTATTTTATCAAAAATTCTAGCCAAAAAAACAACAACAACAAAAAATACACACAGCAGGGGTGTGGCGGTAAGGCATTGCCCTACCCACTGCATGGGAGGAGTTCCATCCATGGGGTGACGTGCTGGCCTCTCTCAAAGGGTGATGCAAACCTTAGTGATGCAACTGCTTAGCAGAGTCCTTTCTAAAGTAGGATGGTGCGTTTTTGTTTATCTTCTAGCCTGGATGCAGAAAAAGAAACCTTAAATTGTGTTGAAGAGAAAAAAGTCTAAACTCTCTCTCTCTCTCTCTCTCTCTCTCTCTCTCTCTCTCTCTCTCTCTCTCTCTCTCTCTCTCTCTCTCTCTCTCTCTCTCAAGGTGGAAGAGCACTTTAAATATCTCCAGAAGAACCAAAACAACATAAAAAGGATCCCATCAGTTTTATGATGTGCTTTTGCTCTTAACGTGGAGAGAATATATCTCCCAGTCTTTTTGTTCATTATTCTGACAGACACATTATTCTGGGTTTGTTGTTTTTGTTCCCCCTTCAAAAAATAAAAGGGTGGTGAAAATGAAAGTCAACATTATAAAAAAAAAATCACCCTGCAAACAGGGTGTTCTAGTAGGTGGAAGTGGGGTGCGCAGGTCAAATTAAAGCAGAACAAGACACGCACACAAGGTGGATAAAATAGTACAGCCATGGCAGATTAAATGATCACAACTAGAAATGCTAGTTACAGGGCCCTATGTGTCACATTCTGTTGTAGCTAAGTTACTGAGTAGGACTCCCCTGGTTCAAAGCTTACAACTGCCATGAGCTCACACATGGCATTGGGAAAGTCACTCCTTAGCCTCAGACTTTTGCAGCTGCAATATGGGGATCATATTATTGTATTTGCCTTACAGGGTAGATTACCTTACAATAAAATAGTCTTCCCATCTCCCCTTGGTCTGATAGGCTTGAAATCAGGCCCCCTTGAAGCAGTTGAGAATGACGTTATCATGTCACCACCACATACTTCCAGGTACTGAACTTTACAGGGAGCACCATCGATCCCGGGCTCACTGCTGCTGCTGGTGAGAAGGGGGGCACAGGTGGGGGACACTGTCTTGCCACAGCTCTTCCCCACTGGGCCTTGTGCCCGCTTAAGGCTGATTAGTTTCCCTTGTTAAACTCACAAGTGCAGCAAGCAAAAGTCAGAGTCAGGTCCCAGTCCGATAAATGCAGATTGCCAACTCACAGTCCAAAGTCAATATGCCGGGTCACAGTCCAAGGTCAGGTCTCCTCTGGGTCAGGTAGCATCTCCCTCTGGGTCAGGGTAGCCTTTGGTCCTTCTGAAGCTGCCTTTTATCCTTGGATGTCTCATAATCCAAAATGCAGCTCAGCTGTGAGCTACCTTGTTAAGTCCAAATTAGGCTCAGCTGAGCCATCTCTTCAGTCCATGTCCATTCAAAGTTCCATCAAGGTCAAATGAAGCTCAGGTGTCCATCCAGGTCTCCATTGGCCTTGATTGATTACAGCTGTGGAGCCAGCCCTGCCCTTCCCAGAGCTGTCAACCAGCTGTCAAAACAGGGAATCGCTGTCAACACCACATCATCCACCTGATGATCTTCTGATCTTCCATTACAGACACAAAAATATTTTGCAGTGGGTCCCACAGCTCCTAAGGCTGGCCCTGCCTGTGGCCAAGTTAGAGTCCAGAGACGGGGAAGTCCAGCGTGGCTTGACTTGAGTTGAATCATGAATCTCCACTCCCCAAGAGAGGAGATGACAAGGCTGAATCGGTCCCTCTGGTATATCAGTTTCCCCCTTGTAGGAAATTTCTTCCCCTTTCCCACAGAGAAGCATTCAAGCACACAGCTTCCACCTGCAGTCTAAAGTGGGACAGCCCAGGGAATGCTGGATTTGCCTTTGCCAGAAATCCTTCCAAGTGAACTGTTGGAACTGTCACTGGATGAAAAGCAGGCAGCTGTTTGACCTCGTGTGGTCTGCGGCTCCCTCTGCAAAATGCCACAAATGGGGCTGATATTTTATTAAAAGGGACTTAGAAGTGGTTAATATGCATAATGTCGCTGGCACACCTCTCTGCTTATAAAATATGCACTTCCTGGGAACCTCTAACTGTGCGTTTTTCAGGCATCCAAGAAGCAGCACAGGACAGAAGTTCAGAAAATTATGGACAGTGTGAAACAGTGCCGGGAAAGCCGATCAAGCTCTGTTGTTAAGGTTCGGAGGGGGGACCAGGGCAAATGTACATAACAGTCACATTTACAGTGCAATTCTGTGCACGCTTACCTAGGAGCAAGCATCACTGAACAAAATTGAATTTACACCTGCATAAACACGCATAGGTAGATATGTCTGTTTCCAGGAAGATAGTTTTACAACCTAAGGGTGCAATCCTGACTTGTGCTGGAGCAGGCAGGTCAGCTGGCCTGTGCTGCATCCAATGCAAGTTTGGGGCCAGAATTGGTGCAACCTGAAGCAAGGGGAAAACTTTCCCCTTACCCCATGTCACACTCCACTGGCCCCAATGTGTCATACTGTGCTGGCCTCAGGAGATGGCACAAATCCAAGTCAGAGGCTGTTCTGCTCGGCTCGGGAGAGGAGTCAGGATCCAGCGTAACTGCTGGATTCTGGCTCCACTTCCCACTCTTCGCCGCCCGTCCTCCCGCACACAAAACACCTCCTTCCCACCTCCTCCCTGCCCACCACAGACCCCCTGTTTGGCATTGGCCAAACATATCCCACTGGGCCTGGATTTGATGCAGGGAGGTGTAACTCTAAAGCAGGGGTGCCCAAACCCCGGCCCGGGGGCCACTTGCGGCCCTCAGGGGCTACCAATCAGGCCCTTGGGGAGCCCCCAGTCTCCAATGAGCCTCTGGCCCTCCAGAGACTTGCTGGAGCCCATGCTGGCCCAATGCAACTGCTCTCAGCATGAGGACAACTGTTCAACCTCTCATCTGAGCTGTGGGACGTGGGCTCCCTCCATTACTTGCTATTTCACATCTGTGATGCAGCAGTGGCAGAAAAGGAAAGGCTGGCCTTGCTTTATGCAAGGCCTTTTATAGGCCTTGAGCTACTGCAACACCTTCATTCATTCATATAAGTTCCATCTCTAATAAATTCATTTATGTAAATTTATTCTAATTTTAAATGTAAATTAATTCTTTTTTTCCCCCGGCCCCCGACACAGTGTCAGAGAGATGATGTGGCCCTCCTGCCAAAATGTTTGGACACCCCTGCTCTAAAGTAACTTGTGCCGGCCTAACCCGGGGGTTAGGGCTGAGCTGCACGTCTTACTAAACACAATGGGCTTACTTCTGAGTAAAGCAAACTACACAATTTTCAAACACCTCTATGCATAGGATTGCGCTTTTAACATTTTCAGAGCGAAGTGTTTCACATGTATTATTTCGATGTAGTTGTTACAATAACTCTGAAAGTAGGAATTATTAGTAGTTTTGTATTGGAGCCGGGGAAGACTGAAGTTGAGAAAGGGTGGGTGGCTTGCCAAGGGCCACCTAGTATGATCCCTCATTGTTCAAGCAGAAGATGGCATACTGTAGCGATCTCCTGCACTGAACAGGGGGTTGGCCTAGATGACCTCCAAGGTCACCTCCATCTCTGACATTCTCTGGTTCTCAGTCCACTCCGTTAGATACATTTTGTGAAACCCTGAATAGGCAGGTATTTGTATGCATGGTTACGAGATAAAAAACAAAACAGCAGAGTCTCTTAGAAATCCTAAGGCAATTAACTGCAATATGATAAGACACCTGTGTCATGATTCGAACCCATCCTATGTTGGAGGTGTTGTTGGGTTCTCAATGCTAAGTTCTTTTTTTTCCCCCTCAGTCTAAGATCTTTTAGATATTTTTTCCCTGTTGGAGGACTGTCACTTTAAAATCTGCAGAAGAATAATTTTGGAAATTGAAATTTTCCCTGACAGATCTCCTGAGGGCCAGCCCATCCATGGGGTAGACTGAAGTGGCCGCATCAGGGATCAGGTTGATGGTGGTGGTGGTGGGGGGGAGAATGCCCATCTCTGCCTGCCTTTTTGCCCCCATTGCTCCTCATCACAGGGTTGTTATGAGGACCAAGGAGGCAACGAAATATGTACATCATCTTGAGTTGCTTAGAGGAAGGGTGCTATAAAATGTGGGAAACAAACAAAACTGCATCTAACACTGAAAGGAAGAAAAGTCTGGACAAGCTCTGCTCCTGCAAGCCCTTCTAATGAGAATCTTGGAATATTTTCACAGGACTCCACTCACCAGGATTCTTGTGGAGAAATGCATTTGGTACATAATGGGCATGTAAACAGAATTGAGACCAGGTCCTTAAGGGTGACCCTGCTCTTGCCTTCTGCGTCCTCATCACCTGTGCAGCAACCATCTCCAGATGTTTGTGGCCACACCTCTGGGACCCAGACCTGGTATTTGCCTGGCCGCTTGGTCCCTGTGGTGCAAGAGACAAGCTTCTTGCCTCCTTCCTTGCGCAAACTGAAAACAGGCATGGGCTGTTGACCACACTATGATTGAACACAAATGTCAGGGTGACATTCTTTCTTTCACCTTATATATGCTTTCCCCCCTCCCTTCCATCCCCGGTCACAAGATGCTCCTGGCAGTAATAGTCAAGAGCTGACATAATAAAAGCACGATCTCCAACTACAAAACCTGCCTTTCCAACTCTGCTATGGCCTATCTCAGTTTCATTACATCTCCCAGGAGGGGGGCATTCCTGCCTGCCAAGTAACATCTGGCCCCAGAGGCCTGCTTGACTTAAACAAACAAGCTAATTATTATCACCTACTCCTTCCTGCAGCTTTTACCTTTATTTATTTATTTCCCATAAAAGAAAAGGGGGGGGAGGGGAAGAAAAAGAAAAGACATTTCACTCTTTGGGCATTGTGTTGAATTTTGGCCCTTCCTAAGTTCATCATCTTCTCAACCACTGGCTTGAGTAAAGCATCTTTCCCAATGGTCATAACGGCTTTTCCTTGAGTTTGTTCTCAGGCAGCCCAATCCTATGCATATCTACTCAGAATTAAGTCTTATTATAGTCAATGGGGCTTACACCCACGTAAGTGTGGTAGGATTGCAGCCTATAACCCTGAGAGAGGGAACCACTTTCTCAGTCCCTTGGCTGTGTAAACCACATTGGGAACTTTTTTGTTGTTGAAAAACAGTACATGAATATTCTTCCTCAAAATAATATAAGCACCACTGACATCTCCTCTTATCATCTGATCTCTGTTTTGCCAGGTTCCAGGTTCAAATTTCACTTAGAGAACTTCATGCCCACTTTAAGCTAAGCAGCTCCCCTTCATTCCCCAACAATGGACCTAGTTCTGCACTGCAGCACTGCTGGACCCCACCACCAGGGTAGCTCACCTGTTCTGCAGAGGTCCTCCTTCCTCCCCTCCTGCCAGCAGCTTCTCCAGCCACCACAGCAACACCTAGATCCTCAGCAGGTCTTGGGAGTGGCAGCCACAAACCAAACTTCAGTGTCTCCAGCAGTGTCTGTTTCAGCAATCCTCAGAAGTCCATTCACCCATCTGTCCATTAGTCAGTCAGCAAGTCCAGTATTCCATCAGCCAGTATTCCATTGACCAAGCTGAATCAGGATCTTGCTGGAAATCAGTGTAAAGGAATGTCTGTTATTGGTCTAACTCCTGTTGCAATAAGAATGTCCAGAACTCTTCCTTTCTGCACTTGACTTGTGTTCCCTCCTCCCCCCCCCCAGACTGTATCTACATAGGAAGCAAAATAGTGAATTTGTGAGTAAGCGGGCACACACTTATTTTAACAAGTTTATTTGCTGGGTTGGCCCATCCAAGATTCTAAGGGCATCACCTCCAGCAGCAGATTGGCAGAGTCCACCTCTGCCTACTCAGCTTCACTGCGTCTCTTCCCTCTCCCTGGATTGGGAAAGGAAGAGGGGGATGTAGCAGAAGAAGTGTGGAAGACAGAAGAGTAACTCTAGGCTACAGTGTCTTTGATGCTATAGCTCAGTGGTTCTCACCCTGGATGGCCATACCATATGTTGTTACTTAGAAATAAATAATAGATTATTAGAATATACATTGTGGTTGGTAAACTATCTTTTTCCCCATTAACTGTGGCTATGAGGGGGGCCAGAGAGGTAAATGGGGCTCCAAATGGTAGAAGAACCCTGCTCTAGCCTGCCGTTCTCCTCTGTTCCACGCTTCCTTTTCTGTAGCCTTCTTCCTTCTACAGGTCAGGTACTGAGGGAATCTGAGGCTGACACATCACCAGGTTAAGGGGAGGCAGCATTTGATATGCTGCCTTAGGAGCTGGGAGGTCTGACCCAGCTCTGGAGATAATTGAGTACTCAAAACTCCTCATCTTCTTTGTAGGTAGACCACCACATCACAAAGTGAGGGGGGGGTGAGCAAATGGCACACCACCTCAGATGCTACAAGGAGGTGTATGGCCAGCAATGTTTATTTGTGTACATAAGAAAAGCCCCACTGGATCAGGCCAAAGGCCCATCTAGTCCAGCTTCCTGTATCTCACAGCAGCCCACCAAATGCCCCAGGGAGCACACCAGATAACAAGAGACCTGCAAGGCTTTCTGGGAATTGTAGTTAAGAACATAAGAACAGCCCCACTGGATCAGGCCATAGGCCCATCTAGTCCAGCTTCCTGTATCTCACAGTGGCCCACCAAATGCCCCAGGGAGCACACCAGACAACAGACACAACCTGTGTCCTGGTGCCCTCCCTTGCACCTGGCATTCTGAGGTTGCCTACTTCTAAAATCAGGAGCTTGCTTACCTACCATGACTAAATACATGTGTATTTAACACATTTATGCTCCACCTTGTTAAAACAACACAAGGCAGCTGTGAATGAACACAACTGCAAAAAAATGACACAGCATCAATCATGTTCCCAAACATCACACAATAGCATCCTAACTCATGTCCTTGCAGCAAAATAAGCCATCACAGATGGTAAGGTAGATGCAGAGGCGCAGGTTGTGTCTACTGTCTAGTATGTTCCCTGAAGCATTTGGTGGGCCTCTGTGAGATATAGGAAGCTGGACTGGATGGGCCTTTGGCCTGATCCAGTCAAAGTGGCTCTTCTTACGTTCACACCAGGGTTGCACACACATCTTTTCCGGTGCTGACAATCCCCATGTCCAAATCATGTTATGTGCAAACTGCTCAAGTGTTCAGCTCAAAACCTTTCTGTGCTCCTACCCTGAGCAGAGCTGTTCAGCTCAGCTCAGACCAATAGATATCTCTGTACCGATTTCATAAGTCACTCGCACATGCTCCAGAGTAGCTAAGGAGAGAACACAAAGCCTTGGGGGAGCCTCAGGAAAACATTACAACAGTTTCAAAGACATCACAGTTGCACTCATTTCTGCAGCTGGCAAAATGCAACCAGAACAGCCCTGCATCAGCTCTGCAGACGTCTCTTCCCTTTGCATAAACACATCTGACAGGCAAGATGACCAATTGGCCATCTGTGGTCCTCAAGACTCTCAGATTCCAGGCAACTTTTTAATCACCTTCTAAAGTGCCCTGCCTTTGATATAGATGAAGGTCTTCTGGACAAATGTTTTTGGACCACAACAGATAAAAGTCCCAGGTTGTTTATGTTATAGCGAGCTTCAGAGTCTATTTAAGTCTCCCAAGGAAGACATTAGTTTTCAACCTTATCTTCTTATCCTAAAGAATACAACCACATGTCTTTTGGCATTCCTAGATTAGCAAGCACACTCCTGGCATTGGCTCCCTTTAGACTGTCGTGTTAAGTGACCATTTAATAGTGACCATTTAATACATCAGCCTGCTAGACAGTGTTCTTTCTGGACCCAACGCATACTCTTGAATGGTGCTGGTAGATGATCATTTGGTTGTTCTGATGCCAACTCTTCATGGGTAGCAGAAAATTGTGCGATTCACCCAGATTTCACAATTTCTAAATTATTAGCATTGGGGGAACATTAATTTGGCACCCTCAAATCAGACACGGCTATGCAAGCTGTAACTGCTGGGACGCATGTTTACCCCATGCTGTGATTACACTTTCAAAATATATTATTATTATTATTATTATTATTATTATTATTATTATTATTATTATTATTAAGAATAAGATTTAAATACCGCTTTTCTACAAAAAAGATTTCACAAAGCAGTTTACAGAGAAAATCTGATAACTAAATGGCTCCCTGTCCCAAAAGGGCTCACAATCTTAAAAGATGCAAAAGATATACCAGTAAACAACCACGAGAAACAACACTGGAGTGGATAGGGACACTTACCCCCTACTAACTATAAGAGGAGCACCACGTGGAAAAGGGCCTCTTGATATCTTTAATGGATCCTTTTACCTTCCAAAAAGAGGGGAAAAAAATCTTCATATATCATATTTTCAATGCTCCTTCAATATCACATAGAAGCAGAATTACAGGTAAAGCTTGACATAAAAAAGAACTTCCATTTTCCAGAATTCGATATTGACTTCTGCATAGTTTGTTAGCTAATTGACCATATTATTAAATAATTGACTATATTATTTTGCTTTTCTGTTTAGCTGTGGATTTCATACCACAATCTAATGCATCTCCTTATCTCAATATCTGGTCTAAGAACTATATGACGGGTTTAATCCAATCCTTGAGATGACATCAATGGTGTGTCTCAAATAGTACCTCCTGCAAGCAGTGGAGTACCAGCGATCCACTGGTGGTAGCCCAGTGCCAGCTGACGCTGAGCTACCTCCAGTGTTGGACTAGCGCTGAGGGCTGCGAACATGCTTTACAGCACATTTGCGACACTCCCTGCCGGCGGAGTGCTAGCAGTACGAGCTCTGGATTGGGCTCTAAGCCATTTCTGCTCAACGTTGCATATACGCAACAGGGACCAAAAATGTATACCTGTGGGCTGGGCAAAAATAGATTATTGGGCAGGGGGAGAAGGTCTTTGAATGTGGTGGTTCATGGTAAGCACAAAAGGCCCCTGGTTCAATCCCCTGAAACTCTGAAAGAACTGCTTCCAAGAAGTATATAAAATACTGACCAAGATGGACTAGAGGGGTCTGACACCACATCCATTGTTGCTACTGGATTACTGCTGGAGTGGAATTCCGTTCTGTTCCTAACTTGATCCTAAAAGTTTCCACCAGGCCAGTGTGAAGTCGAGTGTCTCCTTCCACATACACAAGGACTTGAGCATTCTCCATTCATAATGGCTACATTTTCTCATGTTAACCTTTTTCCTTAAAGCAATCAAATCTTTCTTCATCTTTAAAAAAAAAAAATCCATTTAGTCGATGCCCTGGCTGCTTCACTTAGAAACGACCGCGACAGAATAATATATTTTTCTTTGTAAAGTCACATTTGTTTAGATTGTGGGAACAGAGAGATGCTATTTGTCCAGTTGACAACTTGAAAGCTTTTTTTGTCTTATTTCCATGAATTTGGTAGACATGAAAGTGAAGAATTATCAGTATCGGCCAGAGGCAGGTGTGATGAAGTCAGACACGCGGAGAGCTTCTTCATGTAAGGATGACAATGCAACCTGGTCAGAAGGCTCTGTAATTCTTTGCCTGCTGTTACTGCAGTCAAGTGTTTGGTAGATGGTTTTCAGCTAGATGTTGTTTTTGAACTCTGTACTCACTAAGTGACCATTGTGTCTTTGTGAAAATGAAGGATACTCTTTTTGTATTCTTGTCCAGATGTTTGGTGTTGTTTATGTTGTCTTTTGTTTAATTAAATTGACTGTAAGCTGCCTTGGCTCTCTGCTGAAAGGTGGGATAAATTAAATTTTAAATACATAAGCAAATAAGTAAACAATTTGAGAACTAAGGAACCCAAAGTCTCTTCTTCCTCTCCATGAGTCTTCCTCCCTTTGCCCAAGAACTTGGGGGGGGGCGGCTGTCTTCCAGATCCCACTGCTATGTGGCTTGTGGGGATCTGTGGAAGTGTCTTCTTTGTGGTGGTTCCATTTCTACGAAATTCCCCCCTCCCTCCCTCCTTCCCTCCCAGTCTCTTAGAGCAGGGGTGTCAAAAGTTTTTGGCAGGAGGGCCACATCATCTCTCTGACACTGTGTCGGGGGCCAGGGAAAAAAGAATTAACTTACATTTCAAATTTGAATAAATTTACATAAGTTTACATAAATGAATATTTTAAAGATGAACTTATATGAATGAATGAAGGTCTTGCAATAGCTCAAGGCCTATACAAGGCCTTGCAGAAAGCAAGGCTGGCTTTTCCTTTGCTGCCGCTGCTGCATCACAGACGTGAAACCGCAAGCAGTGGAGGGAGCCCTCATCCCACAGCTCACGCGAGAGGCCAAACAGTCACCCTCATGCTGAGAGCAGTTGCGTCGGGCTAGTGTGGTCTCCAGAAAGTTTCCAGAGGGCCAGAGGCTCATTGGAAACTGGGGGCTCCCTGAGGGCCACATTAGGAGTTGTTGAGGGCCGCAAGAGGCCCTAGGGACGGGGTTTAGGCACCCCTGTTTTAGAGGAAGCTGATTACTTTTTCATTTCAGCAGGTTTCCCCTGCTCCCCTGTGATGGGGATTTCTGTATCTCTGCCTTGCCCTTCGCATGGTTTTTGATGTCTTGCTTTGCTGCCAACCTGATGTTAAAAAGAAGAACTTTGCTTTTCTTATATATAATACAATGCAATATATTGTTGTACGTTTTCCTTAACTTCTGTCATAAGTCCCCTTGGGTCTGATGGGAGAAAGGTGCTGGGTTTGAGCAGACTGCAGGTCTTTTTTTTTTTTTTTTCCTTACCCCAGGGTTGAGCTCCAGCCTGCCCAATGGGGCTACTTGGATCTGTGCCAGCAAAAACACTGATGTAGAAGTCATATGTGTTCAAAGAGTTCAAAGAGTCATACACAGGGCTTCCGGGCAGGAGATCTGGTCTAGAGGGTAGAGCCTCCATTTGCCTGAAGATAACATCCACAAGGTCGCCAATTCGAAGCCACCGGCACCGTGTGACCTTGAAGCAGCTGACAAGCTGAGCCGAGCTGTTCCATCTGCTCTGAGCGTGGGAGGATGGAGGCCAGATCAGAACGAAACATCTGAATTGTTGTGGCTCTTGAAAGAGAGAGCCTTCTTTCAATTGCAAAAATACCTACAGGGATTTAAATAAGCCTGCCTATGTAAACCGCCTTGAATAAAGTCTTGAATAAAGACCAAGAAAGGCGGTATATAAATACCTGTATTATTATTATTATTATTATTATTATTATTATCATTATTATTAAAGGAGTTAGTATATGGGGGAAGCCTCCTCCGCCGAAGCTGCTCCTTCCCAATACACCCCCATCCCACCCTCCCTTGCCCTGTTACATCCCCACCCGCCTCTGTTCTGCCCTCTCCTCACCCCTGAGTCACTCAACACTGTACTCACTAGTGCTAGTGGTCCTTCCTCTGAATTCAGCCCTGGCAGAATGGCGCAGGCCTTCTCTCCAGCCCTGTCTACTCCTGAGTCGTCACAAATGTGTTTTACAGCACGTTGCAACAACTGATGCTGTGCTGGCACTGGCAACCCTTAGAACCGGGTTGCTGTAAGTAACAGTCACCAGGGCTTTGCAACCGAATCACAGTTTGAACTTTCCCCAAGCCCCAGTGATTCTAGTTTCCCCACTGCAGCTAGAAATCTGCTACTAAAAATGGCCTTTTCTCTGCTTTCAGTTATGTTCACATCACCCAGATGCTCTTCAGCCATTCCAGAGGCATGCCAGGGTAACAAATGCAGGGCATGTAGGGGCCTGAGAGGATTGCTGGTGACAGTGCTGAACAAAATGAGATCTTCCAGGGCCCTTGGTGACCACACAGTACACCACATTTGCTTTCCCTGTCAATTTGAAGAACAACACAAAGCAAAACAAATGGTAGTGTGGAAAGCAAGTCAAATCCAAAGGCAGGAAGATTACAGTCCAAGTATGTGACAGTCCCACGCCACTTCCCTAACCCACAATGTTGTTTTTTTTCCAAGATGATGATGATGATGATGATGATGATGATGATGATGACCACCACCACCATGGCGGTGAATGTTGATATACCACTTTCAGCCAAACGTCAGCAAGGGGCATGCCAGTTATAGGGATTCCATACTGGGGCGAACTGGAACAATCATTTATTTATTGGCCACATTTTAATACTGCCCTTCTTCCAAGGAGCTCAAGAAACATGGCTCCCTCCTTCTATCCTCACAATCCTGCTCAGCCACAAAGTGTCCTGGGTGACCTTGGACCACCTACCTCACAGGGCTGTTGTGAAGACAGAAAGGGGGGAGGAACCATGCATACCATCCTGAGCAACTTGGAGAAAGGGTGGCGGAAAAATATGAAAAATATAATAAAGTAATAATAATATGTGATAGTCCAACTTTTAACTCAAGGAAAGAATCAGCAGACTCCTTGATGCTCTGGCTTTGTATTCTGCTAGCTGATGGTCTCGGTTTCACATCTGCTTCCCTCCTCAACCGCACACAAACATGCACACCCTGCTAATGTCTTCAAGGATTTGTCAGTACCAGCCTTTATATCCTTGTCTTGTCATTAAGCTGCAGAGCTGGTATATATGCTCTTTACTGTGCTTCACTGCCTGCACATTGATTATTTCACATTTGTCTGCATTAAACGCTAAACAGTATTTTCCACTTACTGGGTTCGCCACCTGGAAGAATCAAATCCATTTGAATTTCGCTGAATCCTCTCTCTCTCTCTCTCTCTCTCTCTCTCTCTCTCTCTCTCTCTCTCTATATATATATATATATATATATATATATATATATATATATATAATTTGGTCAATGTTAACAGTCCCATCAGCTGAGCCAATACCATTGTTCTTTGCCGTTTGTCATCACAGAGATCAGAGGCATCATTTTCAAATCCTGCAGAGCATCAATATCTCAGCCTTTGTTGTGCAATGTTTAGCAGACTTCCTGTTCTGAATCTTCCTTCTGTTGTTCATATGTATATGTGTGAGTGTGTGTTTCCATATACATGCTGAAACCAAACCTTATGAGCAACTACAGCCAAAAAAAAACACTTCTTTGTGACATAATTTCTTCTATCTCCGAGATCACCATTTCAAATTTACAGGGGAATTTAGCAAGCAACAGAAGCAGACTTTGAGATTAGTTTAAACGCTGTTATTTTATTAACAAGATAGTAAGGAAAACCAAACACACTCCCAAGTCTCTCTAAAATCTTTTAAAGATAGAAAATCATTGCAGAAAATCAGCATCATCCAGTTTGGGCTCCCACCAGTGGTGGACCTCCCCAGCCCCGCAACCTGGGGCAAAGGCCCATGATGGCGCCCGCCCAGTGGGCTGTCCCCTCCCCCCTGCACACAAATCTGCCCCTCCCCACTCACCTGAGGCTCATGTGACCCAAGGCTGCGTCAGGGAAGCCCCTGTGATGTTCCCTGATGCTATAAACTGTGTTTCCAGGAAACTAGAAACACAGTTTCCGACCCTGTCGGGAGCTTCAGAGAGGCTTTCATGGAGTCCTACAGCCTCACGCCCAGGGCAACTGCCCCATATAACATAATGGGATGTCCACAAACTGGCTCCTACTAGAATGGAAAGTGTCCTGTGTGCACCAAAACGGACTTCTGCAGCAGCTGTAGTCCCACATCTGTGTCCCTGAGCTCCTAGACACTCCTTCAGGGTAAGCAGATTCACCCATCAAAGAGCTACTGCAGCAGGCCAGTTTCCTCCCAGATCTGACACTTTCAGAAGTGTCATGTATGCATTCCTCAGCCTGGTGCCTGGAGCAGCCACTGCCACGTGCCCGCAGTCCCGTGGGCATCCCATGTGTCCCGCATCCCATGTGGGCAGTGAGTCCTGGTGAGATGGAAAATGTAAGATTCCTGGAAATTTCTAGGCCCCCTCCTTTGCATCCTGGGCCCCCTTTCTGACCCCGGCCCGGGTACAAATTGCCCGCTTTACCCCCCCTTTCATGGGCCCTGCCAGGCAAACAAGCTAAAGCAGCATTTCAGAGTCTGTTTCGACTGCAGTGCTCATTCAAAACATCATCTTTCACTCTTGCACAATACTGCATATATATCACATCAAGGTGGACGTCGTTTGATCCACGCGCCCGTTGCGCATCAGTTCACCAGAGGCTGAATTACAGGTGCAAATGCATCTGAAGAAACTGCACGTCTAAAATCCATTTTAGAAACCCACCTCATGAACCTGGAATTCAAGAGGAGGGGAGGGGATACGTAGGACCAAACAGACGCCCTGAAGAATAAAGAAATAGAAGTCTGTGGAACTCTAAGATTAGCTGTGCCATATTTTCCACAGGGCTTGAAAAGTCACTCAGGTGCCTAAAAATGGAAGGGTGGCCCTTAACCATACAACCAGTCCTGGAATAACCACAGTCCAAACACAGTGGGATTCTTTCCAAAGAATTTTGTGGGCTTGGAACAGGTGCGTAATGAGAACATCTATTCCAGGGGTGCTCACACTTTTTTGGCTCGAGAGCTACTTTGAAACCCTGCAAGGCCCGGAGATCTACCAGAGTTTTTTTTACAATGTTCGCGCCATCATAACATATAACATTTATGTGTACAATGTATGTTGGTGTACCTTGAGCCCCACTGAGTATAACAGGACTTACTCCTGAGTAGACATGCCTAGGATTAGGCTGTGAGGCTGCAATCCTAGCCACATTTACCTGGGAGTAAGCCCCATTGAGTACAATGGGCCTTACTCATAAGAACATAAGAACATAAGAACAGCCCCACTGGACCAGGCCATAGGCCCATCTAGTCCAGCTTCCTGTATCTCACAGCGGCCCACCAAATGCCCCAGGGATCACACCAGATAACAAGAGACCTCATCCTGGTGCTCTCCCCTACATCTGGCATTCTGACTTAACCCATTCCTAAAATCAGGAGGTTGCGCATACACATCATGGCTTGTACCCCATAATGGATTTTTCCTCCAGAAACTCGTCCAATCCCCTTTTAAAGGCGTCTAGGCTAGACGCCAGCACCACATCCTGTGGCAAGGAGTTCCACAGACCGACCACGCGCTGAGTAAAGAAATATTTTCTTTTGTCTGTCCTAACCCGCCCAACACTCAATTTTAGTGGATGTCCCCTGGTTCTGGTATTATGTGAGAGTGTAAAGAGCATCTCCCTATCCACTCTGTCCATCCCCTGCATAATTTTGTATGTCTCAATCATGTCCCCCCTCAAGCGTCTCTTTTCTAGGCTGAAGAGGCCCAAACGCCGTAGCCTTTCCTCATAAGGAAGGTGCCCCATCCCCATAATCATCTTAGTCGCTCTCTTTTGCACCTTTTCCATTTCCACTATGTCTTTTTTGAGATGCGGCGACCAGAACTGGACACAATACTCCAGGTGTGGCCTTACCATCGATTTGTACAACGGCATTATAATACTAACTGTTTTGTTCTCAATACCCTTCCTAATGATCCCAAGCATAGAATTGGCCTTCTTCACTACCACCGCACATTGGGTCGACACTTTCATCGACCTGTCCACCACCACCCCAAGATCTCTCTCCTGATCTGTCACAGACAGCTCAGAACCCATCAGCCTATATCTAAAGTTTGGATTTTTTGCCCCAATGTGCATGACTTTACACTTACTGACATTGAAGCGCATCTGCCATTTTGCTGCCCATTCTGCCAGTCTGGAGAGATCCTTCTGGAGCTCCTCACAATCACTTCTGGTCTTTACCACTCGGAAAAGTTTGGTGTCGTTTGCAAACTTAGCCACTTCACTGCTCAACCCTGTCTCCAGGTCATTTATGAAGAGGTTGAAAAGCACCGGTCCCAGGACAGATCCTTGGGGCACACCGCTTTTCACCTCTCTCCATTGTGAAAATTGCCCATTGACACCCACTCTCTGCTTCCTGGCCTCCAACCAGTTCTCAATCCACGAGAGGACCTGTCCTCTAATTCCCTGACTGTGGAGTTTTTTCAGTAGCCTTTGGTGAGGGACCGTGTCAAACGCCTTCTGAAAGTCCAGATATATAATGTCCACGGGTTCTCCCGCATCCACATGCCTGTTGACCTTTTCAAAGAATTCTATAAGGTTCGTGAGGCAAGACTTACCCTTACAGAAGCCATGCTGACTCTCCCTCAGCAAGGCCTGTTCGTCTATGTGTTTTGAGATCCTATCTTTGATGAGGCATTCCACCATCTTACCCGGTATGGATGTTAGGCTGACCGGCCTATAGTTCCCCGGGTCCCCCCTCTTTCCCTTTTTAAAAATAGGCGTGACATTTGCTATCCTCCAATCTTCTGGCACCGTGGCCGTTTTGAGGGACAAGTTGCATACCTTAGTCAAGAGATATGCAACTTCATTCTTCAATTCCTTAATAACCCTTGGGTGTATGCCATCAGGGCCCGGTGACTTATTGATCTTTAATTTATCAATGAGGTCTGAAACATCTTCTCTTTTAACCTCTATCTGACTTAACTCCTCGGTCAGGAGGGGCCGTTCGGGTAGCGGTATCTGCCCGAGGTCTTCTGCCGTGAAGACAGATGCAAAGAACTCATTTAATTTCTCTGCCATCTCTAAGTCTCCTTTTATCTCCCCTTTCCCTCCCTCACCATCCAGAGGGCCAACCGCTTCTCTGGCGGGTTTCCTGCTTCTAACATATTTGAAGAAGCTTTTATTATTCCCCTTAATGTTGCTGGCCATGCGTTCCTCATAGTCTCGCTTGGCCTCCCCTATCACCTTCTTACATTTCTTTTGCCACAGTTTATATTCCTTTTTATTCTCTTCATTAGGGCAAGACTTCCATTTACGGAAGGAAGCTTCCTTGCCCTTCACAGCCTCTCTAACTTGGCTGGTTAGCCATGCGGGCACTCTCCTGGATTTAGTGGAACCCTTCTTTCTTTGCGGTATACACCTCTGCTGGGCCTCTATTACTGTTGTTTTAAGCAGCCTCCATGCATTCTGGAGAGACTGGACTCTTTTTACCCTCCCTTTCAACCTCCTTCTAACCAGCCTCCTCATTTGAGGGAAGTCCGCCCGTCGGAAGTCAAGGGTTTTTGTTAGAGATTTGCCTGGTATTCTTCCCCCAACGTGCACGTCAAAACGGATCGCAGCATGATCACTGTTCCCCAATGGCTCAGTAACGTTTACATCTCTAACCAGGTCCTGCGTACCGCACAAAATTAAATCCAGAGTCACCTGTCCTCTGGTGGGCTCCGTGACTAGCTGATCTAAGCCACAGTCATTCAGCACGTCAATAAATCCGGTTTCCTTATCGTGACCAGAACACAAATTGACCCAGTCAATATGAGGATAATTGAAGTCCCCCATGATTACAACCCTGTCCCTCCTTGTCACCTCCCTGATCTGTTTCCTCATTTCAAGGTCCCCATCAGATTTCTGGTCTGGAGGACAATAGCACGCTCCCAGTATTACATCGCTGCACAAGCCTGGTAATTTAACCCACAGAGATTCTACGGTGGAGTCGGACCCACCTTCAATCTCTACTTTGCTGGATTCTATCCCTTCCTTAACATAAACGGCCACCCCACCTCCAACACGCCCCTGCCTGTCCCTCCTGTAGAGTTTATAGCCCGGGATTGCGGTATCCCACTGATTCTCTGCATTCCACCAGGTTTCCGTTATGCCCACTATGTCAATATTTTCCCTTGTCACCAGACTTTCCAGTTCTCCCACCTTTGCTCGTAGACTTCGGGCATTCGCATAAAAGCATTTATACACGGAATGCCCCAGGATGGGCTGCTTATTCGCTCCTTTGTCCCCGCATCCTCTCATTGTGCCAAACTGTCTATCACATCCCATCTCCCTAACTTTCCCAACTACTCCCGGCGTTTCCTCCCAGAGGCACCTGAAGGGGGGGGTCGGCACTCCGCGATCTACTCATTTTGTCTCGCGATCTACCAGTAGATCGCAATCCACCTATTGAGCACCCCTGATCTATTCTCTCCTGATCTGCTGGAGCCCTGAAGTATGTTACCGAGTTCAAGGCAGCAATGTTCATCCCTTTCTCATTAGAGTATTTTTATTTTGCTTTTTTTTTTCAAACCTGGCACTTTCCTGCGTGGTTTATTTGTAAATTATGGCAACATATTATAGCATCAATTTCCTCCCTCCCTGGCAGACACTTACAACGGTCTGTACGTGTCCAGGAAAGTGTTTGGCCTTCAGCAAGAGGTTTCATTTTCCTGTCGACCGTGGCCATTCTCATTTCTCAGGAGGAGACAGTTGCCTCCATTGCCTAGGAGGTTTGTTAACTTCTAGCATTCCTCCAGATGGGGGACAGAGGGCAAGCCACCCACTCCCAACCCCTCCCACAAAACGGAACACTGAGACCTCAACCTTTGTTTCTTTGCTGGATTTCACAACTAGTGAAACCAAACATTGCAAAATGTTGGTCTAAACATGCATCAGATGCGTGAACTCTAGGCAGACATTATGCCTGCATGCAGAGGCAATGTACTGTGTGGGGATGGGGAATGGACAGAAGTGGGCCAGCTGGCCACTCTCCCCATGCTGGCGCACTGGCTGGTCACATTCATTGCTTCCTGCACATTTGGCGTCTGTCTGCAGAGGGCAGCACTGATTGTGAAAAAGTATTCATAATAATAATTTCTGTTGGCAACCTTCAGTCTCGAAAGACTCTGGTATCGCGCTCTGAAAGGTGGTTCTGGAACAGCGTCTAGTGTGGCTGAAAAGGCCGATTCGGGAGTGACAATCCCTTCCACACCAGGAGCAAGTGCAGTCTGTCCCTGGTCTGTCTCCCTGGCTATGGGCCTTCCTTCTTTGCCTCTTAGCCTCAGTCTGTTGGCCAAGTGTCTCTTCAAACTGGGAAAGGCCATGCTGCACAGCCTGCCTCCAAGAGGGCCACTCAGAGGCCAGGGTTTCCCACCTGTTGAGGTCCACTCCTAAGACCTTCAGATCCCTCTTGCAGATGTCCTTGTATCGCAGCTGTGGTCTACCTGTAGGGCGCTTTCCTTGCACAAGTTCACCATAGAGGAGATCCTTTGGGATCCGGCCATCATCCGGATCCCAATCCAGATCCCAATCTGAATATTATATCATCATCATCATCATCATCATACAAGTATTTATATACCGCCTTTCTTGGTCGTCAGATTTCTCCTCAGACTTTATCCAAGGCGGTTTACATAGGCAGGCCATTTAAATCCCCGCAGGGATTTTTACAATTGAAAGAAGGTTCTATCTTTCAAGAACCACAACATTTCAGATGTTTCTTTCTGATCTGGTTTCACATTCAT
This sequence comes from Tiliqua scincoides, assembly GCF_035046505.1. Classification (NCBI taxonomy): domain Eukaryota; kingdom Metazoa; phylum Chordata; class Lepidosauria; order Squamata; family Scincidae; genus Tiliqua; species Tiliqua scincoides. The sequence goes on from NC_089829.1 coordinate 43,495,491, forward strand.
ATAGGGAGATTCCTATATCTCCCTCAGGAGGAAAGGCCAGGGTCTGTGAGAGGGGGGTATAGGGGGGTAATTTGTACCCAGGCCCAGTGTCAAAAAGAGGCCCAGGAGCCAATGGAGGGGGTCCAGAAATCTCCTGGGATCTTAAATTTTTCTATCTCACTCAAACTCTGCTTGTGAAGGATGCTGGAGGTGCTACAGCTTGCTGGGCAAGCCAAAGGAGTGCATCTATTACACTATTAATACTATTAATTATTAATAGTATTAATACTATTATATATTAGTATTAATTATAGTATAATACTATACTATAATAGTATAATATAATACTATATTATATTATAATATAATTGTATATATTATATACATATATATTGTATATATTATATATATTAATATATTATATTATATTAATATATTATATTATAATATATTAATATATTGTATATATTATATGCAATATAGTATTATATTATAGTATTAATATACTATTAATTATTAACTATTAATACTATTAATACACTATTAATACTATTACACTATTACACTCAGTAACACAGTGTCAAATCTGGGAGGAAACTGGCCTGCTGTAGTAGCTCTTTGGCTTATTGATGTACCTACCCCAAAGGAGTATATCGGAGCTCAGGGACACAGCCGGAAGGTTACAGCTACTGCAGAAATCAGTTTCGGTATACACAGGACAGCTTCCATTTCATATGAATCAAATATGATGATGCTAATTTTCTGCAATGCTTTTCTATATTTAAACAATTTTAGAGAGAATTAGGAGTGTGTTTGGTTTTTCATATTACTGTATCTAGCTGCTGACACTGTGCAGGCTGGTAGACCTGGGCTCTGCATTGGAAACCCCAGTAGACCCAGGCTCCTGTGACTATTCTGGTTCTCAGCACTCTCTGTTTTGCCCCTCCCCCATTGGGAACGGGCCCAAAATAAACTTTGTACCCCCTGATAAAATTCTTCTTGGAGTCCCTGGGAAAGACTACAGTATTGGGAGCTCATCAGGCTAGAAAAAAAGGTGCCTGAATGGGGACATGATTGAAACATACAAAATTATGCATGGGACAGATAAAGTGGATAGAGGGATGTTCTTTTCCCTCTCACACAATAGCAGAACCAGAGAGCATCCACTAAAGTTGAGTATCAAGAGAGTTTGGACAGAGAAAAGACAAATGTCTTTACCGTGAGTGTGGAATCTGTGGAACTCCTTGTCACTGGATACAGTGATGGCACTTGGCCTAGATGCCTTTATAAGGAGGGACAGAATTCTGCAGGAAAAGTCCATCACATGGTTGGCAACCTTCAGTCTCGAAAGACTATGGTATAAGCCTACAGCACCCGGTATTCCCATGCGGTCTCCCATCCAAGTACTAACCAAGCCTGACCCTGCTTAGCTTCCAAGATCAGACGAGATCAGGCATGCAGAGATACAGGGTAACAGATACAGGGTAACATACAGGGTAACAGAGAAAAGATAAATGTCTTTACCGTGAGTGTGGAATCTGTGGAACTCCTTGTCACTGGATACAGTGATGGCACTTGGCCTAGATGCCTTTATAAGGAGGGACAGAATTCTGCAGGAAAAGTCCATCACAGGTTACAAGCCACGATGGTCTCCTGGTTCTAGAAGTAGGTTATCTCTGAATTCCAGGTGCAAGGGACTGGCAACAGGATGCAGGTCTCTTGTTGTCTTGTGTGCTCCCGGAGATATCATGTGGGCCACTGTGAGATACTAGAAGCTGGACTAGAAGCTACTGGACTAGAAGATACTAGAAGATACTAGCTGGACTAGAAGATACTAGAAGCTGGATACTAGATAGGCCTTTGGACTGATCCAGCAGGGTTCTTCTCATGTTCCTATACATTGTGACAGAGACGCCTGCGTTGGCTCGGTCATGTCGTGAGAATGGATGATGGCCGGATCCCAAAGGATCTCCTCTATGGAGAACTTGTGCAAGGAAAGTGCCCTACAGGTAGACCACAGCTGCGATACAAGGACATCTGCAAGAGGGATCTGAAGGCCTTAGGAGTGGACCTCAACAAGTGGGAAACCCTGGCCTCTGAGCGGCTCGCTTGGAGGCAGGCTGTGCAGCATGGCCTTTCCCAGTTTGAAGAGACACTTGGCCAACAGTCTGAGGCAAAGAGGCAAAGAATGAAGGCCCATAGCCAGGGAGACAGACCAGGGACAGAATGCACTTGCTCCCAGTATGGAAGGGATTGTCACTCCCGAATCGGCCTTTTCAGCCACACTAGACGCTGTTCCAGAACCACCTTTCAGAGCGCGATACCAGAGTCTTTCGAGACTGAAGGTTGCCAACTGATATACATTGTGAAGTCCTACAAAGGACAATTGTTACCCGATGTGTTCTCAAACACATGTAACGTACACATAAAATTTTATTTCATGTGCTAAGACTAACTGCAGTCATTCATAGCACAACTCAATGAATATAAGAAAAGCCCTGCTGGTTCAGGCCAAGGGCCCATCTGTTCCAGTTTCCTGCATTTCACAGTGGCCCACTAAATGACTCAGGGAACACTCAAGACAACATGACACCTGTTATGTACTCCAGTAGAATTTACATTAAAAATCCTTGTCTCTGTTCTTCAACTACACAGAGCTTGGGGAAGGAAATGGAATCAACTTGCGTGCTATGCCTCGACAGATGTGCCCTCCGGCAATGTTGAGTACGGGACTATTCACCGCTTAAAGATAGACCTTAAAGTCTAGTCTTGTTCTGGATATACTTTCTCAGCAGGGCTCTCAATGTGGATATCTTTCTCATCCCATAATCTGTTAAAACTCATTGTATTTACATCTTCTTCCTACTTGCCTCCTCACGTCATTTCTGACCATCTGCAGACCCACGAGGGATGCATTCCTGTACCCTTGTAGAGGGTTATCTTGCCACACCATGCAAAAAGTATATATTAGAGAAATACAGGATTCCTAGTGTGCTGGAAAAAGAAAAAGAAAAAAGACATATTATGTGAATTGGCCCCAAGGTCACTTATTTTCCAACAGTAGGAAACCCTTGACAGCAACTAGGCAGAATACTTTGCACATGTTGTCATGTCCACAATTGCCAAGTCTTTTTTTGGCTGGAAAGTACAAATGAACTCAGAAATTCTGGTTTTCAGTGCCAAAGCTAAGTGTATATTAACTTAAATTTTCTTTGCTGGATGTCTCTGTCACTTACATTTATATCAGGGTGTAATAAATAAAGCAAGCACAAAGAAAAGTTGAGCGGAATATATCATAGCTTGTCAGAAATTTCTTTCTTTCTCCGCCTTCCCATTTATATTGATTTGGACAGCCGACTAACATTACGCTCAGTCGAGAAGAATTGCATATTCGCTTAGCTTTGTAGCACTGCGGAGATCAGAACCTGTCTGAGGTTCTTTCCATGCTGGAAAACTTATTATTTTTTAAACAAGTGGCCAATTCTTGTAAAGAAGGGTATATAACCTTGAGCTGAAATTAGCCCATTGGAAACGGTTATCTCAAATGGATGGTTGCTGGGAGGGCCAAACACTCCGTCAGAAAGATATATGCTGATGCTATATTCAGCATTCAAAGGAATGCCTTTTAAGAACATCAGAAGACCCCTGCTGGCCCTGGTGATGTGACAGCCTCTCCTCTCTTCAACACTTCCTCTTCCATTCCATCCCCCTCTTCCTTTTCCAAATCAAGGTGTGGGGGGAGGAGAAACCAGTGGAGGTGAGGATGGAAGGAAGTGAATGCCCCCCCCCCCCCCGCCAATCTGCTGCCTGGGACAATTGCCTCATTTGGCCTCAGGGACCTGGCCTCTAGTTGGCAACCTTCAGTCTCGAAAGACTCTGGTATCGCGCTCTGAAAGGTGGTTCTGAAACAGCGTCTAGTGTGGCTGAAAAGGCCGATTCGGGAGTGACAATCCCTTCCACACCACTCCACACCACACCGCTCCAGGAGCAAGTGCAGTCTGTCCCTGGTCTGTCTCCCTGCCTATGGGCCTTCCTCCTTTGCCTCTTTGCCTCAGACTGTTGGCCAAGTGTCTCTTCAAACTGGGAAAGGCCATGCTGCACAGCCTGCCTCCAAGCAGGCCGCTCAGAGGCAAGGGTTTCCCACTTGTTTAGGTCCACTCCTAAGGCCTTCAGATCCCTGATTGCCCAATAATCTAGTTAGAGGCATCCATACGCTTCCAGAGTTCTCTAGGGAAGAAGAACATGTCACCTGGGGAATCCTTCATTATCTGTGGAACCTTGGCAGATAGACCATCTCACTGTCACTAGTGGATATGGTACTGGGGATCACTCGGGTCAGGCAGTGGCCCAGGGTTCATGCTTATCTGAAGGCCTACCAGTGGCAATGGTAATAGCTAATTCATCATCAGGAAGCAGGCAGGGGTACCATGAGAGGACCAGTGCAGGTCATTTCCCCAGATCCTCCAGCAACCTGGCACCAGCACTGTTCACTGGCACCAACAATGTGGGCTGTGCACTCTAGGAGATGATGGGCTTCCAGGGAGGTTCAGAGGTATTTTGGGTATAAGATACCCAAGCTGGTTGATGGAGCCTGAAGCTGTCTTATTTTTGTGTGTGTTCACCTGCAGGAAAGGGAGTCAGATTGGGGAGGTTGGCTACTTGCAGCACATTTCTGTGAGGGTTCTTGTCCCCTCATGTCTCCTTCTGGAGGTACCTTTATGGGCGTTACAGCAGGTAGACTGGGAATCTGTCAGAGTTAGGGCACCTTCAATGTGGCAAGAGCCACATATCCACCAGCCCTGAGCAAGAATAACTCATTGCCATTCAGCTTCCCACAGCCACAACACAGGAGGAAAGGAATGGCTTACTGCTTTGACATGTGGGATCCATCAAGAATAAAATACTTCCCACTTTGCCCTTCCCATGGACAAACCATTACTTGGAAGAATGGCTGGGTGAATATATACAGTGATGCCTCGCAAGACGAATGCCTCGCGCAACGCAAAACTCGCAAGACGAAAGCGTTTTGCGATTTTTTTGGTGACTTGCAAGATGAATTTTTCTATGGCCGTGCTTCGCAAGATGAATTTTTTTGCATTTTTTTTGTTTTGGTTTGTTTTAAATCACACAACCGTTAATACCCAGGATGCATTGAAGTTTTGTACTTGAAATTTTTGAAATCTTCTGTACAGTATGTATGCCTTTAAAGAGCACTTAATAAACACTTTGTAAACCAAACTTGACTTTGTTCTGACTTTTTTGCCTATAGGAATGCATTAATTAAATTTCAATGCACTCCTATGGGAAACCGCGCTTCGCAAGATGAAATTTTCGCAATACGAAACAACTCGCGGAACGAATTAATTTCGTCTTGCGAGGCATCACTGTATATATATTCCTTGCCTTCCAGCATTTCCGTTCAAGCACGCCTGAGTATAAAACTTTTAATGGTTTTTATATGAATGGGCTTTAATTATTTTTTTAAGAGAAGAGTCCCTTCAAGGATGTGTAAACAATTCTGTTTAGTGCAACTAATTGGCATTCCACAGGTTTTATATTCATTGCCTATGCTAATAATATATACAGTATTTATATACTGCCTTTCTTGGTCTTTATTCAAGACTTTATTCAAGGCGGTTTACACAGGCAGGCTTATTAAATCCACGCAAGGATTTTTACAAATTGAAAGAAGGTTCTTTCTTTCAAGAACCACTACATTCAAGGTGTTACGCTCCGATCTGGTTTAACATTCTGGCCTCCATCCTCCCACGCTCTGAGCAGATGGAACAGCTCAGCTTCAGCTTGCCAGCTGCTTCAAGGTCGCACGGTGCCGGTGGCCTCAAACTGGCGACCTTGTGGATGTTATCTTCAGGCAAATGGAGGCTCTACCCTCTAGACCAGACCTCCTGACCTATGCTAAATCATCTGGCTCAAGAAATGTGCTATTCCCCCCCCGCCCCCTTTAACCTTCACCTGGTAACAGACTTTTCTTTGTTTGTTTGTGGGGGAAACTAGTTACCCCAGATAGATTTGGTGGTGTTTACAAATTGAACCCTAAGGAAACGTAACTGCACTTGAGTATAAAAGTTAATATATGTCACAATACACTCTGCACACTGCCACATGTCCTGCAGACTAGAGGTTCATAAACCGTGGGTCAGGACCCATCAGTGGGTCAGGAGCAGATTTTTGGTGAGTTACAAAACTGACAATTTGATAGCTGACAAGGAAAATGTATTGAGTTCTATGGAAACGGAAACGGAACAGCATGTGCACATATACTTTGTGAGTAGGCAAACATGCCTCAGCCCATTTTGAAGAGGCAGCAACTGTTATCCTGCACATGCCTGATCTTGTCTGATCTTGGAAGCTAAGCAGGGTCAGGCCTGGTTAGTACTTGGATGGGAGACCGCCTGGGAATACCGGGTGCTGTAGGCTTCTACCATAGTCTTTTGAGACTGAAGGTTGCCAACCAACCAACCATTTTGAAGGGGGAAAGCAACACCACTAGAATGGTCCTGATCTGATCGATGCAGGCACCAACGAGAAGGAAGTCTCCTCCCAAAGCAGCAAGGAAAATGTATTGAGCCATATGGAAAGCGAAACTGAGCCACATGTATGTGTTTACTCATCAGCAGGAAAATATACCTCCACTCTAATTGAAGGCCAGATGAAGGAGAATGTGGAGCTCAACAAATATTCCAGAAGGTGAAACCTCCCCCCCCCAGCTCACTGTAGTAAAAAAGATAAAAACAGAGCCTTGAGCAGATGACAAAATGATTTTTTTAGCCTTGTAATGCTATGTGGGTCCTGATAGAGTATTGTTTTAAAAAGTGCATCCCAGTGCTAAAACATTGGGGAACCACCACTGCTGTAGACACAATAGAAATGTTTGCACATTGTGCAAACCTGGGTGTATCCTACTCAGTGTGGGATGAAAAGATTGTGAGCCCTTTTGGGACAGGGAGCCATTTAGTTATTTGATTTTTCTCTGTAAACCGCTTTGTGAACTTTTAGTTGAAAAGCGGTATATAAATACTGTTAATAAATAAAGGATTGCAGTCTCAGAATGATCACCTCGGGCCACCCATTTGCACGGTTTATATTTGAAAGAAAAGCATTTGGAACCCTTTAGGGGACATTTCTAGGAGAAAGAAATGGTGTGGAGAACAGCCAAAACTTTGTTGAGTTGAAAAACAAAATGAAAGGTAGCAGAGCTAAAGCAATGAAACTCAGCTGGGGTGACTTTGTACTCCAGTAGGAACATGTAATTCATTTCTGGGGCAATGGTCACTTTTCCCTTAGGGAAATCATGTAGTAATCTGCCATTGACAGTTTAAATCAGTGCCAGTGACAGTCAAAGAGCAAAATGAGAGACCCATTCACTTTTTGATTTTCTGCAAGACAACTGCTCTCCAGTGGCATAGCTAGAGAGGGTGCAAAGTGCTACATTTTGCAGGAACTAAGGACAAAGCTGTAAGGAGCCATTCCAGCGCACACCTCCATTTTGTGTCCCCCCCCCACACCTGGAATGGCTCTGGGGGCCCCTTGCAGGCTTTGGTGAGGCTCCCTGTAAAACCTAGTGCTTTGCACCCCCACTAGCTATGCAGCTGCTGCTCTTTGGGTGACCAGTTATCCCAGTCAAAACACCCACCAGAACCTGGAGCTGTGAAGGATCAGCCCGGTTACTTTGCTCTTGAAAGAGTGGGAAGCTAGAATCCAAAAAGATCTGGTTGGTTGGCAACCTTCAGTCTCGAAAGACTATGGTATAAGCCTACAGCACCCAGTATTCCCAAGAGGTCTCCCATCCAAGTACTAACCAGGCCTGACCCTGCTTAGCTTCCCAGATCAGACGAGATCAGGCATCTGCAATGCACATGGGAAATAGAAACAGAAAAATGTTCAGCTTCCGCCATGCATATTTGCCTGGCAAATATAGCCCAACAATGCAAGCGCTGAAGGAAAGCAAACTAGGAGTTTAGAACATTTTTGCAAGGAAATTGCAGCTTGCACTGATAAATTATTTAGGAGGGACATACTCCTTATGAGAAAGAAACTTCTTGCTTGCTGTAGCCTCTTAGATCACTTTTTTTTTCCTTTTCCAAAATTGTTCCTAGCAATGTTAGAGATAATCCACGACTGGTTCTTCTGGGTGCCGCTTGCTTTGCGCTGTCAGTTCCCTATAGCAACTGATATGCTGGATGAAGAGAAACTGTTTCACCTCACTGATGTGGGGAAGACACAAGTCGGAACAGACTTTTCCCTGCTTTCATGGACGACTGGCAAAATCGGTGCTCTGACATCTTTATTTGTGCAAGGAGAGCCGAGAAACCTGGCCAATTACCGGAGGCCTGGAACATGGAAGGGGCTCAGTAGCACTGTGGGACTTTGCAAAAAGTGACAGGATGCACAAGACTCACTGCACAACCTTAATGTCTTTGTATGATGGCATGCACTGTCGCAAACGTGCCGTAAAGCATGTTGCAGCAGTGCAGAAGATTGGGGGGAAGCCGGTAAGAGCTGCTCCGAGCAGCACAGGAGTGGGGGAGAGCGGGGAAGGGGATGTAATGGGGTGAGGTGGGGGATGGTCGGATTGGGTTCCAGGAGGGGGTGGGATCAGTGGAAGCCATGCATGTTGAATCCTATCCCCTACCACAAGCTTGGAATCCCAACACAGCCCCACTCGGACTTGCACTAGCGAATTAGCAGGTGCAGGTGTCAGTAGACCCATTGCACAGGCTAGAGTTTTCCCCAGGGCAAGGGGCAAATGTCCCCTTACTTGGAGGAGACCTCCAGCCTGCTCAATCAGAGCACAGGATGCAGTGCGGCCCACTGCATCAGCGCTGGTTAAGACTGGGCTGTGCATCAGCAAAAACGTTTTTTGTTCTTCCCCCTCTGAAGCTCCCATAGACTGAAATTTGGCATGTCCGCACTAGTGCCTTGTAGGGGCTGACCAGCCTTTGGTTTTCAACTTGTAATTGCATGTGGGCTACTACTTGCTTTTGAAAGAAAATAACAGAACCTCAGCACTAACAATGGTGTGGTTGTTGCCGAACCGCCGAACCGCTGATCATCCAAATATCAGATTTTCTGCTCTAATAACTGTGATGATTCAAAGATGGGGAAAACAGAGGAGGACAAAGGATTGGAATGTGAAGGCACTGCTGGATCAGGCCAAAGGCTCATCTAGTCCAGCTTCCTGTTTCCCACAGTGGCCAATCAAAGGCCTTTGGGAAGGCCACAATTAGATTAAGAATGCAAGACCCTTCTCTACCCATTGTTCACCCATATGGATCATTGGATGGAAGGCGACATTGTGCAAGGCCCCCATAAAGACCAAGCAAACAACATACAGCAATTCCAGACTGAACAACTCTTCGGCACTACCTGTGGGCAAACTGGACATTATAGTTCAACCATGAGCAATGAAACCTTGATGATGCCTTCAGGGTTGGAAAACACGACAGGATGGGATGCTCTGAAGCAGAAAACCAAAAAAGAGGGGAATGGCATGTGTCACTGATGTTTAATTTCTAGCTATTCACTCCTTCTCCAAGTTGCTCACACAACTATTGTGTGTTGTAGCAAATAGTACTATAGGCTGTGCCTTGTTAGCCACTGGGGGTTCCATTCCAGAACCCCCCATGATTTTTTTTTTTTTAAGTGGATATCAAATCAGTGGAAACATAGCTTTAAAGACCCACTTCCAGGTTTCTTGATCCTCCACTGTTGCCCTAGAATGCATTGGTATAGATGCTATACCATATCAGCCACTAGATAGGGTAAATAATGGAATCTCTGGGAATGAAATTATAATTATTTAGCAGCGGGAAGGTTGGAAATGGAATTTTGGAACTTTTCCCCATGTTATAAGCATTTAAAGGTGGACCCCAGTGTCGATGATGAGTCAAAACAATGGATACTAAATCAGTGGATACAGATCCCACCTGTAATTGCTATTATGTAAATACGGAGGGGGGCGTATCCATTGATGCACTTATCCGTGAATCGGGTCCATGGGGTTGCACATGCCCCCCTGTGCGCGCCCTCTCTGGAGGCCAGCTTCAGCTCTGGAGGGTCCTCTGAGCCCAGCAGAGTCCGCGGATGTCTGTCAGACTGAGACCAACAGTAAATGAACACTACTTCCCGTTTCTCCGTGAAACTGGAAGTGACATTTTTAATGCCTTATGAGGCATTAAAAGGCTTCCCAAGGCCTTGAAACCCAAATTATAAGCCTAATTATAAGCCTCCTAATTATGAGGCTTCCCTGAGCCTCCTCCTCCTCCTTTTCCTCCTAAGCATAATAACCTTCAGATGTTATCTTCGGGCTAACGGAGGCTCTACCCTCTAGACCAGGCCTCCTAATGCCTTATAAGGCCATAAAAAGTCACCTCCAATCCTCCTTATTAATAGAGAATGTGCTAGAATGGCATAAAGCCCTTCTAGCATATTACCTAGGACCCATCCCCAGGACCCATCCAAGAGCTGCTGATGCCAGAGGTGGCAGGCCAAATACTGCCCCCCTACCTGATGATATGATAGTCCCTGCTCCTTCCACTCTCCAGTCTTCTAGCTTAGCACTATTGTCCCCTCTACATTTCCTCTCTGTCCCCTCTTACTTTTCCAGTTCAAGAAGTAAAAGGAGAAGGATGACAAGTGAGAACAAGTAGGTGGACAGAGGTGTGTGCCCCCTCCGCTAATCTGCTAGCCTGAGGCGAGTGCTTCAGTTGGTCTAATTGCTGGGCCGGCCCTGTGAATCCCATACTTCCCACTTTAGAATTGAAAAGGGTTATCCTTTATCTATCACAAAACATCCTGGAAAAAGGCAGGAACAGATTCTTTCATTCAAAAAGGGGGGGGGGGGAATAGAAGCAAGAATCCCTATAGGGAAAGTTAACCACATCTGTTGCTCAAATTGCTTGCACCAGTCATTTAGCCTCTGCAGGTTCCCCACTACATCAAGTGAAATGGCATCAGAAAGCCATGCAGCCACCTACGAAACAGCTGTCGCCTGTCTGCCGAGCATTACAGGAGTCCTTTCACGATGAAGGAACATCCGAGGAACATCACAGTGTGTCACTTCTGGCTGCCAACCTGAGAAAATAACTCATTCCATGGAGCAGGACCAAAGGATGCCTGAAGCCTCCTTTTGCACTTGGTGGAGAGATAAATAAATCAGCAGCTCTTTTTCAGGCAGTAGAACCACCAACAGCACGTTTGACGTGCTACCCTTAAGTGCCTCCGCTTGCTTCTAGCAGAAGAAGCACACAAGGGGATAGTAGGTATAATTCAAATGTGCTTCTCGGTGCTGCCCCATGGTGAGAGCTGAAGTGATCATAGAAGAGATGTCCTGTCCATTCCGTTCCAAAACCTTTTATTGGCATAAGCAAAAATTAAATAAAACATTAAAATACAGTACAGGAAAATAATCAAGACACTGGCTGTGCTACCGAGAAAAGATCACAACAAAACAGAGATACATCAAGGTAAAGGTTTTAACTTAGCAACTGCAGATAGAAATTCTGCAACAGCACCAGTGGTGGCTACAACCAAGTCACTCAAAAGTGCAGATAAGGTCTCTGACAAAGAACTTAGAGGGAAAGAAAGTACAGAATGTAGATGAATTTCTCAGAGTAATTGAAGGGACGGACAACAGAGTAAAATGTGGGCCACTGTGTCCGGCTCCAAAGAGCAAAGGGTACACAATCTATGTTCCAAGGGGATATTAGAAAATTCTGCCAGAATGAATGGCTGATGGAAAGATGTTAAATCTCGCCAACATAAACACCCTCCTCTTAAGGGGATTAATCAACATAGTAAAATGGTTGTGTGAACGGCCAGATGAAGGAAGAAGGCCAAAAAACTGGGGAGAGCAGGTAGGATTGAGGTTGGATGAGAGATGAATAAATTCAAGTTCCCATAGTTTGGTCTTAATAACTGAATGGGCTCGATGAAGACTAATGTCCGCAAGAGATTCAAGGGACAATCCCAATGATAGAAGTTTAGAATCGATAGCTTGAAACCACTTAGAAAAATAGGAATCTTTTAAAAGATCATTTAAAAGAGATTCAGGGTGGATAGTTAAATGCAGACGAAGCCAGAACTTGAAAGTAAGGGACCACGCCATAGTAGAGGGAAGGTGGATCCCTAATTCGAGAATGAGAGTGGATAATCTGATTAAATTAAGAACCCCCAAGATCCGTCTGAGGAAAGAGGCTGCAACTTGGTCAAGATCATGATTTGCAGCCTCTATCCAAATGGGGGCACCATACAATAATTGAGAAAGAATTTTAGTTTTAAAAATGTGAAGGGCAGCAGGGACATACTGATTACCACAAGAAAAATAAAAACGTGCGATCGCATTTAAATGAGGTGCAACTGAGGAAATGGCAGATTTCCAGTGAGGTGACCAACGATGGCGAAAATGAAAAAGAATCCCTAGATATTTAAAGGACGATACTTGTTGGAAGGAAAGGGTACCAATCGCCCAGGGAAACAAAGTCCAAGACTTAGCAAAAACCAAAATTTTGTTTTTTTCGGAGTTAATTCTTAAGTCATTGGATAAACAATAATCCAGAAAAGCAAGCAAAGAATGATGCAGGCCAAGTCTGGTAACAGACAATAGAACTGCGTCATCTGCATCATCTGCGTCATCTGCAAGGAGGCGTCATCCCCGACTCCTTTTCCTAATTCGACGTCTCCATTCAACTAACTATTGTAGAGTACGTTTTAATAGTCTGGGTTCTACAACTGAGATGTCCTGTCAGTGGGAAGGCCTGCAGTGAAAGGTGTTTCAATGACAAAACGAAATAGAGAGGACTTTCTATGAAACTGGCTTCAAATACGGTTCACACAGGGTATGTGACCCATTCGTTGGATGATGATGATGATGGGCAGGTGATGGGAGAGACCTCCACCTTGAATATATGAATTTGCTTTCTGCTGAGTCAGAGCACGGGTCCATCTTGGTCAAGAAGGTCCACCGACCGCATCATTTGATGATATGACATTGATTGAAAAAGAAAACCAAACTTCAGGATCTGGAATATTATTTAAATTGCCACCCCCCTGGGCCAATGGAAATATAGCCCAACCACAAAGATGAAAGGTTCTGAGTACTGAGTGATCTCCAGAACAGGGCTGGACCAAGACCTCCCAGCAAGAACCGAGGCAGCATGCCTCTCCTTACATAGTGGTGTGCCAGCCTCTGCTTCTTCCATACCCTGCAAAGAAGGAGTCACAGCAGAAGAGGAAGTGTGGAGAGAGTAGAGTGGTGGCTCCAGGGTTGTCTAGGGGTTAAAAAGAGAGTCTTGGTTCCTAGAGAGGCATCCTGCCAGGTGGAAAGAAGCATACAGTACTTTCGGTTTCAGCACATGCTATTTTTCAGCAGCAACAAAAAACAGTTCACGAAGTTTACATAGCAAAATAAAAGTAATATGGATAATGTGGTGGTTATTGAATTGGAAATGGGCTCTGGCAAATTCTCATTAAACCAGAAGAGGCCTGGTTATCTCCTTACATTTCTCAGTGTTTATCATGCACGCAGGGTGCATCTTTAGTGCCAGAGATGCTCTATAGATTTGGCGTATGATTCTACATCTGTGACTAGGAAATTATGTATGAAATAAAACGCAGGCAATGCACCGGGAATGCACCCCAACAAATCTAATAATTGGTTATTGAGCTCCTAAAAATAGAACACCTAATTCACAGTATCCCTTTACAGCCCCGATTTTAGTATGTGCTGATCCCAACACACATATTCTGTCCTAATGTGGGTTAAAGTAACATTAATTTAAAAAAACAAAAACCCTTAGCTGCAACAAAAGAGTTTTTCAGATTACTCTTTGTAATATAAGCAACCTAAATTGCTTTTAGTAACTAGTAACATAACTAGTAAGGTTGCTAGGTCAAATGCACCTCAAATGCAGAGATTTTGGAGGGGGGGCTTAGTGATGTCACCAGGGAGACACTGGTGATGTCACAAGATTCCCAGCATTTGAGAGATGGTAGTGGGGACCAATCTGGAACATGGCAAGGCATGTAATAGATTCAGATTCCTCCACAGGAAAGCAAAACAAATTGGACAAACTGGCAACATTAACTACTAGAGGTGTGAAAAATCACACCTTGTACCTAAGGCATTTTGCTAATGTTATCCAAACTCTGTTTATTTCCCTCAAAATACCTTGGATGTTTCACTGAGATAAAATTCAAGATTTTGCCGGGAACTTGTGCTTTAGGCAAAAAAAATTGGTAGCTCCCTGAGAGACGACTGAAGTTTGCTTGGCAAATCATTAAGGTTCAATTTGTATTCTGTGGTGCAGCAGAAATTCAAGAGGCTGTACTCCAAAGCGTTAGCAAAGAATGCCCTTTTGGGTTTATTTTAGAATTATATTATACCCATTCAGACATTTGTTCCCAAGTCAACAAAAATAGACTGTAGTCTCACAGCCCAAATGCATGAGAATCACAAGTGGTCACTTTAGGCATCGACGAGGCAGCATGGAGTCTGGAAATGGCATCCTAGAATCCTTTGCAAAGGCTCAAGGAGACTTCTGAGATGTGACTCAGAATGCTCCTTGGTACCTTGCAAAGGATTTGGGGATCATAAACACCTCTTGGATTATGGGGTGCAATAGTCCTTATTTTGGAGCGCCTGCAAAAAACCCAAACTCACACACCCTAGTATAGTCCTATCAGTGGATACAGAGGTAAACATCAGGGAGATCTGTGTTCAAGTAACACATCTAACAAACTGATTGCCCAACCATGAGCAAGTCACTTATCTCAGCTTCAATTCTAACTAAGTTGCATACTTCCCAAGCTGGTTTTGAAAACAGTACAAAAGAGATCATAAAGATTTGGGGGCAGTGTGCCTCTGAACCCCCATTTCAGGGAAACAGTATGTCCTTTTTCCTGCTTCCGGACTTTCCTGGAGGCAGCAGGTGAGTCACTGTAGGAAACAGGAGGCTGACCTAGATGGCGCTTGTCCTATCCAGGAGGGCTTTTCTTAAATAAAGCATCTAGAGGCAGGTCTCTGCTGAAGAACTGAGCAGACAGTCTGGCTTATTTTGGAGAATTCAGATTCCCTTTGAAAGAACCCACAAGCCTGATATTAACGACACCCTCACTGATCATCAGTGATCCCTCACTGCTCATACTGGTAATAATTAGAGCCTTATGCCTATTCATACATAGCCTGGTTCATCTAGGCTAGCTCAATATTGTCACCGCTGTCAGCAGCTTTCCCGGGTTTCAGGTGGGTAGTTCCCAGCCCCACCTAGAGACAGCAGGGATCAAACCTGAGACCTTCTGTATGCAAGGTATGTACACCATCACTGACCCACAGACCCTCCTCTACATGCTCCTGTGAACTGAGCCTAAGTGCAACAGCTTCTGTTCAACTTTCCAGTCGTGCATATGATTTAACTTCTCCATATACACAACTCCAAGGGTGAAAACCAGTCTGACGAGTGTTGTGAGCAAGACTGTTGTCCTCCAGCTTTTGTGATGTGTCCCTGCTAAAGATTGGCATGAAGGATGGTGCTATAAATAAGCTTCTAATAAGGTTAGACTGTAATTGTTTTATTGACACAGCACTGATGGATATGACTCTAAGGTGTAAACAAATCTAGAAATTATTAGGCCTGATTGCTTCGCAGATGAGAAATTAATTCTTTCTAAATTAGTTGTTGTGATTTGAAAGAGAAGGGAAGCCATGCGGTTTGTGGGGGTTCACAAATATGGTCTTCAGGCAGCACTGATTGAAGGGGAGACTGAGTTAGTCCACTGAAATTGATTTGCAATTTTTTTAGATATATATATATAATCAGTACTATTAGGCACCAAAGGTGAACAAGAAGGAGTTCTACTTGATGAGTTCAGTAAAGCTAAACAGAGTGTGCATAAGAATGGGACTATGAGAGAGAAATACCAGAAAATTCATGGTGGTTTGAGAATAGCCACCACCTCCATACGAGAGAGAAGTGATGATCCTCATCCCTACAAGTAACGTGGTGATGTCCCCAGGAAATTCAGTGGAGATGGAGTGGCCAGGTCTCAGTAGCACTACTTCCTTTTGAGGCAGCTTCAGACAGCTTCATTCAGGAAGAACAGGGAAACAGCTCAATTCTATCTAAATCTCTGCATGGCACTGTCTATTGCTGTCTATTGCTGATTTTTGACTGCCAGAGACCTTCTTGGGGTTTGTCCCTTTGCCCTGGGATATGCTCCAGCATCCAGTATGGGTTATCGTGGACAAGTGCCTGCTCAATTGCTTGCACAAGTCCACTTTGACGCAGAATGGTGGATTAAACCTGGGAAGGGGTGTCAGGATTTGGCATGTGCCGTTGCTGCTGATTCAGCCACCTCTCAGGCCTGATCCACCCTCCTCCCTGCCCTTGTCACTGGCTTATTCTGCCCATCCTCTCTCCTGTTCTGCCCACCCACCCCCATTCCATTCAACTGCCTGCATGGGTTCACCTGCTCTGGGTCTTGGTGGGTATGCAGGGAAGAGAAGGCCGCTCCAGCCTCCTTGACAGCAGCACGGGTTGGTGGAGGTTGCTTTGTGACTGCCATAAAGCAGGCTCCGCTGGCATAAGGCTAGTTCGGTTGATGGGGGAACAGATGTACTGGAATTGCAGAAGATCTGGCAAGGAGGTAGGATGTGGTGTCAGCAGTGGCCCCTTTAAGGGTAAGACCTGGGCATCCAGCAGAGTGTGCTGCACAGCTGCAGCCATTAGAAGGCAATGGGGCCCTCAGGCATAAAAGCACCTGATGAAGGCAGAGTTGGGTGTGGGTAGTAGACTGGATTGAGGAATTAATGGCACTGCTGATGGACTGATGTGTGAATGGACTTTGGTGGCTGCTGGAGCAGAAACTGCTGGAGACACTGAGATTGGTGTTTGGCTGCCATGCCCAAGACCTGTGGAGGACCAATGTGAATAGAGATAATTCAGTGTGGTTTATTTCACTTTCTTTCTGCATGAAATTACATATCAAATGATATATAACCTGATGGTATTATTCAAAAATACCAAGATTTAAAACATTTTGGCCAGTAGTCCCAATTCAAGGTGCTAGTTTTGACTTCTACTGCTCAGGTCCGGGGTATTTGAGGGACCGCCTCCTTCCCTACAATTGTGCCCGTGCTCATAGATCATCTGGGGGGGGGGCGTTTTGACTGTGCCGCCACTAAGAG
This sequence comes from Tiliqua scincoides, assembly GCF_035046505.1. Lineage (NCBI taxonomy): Eukaryota > Metazoa > Chordata > Lepidosauria > Squamata > Scincidae > Tiliqua > Tiliqua scincoides. The sequence continues at coordinate 43,512,673 of NC_089829.1, forward strand.
ATGTGAGAGGGGTGGCAGCCAGGAAGAGGGCCTTCTTGGTGGTGGCCCCCGAACTGTGGAATACCCTCCCCTTAGAACTGAGAACTGCTCCCTCGTTGCTAACGTTTCAGCGTGGACTGAAGACCTTTTTATTTCAAAAAGCTTTTAATTGTTGACAGGCTGGCTGGCGTTCTTGCTTTTATATGAAAATCCACGGGGTTTGTTTGTTTTTAGATTTTTTAATTGTTGTTAATTGTTTTTAATGTTGTATTTTTTTAAAAATGATGTTAGCCGCCTTGTGTGCCCGTTGGGCAAAAAGGCGGGGTACAAATAATAATAATAATAATAATAATAATAATAATAATAATAATAATAATAATAATAATAATGTTATCACCTCCCCTGTGTGCATCACCCAGTGTGGTCCATGCACCCCACACGCTCCTAATAAAGCTACTGGGCACAGTGGGGGTTTGGAGAAGATGTTCATTTATTTAGGCCTCAGCCTCTCCAGAGGTGGATAGTTGTGATTTGACCTCCTTATTCATGTTCTGTCCCTATTAATTAGCATGCATTGTTAGTGGCCCAGAGACTCAGCAGGACAATGAACGTCTCTTAACAATGCATTCATAGGAATGTTAGTGAAAGATGCCAGGAATTAAGGCTAAAAATAGCTGTAACGAAGACGGATAATGATGGAAGAGACACATTTGCATGGTGGTCGAGAAGTGAAGCCTTGCTCCGGATATGATGTATGAATGTCAGGGCCCGAAAAGAAATATCAAAGTGAGAACAGGAGCAGAGGCTCAAGTCTCCCCAGTTGCCTCCACTGGAGTCACAAAAGATTTTTTATGCTCCATTTCAAGCATTATTTAAACACTGTTATTTCAGCAAACATGCTGGTCTGCGATAAGCGTGTGAGCAGCACCACATCAAAATGTAGATTGGCACTGAATGCAGAACCGGGGCTTCAGAGAGGTAGTAATTTATTAAGCTTTAGAGGAATTTAAATTGCAAACCAGACAGACAGACGAACAGGGGGATTTGTAATGTCCTCCTTTTAATCATGTGATTTGCAAAACACTGGGGCAATCCAACTAATAATGCAATTTATAATCCAACTAAACTTTCCAAGAGTCATCAGGATATTATATTGTAGCTGCTTCATTTCATCTAATGGTTTTCCATTTAGGTAATTTTCATGCATTTTAATCTATTTAATGATCACCTCTCTGTTGATTTACTGGGGCTGAATCTATAGCGGGGTTTATTTGTGCTCCTCCAGACTCGAGCACAATGCAACACGCAATAAAAAGCAGAGGAACTCTAAGTCAATATACTCTTTCATAGTCCCGGACCTGGTAAATCATGTTTTATTAGTACAGTAGTGTTTGAGAGGAGATTTTAAAATCTTTTAAAAAAGATTTTTAAAAAGTCAGGAAAAATGGGTTCACACATGCATGTACCCATCACTAGATTTCTCATCAGTACATAAGAACATATGAACAGCCCCACTGGATCAGGCCATAGGCCCATCTAGTCCAGCTTCCTGTATCTCGCAGTGGCCCACCAAATGCCCCAGGGAGCACACCAGATAACAAGAGACCTGCAAGGCTTCCTGGGAATTGTAGTTAAGAACATAAGAACAGCCCCACTGGATCAGGCCATAGGCCCATCTAGTCCAGCTTCCTGTATCTCACAGCGGCCCACCAAATGCCCCAGGGAGCACACCAGATAACAAGAGACCTGCAAGGCTTCCTGGGAATTGTAGTTAAGAACATAAGAACAGCTCCACTGGATCAGGCCATAGGCCCATCTAGTCCAGCTTCCTGTATCTCACAGCGGCCCACCAAATGCCCCAGGGAGCACACCAGATAAGAAGAGACCTCATCCTGGTGCCCTCCCTTGATTATTCCACTCTTAGTAGATTATTCCACTCTTGAAGATTAGTTGAAAAATGTGTCAACTGACTCTGGGTGGGTGTGTGGGTGCGAACAGACAAGGCATTCCATGTGAGATAATAGGACAGTCTTGTCACTCATGGCTAATGGTGCAATGCTAAACCCTTTGAGTGTGGTTCAATTCAGACTGGACAAGACGGGACGCACTGGCAAATGCACGCATAGAATTGTGCTGTTATTCACCAGTGCAAGTCAGGGTACAATCCTGTACACACTTACATGTGATCTGAGGTCCTGGCTATTGCCTTGAAAGATGGGTGTGCAGATATCTAAAAGGGTCCCTGCTTCTCTGTAAGTCTATTCACCAATTGAGATTTTCTGGGGAGGTGTTTATCCCATCAAAAACATTGTGCATATGGAACAAGGCCTCACCAGTGATGGTCCCTCCACCCCCTGCACAGTGTGCAAAACCCTTCCAAGGGTGATCCATTCTGCCACACAACATTCTGGCTTTGCATTCTTTTTTAATACCTTACCTATCATTTCAAAAACACAAACTACAGTTGGATCTTGGTATCTGTTGGAATCCGTTCCCAGTCATCCCCCCCCCCCCCGTGGATGTCAGAACCCACAGATAAGTGAATCCAATTGGATCTCCAGATGCAACCGGAGATGTTCTTTGGTCATGTCTGGAGGCCATTCTGAGAACCAGAGAGGCCACACGTGGCCTCTCCAGACCTCAGAAAGCCTCCCGGACATGACCAGAGAAGACCTCTGGGAGCTCCGGTCAGGACCTCCACTATGAGCTTGGAACGTACGGTGAGTTACATCTGCTGGTTCTGAACCCACTGAGAAACGGGGCAGACCTGAAATCAGAACTTACATAGCATCATTAAAAAGTCAAGAAATAGTTGCAATATGCACCCTTTGAAGGAACAGTCAGCTCTCACTACAAAATTGTCCATATTTCTGTCTCTACATTCACATCTTTCTGCCTTCTCAAAGGCCACTGAAGACCACCCATTTCATGTGGGCATTTGAAGGAAGAGGGGTGTTGGTGGTCTTCTGTTTGAGGACAGCTGGATGTTGTCTGTTGCTGCTTGGTTTCAGACTCTGATTTGTCAGCGGACTATTCTGATTTAAATTTCATGTTTAGGTTTTTTTTCCCCCTCTTTAAACTGAATTTTGTTTTGCTCTTATTTTGTCTCCAAGAAAAAAAAGGTGGTCTAAAGCAGCAATGTTCAACCACTGTGCCATGGCACATTGATGTGCCGCAGAATGGTCTGCAGGAGTGCAGAAGGAGCTCGGAAGATTAGTAGGACCATTGGGAGATTGTGAGCCCCCTGCCAGCCTTGACAATTGTCAAAAACTGATGATGTGCCTTTGACAATTTTAGTGCCTTGTCGGTTTACCATGAGATTTTTTTTTAAAATCAATTCACTTATATTCCCACCTTCCTTCCATCATGGGACTCAAAGAAGTGTAAGTGGAGTTCCCAGGTAGTCACCTGATCCATGCTCAAGACCAGGGGTGCCCAAACCCCGGCCCTGGGGCCACTTGCGGCCCTTGAGAACTCCCAATTCGACCCTCAAGGAGTCCCCAGTCTCCAATAAGCCTCTGGCCCTCTGGAGACTTGCTGGAGCCCATGCTGGCCTGATGCAACTGCTCTCAGCAAGACGACTAATTGTTCGACCTTTCGCGTGAGCTGCGGGACGAGGGCTCCCTCCACTGCTTGCTGTTTCATATCCGTGATGCAAGAGTGGCAGCAAAGGAAAGGCCAGCCTTGCTTTGTGCAAGGCCTTTTATAGGCCTTGAGCTATTGTAAGACCTTCATTCATTCATAAAAGTTCCATCGCTAATACATTTATGTACATTTATTCAAATTTGAAATGTAAATAAATTTTTTTTCCCCAGCCCCCGACATGGTGTCAGAGAGATGATGTGATCCTCCTTCCAAAAAGTTTGGACACCCCTACTCAAGACCACTGAGAAGCCCGATTCTTGTTTGGTTTCAGCAAAGTGGCTGTAGCAAGATCTGGGACAAATGCTTTATCACATTCCAGAAAAAAAATTGTAACTTTGACGCTTGAGATCTACAAAACATGGTGGTGCCTTGGGGGGTGAGGAATGCTAGCCCAACAAAATTGACGGTTGACGACCCCTTGCAGTGGGCTTCCCACACCAGAAAAGAGAACTGGGCTTTGAAGGATTTTGAAGTCTTTGATAGAATTATGGGTAGGAAATAAGGAGCAATCAGCAAATATATTCAGAATGAACTGCAGACTTAGCTATTAGCAGATAATGAGATCATGGAGTTCAGACTATAAAACGTAAGATAATGAGGCTGGAAAATAAATACACTGTAGGTATTAGACTTACAGCCCTAATAACATGAGCCTAAAGGCAGCTCTGGAGTTGAGCTACAACACTATAATGAGAATATACAATAATTTCCTTTGGTACTGTACAACCTGTGCAGCCTTAGAACAAATATGATGATGATGATGATGATGATGTTGTCATAAATTGTTAATATTAATATGTATTATTAATGCCAATGCTAATAATTACCATCATACATACATACTTCCTTCCTTCCCCCCCCCCCAGCTTCCCAGACGATGTTCCCAAACAGCTTCCAGTTGGAACAGTAATACAATCAAGCATTGGTAACATATAAAACAGCTCATAAAACATCACACACAAATGAGTCACAGCAAAAAATGATACAGCCCCTTCTGGGATTATACAGTCCATCTCCAACAGATCAAAAAACCATCTGCAAAAAGACTGTCTTTACTGCTCTCCGTGAAGGTGGCCAGCCCAGTCTCTGTGAACATGGAACATAAGAACATAAGAACAGCCCCACTGGATCAGGCCATAGGCCCATCTAGTCCTGCTTCCTGTATCTCACAGCGGCCCACCAAATGCCCCAGGGAGCACACCAGATAACAAGAGACCTCATCCTGGTGCCCTCCCTTGCATCTGGCCTTCTGACATAGCTTATTTCTAAAATCAGGAGGTTGCGCATACACATCATGGCTTGTACCCTGTAATGGATTTTTCCTCCAGAAACTTATCCAATCCCCTTTTAAAGGCGTCCAGGCTAGACGCCATCACCACATCCTGTGGCAAGGAATTCCACAGACCAACCACACGCTGAGTAAAGAAATATTTTCTTTTGTCTGTCCTAACCTGCCCAACACTCAATTTTAGTGGATGTCCCCTGGTTCTGGTGTTGTGATACTTTGCAGTTAAGGGTCCCCTTTGGTGCTGGATTACTAAGCAACTATGCCGAGCATCAACAGTGGATCCTTGCAGTGTTGACCAGGCATGAGTGGGAGCCCTTGTAGAGTCATGGGCCCCTGACACATGCCCAACCAGGACCCAACTGTGGGGTCACCCCCCCTTCCTCAAAGAACAAATCATACACCGGTGTGTTCAATGAACAACAGGTGGTGCTGAGGCCTGACTTAGCTCTTTTGTCCTGACACACAATATACTTAGTGACGCTGTCAGTCACGCGTGGAGCCCAAAATTCAAACACAGAACTTGTCTGAAATTTATTTCTCTTGTTGTTCACATTTTTATACCACCCTTCCTCCAAGGAGCTCAGGGTGGTGTACATAGTTCCTCCTCTCCTTTTGTCTTTACAAGAACCCTGTGAGGTAGGTGAGGCTGGCTTAAGATCACGCCAGGAAGCTACATGGCTGAGCAGCGAGTTGAACCTGGATCTTCCTGGTTTAAGTCCAACTCCAGAACCACTATGCCACCCTGGCTCTGAAATCCACCAAGCACCCCCTCTCCCCAAAACACTTCTGTCAGGAAAACAAATTGAACTCAAAATATGTGAAGTCTGAAAAGGATGTGACTGCTGTTCCTCTCCTGGCTCCCACAAAGCACTGTCTTCCCTAGCCGAAGATTTCTCAGTCAATCCAGCATGAAAGGAGGAGTCCTCATTATCAGCAGATGGGTGACACTGTAATCGCATACATCTTCCCACCTCTCACTGCAGCCTCACAAGAGGAAGACATGGTGACAGCCACCTCAGAAGCTGCTAACTTCAGGTGGATCGGAGAGAGGCTAGTGGCAAAGGATCATTCCTGAGGGGGGATGAGCAATTACTTGACAACCAACAGAGATTATGAAGGGAGGAGGGGAAAAAAAACCCCTGAATCTCAACAGCTTAAATCTGTTTTAACATATTTAAATCCACCATTCCTCAACAGCTTAAATCCACCATTCCTTCATGGTGGATCCCACAGACTGATTAAAAAGGGAATGTATAGCTGGAATGATATGTCATCAAAGTAATAAAGCTGGGTCTTTATTTGCAAAGAGTAGCAGAGAGACAATGGCCATATAGGCAGTAGTGTAGCTAGAGGGGGTGCAAAGCATTAAGTTTTGCAGGTGCCTGAACTTGCCATGCAAGCAGCCCCTCCCTTTTCGAGCTGTTCCAGGTAGTGAGAGCAAAACAGAGGCATTTGCCACTGGTTCCCAGTTTATACTGGGTACAAAGACAGAAGAAAGACAGTTAGTATGACAGATATCCATCACAGGCAAATTGACATAAACAAGTCCTTGCAAAGTGTTTGATCAACAGAGAGCATGGAAGGAGATCTGGGTTGCGTCTTTGGGCCCAGGTCCAACATCCATGCATTTGAGTTCCTGTTTTTTTGAGGAAACTACATGCATGTCTTTGTAACACCTTTGAGAAACCTGTCTAAGCTTGGTTGCAGCTGCCCGTGAGAGCTTGAAAAGTGCCAGAGCTGGCAGCCAGAGTGACAACTGCACTGTAAAGGGAAACACCTGGGGAAATGGAGGTTCTATGAGATGGTACACAGGCCGGTGAGCGGAGTAGTACAGTCTGTGTATTCTTAGTTGAACATCTGCACTGAGTCACTGAGCAGTGCCTGTCGTATACTTCGTCACACTCCCAGGGTTTTGGGGTGCTCAGAGTTGTTGGTTCTGAACCCTAGAGCCCTCAAAGATCCCTGTTCGGTAGTACTGCCACCACCCTGTAAGAGCCAGTGTCTCAGTCCAGGGAAAATGAGACCCTCTAGGCTTAACTATATCCCCTGTAGGCACTGTGCACTTACTTTACTTAAAGTCTCAGTCCTCAAGTTACTAGTCCACAATGAGGATTTTTGGTAGCTTGCTGAACGGCTAGGCAGGATTCTGAAACTTTGTCCCCAACAGACAATGAACCAACATGGTAAAAGGATTTTTACTTTATTAAATACATAGGGTTACAAAAAGTTACAAAAGGCAGCAAATGCTAGAGGCATAAACACTTCTAGGAAACATATCAGCATAAAATAATAAAGCTAACTGGCTATCTCTATTATTTCCTAACTCTCACCTGGGTCAGCTTCTTTTGTAGATCCTCAGGTCAGTTACCTAAGAGGCCACATGGTCCTGGATGTGCACCCACCTCCTATCTCACCAAGAGACAAAGACCAAAGACCCCGTCCTCCAGAAGTGGGGCTGGATGCTCGCCCTCTCAGCTCTTCCCTCCCCCCTGGAGATCTACAGCTGCATTCCATCCTTGATGGGCATCTTTCTGGCTGCCTAGGTGCTACATTTATCACCTTCCATTGAGTTGTAAATTCCTTGCAGCTAGGACTCAAGCCACTTCTATGTTACTGGGTTACTTTGGTTCAGGCTTTGCAATGCTACTAGGCCTAAACTGCACATATTCATGACAGTGCCACAGCCACTGTGGGTGTCTGGCATTAGGGATCCATGGCAATCCAGGAGCACTCAGCTACATCATGACTCACCTGGCCAGATCTGGCCATGTGGGAACAGAGATTACTTAACCCTGAGTATTTGCAGGTTTGGGATGCAGATGGGCTTCAAGTTTTTCTCTTGGTTTTCATTAACCTTTCAGTCTCTCACTGAAAGGTGATGCTGGTCTTCAGCTGAGCCATCTGGCTACAGGGATATAGCAGGGTTTGTGCTTAATCTACTAGAGTAGCTGTACTGAACTCTGTGGAACTTACTTCCAAGTAAACATGGCTAGTAGTCTGCTTGATAGAAACCCACTTTGGTGCAGTTTAAATTTTGAAACTAAAGTCCTCTCCGTCCACAGCTGTGTGTTTATGTAATAAATACATTACAGTTCTTCAAATACTTTTTTTTTCTCCTCTTCATTTTTCCACTACCCAGATTATACAGAACTTAATGAGCAATAAGAGGTCAATTTTAAAAAAACATTGCTTGTCAGCAAAGGGGATTTGTTTTGAATTTATGAATGGATAATAAGCTTGCACCTCGCCATGATTAATGGTAATTAACCTTTCCGAGTTTTCTCGGGTACCTGAGCATCCCCTTGTCTGTTACTTGCTATGTGGAAGTTCAAGTGCTTTATTGCGCAAAGGTCTCCCATCTGTCTCTCAACTATTTGCCATGAAGATACAATAATTGAAACCTTGGAATAATTAAAAACAATGTAATTGCAGCTCTACATTTGAAAGATGCAAGGAGCAGTTAAAAACACACACATACAAGCACTAGAAATAATAATGCAACTGTAGGGAAGCCTATGCTAAATGGTTACTTAACATAACAAGACGAAGGGGTTCTAGAAGTTAAAACGTCAATGACCAACTTCATAGAATTGGAAGGGTCCCACTGGTTCATCTAGTCAAACCCCTGCCTGTAACAAGGAATTCTCCTAGAGCAGCGGTTCCCAAACTTTTTAGAGGCCCTGGAGACTGCTGCCTGATTTATCAATGTCAAGGGATGTGGCTATAATGATGATTGGGCAGCAGTGTTCCCTCCCCAAGTAGTAGCTTGTTTAACTCATGATGCACGTAGCCTGATCTGCAAGCCACCAAAAATTGGGTCATGACTCACTACATGGGTCCCTGACTCACAGTTTGGGAACTGCTGTCCTAGAGTATATGTCCTAGAGTATAGAACCAGGGTGGTGTAGTGGTTTGGGAGGTGGACTTAGACCTGGATGATCCAGGTTCAAATCCCCCCTCAGCCGCAAAGCTTCCTGGGTGACCTTGGGCCAGTCACTTTCTCTCAGCCTCACCTACCTCACAGGGATGTTGTGAGGACAAGAAAGAGAGGAGGAGTAGCTCTTTGGAGGAAGGGCAGTATAAAAATGTGAAAAATAAAATAAAATAAATGAATATCCAGCAGGTTCCTTTCAAGCCTCTGCTTGATGATCTCCAGAGATTCATTACTTCTCCTTCTCCCAGATCAGGGGTCTCCAAACCCCAGCCCAGGGGCCAGATGCGGCCCGCAGCTAGCCTCTTCCTGGCCCGCGGTCAACCTCTTGTCGCCTGAAAGCCTCTGGCCCACTCAACTGAACATGACCAAAACTGTGCTCTGATTGTGTCTGGAGGGTGTTCTGAAGGCCAGAGTGGTAGAATGAATGAGCCCATTCATTCATTTATTCACTCATCTAAGTTACATGTCTAATTTATTTATTTAAATTTCATATTTATATACTTTTTCCGGCCCTCCACACCACGCCAGATATTTGATGCAGCCCTCTGGCCAAAAAGTTTGGAGACCCCTTTCCCAGATGACACAACAGGCATGTGACATGGTCATATCCCCTGGGTCCCATTAGTAAGCTGGTTTAACTCAGTCTTCTCTGGCAGACCCACATAGACCACTTGAAAGTCTATGCCAACATGGACATTGCTTAGAGCGCAATCCTAATCAACTTTCCAGCACTGACATAGCTGTGCCAATGTGGTGTGCACTGCATCCTGCAGTGGGGAGGCAGTCAAGGGGGCCTCCTCAAGGTAAGGGCATGCTTGCTACCTTACCTTGGGGGCTGCATTGTGACTAAGTCAGTGCTGGAAAGTTGGTTAGGATTGCACCTTTAGTCAGGTCTGAATGATCCAGAAATGAGTACAACTGGTGTACTCGCTGAAGCTGCACAAAGGTTCTCCTGGCAATGACTAAGACTCAGGCATCCAGGAAGAACATTAGCAACACAATTCTATGCATGTCTACTCAGAAGCCCCATTGGGATCAATAGTGCTTATTTCCAGGAAAGTGTGTATAGGATTGCAACCTGGATTGAAGAGTACACCTAGCAGTGGATCTGTTCTATCAAGTGGACCACTACACCATCCAAGAGCAGCCTACACGCCACCATCAGGTCATTAGCTCAGCTGACTTAGAAGACTGTAGTTCCATCTTGACCAGATTTAATTTCAACCTGTTTGCCTTCACTCCCCCCCCATTACAGACCCCAGACACCAGTTCCAATTCATTGCCAATCTTCAAATGAATGAACCAGCACCTTCCCATATTCTATGCACTAAACAGTAAATTCTACTCAACTTGTTCTATTTAGTATAGGCGGTTGCCATACTCAGCTTTGACATTTTCTCCAGAGGTCTGTGTCAGGTACTGGACTATAATAACTTCTTCCCCAGAGACCACAAACCCCTGCAGTTGATTTTCAAAAGAGTGTGGGGTGAAGCTTATTATAACCCAACATGTCACGGAGCACCATTTCAAACCTGTCAAAACGGCGTCCATCCAATTTGAAACAAACCGAAAAAGGATATTTCTATGAAAGGAGCCTCTGTTATATTGGGAGACATGATGTTCCTGCACAGGAATAAAAGGTGAATAAACCATAACAGCTCCTTTTTAGAGTCACTTCTCCTTCTCACTGATTTTCGTTAGGGCAAAGCCACTCAGTAACAGTGTGACCTCTGTGTCTCTCATAGTTCTGCTCTGGTTTTCATGTAGAGGAACCAGAAAAGGTCATGGGGGGGGGGGGACTCTTTCCAAATACACAACTTTCAGTTCTACACTCCTGTACACTTATGGGTTGAAAAACAGTAATAAGATACACTCAGGAACACAATTTTATTATTATTATTTTATTTTTTTCTGATGCTCCTAGTGGAACATTTATTCATTCCTGTTGGATGGCAGGGAGAGGATTGCACCGATCTTGAAGAAAGTGCACTCCCTGCAGGGCCCTGCTCCCCAGGGAAAAGGAGGACATTCAAGTTCCTTTCTAGGACACAGGGCTAAAAAGAGGACATGTCCTAGAAAAAGAGGATGTCTGGTCACCCTGACCTCAAAGGCTTTTTAGCTTTGGGACGGGGACAACAACTCAATCCAAGAGCTGCTTTCAACTCTTACAGGGGTTGTTGTGACAGAAGATCTATAACTCTGAGCCAGGATAGAGTCACCCACAATAGGCAATAGTTGCTGTCATCTCCAGCCTAGAGGAAGGTGGAGAGCTGAGAAAGAGAGATGCACACAGAGTGAGTGTGAATGTGGGCTGCTTAACAAAACAGAAGTACATTTTAATCCAAATACCTTGTGTCTTATTGGCAGTATGCAGGCAAGCCTTCATCTGGGAAATAAAGAGAGAGAAGAATGGATCTCCAGAAGTGGTGAATTTCAAGGATGCAATTTTAACTTTTGATGAAGGAAAATTCACAGCAAGGTATCACGAGGCCCATTGCTGGAGATGTTCAAAATGAAATGGAAGAAAAGCAGTCTATTCTAAGGAAGCAGCAGCTACCGGTTATAACACTTGGCCAACAGTCTGAGGCTAAGAGGCAAAGAAGGAAGGCCCATAGCCAGGGAGACAGGCCAGGGACAGACTGCACTTGCTCCCAGTGTGGAAGGGATTGTCACTCCCGAATCGGCCTTTTCAGCCACACTAGACGCTGTTCCAGAACCACCTTTCAGAGCACGATACCATAGTCTTTCGAGACTGAAGGTTGCCAACTACTCTTGTGGTTATTGTTGGTTTTGTGTGCCTCCTAAGAACCATTGCAAAGTTATGCCATAGTTGGCAAAGTTCAATGCGTGGATGAGACGGTGGTGTAGGGAGGAGGGTTTCAGATTCGTTAGGCACTGGGGAACGTTCTAGGACAAGCGGGGCCTGTACAAGAGGGACGGGCTTCACTTGAACCAGAAGGGAACCAGACTGCTGGCGCATAACAAAAAGGTGGCAGAGCAGCTTTTAAACTGATCCCTGGGAGAAGGCCGACAGGAGCCGAAGGGCATCCGGTTTGGGACTCCTCATCCCTATGGGATGAGGAGGTTAGAGAACAACAAGACAAAGGCAGAGTAGGAGAAGAAATTGGGAATTGTAGCATGATGGGATGCGATAGACTGTTTGGCACAATGAGAGGATGTGGAGACAAAGGAGTGAATAAGCAGCCCATCGTGGGGCATTCCATGTACAAATGCTTTCATGCAAGTGCCTGAAGTCTCCGAGCAAAGATGGGAGAACTGGAATGTCTGGTGAAAAGGGAAAACATTGACATAGTGGGCATAACGGAAACCTGGTGGAATGCAGAGAATCAGTGGGATACCGCAATCCTGGGCTATAAACTCTACAGGAGGGACAGGCAGGGGCGTGTTGGAGGTGGGGTGGCCGTTTATGTTAAGGAAGGGATAGATTGAAAAGCAAAGCAGAGATTAAAGGCGGGCCAGACTCCACTATAGAATCTCTGTGGGTTAAATTACCAGGCCTGAGGAGCGATGTAATAATGGGGGCGTACTATCATCTTCCAGACCAGAAACCAGAAGGGGACCTTGAAATGAGGTAACAGATCATGTAGGTGACAAGGAGGGACAGGGTTGTAATCATGGGGGACTTCAATTATCCTCATATAGACTGGGTCAATTTGTGTTCTGGTCACGAAAAGGAGACTGGATTCCTTGACATGCTAAATGACTGTGGCTTAGAGCAGCTAGTCATGGAGCCCACCAGAGGTCAGGTGACTCTGGATTTAATATTGCACAGTACTCAGGACCTGGTTAGAGATGTCAATGTTACTGAGCCATTGGGGAACAGTGATCATGCTGTGATCCTTTTCGACATGCACGTTGGGGGAAGAATACTGGGCAAATCTCTCACCAAAACCCTTGACTTCCAATGAGCAGAATTCCCTCAAATGAGGAGGCTGGTTAGAAGGAGGTTGAAAGGGAAGGTACAAAGAGTCCAATCTCTCCAGAGTGCATGGAAGTTGCTCAAATCAACATTAATAGAGGCCCAGCAGAGGTGTATGCCACAAAGGAAGAAGGGCTTGACTAAGTCCAGGAGGGTGCCCGCATGGCTGACCAGCCAAGTTAGAGAGGCCATAAAGGGCAAGGAAGCTTCCTTCCGTAAATGGAAGTCTTGCCCTAATGAGGAGAATAAAAAGGAACATAAACTGTGGCAAAAGAAATGTAAGAAGGTGATGTGGGAGGCCAAGCGAGACTATGAGGAACGCATGGCCAGCAACATTAAGGGGAATACTAAAAGCTTCTTCAAATATGTTAGAAGCAGGAAACCCGCCAGAGAAGCGGTTGGCCCTCTGGATGGTGAGAGAGGGAAAGGGGAGATAAAAGGAGACTTAGAGATGGCAGAGAAATTGAATGAGTTCTTTGCATCTGTCTTCACGGCAGAAGATCTCGGGCAGATACCGCTGCCTGAATGGACCCTCCTGACCCAGGAATTAAGTCAGATAGAGGTTAAAAGAGAAGATGTTTCAGACCTCATTGATAAATTAAAGATCAATAAGTCACCGGACCCTGATGGCATCCACTCAAGAGTTATTAAGGATGCATTTCAATGTAAATAAGTGTAATGTCATGCACATTGGGGCAAAAAATCAAAACTTCACATATAGGCTAATGGGTTCTGAGTTGTCTGTGACAGATCAGGTGAGAGATCTTGGGGTGGTGGTGGACAGGTCGATGAAAGTGTCGACCCAATGTGTGGCGGCAGTGAAGAAGGCCAATTCTATGCTTGGGATCATTAGAAAAGGTATTGAGAACAAAACGGCTAATATTATAATGCCGTTGTACAAATCTATGGTAAGGCCTCACCTGTAGTATTGTGTCCAGTTCTGGTTGCCGCATCTCAAAAAAGACATGGTGGAAATGGAAAAGGTGCAAAAGAGAGTGACTAAGATGATTACTGGGCTGAGGCACCTTCCTTATGAGGAAAAGCTACAGCGTTTGGGCCTCTTCAGCCTAGAAAAGAGGCCCCTGAGGGAGGACATGATTGAGACATACAAAATTATGCAGGGAATGGACAGAGTGGATAGAGAGATGCTCTTTACACTCTCACATAACACCAGAACCAGGGGACAGCCACTAAAACTGAGTGTTGGGAGGGTTAGGACAGACAAAAGAAAACATTTCTTTACTCAGCGTGTGGTTGGTCTGTGGAACTCCTTGCCACAGGATGTGGTGACATCATCTGGCCTGGATGCCTTTAAAAGGGGATTGGACATGTTTCTGGAGGAAAAGTCCATTATGGGTTACAAGCCATGATGTGCATTTGCAACCTTCCGATTTTAGAAATGGGCTATGTCAGAAGGCCAGATGCAAGGGAGGGCACCAGGATGAGGTCTCTTGTTATCTGGTGTGCTCCCTGGGGCATTTGGTGGGCCGTTGTGAGATTCAGGAAGCTGGACTAGATGGGCCTGATCCAGTGGGGCTGTTCTTATGTTCTTACTAGTACAGGCACCCCCTCCATACACACACTTTTAAAAAATACATACATGCTTCTGGCTTTGGCATCTTCATCTAGTACAGTGTTTGTCCTCTGCAGTACCACTTTGCATGTTTTACCTATTTGAAGTGCCACCAGAAGTCACTGGTGATCGCACCATTGCCAGTAACTTCTGGGTTGGGAGGCCAGATGTGATGTGACACACCCCAGTAAGAGGATCAGGGTGGATGGGAGGGTGCAGATTTAAAGTGCAGAGAAGCATGATTTGGAGCTCTGAGCTGAGCCTCCTACCGCTGTTTGTTTTGCTGCATTCCTTTTCTCGCTGCCAGGTAGCACATCTCCAGGGGTCCCATGAGTACCACTAGATACCACCTCAAGTACCACTGGTGGTACCTGTACCACTGATTGAGTAACACTGATCTAGTATAAAATAAATCACTTTGGGCGCAATCCTAACCGGCACTTATGCCAGTATAGGTGGCCTGAAGGAGTTGCAAGCATGCCGTAAAGCACGTTTGCGCCTCCGTAGGTGGGAGCCGCAATGGCGCATTCAGATCTGCCGACGCATGGATGGAGGCAGAAGCCTGTGCTGCAGCTCCCGTGCCAACACAAGTAGCAAAGGTAGGCGTGGGGGGCGTGGGGAGGGGGTATTTCTGGGCAGGGGGAGGGTGGGCCCGTGGGCGGGTACACCGGGAGCTGGGGGCGGGGCTGGGACCTGGCAGTTATGCAGGATCCCAACTGCCCTCTCCGGGGTGAATGAAGTGGCTGGAAGCTGCTCTGTTCTCCTCGGACTTGCACTACCTGCAGAGGTGGTGCAGGTCTGAGGAGACCCACCGGGGTGTGCAGCCCTTACTCACTGGTAAGGGGAAGAGCTTCCCCTTGCCCATGGCTGAGCTGCTGCAGCCAACAAACCTGTGTTGGAGGCAGTGCAAGCCTCCTGGCTTGCCTGCTCCAGCACAGGTTAGGATTGCGCCCTTTGTACAATCATTGCCAAGCTGCTGCTAGTCCATCAGGAAATGAGACACAAGCCTCTGTGTGTGTGTGTGTGTGTGTGTGTGTGTGTGTGTGTGTGTGTGTGTGTGTGTGTGTGTGTGTGTGTGTGAGCACAATTCTATCTCTGTCTACGTAGAACTAAGTCTCATTGAATTCAATGGGGCATACTCCCACTTAAGTGTATATAGGATTGCAGTGTGTGGGTGTGCGCCCCACCCAACAAACCATCCCATTGCTGCATAATCATGCAGGAGGTTCAAAGCCATCCCACTATACGCTATGGAAATAGTACTTGTTTTCAGGAAGAAGCTCCTGGTTCAGTCCTTCAGTCCCTGTCATTTTCAGTTAGGACTGCAAAAGGTTCCTGTCTGAAATCTTGGAATGCTGCTGCCAAGCCAGTGCAAATGATGGTAGGTTGTCGGGACCAAATCCGGACTCATTATGAGACAATCCTATGCATGTCTACTTAGAATCATATGCATGTCTACTTAGAAGTAAGTCCCATGATAACAATGGGGCTTACTCCCAGGAAAGTGTGGATAGGCTTGCAGCCAGCTTCTTCTATTCAACCCAAATCTACAAAGATTTGACTCAGCCCAGATTCAAAAGCCAAGGGGGAAGTAGTAGAGTGGAAGTGGTAGAGATGTTCTCCACTGGGTCAGAAATGATTCAGTTTTCAGGCGACTGGAAAGCCATGCTCAAAGGAGCTTTCAGTGTAATGTACTGGAAAAAAAACATCCTCATTCATAGCAAGGAAACAAAGGGCGGAAAAAACCCTGCAGGAGATGTCCAAGGTGCCTCCAAACTTGTAATTCTCATGTTTAGAAGAACACTTTCCAAATGGAGACCAGAACGATATGGAAAGCAAAGACAAAAAGTATGCACAGACAAATTAAGAAAGGCTGCAGGATCAGCATGAATTCATGCAAAATTGGCATCCTCTATAAGAAAGAAACTGCAGGGTCATATTCTCTGACTTTTCTCTGAACGGTCTAAATGTGAGGATGGCTGTCTTAACCTCGGCTGTATTAATGAGACATCCATTTAGTTCTTGTCAGTGCTAAGGTCGGGTGTGTTTTCTGCGCTGGAGGCAGGCATGTTAATAGGACAAGTGATTTTGCCATGTCCAACTAGAACCTTTATTGTTAATGATGTAACTATATTGAACTGTCACTATATTGCTCTCCACCTCCCCATTTGCTATTATTTCTGGAACGCAGGCAGCCCAAAGTGTTTGCTGATCTCTCTGTTATCAGGAAAAGAAAAAAGTTGGGCAGACAAGGAGCAAAGACCAGAAGCCACCAATATGGACTTAGTAACTGGAAACACAATAGTGGTTGCTGTTATTGGCATCCTTCAGCCTTGGAAGACTATGGTATCATGCTCTGAAAAGTGGTTCTGGAAGAGAGTGTCCTCTCCAGTGCGCGAAGCCTGGGTAAGATAGATATGGAGGATAGACGGTTACCCATGCAGCAAATCCCCCCTCTCCATGTTGCTGAAATGGTCCAATGGAAAGGCAGAAGCCAATACGGTTGCTTCCAGCGGTTGGTTCCACAAATGTAATTGTGTTTTGCTCTTGTGTATGTTCTATATATTGAATGTGCCCAATGTATTCAATATACTATATGCCAATAAAGGTATTATTGTATTGTATTGTATTATTATTAATAATAATAATAATAACAGTATTTATATACCGCTTTTCAACTAAATGTTCACAAAGCGGTTTACAGAGAAAAATCAAATAACTAAATGGCTCCCTGTCCCAAAAGGGCTCACAATCTAAAAAGATGCAAAAAGAATATCAGCAGACAGCCACTAAAACAGACAGTGCTGGGGTGAGGTGGGCCAGTTACTCTCCCCCTGCTAAAAAAAGGAGCACCCACTTGAAAAAGTGCCTCTTACCCAATTAGCAGGGGTTGTATTGTATTCAATATACATTGAATGTATATTGGATGGTTCTATTGAATCTACCATTCTATTATATCTGCTAGTTTTTCATACCATATTACTCATTAGAATGCCAAATTATTGCCCTCTTCATTTATTTTCTCATTTTGTACCCCACTTCCCCCCCCAAAACAGCTTACAGAACCATAAAATCTTAACACTTAGGAACACTATAAAGGAACACAATATATAATCTTAACACTATATAAGAACACTTACAGCGCAATCTTAACTTTTGCTACAACCGGCAGGCCTGCACTGTATCCAGCGCAAGTTCCAGGTTGGCTGAGGCTCGACCCGGGGCAAGGGGAAAAAATTCACAGGGTAGAGTCACAGCAGCCCCAATGGGTCTACTCAGATCTGCGCCACCGAAAGAGGTGGCACAGATCCAAATAGAACGGAGCAGCCTGGAGTCACTCTGCGCCATCTGCGAACAGGGCTAGGATTCGGCAAAACCGCCGGATCCTGGCCCCACCTCCCGTTGCCTGCTTGCCCATCCACAGGCCTGCCTGCCGCTTGCCCTCGCCCTCCCCCTGCCTCCTCTCCGCCCTCCCCACGCCTTCGCAGATCCCCATTCTGCCCAAGCTCAGCCAACGCAGACTCACCTTTCTTTGCTAGCACAGAGTCTCTGGCCTCCGCGGACCAGCACACCTCCATGCGCTGGTGTGGCTTTCCATGAAGGAGGTGCAAATGTGCTTTATGGCATGTCAAGGGACTTGTGCCAGCTGTGGGCGCAGTTAGGGATGAGCCCTTAGGAACACAATTTTTAAGTTTAAACTGGTGCATGTTTTCTATTGGACAGCAGTCCCACCCCCTGTTCCAGGAATTTTATTTTCTGTTGGGTTTTCCGAGAGTTCAGAACAGAACAGGCATAAGTGCCCAAGAGTACGACTGCCCTTTTACAGGTACAGTTCCCCAATCCCAGAAACTTCTGTGTAAATAATCATAGGTGGAAACTGCAAATGTGCGCCTGTGGCATTTAGAGGAGGCACATGCTGGGCCGAATAGCAAACTGGTGATATTTTTACCATTAATTCTGCTGTTAGTTTGACAAGGTGATTTCGTCTTCTTCTCACCGATCCTCCTGAGTGACATCTGCGCAGGGACAGGTTGCTTGCCGTTCACAGAATTTCTGCATAATTGACTAATGAAACCGGCTGTAAATCGGTGCTTGTTAAGTACAATTCACTGTTGCTCGACTCCCCCAGTATGACTTCTGAACATAGAGACACAAGCTGAGTACCAGCAACTGTGAGGCTAGTGGAAAAGATTTCCTAGACCCCACAGCGATGTTTCTGAACTTTGCTCTGTCAAAAGTTGAGTCCAGATGGAATCAAGGAAACATTTTTCCCCCCAAGTAAACATAGTTAGAATTAGGCTGTCAATGAGTTGCTGTCGTTCAATAAAGAGAATAATTTTAGTTTTCATTAGTACAGTGAGCCCCCCTTATCTGCAGTCTTGGCACCCATGGATTTCAGTATCCACTGATACCATGTCCACTGCTGGAGGACCTCAGAGGACCTCCCAGATGTGACCAGAAGTCATTTCTGGGTCACAGTGGTGACTTTCTGTAGCATTTGGGAGGTCCTCTGCGGCCCTCAAGCTGCAGATGGGCAGCCCAATCCTGAAGTCAGCGTTCCTGCTGGGAGAAATGGCACCAAAACAGCTACTCCCGAATCCAGAGGCTCTGCCAAGGCCACCAAAGGTCTCCTTGTGAGATGCCCCAAGCCCCGCAATGGGATACTTATCACTGCTATACAACATTCACATAGGTGAACACCTTAGAGTTTTTGCTTTGCTCACTGTTATCCCCCCAAATGTATATCACAGGTAACTGTTTATCACCATCAGGGTGATAGTTACCTTTGATATACATTTGGGAGGAATGACAGTGAGCAAAACTGTAAGGAGTTCACCAATGTGACAGTTTTGTCCTACCCCACCCCACCCCACCTCTCGTTGGACTTTGGGGTATCAGTAAAGGGCAGCAGATTGTCATTCTTCAGGTTATTAGTACACATTTGCTGGCATTTCTTCTTCAGATCCTCTCTGCTGTCAATGGTTGTCAGAAGGAGAGACAGAGAAGTGAAGGAATAACTGCTGCTAGAACAGTATTGGAACACTTTCCCCCCCCCCTTATTGCTTTTCTCACAGGTGTCATGCCTTTCTCTTCAGTTGTATGACACTTTGCTACTTATTCTACATATAAAAATGTCTTCCAGGGGGAATTTATTCCAATTGGGATGTTTTCAAGGCACGGTTCACTGTACCAGGTATGCAACCCTTTCTGGTGGGGAAACTGGAAGTGGTGGTGTTTCAGGGGTGCAACCTGACACAGTCTGCAGGAATGGAAGCCTTGCCAAGATGGACAGAGAAGGAGCTCAGTGCACTGAGAGCACTAAAATCATATCATTTCAATGGGTGCAGCTTTGAGGTTATGGCCATTCTTGGTTGGCAACCTTCAGTCTCGAAAGACTATGGTAGAAGCCTACAGCACCCGGTATTCCCAGGCGGTCTCCCATCCAAGTACTAACTAGACCTGACCCTGCTTAGCTTCCAAGATCAGACAAGATCGGGCATGTGCAGGGCCATTCTCACCCATTTGTAAAGGGATGCCACATTTGCAGCATTTCAAGGGATGCTTTTAATCCGGCATCAGGATAAAAAAGGCTTTTATGCCTGTCCCCAGAACTTTTGTGCAAATGCCTCAACCAGGGCACTGTCTGCATGCATAATGCACACCTGGCCTAGGTAAGCCCCAACCCAGTTCAAAAGATATCTTTTACAGGATATGCAAATAGGAAAAAACAAAGCACTTTGCCGTGTGCGCTTACCTGAATGTCAATTACCAGGTAGCATTCATCTGCTACTCTTGCAGATCCATGTTCATACATACAGAAGGTGTAAACCGGTGTGCCGTGTATAAAATACAGCTTAATGACAGCGATTACTTTTAATGTTTTATTATTATTAAAATTAGACATTACTGAACAGAAAAAGAGATGTTTCTCCGAGTGCACTTTCCGCAATTATTCAGTGAAATACAACAAAGGGGACCTGTCTCTGCAACAGTTCATCACATGATCTGCTCCTCTTCAGCCACAGATCCATCTCGTTAATTTGTCTGTTTCCATGACTGAAAATGCTTTCCTTACCCATCCCATGGTGAGCAGTGGCCCATTATATCTTCTGTACTTTGTGACAAAAGTCTTAGCAGCCACTAGCAGATTTTTTTCTAGAAGAGTCTTATGAACTTGCATATAAGATTTTTTTTTTAATTCAACAGTATCATATAAAGATACAGAACAGACAGAGTGGAAGTTCTTCCTTGGTGACAGTAATTTGCAATCTCTGGCTTGTCCATCTTCTGACGAAGACAAGTGAAAAGCACTTTTTTCAGAGTATTTTAGGCTGCAATGCAAGCTGACATAGCAAAGGGCTTAGCAGTTGGTCTTCTGATCAATAAGGTTCCACTAATTCTTATAAACCCCCAGCTTCACAATGTGATCATCAGCTTGAGCAGCTCACCTCCCTAGACTGAACCATGCCTATTCCTTTTGGAAGTCGAGCTCCTTGCATATCTTGGGTGATGCAACCTGCTTCTGTATCTCCCAGTCCTGGGTTGCAGGTTAAGGAACATGACAACAAAATCCCTTTTGACAACATCCCTTGCCTCTGGCCATATCAGTCAGGTATCTTGTTCCAGGACCCCAACATTTAAGTCCTTAGGTCCTGACTTTTGCTGACCATGACAATATTCTGGGAAAAAGCAATTGGTGACTTGAAGGGCTCCTAGAAGTTTGATCACCATTTACTCTACCAGGTATATATTTTCCATAACCCTTCTGAACCTTAGATGCTTTTTACAAGCCCCTCATCTTTATCAAAGAAAGCTACTGACAGGCATAATAATGTAAGGGTTCATCCGATACCTTTCCTTGCTGTTGCTTAAGTTGTTACATGTTCCCTTAAGTTGCTACATATCAACTTAAAAGGGAATGAGTCAATGGACAGACCCACTGCAGGTCACTAATTTTCAGATCAGAACATCTTTTAGAAGCCGCACAGATTTATAAGCCTTTGGGTCAGGGGCAATGCCACTTCTGTAGCTACTTCCTTTATATCTGGCTTTTCTTTTTTATAAAACCCCAGATGGCATATATAGGGTTTCCAGTTGGTCCCACATCCAGTTTCGCACCTGACCTAGAACTGCTTAGTTCAGTAAAATGAGTGCATCATTTACCTTCAGACAACTCCTGAAACCACTCCTGTTTCATACCCAGTTTATCGGGGGGGGGGGGGGGCTGACACAGTGAGTCTCCACATATTGGGCAATCAGCAAACGTGAGGGAACATTGATAATCTCACAAGCATCTTCTCAATGACTAAAAATGGTGCAATTTGTCCACATTCACAGTGGCCGGTGGTTTGTGTCACCTGGTGTCAAACTAGGGTTTGTGTCACCTGGTGCGGGAGGCCAGTGCTTCACCTCCATGATGGAACTCCTCCCAGGAAGTGGGCAGGGCAACGCCCTGGCTGGTGGGCATGGTGATGTACCATTGCCCTGCCCCCGCTAGTTTTTGGCTATAACTTTTGATAGCGTCGAACTATTTCAAGGTGGTTTATTCCATTGCGTTCTGCATGAAAATACACATTGAATGATATATAATATGATGGTATTATTCAAAAATATCAAGGTTTTAAAAATTTTGGCCAGTAGTGGTGTCAAACCCCCCCCCCCCATATGCATCACCCGGAGTAGCCTACACCCCGCAAGTGACACCAGTGACAATTGTCTCTGCATTGTGGACATATGGATTTTTAAAGAACAGGGTCTGAAACCCAACTCCAATGACTCAACCCAAACCAGATATCACATGAGAGATGTGTAATTGGACTAAGGAAACAAACAAACTTCAAAGTCGCCACTGGGCACAACATTAGGTGAGGGCACCAACGGTGGGGAAGGAGATTCCCTTGTGCCATTTCACCAATCAGTATTCACTAATACGCCATTTGCCCTCTAGGGACCAAAGGACCGATACAGCTGGTATTGTGTCTGATATGTCCCAACAAGCAAAGCAGCATTTTGGGCAGATTGCACAGGGGAAAACAATGCAGGGACAACAAGTTGAAAACTTCTCCGGTGCTGCTGGCCTGATTCAATCCCCCATCCCTTTTAAGTTTCCAAACACCATTGGGAGATCTGATCATTAATCTCTCACATCCCATCTGTTTTGAACCTTAAATACCTTCTCTCCAAGTGTTGCCAAACAGCAAGGCTTTACCTCCCCCTGCAGCTTATTCACAAAACAAAAGAGCTCTCCATTGGGATTCCCTTCATGCAAAACCAATTTATTCCTAAATAAGAATCAGCAGCAAGGTGGTAATCAGCCCCTTAAGTTTCATTAAGATACTGTCCTTATTGACTTGTTTAACGGATGCGGAATTGCATCCTTCTCTTTTCCCCTCCTTGGTGGCTACAGTTGATTTGGTTTGGGGTATTCCTTCCTGCCTCCTGAGAACAATGCTTCCTTCAGATAATCAAAGGATCTTGCACCCCTGGATTTTAGAGCTTAGGGAACGCTATTCAAGAATGCCTTCAATTGAGCTATGGAGGATGGTGCAATATAATTTTATTACCCTAAATTATGCATGCTTTCTGCTAAATGTTTTCTTTGCAAGCAAATGCCCAAAGTTTTAATAGTAATCTGTAGGCAACCAGTCTTGCTGAAATAGTAAGAACTTAAAGAAGCCTTTAACTCTGGAAAGGGTTTCTGGGGCAAATATCCCTCTGCTAGCACTAATTTTCTTCCTTTCAAAGATAAAGTGGTTTCCTGCAACCTCTTAATGTATAATGTATCCTAAGCAAGCTTAGGGAACCTGGCTTGAGAATTAGATAACAAGGGCAGAAACTACTTGAAGGTAATCTGTTTTGTGTGTGTCTGTGTGTCTGTGTGTGTGTGTGTATGTGTTTTTCATATAACCCAGGAGACTTACAGTAAAATATGAAAGTATACTTTGATCTATATTATCTAAATCCCTCTTCTCTTTTCTTTATTCTAACCTCCTATAGTAGTTCCTACTTTTTCATTTTTCCTAGATAAGAAATGAGATGCTTGTGCTAAATCAGTGATTCCCAAACTGTGGGTCAGGACCCACTGGTGGGTCACGACCTGATTTTTGATGGGTTGCCAGAAGGAGATGGAAAGTTCAGATAACTAAGGGTGAAATCCTGAGGTGGAGTTGGGCTGGCACAAGTCCTGCACTTTTGGGTTTGCAGAAGTCCTGCACTTTTGGGTTTGCAGAAACCATGTGAGAAACCAAGTCCAAGGGTTTGGAAGTCCTTGGACTTCCTGCATTGTTTTCCCAAGGGTTTGGAAGTCCTTGGACTTCCAGAGAGAAGTCCAGAGAGAAGGACTTGGTGAGAAACCAAGTCCAAGGGTTTGGAAGTCCTGCACTTTTCGGTTTGCAGAAACCACGTGAGAAACCAAGTCCCTTGTGCCAGTCCCGGAATATTGCAAATGTGCCGTAAAGCACGTTTGCGCTGACCTGGGAGTTGAGGAGGCTGGCACAAGGGGTTGCATCAGCCTCCCCGCACCAGATCCAGCCCTGGCAGGGTAAGCCAACACCAAACAGCCAACACAGGAATCTGTGGGGGGGGGGGAGAGTGGGGGGGAGGAAGGAGGGAGGGAGGGAGGGAGGGAGGTGTTTTGGGGCAGGTGTTTTGGGGCAGGTGGTGGGCATTCCCAGGTGCAGGGAGTGGAAGGTGGGGCCAGGATCTGGAAGTTATGCCAGCAGATCTGAGTAGACCCATTGGAGCCACTGCAGTGCAACATGGGGTAAGGGGAAAAGTTTCCCCTTACCTCGCTTTTGGCCCCAAAGTTGTGCTGGATGCAGTGCAGACCCTCTGGCATGTTTGCTCCAGTGCAAGTTAGGATTGGACTGTAATTGCCTCAAGCCCTGAGGCTATTCAAGAAATCCAATACTGTAGCTGCTAATTACCCTGCAAAGAGCTCAGTTCCTGCAGTTTGCAAACATGTGTAAATATAGGGAGATAAATGTTTGAGGGTCTTTTCCTGGTTATCATTACTTATAAATAAAATGTTATTTCTTTCTAGATCTCCTTTGTAAAGTATTGTATAACTAAGTGGGTCCAGACAGAGTGCTGTTTTAAAAAGTGGGTCTTGGTGCTAAAATGTTTGGGAACCACTGCGCTAAGTTATTTGGATGTATTTTACCACATTCCATCAAAATAATGTTTTGTGTTGCGGATCCTGTTTCTGCCAAGTATCCTGGCACATGGTTAAACCTACTGAATAGTGCAGTGGTTCTCACGCATTTTAGCACTGGGACCCACATTTAGAATAACAGTCTGTTGCGACCCGTCAGAAGCAATGTCATTAATACGGAAGTGATGTCACAGCCGGAAGTGATGTCACGGCTGTCATCAAGCAGGGAAATTTTTAACACCTCAGTGTGACAAAATTAAATTAAATTAAGTAAATAAATTAAAAGTTTACAATAAGTATAAGTTTAAAAATGTGTTTGAAATAAAGGAGAGTCCTCTGAACCCTCCTAAGCAGTTGCTGATCTGTTCTTTCTAACAATTCTCAAAAATCTCAAAGGCTGCTGTCCTGTCCACACTGAGCCAAACCCCCATTGACTATCATTGTTAAAAGCATATACTGTACATAGTAGCCTCTTAAAAGTACAGATCTGTAACATTTCCCCAAATGCAGTCACATTCCATGGTAGCATCAAGTCTATTAAAAATAAAATACACATTGCAATGAATGAGGATCCACCTGACATTGCCTCGTGATCCACCGTTTGAGAAATGCTGGAATAGTGTAATCCCAAGCCCAAGCAGCCGAACAAAATGAATGCAGCTCAAGCACAATCTTGCTAAATCTTCTGGTTTTTGGCCTACTGGAGATTTCAAACACAGTCAAGATTTCAAACACCTGTCAAGCACCTGACAGGTATTCTGAAACATGACTAGGTTCAGCTGGCTGGATAATAAGCTATGCAGGGTGCCATGAATAGGCATATACACCTATAACATGCTAGCACCAACCAAGTGCACTGCAGAAATTAGGGCTGATGCCATGCCATGCCAACCCTTGAAAGATGCAGGAAAAACGGAAAGGAAAATGAAAACCTGTAGTGGGGCGGAGCTTGGGGTAAAGGGGTGGAGCCCAGCTGCAAAGGAAAAGGACTGAGTGCTGGCCCCAGAATGACTTGAAAAATAGTCTCACTTTAGACGAGGTTTGCATGAGGACCCTTTCTTTATTACACGTCCTGAATTCATCCATGATGAACCTGAGACGGTGTATAGAGATCTCCCACATAGCCTTCCATTCAGACACTGACCAAGCTTAGAACAGCTGAATTTCAGCAAGGTTTCTGGATCATATTCTTTCAGATCATGCTTATGACCACTGGCTATTCATCAGGGCCATGGCTGTGAATTGTAAAGACAGTGTGAATATATATACACAGGCATGCTGAAAGTACCGTCTCGGTATCAGTTTAAATTATTCAAGGGCTACCTTAACTGAAATGGTGACATCCTGACATTCCAAGACCCTGAAGAGTTCACTGGGACAACTGACACATTCTTCAGCTCATTAAGAGTCTGCAGCCCCTTCTCTGGCAGAGGGCCCAATAAGGCAAGATGCCACATCACAAGGCAAGGCTTGCCAATGTCTGGAATTTGTCTTCTTCAGCCAGAATCACTCACTGTCAAACATCCTGTAAACTTGCTCTCGCCAAGACGTACTCCTTGTGTCAAGCTGAAACCAAGATGACAACCAAACCTGGATGTTACTGAAAGAACATAACAAGGAAAACTTTTGCAAACAGATGATTCGGCTGAAACATAATTAAAAAATGTAAAAGTCTCATGGCTCATGTATCATTCCCATTGCCCCCAAATGCTAAGCTAACATGACTCCTCCAAGATGAGGTCACATTAGCTTTGTTTTTACATTGCACATTGTTGTTGTTCAGTCATTAAGTCATGTCCAACTCTTTATGACCCCATGGACCACAGCATGCCAGCCCCCCCCCCCCCGGCTACCACTAACTTCCAGAGTTTGTCCAAATTCATGTTCATTGCCTCTGTGACACTATCTAACCAACTCATCCTCTGCCATCCCCTTCTCCTTTTGCCTTCAATTTTTCACAGCATCAGAGTCCTTTCTAAAAAGTCCTCTCTTCTCATGAGATGACCAAAGTATTTAAGCTTCAGCATCTGTCCTTCCAATGAACAGGCAGGGTTGATTTCCTGTAGGACTGACTGATTTGATCTCCTTGCAATCCAGGGAACTCTCAAAAGTCTTCTCCAGCACCGTAATTAGAAAGCAGGAATTGCACATACAGGAGGGGAATTCTCACGCTGAAGAACTAGACACACTGAAATCTTCAACTAGTTTGATGACACAGGAGATGCACAGCTGAGCCTGCTCTCAACCCTTTCTTACAGACTTCCACCAATTCTTAGAACTTTGGGGATGTGCATTAACTTCAGAAAGAAAGAAAACTGAACAACCCATTCAGTTCAATTTTAATTCATTTGGAAGCAAATGACAAGAGCTCCAAATGAGTGAATTGACCACAAATGAGTTTATATACATAACTCATTTAGGGCTCATTTGTGGCTCACAAGTACTTGTACATATTGAATGATCAAGACATTCACTTGCCTCTACTTCATGCAATTGGGACTCCATGTAGTTAGTCAGTCCCCTAAGACACAAGTGTCCACTATATCCATTAACCTTTGATGTATATCTCCTATTGTTGGGCAAGCATATTTTTTCACCACTGTAGAGATCTGAACAAAGTTCTCTATAATGGAAAATTCAGGGTTACTTTACACATGACATTTTTTCTTACAAAGAGACAATCCTTGTGCATTAGGAAAAGTCCACTCTAAATATACCCTTTATGCACCGCTTAATGTGAAAATCATGCATGTTCTTAATTTGCGTCAATTAATGCTTGTGTGAAAACTGCTCCACATCAAGGTTTCTGAACTGAAGTATTCCCTGCAAAAGAAACTTTTGCACCATTTTCAGACATGATAGAAAGCACTGTTTCCTCTTCCATTGGAAACATGGCATATGGGAACCTATCCAGGCAAAATCTGAGAATCTTTGCTTTGTGCAATGCTATGAAACCTGGAGCAGTGTTTTAAATGTTACCCCGCACTGCCAATAAACACACAGACACAGGATTGGAATGAAACTGGGTCACTTAATTAAATTAATTAATTAGTCAATTAATTAAATTAATCAATCAATCAATCAAACAGCAGGGCACTGACTAATCCAACTTGACGTGCAGGGATCTAAATTGGGGAAGGATAGCCTAGCCGCCAAACTTTCCCAAGATATCAACGGGCGTACAATCTGATTCCTGGCATTGCTCAGTCCAGGGACTAAGCTTGCCTATCCTGGACCAACCCCTGAGGGTCGAGGCAGCTGGATGAAGCAACCCACAACTAAACCCTGCATAGGCATTGCCTCTTCCAGACCAGGGACTCGCCAGCCAGCCTCCTTCAAGCCGGCATCATGGGAGCGGTTCTGGCTCACCCCTGGCCCTTGCATACCTCAGATTGTACGCCAAAGCCTAGGCCTACCTGCCCAACCCTGCACATCTCTTGCCAAAGTGACCAAACCTACCGTACAACTGCATCACCCTACCTCAGTCCAGGGTAGGCGAAAAAACCAACACACCAGGTCAATTTGCGTGACAGCCAAAAATTCCTGCCTGGCCCTCAATGAGCAACCAGCTAGTCTTGGACTGATGAAAAGGAGGGCAGGAGGGGGACGCTGCAGGGACCACTCTGAGCTGGTTGGGCAAGGCACAGCACAGCCAGCCCATTGGTCCAGCCCCCGAGCCCTGCAGGGTCAATCCTGTGCCTGTCTCCATGGCAGGGATTGGGGCAAAATTGCGCCAGCGTGCTTATGTTTGGCCCAATCTTTCCCTTGTTGCCTGATGGTGGCGAGGCTCCTCCAATAGCGCTGATTGCCATAAAGCAGTCAGTGCCTGTAGCAAAAGACACTCCGATGGCACATGGGTTAGCGAGCTGTTGGGAGTACCAGTGGGGAGGCCTGTGCCTTAGTGCCTCTGCCAGCAAGGGAATCACTGCTCACCAGAGGAGGTGGGATGACAAGGGAGATGGGAGGGTGCAACAGGGCGAGGAGGAGGCAAAACCGAGCAGGGAGGGAGGTGTAACAAGGGGTGGGGAGACCATGGGAGGGGGAGGATCCATCACATTTTGCCCATGATGGATCTTATCCCTTCCAGCAGTAGCCTCTCCGCCCTGTTTCTCTCCGTGGACTTGCCAGCAAGCTTGCCAGCACAGGTCCAAGGAAACCCATTGCAGGTCAGGAGTCTTACGTGGCAGTAAGAGGATTTTACAATCCCATTTCCCTGCTGAAGCCCCCTGGCCCACCTCCCCTCCCCCACCATAGATGCAGCATTTGCCAGTTTGGCATCACTGTGATGGTGGTAGTGGAGGGAGAAGAATAAGAATGGGCTGTTTGTTAATTATCACTGTCTATATCCGGGGTGTCCAAAGTGTTTGGCAGGAGGGCCACATTATCCCTCTGACACTGTGTCGCCAGCCGGGGGAAAAAAGAATTAGTTGACATTTCAAACTTGAATAAATTTACATAAATGAACTTCTATGAATGAAAGAAGATTTGCAATAGTTCAAGGCCTATAAAAGGCCTTGCACAGAGCAAGGCTGGCCTTTCCTTTGCAGCCGCTAGTGCATCACAGACGTGAAACAGGAAGCAGTGGAGGGAGCAAGAGGTCAAACTGCTGAGAGCAGTTGCGTCGGGCCAGTGCGGGCTCCAACAAATTTATAAAGGGCCAGAAGCTCATTGGAGACTAGGGGCTCCTTGAGGGCTGTATTGGGAGTCCTCAAGGGCCGCAAGTGGCCCCAGGGCCGGGGTTTGGGCACCCCTGGTCTATATTAATGGCAAATTAACTTATAGGTAAATGCACTCAAAAGCCTCTAGCTATTGACTTATTATTTTAGTAATACGCATAATCAGAGGAATATTTCTGGATGGCTTTATCCATTTGGAGATTTGCGTCCCCTTTTCCAGCAGAACTGCATTGTCTTAGGGAAAAATAAAAACTTTACCGCTTAATCACCACCAACTTGAATTAGGAATGCGTATTCTGCTTACAATACTTTATGTCTTTGATGTGATTTTAAATAAGTATGTCAAAATTCCTCTATGACACAACTCCATATATGAACTCTCCCCCCCCCCGCCCCATTTTTTTGTTTCATTTTTCAGTTCAGGATATGAAGGGATTTGTCAGAAACTGTTGTGGTTTCAGTGAAGCAGAAAAATTGCAGTGCTATTCATTGAACTAGCTCAATGACCAAGTCACAGATGTAGCTGTGCCTTTTTCCCCGCTCTGCCTGTGAAGCACATTGAAATGTTCCAGGCCCTCTTCTCCCCCGTCTTTTGCTTTCAGTCTTTGTGTCGCTTCTGTAGCCGCTGCTACAGTTTTAATCTGCAAAACCTCAGCTTAGCTCTAAATGTGAGCTCTGCAGACTATCGCATCTAAAGAAGTGCTTTAAAAATTTTTTTTTAAAAAAATCATGTAATCCAGTGTTTCTCAAACTGTGGGTCGGGACCCACTAGGTGGGTAATGAGCCAATTTCAGGTATGTCCCCATTCATTTCAATATTTCATTTTTAATATATGATGCTACCATTGTATGTGACTACATTTGGGGAAATGATACAGATTGTACAAATGTACTTAACAGGCTACTATATAAATGCTTTTAACAATGATACTAAATGGACTTACTCCTGGGTAAGTAAAACAAATGATTACATTTCAACTAACCTTATTGAGGGCACAATCCTAATGGTTGGCAACCCTCAGTCTCGAAAGACTATGGTATAAGCCTACAGCACCCGGTATTCCCAGGTGGTCTCCCATCCAAGTACTAACCAGGCCTGACCCTGCTTAGCTTCCGAGATCATGATATAAGCCTACAGCACCCGGTATTCCCAGGCGGTCTCCCATCCAAGTACTAATCAGGCCTGACCCTGCTTAGCTTCCGAGATCAGACAAAATCGGGCATGTGCAGGGTAACAGTTGCTGCATGGGCACAATCCTAACCTGCACTGGAACAGGCAAGCCAGGAGGCTTGCGCTGTATCCAGCGCAGGATTGTGGCCAGAAGTGGCTCAGCCAGAGGTAAGGGGAAAGGTTTCCCCTTACCCCTGGGTAAGGGCTGCTGGCCACAATGGGTCTCCATGGACTTGCGCCACCTCTGGGGTGGATTGAGTGTGGATCTTTGGCCAGTGCCCTGCTTAGCCGGATCCCTGAAGCACCCCTGGAGTAAAGGCCCATTTGCCCTCCCCTTGAATTCCGACCATTCTGGTAGCTGCATGCTCTTCTCTGCACTTAGAAGACCAGCTTGTGTCCATAATTATGCTCTTCCATGGGGAACAGAGAAAATTCCAAAACCAAGACAAGAAGCACATTTCATAATCAAGTCAGTGAACACATTTCTCTCCATTCTGATGATATTTTGTCTTATCTGGATATTCATATTTCGTTTGTATTTGCATACAGCTGGGGGATTGTTATTTTTGGGGGGAGGTGGCACACATCTGAGGAGAGCGGAGCAGCATCTCTTCAAGCCGCTCCGTTCTCCCTGGGAATGGGGGTCGGGATCTGGCATCACTGCTGACGCAAGCGGCTGAGGAGAAGCCGGCATGGAGGCTTATGTCAGCCTCTGCGGGCCGGCGCTTCTCCGAGCGCCAGCCTGGCTTCCCCTTGAGGAGGCACAAACGTGCTTTACTCCACGTTTGTCACCCTTCTAGGCCGGCCCAAGGGACTTGGGCTGGCATAGGGCACAGTTTGGATTGCACCCTTAGATCTTAATACTTATATACACTTTCCCCCTTCTCCCTTTTGTCCAAAGACTGGGGGAAAATATAATATA
This sequence comes from Tiliqua scincoides, assembly GCF_035046505.1. NCBI lineage: Eukaryota > Metazoa > Chordata > Lepidosauria > Squamata > Scincidae > Tiliqua > Tiliqua scincoides. Next base: position 43,543,953 of record NC_089829.1, read on the forward strand.
TCCACGATGGTAAACAGTTATATTGATTGCTCAGACTCTGTCCTTTGGGAGTCATCATCTCATCATCCACCTTAAAATTCCTCCAGAAAAAGAGGCTGTGTCAAAACATAACACTGTTTCACAAACCTGAATCAGCACTGAGACTTTGTCGAGAGTCAGAACAGATTGATGCTTCAGAAAAGGTGGCTTCACGGTTACATGACTGCTATTTGTTCTGCAGAGACATGGTCTTTTCAAAGCCTTGTTGGATGAAAGCAAAACTTGTTCCATACTTTGGACAGATGGATTATATGGGTCCCTATACAATCATAGTTCCCCAGGACCCTCTTCTTAAATCTCCACAACTGTCCTGATCTCTCACCAGCTGTCCTTTTCAAGCTGTTCACCACCATGTATATACACTCAGCAGCTCCCATCAAGCAGCTCCCAGCAAATTGATTTCCTTAACACTGTGCACACGGCACACCCTCACTCAAGCCATACAAGTTCCAGACCACCCACCAATGTTCATGGCTTTTTTTTTGCATTGAAAAAGCCAACTTTCCAAGGTTTGATCCAACATCTGTTGATTCCAGTGGGATTCTTGATTTTTGAAAGGAGCTTTGCTCCAGTCTCCAAAGCATTGAGTTGAAAATTGTCCTAAATTTTATGACTCCTTCTGTTTCCTTTTACACCTGCGTATACCTATTGATGTATTTGTGTTCCATCCTATGCAGTGGTTGAAAAAAGTCCCTTGAAGTTTGTGCCACCTGTATGGGTCTCCCATGTGGAACAGGTGGGCAACACTCATGGAACTTTCCTCCACAGGAAAAGCACGAACACCAGCGATCAAAGCATCAATTCTAAAAAGATGCTTGTGATAACAGCTGGGCATAAAGTATGGGGGAAAAAAATAACAATCCCCCAGCTGTATGCAAATACAAATGAAATATGAATATCCAGATAAGACAAAATATCATCAAAATGGAGAGAAATGTGTTCACTGACTTGATTATGAAATGTGTTTCTTGTCTTGGTTTTGGAATTTTCTCTGTTCCCCATGGAAGAGCATAATTATGGACACAATCTGGTCTTCTAAGTGCAGAGAAGAGCATGCAGCTACCAGAATGGTCGGAATTCAAGGGGAGGGCAAATGGGCCTTTACTCCAGGGGTGCTTCAGGGATCCGGCTGAGCAGGGCACTGGCCAAAGATCCACACTCAATGGGCCCACCCAACTGAGCCAATCTCTGGATCTTTGGTACCATGGGCAGTGATAGTAAGGCACCATTAGGGCTGGGAGGGGTGCATTGTGGGGCAGCTTGGGGCTGGTTCCAGACCTGCCTCACACATTGGCAACGGTTCTGTAAAATAAGCAGGCTTAAGAAATGCTGTAACTCGTGATATGGAGAGCAACTTTCTATAATTGCTCTTGGCTTTTAATGTATTTGCTAGAATCTAGGAGTTTTTTAACATGTATATTTTTATTGTATTTGGAAGCCGCTTTGAATGCTGGAGAGGGAGATAAAGCAAGATATGTATGTATGTATGTATGTATGTATAAATAAGGCTGCAATCCTATCCACAATTACCTGGGAGTAAGCTCCATTCACTATGATGGGACTTACTTCTGAATAAACAGGGTTAGGATTGGGCTGTAAATAAATAAGCCAGCCAGCCACTCTGTTGTCCATAAAGAGCACAAAAATCAGTCTCTCTCATTCTCCCTGAGCTGAGGACACTATAAGATGTCACTGCTGGTGCTAGAACACTGGTATCGAGTACTCCTGGTGACTCACTTTCACCCAAAGCTGACCACTACAGAGTTATATAGCAGGACATTACTTCTTTGGGAGGAAAACACCCTGTTGCTCTCTCTCTCTCTCCCAGGCTATTAGGTTCAGGATTTGTGGACAAAATGGTTTCCCTGGAAAGAAGACTTTGAGAAACTAACTGGTCATTATTATTATTTTTTTAAAATGTTGGCTCTCATATTTATCAGGCGGAGAACTATCCCTATTCTCCCCTGTAGTGCAGCTTTTCCAATAGTTTGTTGATGGCTTCCTTGTCTGTCTGTCTGTCTGTCTGTCTGTCTGTCTGTCATTCTTTTGCTCTGCAACTTATTCCACAACTTTTTTTTGTTGTTGCAGCTGCAGCAAAGTGGCATATATAGTCTAAATGACAACCCAGTGTTATTCCATACAAACAGCAACAACAACTGCCTCTTTGGGGAGCTGAAATCACTAGGTAATTATTTATTGCGTATTTTTATATGGAGCTTCCCAACAACAACAAAAAACAGTTAAGCAGCAGAATTAATGGTTCCCTGTCCTCAAAGAGATCACAGTCCCCCCAAAAAATGCAGACGACATCAGCTACAGCCACTGCACAAGACGCCATGCCGCGGTGAAAAGGGACAATTGCTCTCCCCCTACTACGTACAAGAGAGCACTGCTTTAAAAGGTGCCTCTCTGCCCATTTAGCAGGGACAATTACTACATAAATAAATAAGTGTGGCTTATGGTATGACCTGCTCTGAAGTCACAGTCTTAGAGAAGGAAAGAAAAAAAAAGAGAGAGAGAGAAAAGCAGGGAGTCTGATCTGATAATATCCAGTAATATGCAGAAACACTCATGTCTCCCTGGACAGCAATGAATTAAGAGCTTAGAGTTTTGAGTGGGTCTGCCTAGTTGTTTTTTGATCATGTGGGAGAATGCTTGATTAAAGAACTGTCTGATCAGCCATAATAAGACACACATTTACTTAGTAGTCCAGTGTCTGCAACTTCGAATCTCCCAGTAATGACCTGGCAGCTGTCCAACTCAATTAGTTGTTGTTTTCTTGCATGCTAAACCACACACAAGGATGTCACACGCAATACAGTGCAGGCGAAAGACACTGCTGCCTGAGCGACCAACCCTGCTTAGGACTGATGCTGTGTGAAATTTACATGAGAAAGCTATGGGGATGAAATGCATTCCAGCCACTGTTCCTGAGTTTCAAACAGATGCCTTGCTGTAGACGACTCCTCTCATTTGTGCGGTCATCAATAAGTATGGCTGTTGCTCTTGTTTACTGTTGAGAGCATAGCTCTCATATTGAGCTCTCAACATAGCTCACCATTGAGAGCATAGCTCAATGGTGGATCACTCCCATGGACACAGACGGTCCCAGTTCGCAGCATCTCCCCATTTAGGACGTAAGGGTACACACAGGGTGAAGCTTGCAGCTGAGGCCCTGAAGAGAAACTGCCAGACTGATGGACCAAATATGGATGACATGAGAGGGAGGCAAGTTTGGACGCTGGCCAACGGTTCACCCTGATGAGGCCAATCCCTGAAACCAGGTGCTGGCAGCAGAGGTAGTCGTAGTGTCCAATGAGTAAATGGGGGCACTGTGAGACCCCCAACAACCTGGTACCAGCACTAAGACCAAGAATGACTCTGAGATACGGTCTACCACAGTGGATGGAAAGCTAGTGTGGAGTAATGGTTACAAAGTTGGACTGAGGCAAGGGATTGAGTGTTGGGGAGAGTTAGAACGGACAAGAGAAAATATTTCTTTACACAGTGTGTGGTTGGTCTGTGGAACTCCTTGCCACAGGATGTGGTGACAGCATCTGGCCTGGACACCTTTAAAAAGGGATTGGACAAGTTTCTGGAGGAAAAATCCATTACGGGGTACAAGCCATGATGTGTATGCGCAACCTCCTGATTTTTGAAATGGGCTATGTCAGAAGGCCAGATGCAAGGGAGGCACCAGGATGAGGTCTCTTGTTATCTGGTGTGCTCCCTGGGCTGCTGTGAGATACAGGAAGCTGGACTAGATGGGCCTATGGCCTGATCCAGTGGGGCTGTTCTTATGTTCTTATGGTAAAGTGCTATATAGCTTAGTTGGAGAGCCTCTTTGCATGTAGAAGGTCCAGTTTCAATATCTGGCAGCATCTCCAGGTAGGGCAGGGAAAGACTCATGTAAAACCCTGGAGAGCCACCATCAGTCAGGATAGACAACGGATGGATGAATCAGTTATCACTCACTATAGGCCAGCTTTATTTGTTCATATGTTACCACTTATTAGTAGACAAACCCTGGCTAACTAAGAGGCCAAGAGGCAGGCACCTTCTAAAATGGTGTCATCTTATATTTAGCAGGAAGAGAACAACTGTCCCTCTTCACCCTAGTGTGGCACCTTTTTCGGTGTCTATTGTGATTCTTCTTCATCTTTGTTTAGACTGCAAGCCCTTTGGGGTCAGGGAACCACTTATTGATCTATTTTGCTATACGAACTGTTTTGTGAACTACTTTTTCAGGAACAGCAATAAACATTACTGCTTAACAATAAGCAACAAATCAGAGGTCCCTGAACAGAAAAGAACTTTGGTTGGGTTTAATTTCAAGCACAATTGATTTGAAAAATCCTATCAAGAATGTTTAACTTTTAATTCTAATATTAATTTTGCATACTTGCTCAGAGTAGGTGATTGTTTTTGGGGATGGGAACGTACGATTGTGTACTGTTGTCTGCAAAGACTTTGCAGGAAATGTCTGGCATTGTGAGGGTTTGTTTGTTTGATGGGAGGAGAAGAGCAGCTTTTCATTTGAAAAGACTAAATCGTATGAGGGGACAACAAGGAGGCAGCAGCCAGTTTTGAGTTATTTTACTTCACAAGCTTTGTGCGTGGGTTGAAAGTGCTTGTGCACCTACCATGGGAGTGGCACTTTCCGAAGGACTCTAGCGGGGAGGCTCTGCCTCCCCTGCCTCCCCACCCACCACACATCCCTGGTGTTTGGCCTGTCACACAAATCACCCCCAAGAGGTAAAACTGCTTTCCCTCCAAAATGACGGGGCTAACCATGTGAGGTCGGCTCGCGCAGAAATGGCTGGAACAGAAGCAGGAGCTGACATGAAAGGCTAATATGAATTTCCCTCTGGGGTGGCTTTGTGGGAGGTAGCTTTTGAAGAGAGATTTGAAAGAGGAAAAGTGGGTGGCTTCAGAAAATAGCACTGGGGAAAGTGTTGCAGAAAATACAAAAAAAATGTAGAAGAACATGAGCCCTCAGGCCCTCCATTTGCTATCACCTGCCTGGCAAAATGATGTCTTCTTTATTTAGAGTGAGTTTTTTGTTGTTGTTTTTAAAGAGCATTCCTGGTGTGAAGAGTAGAAACCTACAGTTTTTAGGGGATCTCACCTGCTTCTCTCAACAACGTATAGTCAACAAATATCTGAATGGGAGGAGAATCCATCTTGGTACCAACACACCAGCTTACAAATGCCTGCTTGGGCAAGGCGGACCAACCAAGAAGGATGAATGAAGCATCCATCCCAGGCTACACGTCAGGGCCAATGGCACCCTGCACATGCAGTTGCATCAAGTGCTTCATCTGGTTGCAACCTGACTTACCACCACTGCTGCCCCCTCTTACCATCATTGAGAGAGCTCGAAAAAAGCTGGGAGAAAAAAGCAGATATGTGTGGGGAGAATAAAGTGATAACCTAGACTAGTGTCTCCCAAAAATTTGTTGACCGTGACTGTATTTGTACAGCCTCTCAGTCTGGTGAGCCACAGAATTGGTACATGTTAATAATAATAATAAAGACCTTCTTGCAACCATCAGGAACATCCCTGTGACCCTCATTTAGATTGCGACCCCTTGTTTGGGAACCACTCATCTAGACTGTCTCTTGGGATACATTAATGGCCTAGAGCAGGGGTGCCAAACTCATTTCAAACCAAGGGCCGAATAGCATTTATGATGCCTGCTGAGGGCCAGAAGTGATGTCGTTAGGCAGGAAATGACGTCATTAAACAGGTCATAACCAAAAATAAGCACTTTTTTCTCACTTAGGACCTCATTAGCTGCAAATGACAGAAGAGAAAATATGCAAAACTTGATCATATTTCAAGATATGGGAGAACCCAATTTTCATGTGGGCTGCCCTTTCAGAAGTAACACCTGAGCACTGCTCAGAAGATGAGAGCGAGGGCCAGATAAAAAGATTCCGCAGGCCACATCCAGCCCCCGGGCCTTATGCTTGACACCCCTGTTCTAGAGTGCATTCCACATATTCTAGGTCAGCTTTCTTTCCCCTTAAACACTTTTCTCTTCCTCCTTTCTTTAAAGTAGAAGAGGGGAAGACAGTAAGTGAAGGGTTTTGTGAATACACAAGCAAAGACAACAACTGACCTGAAGAATGGAGGGATGTTCGAGTCAGCCTTGAACATAGGGGTACAATACATTCATTATTTCTCTTCCATTTTCCCCATAGCTTCCTACCCAGATAGCAAAAGCTGCAGTGCATTCACACCTAGTAAATTTGCAGTTCAACAATATCAACAGAGGGACTATAGGATTCCTGATTGGCTGGGATTACATAGCCCAGAGAAAGTATTGGGGAGCTTCTGGGAGTGCCAATGAACACAGGCAAAGAGGCATGAAACAAGATACACTTGTATGAGTAAATATTTCCCGTTTTTTTTTCTAAAAGCCCCCTTTCCACTAATTTGTTGCACATCTAATTTTCATACGCCTTGAATCTTAAAAAGGAATAAGATACATGTATACCATACATGTTTACCATAGGTGTAAATACTCCTAAAAGACTTGGAGGGGAAAAAAATCAAGGTATATAAAGCTGTAACCGAATCCAATTTTCTAATATTGCCACTTGGCAATGGTGCCCAAGAGATACCATACTTATTTAAAGTACCCAGCAAAAGGAGAACAGGCAGGAGAATGGATTTTTAAAGTGATCCCTACATTCCAATCTATAACCTTTATCTACATTACTCCCAAACATCATTGCTTGCAATCCAGTCAGGGGCCTTTAAAATAGTAAATGTTCCTGTGTACAACGTAATATAATGCAGTTTAACTAAGCCCAATGGAAATCTAGCTTTACTGTGATGAGGATGATAATGACAAACACCATCACACATGCAAAAAGAAAACACACAAATGTAAAAATGGATGCAGAAATTTGGTGAATCTCTGAAGGGTGAGATTGCTAAACTGACAGCCGAATCTTATCCCAGAAGTAAGATCTGGTGAGGTCAATAGAGTTCCATGACAACACAGGGGCTATAGGATTCCTGATTGGCTAGAATTACTCCCTAGGAAAGTGTGTATAGGATTACAACCTAAGTGCTTTTGATCACTGAATCCCAACTCACACCACTAACTACTCTATCGTGTACCATGGGCCACACACTTCACAATGCAAGTGCACAAAAGACAACACCTCTAGTTCACATTCTTCCTTCCCATAGATTTATTCACGATTAAACCATTTTTGCCCAACATTGCATATACACAACAGGGATCAAATGTGTACACCTGTGGGCTGGGCAAAAATGTGAAAAGCCATTTACAGTGCAATCCTAGGCATGCCTACTCAGAAGTAAGTACAATGGCACTCTTAGGTAAGCAAGTACAAGACTGCAGCCTTAATGGACTCCTATGCATATAATGTCACTGTCTCAGAGGGAACGGATGTTTTACATATAGCTATGCTTGGAACTGCCTGCAATGCTTTAGAGGTGTCTCTTCACCACTAGTAGATTTTGGCTAGCAGACCCAGAATACACACAGTCATATCATGTAATGTCAGTGAACAAGAGTCCTGCTGGATCAGGCCAAGAGCTCAACTAGTCCAGCTTCCTGTATCTCACAGTGGCCCACCAGGTGCCTAAAGGATGCCACCAGATGCATCAGGGACACAAAACAGCATGATGCCTGTATCTTGTTGCCACTACTTTGCACCAGGCATTCAGAGACTACAACCCAGAGGTTGCATTTACTCATCATGGCTTGTAACCTGTGATTGACTTTTTCTCTGTGTGGACAACCCAATCCCCTTTTAAATGCATCTAAGCCAGGTGGCATTACAGAATCCTGCAGCAAGGAGTTCCACAGTTTAATGTTAAAGTTTTTATATCCCGTTTCCTATAGAAAGCTTAAAGCAGTTTACATCAAAAAAGGCAACAATGCAAAAGAAGAGCCAGACCATTTACTCAGACATATGCCCAACGATGTACAGTGTGACTTACTCCGAGGTAAGTGGTCATAATGTTCTGGCCATAAACATTTATCTTGTAATTGTAAGAACAACGCTGCTTGGTTAATAGAAAGAATATTATAGATATGCCTCATAGCATTTGAGCGTCATAATGTAAAACAGAAAGTGCTCTGCTGGATCAGGCCCAAGGCCCATCTAGTCAGGCATCCTGATTTGTGCAGTAGATCAGCTGTTGCCTATGCGTAGCTCACAAGCTGAGATGAAGAACTATCCCTCTCCTAAATTTGCTCCCCTGAAATGCTTCCTCTAAACCTGAAGAATGTAACCATCATGCCTAATAGCCATAGACAGATTTGTTCAATCCCCTTTTAAAGCCTTCCAAGGTAGCAGCCATATTGCCATCATGTGCTCATGAGTTCCGCAAATTAAATCTAGCCTCACAGGCCCTCCTGATTCTGTGAGGACACTGTTTCTCATGAGAGTAGAAACAATAAAAAAGAAAGGTTTGTACAGATCCATCAGCCCTTTGTGAGTTCTCTTGCTGCCATCACAACATAATAGACACAAGTACCATTTATCACAGTTCTTTAAGTAATAAACACAAGTGAAAGTCTGACCTGTGAATCCCATGATGGTCCAGGATGGTCTAAGACAGGGGTGTCCAAAGTTTTGGCAGGAGGGCCACATCATCTCTCTGACACCGTGTCTGGGGGGCCAGGGAAAGAAAGAATTAATTTACATTTAAAATTTGAATAAGTTTACATAAATGAATATATTAGAGATGAACTTATATGAATGAATGAATGGTCTTGCACTAGCTCAAGGCCTATAAAAGGCCTTGCACAAAGCAAGACCAGCCTTTCCTTTGCTGCCACTACTGCATCACAGACATGAAAGAGCAAGCAGTGGAGGAAGCCCTCAACTCACAGCTCATGCAAAAAGGTCAAACAGTTGCCTTCATGCTGAGAGCAGTTGTGTCAGGCCAGTATGGTCTGCAACAAATCTCTGGAGGGCCAGAGGCTCATTGGAGACTGGGGGCTCCCTGAGGGCCGCATTGAGAGGCCTCGAGGGCCGCATGTGGCCCCAGGGCTGGGGTTTGGGCACCCCTAGTCTAAGATACCAAAGCACTGGATATTTCTTCCAGTACAGGTGACCTTCACTGAGACCACCAACCCTGCTAAGACTCATTTAAGAGGATCCCAAAGGAAGAAGCAATCAAGGCCTTTCATCCTTTGCAGATAAGGCAGCCAGCTGTTTTGGATCACATTATCAGTCAGATTCTGAAGTCTTCCTTCAGCCACTTATCTGTTTACCTTGCACTGAGCCACAGTTGAGAAAGTTGAAAGAAAAACAGCTGCAAAAGTGCAATACCATTAATGGGCTCAGATTTGGCTTCAGGAACATCCTGAATGGCTCAGAGTGGGGGGAGATGTATCTGTTTTCTGATCCATAAATTCCAGACCCCCAGATGTTTTTCAGGTCATACTTGTACCTTTGAAGTGACTTGGTAGGCAAAGTCTGAGCTAACTTTCTATTTGGAATATGGAGTTATCCCTGGAGAGTTATCCCTTCCTTCTCAATTATAAAGTTCTGACCCACCAACACTGAATAATAGAACTCCTTGTACCTTTCACTTAAAACTGTCAAAATTGGTATGTACAAATAATTAAGGCCCCCACTTGTAGTCTGGGGCAGAACAGTCCATGAGCAGGTTCATAGGAATTTTGGTCATAAAGTTTGGATTGCAACCTGAAATCTGAGTGTAGAACAGCAGTTCCCAAGCTGTTCAGCGCTGTGATTCATCTCAGCCTCTGTGGTGGGTCGCAATGCAATGGCCAAAATGCCTCATTGGGAAGTCCCAGAAGCCTCTTCCAGGTCGTGCTAGACCTGCTACCTACTCTACTGGCCTCCGTGGGCCTCAGAATGGTGCACAGAAGCATCCAGAAAAGACTTCCAGTGAAACCAGAAGTTGGTCCAAAATATGGAAGTTGCTTCGCGATGCTTCTGAGGCCCACAGAGGTCAGTAGATTGGGTTGCAGTCTGGTGAGGCCCAGAAAAGGCCTCCAGGGCTTCCCAATGACCCATTCCAGTCATTGCATCACCCACCCCTTCTGGCAGAGGTGGACCTGGGATGGGGGCAGCAAGAGCAAACGCCCCAAGTTCTGCGCTCACTGCCACTGCCGCCTCTGCCTGCCCGTCAGAGCCTGTCACCGAGGCCCACCCCGGGTGGCTAGGAGTTCCCTGGGAGCAGGGGTCTCCTCTGGAGGCGAGGCCTACTCGGGAGTAAGCCCCAAGTGTCAGCAGGACTGCAGGGCACCTACATGGGAGTAGGGACAGGGAACAGCTGGGAGCAGAAGACACGTGGGCAGGAAGGGTGACACTAGGCCGACCTGAGGTAAGTCTCATAAGGGAACTGGAGGAGGAGGAGGGGGGCAGTCACTTCTCTTTGGAGGGGTGGAAGACCAGAGGGAAGCCAGAGGGAAAGGAGAGAGGCCTCCAGAGGGAGGGGCTGCAGTCAGCTCTAGAGAGAGGAGGCCTGGGCAGAAACCTCCCTGATCCAGGGTCAACCCAGACCCAGAGGGTGTACCCTGGAGGGACATGGTTGCTGAGACAAATTACTCAAATTTAGGAACTGTGCGACTGAAAGGGTTGTATGCTCTACATCACCTGCTAGAAGGTATTGAATTATAGCTTTCTTGGTATGTTCCGTCAGCTTCTTGTTGGGGCTTCTTGTTGGACGGAACATAGCAAGATCCAGGTCTACAGAGCTTGTGTCCTGAGTACACTTCTGTACTGCAGCGAGTCATGGACTCTCCACTCACAACAGGAGAGGAAACTGAGCGCTTTCCACATGCACTGCTTCCGACGCATCCTCAGCATCACCTGGCAGGACAAAGTTCCAAACAACACAGTCCTGGACCGTGCTGGAATCCCTAGCATGTATGCACTGCTGAAACAGAGACGCCTGCGTTGGCTCGGTCATGTTGTGAGAATGGATGATGGCCAGATCCCAAAGGATCTCCTCTATGGAGAACTCGTGCAAGGAAAGCGCCCTACAGGTAGACCACAGCTGCAATACAAGGACATCTGCAAGAGGGATCTGAAGGCCTTAGGAGTGGACCTCAACAGGTGGGAAACCCTGGCCTCTGAGCGGCCCGCTTGGAGGCAGGCTGTGCAGCATGGCCTTTCCCAGTTTGAAGAGACACTTGGCCAACAGTCTGAGGCTAAGAGGCAAAGAAGGAAGGCCCATAGCCAGGGAGACAGACCAGGGACAGACTGCACTTGCTCCCGGTGTGGAAGGGATTGTTGCTCCCGAATTGGCCTTTTCAGCCACACTAGACGCTGTGCCAGAACCACCATACAGAGCACGAAACCAGAGTCTTCGGAGACTGAAGGTTGCCAATACAATACATACATAGCTTTCTCAGAATGCCCTGTTTTAGCATGGAGCAAGGGAAAGAGAAATTGCTGTCTTAATGCTTGACATCTGGGACAGTGCAACATAATGTGTGTGGATGATTCTACTTCACCTAAATTGCAGCTACATAAACAATCTTCCCAGGAGGCGTTTCTAAATCTGCCATGTAAGTCATTAGAGGGGGTCACGTTACAATGTGCCAAGGTAAAGGCCCTTCTCTCCAGGGGGTGCACTAGGAGGGACAGATATTTTGGTTGTTGACCACTTGTAATTTTAAGATGAAAATTCAGAGGGGAACATTTCTTCTGTGGCAAAACTTAGTGCTTTGCACCCCCCTCTAGCTACGCCACTGCCAGGGAGATGCGGCTTAACACAGGCACAGGAGAGAAAGTTTAGAAATAGTACCCAGAGAGCAAAACATCACTTCTATGCTCCCATCTGCCCCGCCAATCTGATATGCCGTATTGGCTAAATGGAAAGGAGGTAGAAAGAGTCTACCTCCAGTGTACTGCAAATCAATCAGTAAACACCTCATAGATCACGATGGACATTCTGCCTGCCTTCTTCTGCAGGGCACTCCTGGGAGGTAAGTAAAGGTTGGTTTGGGTGAGGCCTTCGCTACAGCAAAATGAAGCTCAATGCCTAAAAATGTTCTCCATTCTGAGATGAAGGATAACCAGAGACAGGCAGCTTCAGAGGGTTGACAAATGTGCAGCCCTGAGGTAATATGGCTGTAGGCCAAGAATGGAATCAAGCTTCATCAGAAAATTTATGATGACCATTCTTATCTCATAAGGAAGTTTTTGAGCCAATTATTAGGCTATTTTAAGCATTAACCTCTAATTTGTTCTTGCTGAAAGGGATTTTGTGTGCGTGTGAGTTAAGAAGGAAAGACTTTTTTATTGATTATTGAACTACGATGCTGTAAAGGAAAGGATTTCAGCTGAAAAGGGAGAGGCTTATAACATGAACCCTTCTTGGGAGGAAAATCAGGAAAAAAATCCACGTTTCAGTCCTAGAATATTACATCAAATCAACCTGTAGAACCTTTTACAGAATTGTACCAACCACAGTCTACCCACATTTAGTTCAGCGGTGTGGTTTTTAATTAATTGATTAGAGAATTAATTAATTGATGTAGAGACAAGAGAATTTCAACAGTTATCACCTCCTTAATCCTGATAGTCACATAAACCTTTTTGGATTCTAAAAGTACTCGTAACTACTGTATTTGAACTAAGGCTGAACTGGACTGGAGAGATATCTTCAAATTGCTCTTTGGCAGCAGGAAAAAGTGCCCACCCCAAATGTTTCTTGGGGGAATGAAAAGAAGCAAATGTCTCAATTCAGAAAGATGAAATCTGCCTTTGTGATAGCCTTACTGTGGTCAATCAAAGCCAGTTCAGAGTGAGAGCAAAGCTTCCTGTATTGCACTGCCTTCACTCCGAGTTGGCTTCATTTGCTTTTTTGTGACCGTACCACATTGTCAAGTCGGACTATACAGCAGCATGGCGTTGACACCGTTACTGCAATTCCAGATTGGCCAAGACCATTCTAGGAAGGAAAAGAAACCCTTCAAAATGGTTCTGAAGCAACAGCAGCGGAGCAAGAAAGGATCACAATGAACAAACAAAATAGGCAGGATGAATGACACTTTCAGCACCTCCCTAAGCGTTGCGTTCCATCCAGACACTGAAGTAGATGAACATTCAGTGCAACCATGATTTGAACTTTAGGTTTCTCTTAATTAGTCAGAGCAGCACACTCTGTAATTCCTTAATCTTGCAGCATTCAGATCAAAATGTTCTTTTATATGTGTTTTATTTCAAAATGTCATCTACCTGCCCCTTTACAGAGTCTCCATGGAGCAACTCAGCATTATCCTTAGGTTACGTCTGAATATTAATTCAAAAGGATATAGTTCTGAATGATATATACTTCTGGCAAGCCACAGGGCATGGATCTCAGGTCATTTTTGTAAATGTGTGAGAAACCACTGGGTCATGCTAACACCTGACTCTAATCACAGTCCTTTTGACTTACATGTCAAGTGCATGGATCAAGATCAATATACCTTGTCAGGGCTGGCTGCCTCCCTCCCACCCTGACTTACCTGGCAAGACTTACCTGGTAAGAGACCCCCGACCCCAGGACAAGGCATGCCTTAGGCATCGGGGGGCCTCATCTGTCCCAGTTGGGAGAGGGGCAAGGCTGGGAGCCCCTGACGGGGTGCTCCTGCAGCCAAGGCTCAGAGCCTCATGGAGGCTGGGGAGGGGGTCCTCCCCCACAGCCGGTCACAGGCTGATGAGCTTGCTGTGGTGCAGGAACTGCCGACAGCGGCAGCGTGCCTGCCCCAGGGGGCGAGGGAATCTGGACAGCTGCAGTGTACACATCCCCCGGTTCGGCCTTCGCCAATCGGGGGGGGGGGAGGGATGGAGGGAGAAGACGGACACTGCTCCTGCTAGAAGCTCGGAAGGCAAAACCAGATGCCTGATGTGATGACAACACCTTGAAGGATTCCATCCAGATGAGAAGGCTTCTACAAGCTGCCCGTAGAACAATTATTGTAATAAACTCCTTTGTACTCTGCTATGGAGCTGTGGAAGCTGCCTTGGGCATCTCTTCAGCACGGGAAAGGAGGGATTTAAATTTCTTAAAATAAATAAAAAATAAATATTTTGTCCATACAAATCCGAGGAAGACAAGCCAGAACGCACATGAGCACCCTTGACCTTAAGAAACCTAGGGTTAATGATGTCACTAGTCCATCTGATTGGGTGGATTACAACCACCTGGGCACCCTCACCTGCTAACTGACATGGTCAAGTGGGCTTAGATGCCCAATCAACTGATTCATTTCAGTCCTAGCAGGTGGGTTGGCTAGGGCTACTCCTTGGTTAGTCCCAGACAATGAACCTACAAAACAGTCTCTCTCCTTTGCCACACAGTGGTAGATCTCAAAAGGCCTCAAGGAAAACTTTTTCCTGTTGAATGTTACAATGAGACTTTCCTTAATGAAAACAGATGGAAGGAGGAAACCAACACGGAAAACCCAACCATCAGAAGATGGACTGCCATAGCAGATGATGGAGTGTGTTGAATATCCAAATTCCAATCCCTGAAGGCCTTTCAGGGTAAGGTTGGGAAAGACCTTAGAGAGCCATTGCCAATGTAATGTCTTCACTGGGGACCACTCTGAGCTAGATGGACAAATTGTCTCAGCAGAAGACACCACAGCATCTTCCTATCTACATCCAACTAGCTTATCTGAGGCTGCACTAAATCTTCCTCTGCAAGCTGAACACAGGTCTGGAACACTAATGGGCGTAAAAGTGGATTTGGGTGTGTGTGTGAGAGAGAAGTTTTGGACCAAAAAATCAGAGCATTGTCCTAAGCATCTTCTCTCCCCCCAACCAATCCCTTCACTACAAAATGCTCCCTCCCAAGGGCTTATTTTGCCAAAGGGAAGAGGCTGCCAGGCAATAGTTACCTGGACTTCAACGCATTGGATATTCTGGCCCTTGAAACTCCTCTCTCTCTCTCTCTCTCTCTCTCTCTCTCTCTCTCTGACTTCCCAGACATCAAAACCAATTTCAGATTGACTAAATTCACAAAGGAAACGTGACAAGTCAGTCCTGAGAGTGTTTGTATCATTTGAAAGCCGAGGACTGCGGGACTAAAATTCACAAGATGTACTCCTTTGCCATCAAAAGGCATTTAGATTTGCCTAGCTTCTGTTTTGATTAAAATGCCTCATGACAGCTTTATAGTATTAATTTCCACTTCTTTCCCTCTGCTTTTAAAGATGCTTCTCTCTCTCTCTCTCTCTCATTTTTCCCCCCACAGTGTAAATCACATTTGCTTCCTTTGCACCAGATACACAAAGGCTCAGATAAATGACTTGGATGGATTCTAAATTGCAAACATACTGCAACGGATCGTGACTGCCCTTTGATTATTCATGGTGCCAGCCAGGACTGCTCCCAGTCACCCCCATGTTAGAATAATGGCCCCATAAAGATAGAGAACATTTAATTGCAGGATTTTTCCAAGCTTCATTGCCATTAGTCATGCAACATTCTACAAAGACGGTGTGTCGTAACAATGTTAATCATGTCACAGTGGAATCTTCTGCATGTCTACTCAGAAGTAAGTTTTTCAACAGCCTTTTTAGTACTGCTCAGGTGTTCCCTGCTGTGGAGGAAGCAAGTGTGTGGTTGGATGAGGTAGTCCATCCCTGAGTGGATGCTTTCTGAAGCCCCTCCCATCATTGATACAGCATTTATCTACAGTTGACAAGCACGGTAGCCAGGGTGAGATCCTGCTCATGATTACAGAACCTAGATGTCCAGCAACACTAATCACAGAGAAGATCTCTCTCTCTCTCTCTCTCTCTCTCTCTCTCTCTCTCTCTCTCTGCCCCTCTCACCTCGTGTCTGGCCTCCTAAGTCTGGCCCTGCTCAGGCTACTGCTTTACAAGGTTTTTCTGAAGACACAAGAAGTAGGAGAAGTGAAATGGGCAGGCAGATTGGATCCTGGAAAGAAGGCAGGATCAGCGGTGAATCCCCAGTCTCATGCTTCATTTATTGGGGTAGTTGCATGAAAAAGATTGAAAACCACTGGTATAGGACAATGTAAACCATAGAACAGTGGTTCCCAAACACCTTAGGAGCAGGATCCACCTTTTAAACGACACTCTATCGGGATCCACTGAGGTTTATAAGACTTTAAAAAATCATTTTTTTTTTACTTATTTACACATAATATGATCCAACATTTATCTCCCTATATTTGCACATGCTTGCAAACTGCAGGAGCTCTTTGCAGGGCTGTTTTTTGAAAAGCATCAGAGCTTGAGGTCATTGGATATCTGATCCTTCTATCACCAGTGTTTACATTGGAGGCTCTGCTCAGCTGGTAAAGGACCCACCAAAAACCAGGTTGCGTCCCACCAGTGGATCCTGACCCACAGTTTGGGAACCATTGCACCACCAAAAGTGGGGCCAGTTCATGCATTAAGCAGCAAGTCATCAAATGATAAGTGATGCACAGGCCTAAGAAATAGTGCTCATAGCTTGAGTCCACTTCCTCCCCTCCCCTCCCCCCCAAGTTTCCTCTTTCTACTATCTATGGAATTGGTAAGAATTTAGGTATATTGCCCTTCCTTCTAAATCAGAAGCTGCCCCTTAAGTTCCTCACCTAGTTAGCACTGTTAGTTGGTTGGCAACCTTCAGTCTCGAAAGACTATGGTATAAGCCTACAGCACCCAGTATTCCCAAGCAGTCTCCCATCCAAGTACTAACCAGGCCTGACCCTGCTTAGCTTCTGAGATCAGACGAGATCGGGCATGTGCAGGGTAACAGTTGCTGCATTTTAAGCAATTTCTGCCCAACGTTGCATATAGGAAACAGGGATCAGATGTGTACAACTGTGGGCTGGGCAAAAATGAGTTAAATTTGTATTCTGCTTCAAAGATAGGCAAAACATAGAAACCAAAAGCATACAGCCTAAACAGCTGAAAAATGCAAAAGAGAGAGAGAGAGAGAGAGAGAGAGAGAGAGAGAGAGAGAGAGAGCTAATAATGTGGCTGACTCCATTCACCCAACAGCAATTTTAAAATAGATCACCTGTATAACTGGGCCATATGTTCTTAAATGATTGCATGACCAGGCATTGGAACATTCCAAAGTATTAAGAAAAGATTCCAGAACTCCCAAAGTTTAAGACTAACCGATAACTTCAACTTTTCCTTTGTGCCAATGGCTTTGTACAAAAGCATGACATTATTACAAACATGGTGCTGTGATGACTTCCTAAGACACACATCAGTTTCTCTGTTGCCCTGCTGTTCAGGAAAAAAAAAAAGATTCCTTTCTTTGGGTAGCTTCTCCCAGCAAGATGGTAAATAGCAACTTCCTCTTCACTCACTGTTGTTCTTTGAATCGGTCATTAGAGGTGTTGTGACCCCAAACACCTATACCCATGCCCCCATGACCTTCTAACCTTTCTGCAAAGGCAACTGGGATGCTACGTACATCCCTCATTCTCAAGACTGCTCCCCCCTCCCCAAGAGGCTCTATTTCCAGCTCACTGTGCTCCCGGCAATGAAATGAAAAGACTCTTTGTGGGGGGAAAAAGAGAGGTAATAAAAAACACTGAATTAAAGAAATATTTTCATTAAGTCTCAAGGAACCGCTCTTCCAAATCAGGACTGGAATGATAATGTGTGTTTGTGAGGCTGCTCTAGTGAGCTGAAACTTTTATTTAATATTTGTCTGTGCACAGTTGGAAATTATCGCAACGGCAGGATTGATAGTTGCAAATACAGTCACCAACATTTTTAATAATGAAGCCATGAATATATACCTGGACTTGAGGGTGCCTCATTTGTGACAGGGCAATATTTGCTTTGAAAGCAACCGTCCCCGAACTAATATGTTGATCTATCAATGGATGTTGCCTGAATGGATCCCCTGCCAATGGTGCGCATTGTACCATCTTGACTGCCACAGCTATTCTTCTGGCAGTGCCTTTTGTTTTGCAATAAATAAATAAATAAAAGGGGATACAAAATGCTTCATATACAGAAGAAACACATTATCTTAATGATGTTAGAAGACTGGAGAGAAATAATTTAGAGAAGAATTTCAATCCGAAAAGGTCCTTGTTTCTTAATGACTTTGGGAAAAATCTCCCACTGTCTCTAAGACAAAGGTTTACATTTACATATAAATAGAAATGTACACACCTGTACCGACATGTTCGCAAGCACCCAAACTCAGCTTCACAAAATGAAATGTGCAGGCTCAGATCCCCCTTAATCTAATTGAGTCCCTACTATTTACCCACGGCTGTTGTCGGCAATGGTTTTTGGCAGCTGCCTGTTTGCAAAGGATCACACCGCCTGACAAAAGAAGGGCGACAACAAGGAACTGCAAAATCTAGGCTTTGAAAGCCAGGCTGTGCAAAGCAAATTTCTTTCTCCATCAAACAAGCCATCTTCCCCCCCTCCTGTTTTTTTTTTTTTTTTTTTTTTCCCCTGGGAGCAAGCGATGTGCATACATTTGAAAAGGAGCACAACTAGCATGTCTAAGCTGTTGGTGTTACTGGCATGTAGAACCTAGCTGAAACAATGAGCCTTAACCTCCATGACCTGCAGAACTTTCAACAAAATAATTCATGGATCCCTTTGTAGTGGGGGGAATCAACACATTTTTTATTCTTTATTTATATTCCCAGTTGACCCAGGAATGCTTCTGTCTTCATCCACACTTCTTTCCAGCTTTTGGAGTTCTGGATGATAACTGTGTACGACAGCAATACCTTGCACAATTGGTTAAGGACCAGAACATGCATGAAGGTCAAACATGAATGAATGTCAAAGCATGGCCTTATTTAGCTTGCAAATCTATTTTGGCCAGTAAAAGTGTAAACAGCTATATACAGTCAGTTCTCCTTATCTACTAGGGATAGGTTCCTGGAAAATCTAGTGGATATTGAATTAGCAGATACTACATCATTGAGCCTATAGGAAAAATGGGGTTAGGTTCCAGGGAACTCTCTTTACCATACACTCTATGAACTTTATGAACCTGAATCTTAACTGGAAGTTTTGAGCGGCTGGGTGAGTGAGGGCTTTTCAACATCTCCAACATCTAATGCCTCCTCCTCCTTGTTGGATATCCCTTGACGTATTGAAGGTTGCTCCCTCAATAATGAAACCTGAAGAGTTCAGGGGAGGGGGTTGCTTCACCCATCCTCCTCCTCCTCCTCCACCTGTCCCAGTCCCAGAGAAGTCCTCAGGCAGCCTTCCAGAGACCTCACAACATCAGCCTCTGATCACCGCCAGGGTTGTGAAGGTTCAGTTGGAGACCCAAGTTGGTGGGGCAAGTCTGGAAGCAGACAAAAATGTGTCCAACGATTCTCCATGGACCATTTCTAATGCCCATTTGCTGCAGCCCCAGCACAGTATTTGTGAATAATAAGAACAATCTCAGGGGGTGCATCCCTGTTTCCAAAGGAGTCATAATCTCAAAGAAAACACAAGGAAGACTCCAGCAAATTGGAAAAGAAGCTCTTCTGGGTTGAACATCCATAGTTACTCTCCTCCTGCTAAATATGAATGCCAGATGCAAGGGAGGGCACTAGGATGCAGGTCTCTTGTTATCTGGTGTGCTCCCTGGGGCATTTGGTGGGCCGCTGTGAGATACAGGAAGCTGGACTAGATGGGCCTATGGCCTGATCCAGTGGGGCTGTTCATATGTTCTTAACTACAATTCCCAGGAAGCCTTGCGGGTCTCATGTTATCTGGTGTGCTCCCTGGGGCATTTGGTGGGCCGCTGTGAGATCCAGGAAGCTGGACTAGATGGGCCTATGGCCGGATCCAGCTGGAATTGATGTTCTTATGAGAGTTGCCACTCTAAAATGTTTCTAAAATGTTTCATTTGCCTGGTTAGCAGAGATTTACTAGGTGGCAATATCTTACACTGTCAAGAAGTTTGGTTTGAGCATGTTTGTGCAAAGGAATGGGTGTTGGCATTCTTGAGATGCTGCAGGGATATGGAAAAATTCCAAGCCCTGCATTTCCTTTGAAAACTCTGGATTCACACAATCCTAAGAGCCCACACTCGTTTTTGTTTCCCCCCTGAAAATTAAGAAGGAAGACTTGACACTTCCAGCCCCACAGGTTTGTTTTAGTGCTTTCTTGAATGCAAAAGGCACTTGCCACAAATAATTTTTTGTGGTGGCATTAGTTAGGAGTGATGCCGCACCAGCCCCACCTCCTCACCCCAGAGTAACATGGCACTGTGTTGAATTGGGTTAGTGTGCAATCTCTTGCTTCATCCTGCCATGCCCCTGCCTGGGCGTCACATTTAATTTTGCTCTATAAGTGGGATCTGTCCTTCAGAGACGCTTTGCCTTGGTGTATATGCACCAGATATGCCGCAATTTGCATACACACCTAATTATCTCCCCATCAATGTGCCTGTTATGTATAATTAAAACTGTATATTTTAACTTTTTTTTCCCAGACAGATGTTAATTATATTTGGTTACATTTTACACAATTACTGTTAGTTATGTTTTATCCAAAGAGAAATATATGCCAGTATTTGGGAAGTTCTCATCCAGGGATATGGAACTTAAGCAGCTCTATACAAATATAAGTATATATTGTTCCTCTGGGGAGACAAATCTGTACTGAACTCCAAGATTTGGAGGGCATAATTTGAACTAGGATTGCTGTGTTCAAATCTGGGCTTCAGTGGAAATTTCAAACCCTCCAATTATTGCCATCTCATTTAGAGGCAGGGAAGTAGGAGGGTGTTTAAACAATTGGAGGTAAGCTGGAGCTTCTCCTTATAGTGGAAGACTACCATATTTTTCCCGCATGTCTCTGTTCTTCCCATAACTATGTTACGTAATGTTATGTTTTGTAATAATGTAATGAGGTAGAGCAGCGGTGGTGAAATATAAGCAGAGAGGCAACTTAGCCAGAAGAACAAGAACTACTTGGAGAATACAGCTACCTCCCATGAACAGCACAAAAAAAAAAGAAAAGAAAAAAATGGAAGATCAACCTGGTTCCAGCCAATGGACAATGAGAAAGCCTACTCCTTTCCTTCTCTGCCTGAAACACTGACACCAACTTTGAGGTGTCCAGGTACAGGAGTTGAGATTCTCTGCTTTCTGCCACTAGCCACAAGAACAAGGACTTCAGGGTTTCCCCCCCCCCTCCATTGTTATAATCTGTTGAAGGTTGCTTTGCAGAACATTTCATAGAACGGACAGGTAGACATCTTCCAAACAAAATAAATATGAATATTTCAAAATAAATAATAGACGCACTCAGCGATTCAGAGCCATCAACACTGCAGTCAGAGAAAGGCAGACGAGTTTAACAAGTGTATTTTCCGGAGAGAGCTACGGAAAAAACTTATTTCAGAGACAAAGTGTGCTCATTAATGTTAATGGGGACTTATAAGGATTGAACAAAAGCACTGAACAAACTCAAGGTCTTTGTGTATCAGCACAGAGGGCTTTTGTTTGTTCCTAAGCTCTTCCTCTCTGTAGTGTTAAGTGTTTTATTTTTAGGAAATATATATAAAAGAGTGCTTGAATGCTCCTTCTCAGTACAGAAATGAAAAGATTTCTCCAGAATTAATGAGCATATATTTAAAATGTCACATTGAACATTAGAGGGACAGGCATGGTTATGGGGGAGGAGTGGATGTGCACCTATGTGCTTGACACCTATGAAGTTACCTGGTTGTCATGTCCCTGCAGTCAAGTGAACCTCAGGGTCCAAGGACTCAGAGAATGGGGAAGACCGAATGCAGGAATTATTCCAGGCTCAGACAGCTCTTCAGAATTGTGCGCTTCTGTATCCACGGGGCATTACATCTTGTAGAAAAAGTAAGTGTGACATCTAGAGCCCAAACCCATTTGCTACCATCTAGAGCAGGGGTGTCCAAAGTTTTTGGCAGGAGGGCAACATCATCTCTCTGACACTGTGTTGGGGGCCGGGGGGGGAGAATTAATTTACATTTAAAATTTGAATAAATGAATATATTAAAGTTGAACTTATATGAATGAATGAAGGTCTTGCAATAGCTCAAGGCCTATAAAAGGCCTTGCACAAAGCAAGGCTGGCCTTTCCTTCACTGCCACTGCTGCATCACAGATGTAAAACAGCAAGCAGTGGAGGGAGCCCTCATCCTACAGCTCACGCAAGACGTCAAACAGTTGCTCTCATGCTGAGAGCAGTTGTGTCAGGCCAGTGTGGGCTCCAACAAATCTCCGGAGGGCCAGAGGCTCATTGGAGACTGCGGGCTCCCCGAGGGCCACATTGAGAGGCCTCGAGGGCCGCAAGTGGCCCCAGGGCCGGGGCTTGGACACCCCTGATCTAGAGCTTTGCAGCCATGCTGCTGAAGCATGTGCTGCATGCTGTGGTGGTGGTGCTGGTGGGGTGATCAAAAGGGCCAGGAAGAGGTAAATACTCTTTTCCTTACCTTAGGCTGCATAATTACTATGGACCCCATTGGACTCACACCAGCTATTTTGCCGGCATAAGTTCCAGACCAGGAAGGGGTCAGGGCAGGTTGGACCACTGGAGATAGGTTATGGCATATGGTTTTTGTTGTCAATGTATTTTAGACTTGAAATGTTGTATCCAGGTGAGGAGGTACGCGTGTGGCCTCTGGGAACCAAGTGCCTCGGGAACTAAGTGCCAGGTAAGGCACAAGAGTTTAGCATCTGGGCGAGGAGAAGGCAAGGAGACCTCTGAGTTTTGGAGAAGGAGAGGAGGAGGAGCAGGAGGAGGAGGTAAGTGTACTCATTCTAACGCTTTGTCTTTCTAACTCCCTGTCTTCTAACCTTAACCTTACCTTTAAAGCAACCTTAAATCAAAATTGAAAGTTAGCACCTAAGGGAGGTACATAGGGCTACTCTGAGCAGGAGCAGAGTCCTACTCGTGAGTAAGAGCAGAGTCCTACTCATGAGTAAGAGCCCAAGGGTCAGGCATTTAAATCAAAGTTGAAAGTTAGCTGCACCTAAGGTAGCACTTAATCGAAGGAAGGGAGGAGGATAAAGTGGAAAGCAGGTTTTTTTTCTACTTGTTTAAATTAAACCTATACTTAACCCAGGTTAAACTTAATCTAAGTTAGAACATAACCCTAGGGGGGATCCCTTCTCCAGGGGATGGGCCCGTATCCGAGCGCACTCGGGATACTCCTCGGCGGGAGGGGGGTCGGGGGCTTCTTGTAGTGGGGGATTCGATTATTAGAAACATAGAGAGGGGGGTTTGCGACGGATGTGAGGACCGCATGGTGACTTGCCTGCCTGGTGCGAAGGTTGCAGACATCACTTCTTGTCTAGACAGGCTAGTAGACAGTGCTGGGGGAGAGGTAGTGGCTGTGGTGCATGTCGGCACCAACGATGTGGGCAAGTGTAGCTGGGAGGTCCTGGAGGCCAAATTTAGGCTTTTAGGCAGGAAGCTGAAAGCCAGGACCTCAAAGGTAGCGTTCTCTGAAGTGCTACCTGTTCCACGCGCAGGGCCAGCTAGGCAGGTGGAGATCAGGGGTCTCAATGCGTGGATGAGACGGTGGTGTAGGGAGGAGGGGTTTAGATTCGTTAGGCACTGGGAACGTTTTGGGACAAGCGGGGCCTGTACAAGAGGGACGGGCTCCATTTGAACAGAATGGAACCAGACTGCTGGCGCATAACATTAAAAAGGTGGCAGAGCAGCTTTTAAACTGATCCCTGGGGGAAGGCCGACAGGAGCCGAGGGGCATCCGGTTCGGGACTCCTCATCCCTATAGGATGAGGATGGGGAGGTTAGAGAACAACAAGACAAAGGCAGGGTAGGAGAAGAAATTGGGAAAGGTAGGGTGATGGGATGTGATAGACGGTTTGGCACAATGAGAGGATGCGGGGACAAAGGAGCGAATAAGCAGCCCATCCTGGGGCATTCCGTGTATAAATGCTTTTATGCGAATGCCCGAAGTCTACGAGCAAAGGTGGGAGAACTGGAATGTCTGGTGACAAGGGAAAATATTGACATAGTGGGCATAACGGAAACCTGGTGGAATGCGGAGAATCAGTGGGATACTGCAATCCGGGCTATAAACTCTACAGGAGGGACAGGCAGGGACGTGTTGGAGGTGGGGTGGCCCTTTATGTTAAGGAAGGGATAGAATCCAGCAAAGTAGAGATTGAAGGTGGGTCCGACTCCACCGTAGAATCTCTGTGGGTTAATTACAGGCTTGTGCAGCAATGTAATACTGGGGGCGTGCTATCGTCCTCCAGACCAGAAATCTGATGGGGACCTTGAAATGAGGAAACAGATCAGGGAGGTGACAAGGAAGGACAGGGTTGTAATCATGGGGGACTTCAATTATCCTCATATTGACTGGGTCAATTTGTGTTCTGGTCACGATAAGGAAACCGGATTTCTTGACGTGCTAAATGACTGTGGCTTAGATCAGCTAGTCACGGAGCCCACCAGAGGACAGGTGACTCTGGATTTAATTTTGTGCGGTACGCAGGACCTGGTTAGAGATGTAAACGTTACTGAGCCATTGGGGAACAGTGATCATGCTGCGATCCGTTTTGACGTGCACGTTGGGGGAAGAATACCAGGCAAATCTCTAACAAAAACCCTTGACTTCCGACGGGCGGACTTCCCTCAAATGAGGAGGCTGGTTAGAAGGAGGTTGAAAGGGAGGGTAAAAAGAGTCCAGTCTCTCCAGAGTGCATGGAGGCTGCTTAAAACAACAGTAATAGAGGCCCAGCAGAGGTGTATACCTCAAAGAAAGAAGGGTTCCGCTAAATCCAGGAGAGTGCCCGCATGGCTAACCAGCCAAGTTAGAGAGGCTGTGAAGGGCAAGGAAGCTTCCTTCCATAAATGGAAGTCTTGCCCTAATGAAGAGAATAAAAAGGAACATAAACTGTGGCAAAAGAAATGTAAGAAGGTGATAGGGGAGGCCAAGCGAGACTATGAGGAACGCATGGCCAGCAACATTAAGGGGAATAATAAAAGCTTCTTCAAATATGTTAGAAGCAGGAAACCCGCCAGAGAAGCGGTTGGCCCTCTGGATGTTGAGGGAGGGAAAGGGGAGATAAAAGGAGACTTAGAGATGGCAGAGAAATTAAATGAGTTCTTTGCATCTGTCTTCACGGCAGAAGACCTCGGGCAGATACCGCTGCCCGAACGGCCCCTCCTAACCGTGGAGTTAAGTCAGATAGAGGTTAAAAGAGAAGATGTTTCAGACCTCATTGATAAATTAAAGATCAATAAGTCACCGGGCCCTGATGGCATCCACCCAAGGGTTATTAAGGAATTGAAGAATGAAGTTGCAGATCTCTTGGCTAAGGTATGCAACTTGTTCCTCAATACGGCCACGGTGCCAGAAGATTGGAGGATAGCAAATGTCACGCCTATTTTTAAAAAGGGAAAGAGGGGGAACCCGGGAAACTATAGGCCGGTCAGCCTAACATCCATACCGGGTAAGATGGTGGAATGCCTCATCAAAGATAGGATCTCAAAACACATAGACGAACAGGCCTTGCTGAGGGAGAGTCA